>NC_086319.1:291210625-291837708 GCF_036172605.1 Pelobates fuscus | reverse complement strand
TTCCTTTGGGAATTCTTTCATTCCTAGTTGGTACTAACTGGGATATTCATTATAGCCAAAATATATCATGCAGTCTTCTCCCCAAAGCATCATTTTTCCCCTGTCTGGGTGTTTTTACACAACATTTTGGATATAAAAAGTTATTATTCTACCCTACTGTCATTTTATGTATTGCTTTTATTTTCATACACATCTTAAAGGCAGGTTTTCGTATTTGCTTTCGTTACTAAATAAACTCTATTAATTTTTTTACACATTGTGCAGTGAATGTATATTTTGTTATACTGGCTATATATATGTATATTCTCTTTTTGTTGCTGCTCTTGTGCACCCTTTTCCTTGTTGTATTTTTGCTCCTAATCTGCATTTAATGAATTCTTGAAACTGAGTTTTAACCAAAAAATTAATGTTTCTTCAAGAACTCACACAATAGAATTGTAGTTCCCAACCTATCACTCGTAGCGTTCCAACATTCCAAGATTAATATATTTCCCAGATCGGGTTCAATGCAGATACTATGAATACCTTTACTACTGGTGTGTCTTAAAGGGATACTGTAAGCACCCAGACCACTTAAGCTAATTGAAGTGGTCTGGGTGCTGTGACCCTTTTGCACTTAGTGCTGCAATGTAAAACTGCAATGTTTACATTGTAGCTCTAAGTCTGCCCTCTGTGGCTGTCTATCAGACAGCCACTAGAGGGCTTCCGGAATACAAACAGACTTTTGGTCCTTTATCTGACGCTGGAGGTCCATGTTCCTCACGGACCTCCAGCATCAGATTTCCCCCATTGGAAAGCATTATATAATGCCTTCCTATGAGGAGGTCTAATGCGCGCGTGGCCATTGCTGCGCATGCCCATTAGGTCTCCCCTGCCAGCTGACATCGTCGGGGGAGGAGCATGGACATCGGCGCTGGATTCAGGTAAGTGGCTGAAGGGGTTTTAACCCCTTCATCCCCGGAGGAGGGGGGCTCCGAGGGAGGGGGGCAATCCAGGATCCTATAGTGCCAGGAAAACTTTTTTTTCCTGACACTATAGGATCCCTTTAAGGACTGGGTTGGGAAACATTGCACTATAATATAACAATTGGTAAACAGAGAAATACATTTTATCAAATAAAATACTTTGAACTTATTTGAGGTAGCCTGAAATAATTGTCCACTCCCCTTTATGCAAAATATAGATAGAAAACGTGCGCAGTACCTGCAAACCTCAGCAAAAGACATCCCCACAAAATCATTAGAGAGGACACCTGTGATAAAAGAATTACTGGCACCTTCCAGGAAATGCCACTTCCAGCTGTCTCTATCCACCTGCAATTATATATATAAATAAAAGTTATCACTCTGACCTAATCTCTTTTATATTATCTAGGATCGTAATATTGCCACATCTAGACTCTCTGACATGTCAGTGGATAATTATCTCCATTGGAGGGGTGTTTATTTACATATCAGACAGCAGTCACCCTTTGTAATCCCAAAAAAGCCAACTGCTTTGGAGAGTAAGAACCCTTTTTAGGGATCAATGCGCTACTTTCATAATCTTTATTATGCTTTTTCCTTGTAAGTTGCTATTTGTACTTGTTTTTAATTATATGTGATTATTAAAAATACTACACTATAATTTTTAATTCTCTTTCTTTTAAGATTGTGGAAATCTACAGGTGACGAAGGACCAGAAAGATTGGTATATTATTGTCAGGAACGTTCAGGGATCCTACATGCAGAATGCAAATACTAGTAATGTATACCGGACCTTAGGTTAGGACTAACACTACACACACAAAGAATAGTCAAATAGCGAGCCGAGGTCAGGGGTACCAGAAATCAGGATAACCGATAATGCAATAGCCGAGGTCAAAGGAACACAGAAGGATGAATAGTCAAATGAAGCCAAAGTCGGAATACAAGAATACCAATATGGAATAACCGCTCTTGGGTCAAACAAGAACCACAACAAGGCAATGAGTCTCTCCCTGGTTTCTCTTTAAATACTGTGTTCACTTAGGTAGGTAACCACGCCCCCCAAATTTTATCGTTCGAACACCTTGGCGGCCCGTGGCGTTCTTAGCATCATGACGTCGGCGCTCATTAGCCATGTCATAAAAGGAGACGGGTTTATCGTGGCTGGCGTGAGAATCGCTAGGGACAGGCTGAAAGTTAGTAGGAGTATCCCCAGTACCCTGCAACGAGATGCCAGCCTGTAACATGCTCCCGATTGATACATAGGGTAACCTGACAATTATACATTTTTACTTTTGATTCCTATTTTGCACTTCTAAATCCACTTAGCATTTTTTCATAATTAATCGTAAGATATCACTCAATTTGATATTACATTTGTTTGAATATTAGTTTATATAGAAGTGTACAGTTATTTTTTTCACTTTGTGTCTTAGACATCATATCTAGCATAGATGTTTGTGCTGCTAAACTCAATGAAGCTAATTGTGTTAACCTTACAAAGGGGAAGGCCATGTTTACTACTGCTTTAAACTGTACCTGCAACTCTGTGTCCTCACAAAGTACTACATTTGGTGCTCAATGACTATTGAACCCCAATTTCATCATTTACATTTACAGAATTCCCCATTATCTTATTTTTTTCAAATTGTAGCCCAATAAGTAATTTCTCTTCCTATTTCAAAAGCACAAAATCTTGATCACGAATATTCCTGACCACTTATGGCACCATTCAAACCTTATCTGACTACATGGATGTAAACAATAGGACAATACTACTGATTTGCCCTGACCTTAATAATAAAATGCTTTACTCAATAAATATTACAAATTGTCTGCTATCAACATTTTATTCTATTTTATTTATTGCAGAAAATAACTACTATGACTGAGAAATTTACAATGTACCCATAGGTCTGTTAATGTGCTCGGACTGATCTTTATGGTGAATTTGTTCTTGTGTACACAGAAACCATGTAAAAATAAATAAAAATAAAATAAATAAATAAAACTGGATAGGCACCCAATTAAAAATCAGAACTGTTCTGCTAGATATGGGACAGTCGGTGTATATTTAACTGTCAAAAATAACCTTATAAGTTCCCAGTGAATACTTTACTAGCAACCTATTTTATTACCCCTACTTATACCTTTTGTGTGACTATACCCCACTCCCTCTAGAATGTAAGCTAATTGAGCATGGCCCTCAACCCCTCTGTTCCTGTGCGTCCTTTTGTCTGGTTACAATTACGTGTCTGTTAGTCCACCCATTGCACAGCGCTACGGAATTTTGATGGCACTATATAAATAATAAAATAATAATAATAATAATAATAATAATAATAATAATATATGAGGGACCACTATTTGTTCATTTGTCGAAGTGTGAATATCTGGTTTCTTACCTGTATGTTATCTTTCCCAGAGCACAGATTTATAAGCACAGTGGACAGGCCAGGAACGAGACAACTCTGAGCCATGAAACCCAGTTTGAGTTCTGCCAGGCAATTGATGCTGTCGCCAATTCTATAATCCCAGTAGGGGATATTCTGCAAAAGAGCCTAGTGCAAAAAATGTATTTAGGACATGGTTTGATACAGAATGTTGTTGCAGATTGTGAGCATTTGCTGCCCTCATGTGGTCTTTGCAGATTATAACAGTGTCCAATTTACTTGCATACCTTTACAATTGACTATCGAAAGTGCTAGAAAAACTATTACAGGTCACTGGATTTATATCAAATGAATTCCATATCTATGTACCTATCTATGTGATGAGGTAATTAATTGCAATAAGTAGTAGTATTATAGTAGTGTCATACAATACAGATTGTATTATTCAGTAATGAAACGTTTATAAATAAGTCATTGTTGTGGTATGTCTAAATTGGAACTTTAACATTTGCTACAGCTGCCTGGAGTTCAGAAAACACACAATGAAGTGTTCCATGAACTGGGCTAGAATAGTTATTTCAAGTTCCACAAAGTAAGGTGGCAACAGTGCAACCTTTTTTAATCTACAACCTTGTTGTATGCAACTTGTTTTCACTAAGAAAATCCTTCAATTACTAAAACTTATCAACAAATTGCATGAACACACGATCTGTTCTTAAGGCTGTATGATTTATGATTTCTACCTATTTCACTTACTTTGCTGTGGGATTGTAGGATTTGTATGATTACTCTGGTCCGTGGGTTGTAATGTTTAATGGATACAACCCTAACGAAAGCAAAAGAGAAAAAAAACATTATATATACTGAAATATACAGTTAGTAAAAGATTTATTACAGGGAATGTGTTACAAGCGAAGCAAACATTGCAGCTAAGTTGATAAAGAGAAATAATATAAACGAGGGAGGAGATGGCACTATGCTGATACTAATAGGAGGTTTATTACAAGATCCATTTGCCTGTACTAAAATAGACTGAAGGCTCTATAACTAGAACATCTGATAATCTGCATCTCCTTTATCCAAGTACGAGTGTATCTTTACAATTTTTCAGTGGCCATGGAACTAGTCTAAAGCCAACCAATCAGAACATTTTTCACAAGTATTAACCCAATATGTCTTAATAAGTAGCCAACACCTGCCACCATAAGTGAATTGGGCAGGGGGGGGCATTAGGTCCCCATGGCCAGATTTCCCACAAGACCACCAAGGCCGTGGTCTCAGGGCGGCAGGTATGAGAGACATGGCCAGGGGTAGATCAAAGATCTTCCTCACAAGCAAGCCCATTCTCATGCTGAAGGAGCAAATGCTGGGGCTGGACACTGTGGCAATGTATGCAGTGCCCAGTCCATGTGAAAGCAGAACACTGACCTGCTTGTTCTCCTTCTCGGTGGGCTGATAAGCTGCAGGATCAATCGGATAAGAATAATTGGGGCTATATCACATCACTGTCATAACCCACCCCGCATGACCTTTTCTTCCATGCTTGTAAGGGGGCAGCCTGCACAAAAAGGAGCAAGCAATGCAGCCAAAAGCATTGCCCCCCCATTTACGCTTCCTTTCTCACCCACCAGCAGCCTGCCTTAATCAGTCCAATGGCCAGCCACCTGTGCCCACCAATGTAAGTGTGGGTGTGTCTGCAGGGGCCAGTGGGTGTGTGTCTGCATGGGCCAGTGTGTATCTGCATGGGTCAGTGTGAGTGTGTCTACATGGGTCAGTTTGTGTGTCTGCATGGGACAGTGTGTGTCTTCATGGGTCAGTGGTTATGTGTGCTTGCATAGAACAGTGTGTGTGTCTGCATGGGTCAGTGGGTGTCTGCCTGCATGGGTCAGTGTGTATGTGTCTGCATGGATCAGAGGTTGTGTGTCTACATGGGTCAGTGTGGGTGTGTATTTCTGCATGTGTCAGTGTGTGTATTAGCATGGGTCAGTGTGTATTTGCACGAGTCAGTAAGTGTGGGTCTTCACCAAGGTCAAAAATTTAATTTAAAAAAAAATCTATACTTTTAAATTGTGGGAGAGTATGGGATACATACAAGTTGGCAAAAATGGGGGCAAACTTGGTCCCCATGGCGATGCCACATAACTTCAAAAAGAATTGTCCATTAAACCAAGAAAAATTCAGAGTGAGTACAAAGGTAATACAGTTAATAACAAAATTAATTTGTATATTTTTAAGATGCTGATGGGAACTTAGCATCTCTCTTATAGTTGCTATCCCTTTCTGATGGGGAATATTAGAGTACAAATATGTGATGTCTACTGTGGAGAGTCTTGTAAAATATGCTTAGTATCGTTGATGTAGGTATTGCTTAAAGGTACATAAGGTTGAAGAAAATAATAGAATACTTACCTGTATCTGGATTCGGACTTGGGACCTTGGGATCCAACGCCTGTGTCAGAGCAGCCTGAGCTGTGAGTGCAGTTAAGGCTAAGCTGGCAGCACAAGCATAAGCTACTCCTGAGCTTTGAAAAACCACTGTGTGCAGGAGTAGCAAGATGGCCATCTTCAATCTCGTGAGATGCAAGATTAAAGATGGCCGCTGCGGCTCCTGGGTGATACAAGATGGCCGCCCGAAATCTCGCAAGATTAAAGATTGCCGCCGCTGCGCGATAGCAAGGGGCAGCGAGTCCGGCCAGAAAAAAACTGGAGAGTGCGGTGCTGCTGTGGGAGCAAGAACCAGATGGAAGGGGAACAAACACCTGGGAGCCGGAAGAACCCGCGGGAGAGTAGGGAGTATGCCCCAGCAAGGCCTAAAATCTACTTGAAACCCTTAGCGAAGAGAAATAAAAAGGGGAGAGGGCCAAGCACCCAGAATAAGGTAAAAGTTTAAATAATATAGCAAGACCCCCAGATGCCCATAGCATAGAAGCACAACAAAACAAATAGCAAAACCTATTAAAATACAATCCCAAAACAGTTCCAAAAAGGCAATAGAAATACAAGTTAAGGGAGAAGAGTAATCCTGTCTCCTGTCATGTTGTAAAACTACCTTTAGTCCCCCAGTGTGCTGGTCTTACTGTGGCTGATATTCCTCCCCGGATGAGAGCATCATTACTAATTATCTTGGCCAACCCAATGCTTACCTGTAGGGAGGGCTAGTATTCATGTTGTGGAAATTGCCTGTTCCATCAATCAGCATCTCCTTGTAGAAATTAATTGGCTCAATGCATGTCTATAAGGAGTTTTTGCCATCTTCATGATGACTGTGAAGATGCTAAACATCTGTCCTGCAAAGATTGCAGGGCTACACCAGGAAGCCTTTCTAGTGGCTGACTGAGTGATGGCCACTAGTGGTAGCCTTAGGAAGCAATGTAAACACTGCCTTTGCAGTTTGCATTGCTAAGACTGAATGGACAGTCTATTTGCACCAGATCTACTAGTGTGCACCTTTAAGTTTCATTATTTGAAGTATTCATAGATAGGGGAATATCCAGAAAAAAAACAAAAAAAAAAAACCATGGTATATGTCATGAACACACCCTACTTCAAGAGTTGTGGTGGTGAAATGGTTAAAGTTCACTATTTGTCTGCAATCAGCCGGAAATAATGATACAATCACACCTAACACCACCCACACGTATCTATAATAATATAAATATTACTATTTTAACACTGCCACCACCAAGACAATTTATAAATGGGGTGCCTTGGTCCCCCAGGTAACTTAATAATAAAAACCCACCAAATATAACTTAGCACAATATTTAAGCAATTGCAAAACACTAATTTGTTTCTTTACCAGTCAAAGGAAGAACTTAATAAAGGAATATTTATTATGAGCAAAAAATAGTCACAGCTCCATCAGCCCCTTTGTTAATCCGGCCCTTGGTGGGACTTTTCTGAGGAATGTTAGGTAACTTAACTAAAAACAATTTATACAACTAAAATGTAATTTAGAACAAGAACAATTTATCTTATTTACACAGACTGATTTCTAAAAACATTTATTGTAGTTTAAGATATAGTACTGTGACTGTATTTGTTGTGGAGAACTGTCATAGACACAGACACACCATCAATATGGAGCTCCTAGAAAAGAGGGACATTAGGATAGAAAAATGGGCCAAGAGAGGGAATTTTTCTCTTAAATAGTGACACTTGCGAGGCATGTTTAAGCTAAAAAAGCAGGGCTGGCATTATGTTACTTGATGGCTCATAAATGCTATTAGTATAAGTATTATTTACTTATGGCTTATTTGTACATACTGTACATCCACTGACCTCATGATGTTACACTCATCTTCATGTTGCGGATTGGAGCTATGCTTGTCAGCTAACACTAAACAGGCATCTGAACATTCCATCTGAGACCAAACACACAGACATAAAGTTTGTAAAATAATAATTTTGCCAACACCATTATTTTTCACAGCAGACCAAAGTGGCTGAAATTGGCTAATTCCAGCTAAAGTTGAAATCTATAATCTCTCTGGGAATTCTGTGAAAATTACAAACTTCCAAGTTATCTGCCAATGTATTTACAGACTTATAAAAGACACCTGTTCACAGAAGCAATCAATCAGATTCCAAACTCTCCACCAGGGCCAAGACCAAGAGCTTGGTCTCCCACCCCTCCAAAAAAAAAAATAATCCAACAGCGATAAATCAATTTAAAATAAAAATAAAAACTATTAAGAAAGTAAATTTTTTGAGTGTATCCTGACATTGTATTAAAGGTGAATAAATAAATGATGAGGAAGATATATGTCCACACATTGATAAATTAATACAGGTATAAGAGTGATGTATTATAAGCAAAAGACCAAACAAATTGAAATATACTTGAAAGTCCACAGTGTAACTTTATTCATGACAATAGTTAATAGGTGTCAGAAGTTTTGTGTTGTAGCTTAGGGAGTGGGTGTGGATTTGCATATTGACTCAAAGGATCACTATAGCATTGAATAGACTCAGATTGTCAAAGAGGCGGAGTTGGTACCAAATGCCACCGTGGCTAATCAATATCTTATCGCAGAGTTGCATTTAATCAATGCATCTCAATGGGAAAATTTCAACATCTTCGTGCAGAGTGTGGAGACGCTGAACGTCACTGCTGCACACTGTGCAGCACTGACCCAGGAAGCACCTCTAGTAGCTGTCTGAGTGAATGCCGCTAGAGTTGTTACTGGGCAGTAATGTAAACACTGCTTTTTCTCTGAAAAAGCTTTACAGCAAAACCCCTGCAGGGACTGATTATACTCACCAGAACAACTACATTAAGTTACTACATTAAGCTGTTGTTGTTCTCGTGATTATTAAGGCGCTTTCATATTTCAACCAGTACCTTAGTGAATTTAATACTGCTAGGACTTAATTTAGAGAAATATACTGTGGTGTGGTGAAGGCCAGGGGTAGCCAATTTTCAGCACTCCAGATGTTGTAGACTACCTCTCCCCTGATGCTTTGCCAGCATAGTCCACAACATCAGGAGTGCTAAATGTTGTCTACCCATGGTGTAGGCCATGATATGAATTGCAAGGATTTTTGCATCTTACAAAATGGTGAATGTAGCCTGCATTACCTTAACTCTTTTGAGATCATTGTGGTTCATTACAGATCCAATGAAAAATGCAGTCTGCATGTGGTAGCGTCTAAATATGGCTTCCAACTTGAGGCTCGGCGTGGTTCTGAGAATAGAATACCAGAAAGACAATGGCTAACAATTATTAACTAAATGCTTTAGTATTAACACTGAATAATCTTCAGCAGCTGCAAAGCAATGCCAACTGGGTTAACATTTAAAGTGCATTTGCCTTTCTGACAACCACTCATTTTGAACATAACCAAACATTTTAAAAATAAATAATTTACCCTGTATAGTAGCTATTAAACATTCCATGTAATTTACTAAAGTTGACCTATAACCACTGGCATACCTACCATAGTCGCAGGGGTTGCCACTGCGATTGGGCCCGTCAATCATTAATAGCGGAGGTAACCAGTCGGGTTACCCCAGATCCGCTACAGGGAGGAATGGGACACATGGAGAGGAGTGGGGAGGAAAGGAGAAATGGTCCACATGGTGAGGCTGGGGGGAGGTTATGAGACACATGGGGTGCCTGGGGGGGAATAATACACATGGAGGGGATGGGAGGGAGGGAAGAAAATACATGGGGAACCTGTAGAGGGGGGTGAGACACATGGAGGGGCTGGGGGCGACAGGATGAGACATATGGAGGGGCTGGGAGTGAGGGAATGAGACTGTGGCAAACTCCCCCTTTTAGCTGAATTTGCCACAAGTTTTGGAGGGGACTACTTGCCAGCCTTTTGCCCTGTGACTATAGCCCCTGGGATGTATTGCCCTTTAAAAGCACTATTTGGGCATATTGGATTTTAAAACACTTTTTCTGCCCCTTTAAATCCATGGGAAAATGTGCCTCTTCCCCTCCCCCTTTTTCCTGTCCTATTGTTCTCCAGCAGGGCGTTGTCCCATGGACACTGCCAGACCAGTTAAAACTGTCTGCTTTGCCCCTCCTCAATCTCCCATCAGCCCTTGCTATTGTTTAACCCCATGGCGATCCAACTATATTCGTGAGATCTGAGCGCTTTTTCGGACATATTGAGCCCTCAGATCCTAACTATCTGGGGATATGTTGGGACATATAGGTTAAACATTGTATTATAAGAGTTATGTATTTTTATGTGGTTTTTGTAACAGTTTCTGACTTAGAGATATTTTCTGTACCTGGAGATAATTAAGTTACCACAGCCACTTAAGCCAATTATCTCCAGGATAGAGGAAAAGATAGACTGGCCGCACAGCCTAAATCTGTGGAACTATTTTGGGCATGAAAGCCATGCTTGCGGTCGCTCAAATGGGACTTCCATAAAACTTTTGAACCCCCGCTCTGATCTGGGTGATTTTTGGATATGTTGTTCACCCAGATCAGGGCTATCCAGTGATGTAGGACATGTTGTTGTTTTGGGGTGTTTCTGGACTTTGGGTAAAACTGGATATTTTATGCCTGTGGTAATTTAGTTAGTCCTTTGTGTTTGGTAATTGTATCACAGGCAGAGGGGAGGGTTTGTGTAAATTAGCTGGGAGTGTCTAACTGTGCAATACTGTGTTGATTGGCTGTTGTGATTTGGGTCCTGTGCTCCACAAGGTCCACATGGGTGGTAACCTTGTGGGGAAAACTGTATATAAGAAATGCCTTTGTGCTCATTAAACCAGTTCTACTTCACCCTAAATCTAGAGTCCTCTCTCTTATTGGGAAATCTGCTACAAGGGATTGCTATGCTCTTCATACTCCTTTGAATAATCACTAAGCTCTTTTAAGAGCTTGTTCCTGTTCCTGCTTCACTCTCTGGGGAAAGAGAGGTTCACCCACTGGAACCTTGGCCTTGTCGTAGGTCCAGGGTGGGTAGGAGACGGCGAGACCCCAACCAAGCTGCGGCGGTTCGTGGAGTCTGCAGTGCTTATGGTGTCAAGTGGAAGCACTAGGAGCATCTGTCAACGGAGGTACTCAGTCGGGGGGCCAGGTGATCCGTTACAGAGACACATGGGGGGGGGGGCAGGGCAATTTTCGCACCAGGGCCCCATGGTTTGATACGTGGGCCCCGTAGTTTGTTACATCTCTGCCTATAACTATAGGAAACTGGCAGGTTTCAGACTACCTGTGAATGCAGATGTTAAAAACAAAATACTGACTACTTCAGTTCAAATTCACATTGATATATCCAGTAATACAAATAATCTAAAAAGATGAATTATAAACACTAAGTTTTAAATTTGAATTTGAAATGTCTTTGAATTCTGTGGTTTTACATATCAGGACAGAATAACAATCATCTGTTCCTTAGTAGGTCTTGAAATTAGATAAATACAAACTCAGATGAACAAAAATGCTTGACATATTACACCATGTCATGATTTGTTTAACTAAAATATATCCAAAATAGAGAAGCCATGTGTGAAAATCTAGGTACCCCTCATGATTCAATAGCTTGTAGAACCACCTTAACCAGCCATAACTGGAAGTAATTGTTTTCTGTATAACTTTATCAGACTCTCACATTGTTGTGGAGGAATTTTAGCCCACTCTTCTTTACAACGGTGCTTCAGTTCATTGAGGTTTGCTGGCATTTGTTTATGCACATCTCTCTTAAGGTCCCGACACAGCATTTCAGTCAGATTGAGGTCTGGACATTGCCATTGCAACACATGGATTGTTTTCTGTCTCAGTCTTTCTGCTGTACATTTGCTAATATGTTTGGGATCATTGTCCTGTTGCATGACCCGATTTCGGCCAAGCACTAGCTGTCAGACAGATGGCCTCACATTTGACTCTAGAATAATTTGGTACTCATAGATGTTTATGGTCCACTTAATGACTGCAAGGTTCCCAGATCTTAAGGCTGCAAAACAAGCTCAAATCATCACCCCTCCATCACCATGCTTGACAGTTGGTATGCGTTGTTTGTGCTGACATGTTGTGTTTGGTTTTCGCCAAACGTGGCAATGTGCATTATGGCCAAAGAAGTCTTGTGGTTTGTTCAGATGCAACTTTGTAAGCCTAAACTGTGCAGCCATGTTCTTTTAAGAGGTTTTATCCTGGTAACTCTTCCAAACAAATCATACTTGTTCAGTTTTTTGCTAATTGTACTTTCATAAATTTTAACATTTAACATACTAACTGAGGCCTGTAAAGTCTGAGATGTAACTTTTGGAATTTGAGGGGATGTCTACTCCTGGGAAAATTGGCAACCATCTTAAATATTTTCCACTTTTGAAATATCTCTCTTACTGTAGAATGATGGACTTTAAATTGTTTGGATATTGCCATATAACCCTTTCTAGTTTGATGGGCAGCAGCAATTGCTTCTCTAAGCTCATTGCTGGTGTCTTTCCTTCTTGGCATTGTGTTAACACACACCTGAGTGCTCCAGACCAGCAAACTACTAAAACTTTGGCTTTTATAGAGGCGGTCATACTTGCTGATGTCTGCTACTTAGCACTTTATTTCTATGGCAGCAGTAATGTGTAATGCTGCACACATGGCTTCTCCATATGTTATGTGCTGTTGTTCATCTGAGGTTGTATCTACCCAATTTTAAAACCTGCGAAGGAACAGATGATAGTTATTATGTCCTGAAATGAAAAGCCATAGAATTTAAAGAAGGTGTACTTTATTTTTCCCATGACTGTATTTTTTTCCCTAATTTTAAATTATTTTTTAGATTTTCTTTAAATTTTTAATTGTAATATTTTAACATTTTTTTTTCAGGTTTATCCATAAATATTAAATAATTTTAAAAGCTTATCCAAAAATATTAAATTGAAGCTTAGTTATTTATGTTTTGAATGGGTATTTGCAAGCAATAGTTTGGCTAAGGTCTAAAATTCAGTCTGCGTTAATTTGTAGTTAATTTGCCAGTAGACTTAGCCAGAATACACAGCTAAATACTAATTCATATAAAGCAGCTGACAAAAAATTATGTTAATAAACGATTGTAATAACTCATAAACATTATTTATTTATTGTTTTATTTCCCCCAATTCACATTGGGTGAATGACATACACAGACTTACTCGTCCATAAAGATAATCTCAGTGCTGATCTCCCCTTTGTCTCTGACGCAAAATTCATTGAGAAATGCAGTCACACTTTCTACTGTAATATCCCCGCAGACCACAATATGCCTGAAGAATATGAGAAAGAAACGGAATATGGTCAATTTGTTATAATTCTGTCTATTACTATCAAGGTAAAACTATTTATCAGAGTTTTTTATTTACCATGTTTTCAAACAGGCAGGGATTTAAATAAAGTCTTGATCTGCACAGGTATGATAATAATCTTCAAGTCAGACATGATCCTACCTTGTTCCAAGGAAAACCTTAAATATGTTGATACATCACATTTGTTGACATGATGTGTTTGGTATCCTAAATTTAGTGACATTTGTCAATGGCTCTATTTTATTTAAGATTGTCTTAATATTTAAACTTTACGTTCTCATTTTCATAATGTTATTACGTTTTATGACTGATCTACTGTGGTATATAACATTTGTTAATTATGAAAAAAAATAAGTTTTTTGGAATCCTGCTGGGGAAAGAAAAGCTAATTTTCTTTAGTTTAGGAAATACATTGAATCGACATTTGTGGTGGAGCAAGCATACAAGCATGTAAAGATAAAACCATATATTTTGTATCTTCCTTTGCTATTTCCTGAATGGAAGGCTGGATATGAATTTAATTTAGAACCAATTAGCATTGCTCACAGCTTTAATTGCTGTGTGGTGAAGCAGTGCCAAGCATGGATTTTTCAAACACCTGATTCAGTTTGAAATAAAATGCTACATATGAGGATGAGTTGTACAGGGTGTGTACTGGTGACCAGTGGCTGCTCACTGTTAAAAAAACAAGAAACAAAACCCTAGTATGCCGCACGAGTGGGGGCTATTAAACTGACCTATTGTCCTCCTCCCGGCCTCCCCATGAGCGGCAGGTGTGGGCCTTAAATAATAATAGGGGGTGGGATCTATTGTCCTCCCCCCGGCGCCCACCACTGAGCGGTGGATGGGGGCCCTAAATAACAATAAGTGGGGGGACCCTAAATGCAGTTGGTAATAGACTGGGAGGGATCTATTGTCCTCTCCACGGCGCCCACCACTGAGTGGCGGGTTGGGTCCCTAAATGAAAATGTGGGGGGAAGACCTATTGTCCTCCCCCCTGGCTCCCACCCCTGACCGGTGGATGGGGGCCCTAAATAACAATAAGTGGGGGGACCCTAAATGCAGTTGGTAATTTAAACACCTTAAAGTACAAGTTTTATTAAAAATGGGACATGCCTAAGGAACAACTTTTATGTATAGTTATCCTATGTTAGCACTCTAAGAGAGTTGTTCCCAGAACAGACTTCCGAGACCTGTGACAGTCCAGGATTAAGAAATTAGCCAATTATTTTCCAGTGGGGTATTGATAAACAATAGGCCATGTAGATCAAACAGTCTGTTGGTGGCTTGAGAACCACTGTTCTAGGGTAATACCCAGTTTATTCTAAAGGGTAATTTTACCTTGAGAAGAAGAGACTTAAAATGTTGAAGTTTCCAATATAATTTATTTATTTATTTAAGAAAAAGCAGAAGCCTCAGCACTCAGCAAGGAGTTAAGGAGTTATAAAACATTTAACACTGGCACAGGCAGCCAAAATTGGTGTTTACTTTCATAACTCCTTACAAAACGTGTTGGTCTCTTATTTATTTATTTATTATGTCCAGATTGACTTACTTTCTTCCTCCAACAATTACATGAGATCCAGTGTTCTTCTTGTGACTGCCTACAATCTCCACAATTTCTGGAGTATGGCTAGCAAACAATGCCTATAAGATACATCCAACATGAACATCAAAGACATCAATTGTATTAAACATACATAATGTGATTTAGATTAGTGATATTAATAGTATTCCTTAAGTAATACAGGTGTAATATAAATATGATGACTGACTATCTATCTATCTATCTATCTATCTATCTGTCGTGAGAGGAAATGTGATGTAATTGTAGATGAAAGATCTATAAGACCTGTTTTGGTAAATTCTACCTCTCTCTTTAACAAGCAAGTGACAAATGAACATCACCAAGCGTTTGGTGTAACAAGTGAAATAAAGTGCCCATTAAATCAATGCAAAACAACCCAACACACATTTCTTTGCAGAGAGGATATGCACCTTTGTCAAGGGCCCCTGTCACTTGTTTGTTGATATGACAGTCTAATTTTTTTTTTTACTTTTATTTCATGCAGGAAATTGGCAGTAGCGAAACCAACAGTCAGCTGAGTGTTCTGTCAGCGAGTAGCCAAGTTTTGTGCCCAAATTGCGCTGAGTAGGTATTGTAAGTATTTGGCTTAATAATTAGATTTTTGAAGGAGCTACAGCCACATGGGACTAGCGCACAAGGTTTTTTTTGTTTTTTTTAACTCCTGCAGTGACAGTGAAAAATTTTGAAAAAAAAAACAGTCTTATACACGGAAAAATACGGTAGATTAACAGGGACTGAGGCTTCATCTCATCTTGCCTATCTTAATTTAATACATTAATCTAATGATTTTTACTTTCTAGATTCCTGTGGATTTTTTTATTTTTTTGGCTTCTTTAAGTCTTTTACAGTGTTTCTCTTTATGATGAACCTGTGGCTTACTACCACTGCCTTAATTTGAAGTTTGGTTCAATCCCAGAACAACTAGGAGATATATGTTATTCCAAGGCTATATTTCATTCCTCTCCCTGTCTAAATATTATTATATAATTTTTCTTTTTGATATTTTCTTCATTATGTTTATGTTTTATTTTCACCTGCTGATGTGTTAATGAAAATAAAATGTTTAAACCGAGTGATGAAGTTTCTCTTGTGTAACAGCTCACCTTAGAAGACAATTGTTATTTAAAGATCTCAGTCAAACAAACCTTTGACTACAAATGACATTTTTGTCACATTCTCTATCTATTTATATCTATCTACATGTTTGTTGTGAGTTAATTACTTTTCTACTCGGGCCGGTAACTTTTTCTTGTGCCTATTAAAGCTGAGTAAACTCTCTCTCTCTCTCACTCCATATTACATATGTGTATATTTATGCAATCATTATTTATGGAGATATAATTCTTACCAGTCCTCCTACAATGAAGAAGATTATGAAGACACGACCTAGTGTAGTTTTGGCTGTAATGTCACCAAAGCCCACAGTTGACATAGTTACCATGAGCATATAAAAACAATCAAAGTAACTGATCTGTTGGGAGTTATTGAAGTTCAGCCATGGATCCCCTGAGTTCTCCAGCTAAAATTGTATATAAAAAGAAAGCACATAGTATATCATACGAGCATGTTTATAAAGCCTTTAAATGTGTGTACATGTGTGCAGGGTCGGATTAAGAACCTATTGGGCCTGGTGCTGACAATCTTGTCGACAGAAAACACTCAAAAAGACAAACCCTTATTTCCCAACATTGGCATCCAGTGAAGCAGGATGTCAGTGAGCAAGGTAAAAGAAGGTGAGCAAGTGACATGAATTGCATCATTGGCACCGCCTAAAGGGCTGGACCTCACAGACAGGAGAGGGTCTGCACAAGAATTGGAGGCCAGCCTAGTTTGAATGCTTGCTTGGCTACCTGCCAATCATGCAGGTTGGCCAACTAATGGTGGACTAGGCAGACAGGGCTGTTACAGCGCTTGGAGGAAAGGCCAACTAATGATATGCTCACTCTACACTTTCTGGGGACAGTTATCTGATGCCCCCCAGCTTTTATCTGCATCCATTATTTGTCAGGGTTTTTCACTAAACAGGGAATTGTGTAGAATTAGAGGAGGTCTAGAATGTCCCATTGAAAAGCAATTATATATAATTCAATAAAAATATAGACCCGAGACTCTGGATAATATCTGTCGATTTCTTAAATACATGCTCTAAGCACCAAAACAACTTTAGTTATTTAAGCAATTTTGGTGTATAAATCAGGGCCCTGTGGTGTCTAATTGCTCAATATTCTGCCATCCTGGAGTTAAATCACATTTCTTTCTCTTTATGCAGCCCTTGCCCCACCTACCCTGGCCGCAGTTACGGCTCTAGACTTTGTAGGGCCTTAGGGAAAATTCAAACATGAGGCCCCCATTAACACCCAAAGTGAAAAAAATAGGGGTTGCATTGTGTGTATAAGGTGCTGTAGTTGTATTTGACAAGCTTGCAGCGCTGTATACAGAGAGCTAGTCTCTATATTCATTGTTCAGAGGCTCCCTGTGCCGTTGTGTTGTGAGCTCTCCGACTGTAGTTATGGCATAATTTGCAAACTAAATGAATTTGCAATAAACAAAGGTAATTAGCAATTCTGCTAAGAATTTATACACGTCTGTGGGGTATGGTTACATTATTGCCAGTGTGTGTATTTCTGAGTGTGTTTGGCATTGTCTACCTGTGTATGTGCATGAAAGTGAGTGTCTGACCGAGAGTATCCTTGTGTGTTAATGTATGTCTTTATGTGTATGTGTCTGGGACCGTATGTGTGTGGGGTAGCTGCTTGCGGTGTGTGGTGTTTATGGGGGCTGCCTGTGACCTTTGTGCATGTGTGTATGATGAATATGCAAGAGAAGGTGAGTCTGACAGGATTGAGGGTTAATGTGATAGGGTAATTCTGGTAAAGCAAGGGCAGGTGAGTTTGGTATGGTTGAAGGGGGTAAGAGTGACAGCATTAGGAGGGTTTAATGTGAGTTTGGCTGGGTGATGGGGGAGGCAGAGTGTGGGGGCTGAAAGTGTTTGGGAATAGTGATAGTGTATGTGTATGGGGTGACAATGTGTGTGTGTGGGGGTGACAATGTGTGCGTGTGGTGGTGACAGTGTGTGCGTGTGGGGGTGACAGTGTGTTTGGAGAGGGGCTGTGACAGGGTTTGTGTGTGGGGGGGGCTGTGACAGGGTGTGAGTGGGGAGCTGTCATCCCACAGCCAGTAAGGTGGGATGTGACAGGGTAGGGGGGGACTGTGACAGGTTGGCAGGGCTGTGACAGGGTGGGGAGGCTGTGAGAGGGTGGGGGGGCTGTGACATTATGTGTGGGTGGCTGTGACAGGGTGGGTATGGGGGCTGTGATATAGTAGTGGGCTGTGAGAGGGTAAGGGGGCTGAAGGGGCTGTGACATGATGTGGCTTGAGGGGCTGTGACAGGGTGGGGGTGGAGGGGCTGTGACATTGGGTAGGAGGGGCTGTGACAGGGGATGGGGGTGAAGGGGACAGGGGGCTGGAGGGGCAGTGACAGAGGGTAGGGGGATGGAAGGGCAGTAACAGGGAGTAGGTGGTTAGTAGCAGGGTTGGGGAGGATGGATGGGCAGTGACAGGGGTAGGGGGGACAGAGGGGCACTAACAGGGGGTAGGGGGTTGGACAGGGGAAGGGGGTTCATAAATACCTTCCATGGTGGTCCTGTGGGCGCCCTCTCTCCCCGGTGGTCCGGCTCTCTGGTCTGCAGGTCCGCCGGGAGTGAGCTGCAGACCACGTGGTAAATGTTGCGATCTCCAATCAGAGCGTTGCCACGGCAACGCTCTGACAAGCGGGAGATCGCGAGACACTTTAGGCTGCAGACTGGCTCTCGATCAGGCAGACTGACAGGAGGGGCCTTGCAGCTGGCGGCATTATGGGCAAGCCGTCAGGCCCCCTCCAGTGTCGGTAGCCTGCCCTAAGGGGGTTTAGGCGGCCGCAAGGCCCCCATCAGCGCAAGGCCTTAGACGGCCACCTAAATCGCCTAATTAGAGATCCGCCTCTGCCTCACTGTGATAAAACAAAAAATGATTAAATTTTTAAGTCGTGTGTATTTACTTTTTATAACCTGCTCTTCTCCCTTCTACTAAAGTACAGGAGAAGAGAGAAGAAAGAAGAAGATATTCTAAATTAAACAGAATGTGCAATAAAGCGAGTTTAAACATTAGATCTCTACAGGAAATATTTAGGGAGACTGTGTAAGTCACATGTAGAGAGGTGTGACTAGGGCTGCATAAATAAAGTGATTAACTCCTATGTGGCTGTAAATTGAGCAGTTAGACTGCAGGGCATGATCTACACACCATCATCTCAAGCTAAAGATAATTTGTTTATTAGAGTAACAATTTAATCATAAAATTGAATAGGCACATGTAAAAATATGTTGAAATAATGTATTAGGTCATCAGTTGGGTATTCTAAAGTCAAGAAAGACAATCCCATGTAAAACAGTAGGTTTTGGAATTTCTATCCAATATTGAACATAATATATTTACCAAATGAAGAAATCCAGCTGAGGTTAGCCAAGTGCTGAGAAAAACAGCCAGTAACTTGGATAACTTAATAGCAGTGCTGTCAAAACATAAAAGAAAGGTCATACTCGCATTTCCACTTTAAGTTAAAGTAATTAGTTAGACTGAAAAACTCTAGGGTTCTAGTCGCTAAATAATGCAATTACTTTTTAACAAATGTGCAAAAACCCTCACCTCCAAAGTCCTTCTTTTGCAGTAAACCCCTGTGGTCTGATCCCAGTGCATTATTAACAATATCATCCTTAAATATTACATAATTCCTACAGGAGGATTATAGTACATGTGTATGATACTGTATGCACACCTGCCTTATAAGTTTTTCAAATTAATTAAGGAAAAGCGTGCATAGTGAAGCAAGTGTAGCGTGTTTCAAATGTATGAGAAACGTCTTTCTTTTGCATTATGCACTTCGGTTTAATGAGAAAGCTTTAAATGTATGGATTTGATCCCTGCAAAATCACTGCCATTAGGAAAAAGGTGATAAAGAAATTGTGCCATTGTGCTTCCCATTTTAGGAAAAGAAAACATATACATGTGCATACCTCCTAAACATCCACGTTTGGCAGGGAAGCACAGATTTTTGGTCCCTGTCCCACCATCTCACTTTTGTCCTCAGAAAGCAATGTGAGTGCATATCACACATACAAACACTATACAAACTATATTTAAGTTTGACAGCACTCTGCACATTATTTGCTCTGAGTGGGATCGGCCAGAGTAGCTGGAACTCAGCCTAGGGTTCATACTCACAATTTTTTTTGTGGTACCTGCCCTTATGAGGGCATCAGCTTGAGCATCTTATTGTCTCTAAAACTCTACCACCATTGGTTGTGTCATCCTTATCCACATGGCTACATCCAGTGGTGGCTGGTAAAGTGTAAAGGTGGTGAGCGGCTGCACCCAAAACTTGTTGGGTTCTGCCCATTTAATCCCATGAGATAGTGTGCTATGGCAGTGCTCCCCAACCTTTTTATCGCCGCGGACCGGTAAACGTTTGATAATTTTTCCGTGGCCCGCTTGTTTTGATTTAATAAGACAAAAAAAAAACAGTCACATATATTAAAAAAACACACAGACACATACATAGTCAGAAAATCACAAACACAGTCACATAAAGACATAGACTCAAAATTGTTGGTTCAGGGTCCCACACATACGCAGACTGAATGTATATAGCATGTTCATGTGAGAGTTAATAAAAATGGGGGCAGTGTTTGTGGGGCAGTGTTTGTAGTATGTGTATGGGGGCAGTGTGTGTATGGGGCAGTGTTTGTGGGGCGGTGTGTGTATGGGGCAGTGTTTGTGGGGCAGTGTGTGTATGGGGGCAGTGTTTGTGGGGCAGTGTGTGTAGTGTGTGTATGGGGGCAGTGTTTGTGGTGCAGTGTGTGTATGGGGCAGTGTTTGTGGGGCAGTGTGTGTAGTGTGTGCATGGGGGCAGTGTTTGTGGTGCAGTGTGTGTATGGGGGCAGTGTTTGTGGGGCAGTGTGTGTAGTGTGTGTATGGGGGCAGTGTTTGTGGTGCAGTGTGTGTATGGGGGCAGTGTTTGTGGGGCAGTGTGTGTAGTGTGTGCATGGGGGCAGTGTTTGTGGGGCAGTGTGTGTAGTGTGTGTATGGGGGCAGTGTTTGTGGGGCAGTGTGTGTAGTGTGTGTATGGGGGCCGTGTTTGTGGGGCAGTGTGTGTAGTGTGTGCATGGGGGCAGTGTTTGTGGGGCAGTGTGTGTAGTGTGTGTATGGGGGCAGTGTTTGTGGGGCAGTGTGTGTAGTGTGTGCATGGGGCAGTGTGCGTACGGGGGGGTAAGGAGGGCAGGGTGGCTTTTTCTTTTTTTAAATTTTATTAAAATTAATATATTCATGTCCCCCCTCCCTTCTTACCTTTACTGGGAGGAGGGGGGACATTTCTTAGTCCCTGGTGGTCCGGTGGGGATTCCCTGGTGGTCCCAGCGGTGGTGAGATGAACTCTAGCCCAGTTACAGGGCTAGAGTTCACTCTCGCGAGATTTGGAGCGTTGCCGTGGTTACCGCGGCAACGCTCTAAATCTCGCGAGAGCAGGACCCGGAGGAGCTGCAGGTAAGAGCTCCCAGGTCCTCTCTCACTCCCTCCCCTGCCGGCTGTCAGCACAGTGCCTGTGGACCGGGGAGGGAGATCTCTGATCTCCCCTCCGGTCCGCAGGCACATTGCAGGGCTGGCACTTGGGCAATGCCAGCCCTGCATTAGCCGGCAGGGGAGAATCTCGGGGGGGGGATCCGGGCGGCCCGGTACCGTTTGATCCACGGACCGGTACCGGTCCACGCCCCGGGGGTTGGGGAACACTGTGCTATGGTCAAAACCAGCTGCATCTCCAGTCATTAATACAAGGGAGAATGGAAACTGTAGACATAATCATGACATACATATGTGTTTTCTAACACACATGTATCAGAAGTCAATAGATTTTATTTTATTTTTTCTTTGCAACACAAACTGGTAGCGCATTGCGACACCTGAATTATCAGGGCAGGCTCTTCCAATAGGCCTTGGCCTAGAGGGCTCCTAAAGAGAGGGCTACCACTGCTTGTCTGGATATCCTCCACATGAGAATGTGCTAGCCAGGCTTGTTTTAAAAATTGGGGCACCAAGCACAAAGGGCAAGCTGGAAGGTGCAATTAAACTGTTGATCTACCACTAGCCCAGCATCAGGCACACTGCAGGATATATAAATAGATTACCCCTTCTCTAGTGGTAGATCAAAAACTGACCTTACTTGTACACTCAATAGTTAAGTATAAAACAATTTATTGTAAAATTCAGACAAAATATAAAAGAAAGTAATTACTTATACATAAAATATGTCTTGTTCAAATAATTTAAATGAAAGCCATAACAAAGTCCAGACCTTATTCAGATGCTCGGCGTCCCGAGTTAAGATATGTGGTGTTAAGAAAAAATAGATCGAATAAAAGTCCTTTTGTAATCCAAGTGGTGGCTTGTAGTGTTGGGAGTCAGACCTCTCCAGACGCGTTTCTCCGCTCCTGCGGCTTTCTCAATGGATGAGGTCTGTCTCAATGCATTCGCTTATATAGCGGTTTACCGGTACCAATTTAGTCACGGCAAATTTCTCACAAAACTAAAATTTTAGATAACTTAACTTTCATATGATCAAATGGTCACAGAGTATCAAACTACAACAGCTTATAAAACTTGTTACTTATTACGACCCGCATATAACATTATTGCACTTTGTTGACTGACGTTACTATGGTAACGCCCGCCCAGGCAGATTTAAATGTAACTGCCGTTTTGTATTCTCGGGCAGAAAAAAGAAAAAGAACGAGATATACAAAAACGTTTATATTTTGAACACAATATAAATGGGTTAAGAATAGGTGCTGTGTGAACAAGTGACAGCAGAATTACATAAAGCAAGAGTATTTACTATTGTTTTATAAACAAAGCATTACCTTTTTGGTATTCTATTAGCTACCGATCCCATACTAAATAGGCTGGACTGTAACTTATATGTTAAATTTATTACATAACATGACTGGAGATAATTAACAATAATTCACATCTAAGCAGAATTTAACTTTTATTTAAAAATGCATTTTTTCATATATCCAGATTTGAACCATGTTAGTATTGATTTTAGGCGGCAAAAATGAATTATTACCTTGTATTTACTTTCATTGCTATAATAGCATCTGCCTCAGCAGGTTTCAATATACCTGATCTTAAATGTTGTTAGTACAGACAAATTAATTCACTTTCATTAACTTTTGTTAATTTCGTTGTTATAGCATCGTACTTTCATTACTATGGTAATGTCTGCCTAGGCAGGTTTCAATATGCCTGTTATTAAATTTTGTTGGTAGAGAAAAATAAATAAATTGTAAATACTGTCTATGCTACTGTATTGTTTTGAATAAAAAATTACTATAATATAACTTGAGTATATATAGGTAGTGTACAAAATTCTGGTCATTTAACCTATTAATGGTTTTGGAAGGGAGATTCATCCCAAAAAGTGACATAGCTCAAACTCAGCATTTAAACCCTTGGGCTGCAGCGTGTCTAATTGGTATATCCATTTCATCTCGGCTATGCCCAGTTGTTTGGTGTGATCTCCCCCTCTCCAGTTTTTATTCACTTTGCATATTCCCATAAAGTTCAGAAGGCTCATGTCCGAATTGTGTTTATGTTTAAAATGGGCAGAAACTGAATGTTGCATGTATCCTTTCTTTATGTTCAGCATATGCTCTCTAATTCTGACGTACAATTGCCTCTTTGTTCTTCCTACATATTGGAGCCCGCATGGGCACTCCAATACATATATCACATTGGTACTTTGGCAGGTGATATGTTCCTTGATTCCGTTTTACTCTTGCAGTTTTTTTTAATCACTTCAGATACTCCTTTTGCTTGTTTGTACTTGCTTTCTTTACATGCAATGCAGTCCAAGCAGTAGAAGAAACCATTCTTCTTAGATGTAATTGGGGTGTGTTTTCCTTTTAGATGTTTATTTGTTATTTTTCTTCTTAAATTTGGCGCACCCCTGAAAATAATCTTGGATTTTTCCGGTAAGCTGCTTGCCAGTATCTTATCTTTCTTCAATAAGTGCCAATGTCTTGTCAGTATCCTTTTCAGTTTTAGATTTTCTTTATTATAATTCAATATGATTGCTGGGAAGTCTCCGCCTGGTTTTGTTGCTTGTAATTTATTCTTATTTTTTAAGAGTTTGGTACGGTCTAGGTTGTCGACTCTGCATATTGCTTCCTCTATTTCATTCAATTTGTAATTTTTCGACAGGAATTTTTCCTTTACCAATTTCACTTGTTCTCTGTAAACTTCAGAGTCTGTGCAATTACGCCTCAAGCGCCTGAATTCATTATAAGGCACGTTCTTAAGCCACATTGGTAGGTGGCAGCTCTCTTTAAGAATAAAACTGTTCACGTCTACTTCTTTAAAGTGCGTTTTTGTTTTCACTCTACCTGAGTCTACATAGATGGTAAGGTCAAGGAATTCTACCTGTGTCTTGCTGCAGATGGTATTCAGTTTGACTCCCCAGGTATTCATGTTCACATACAACAGAAACTTTTGCAAATCTTCCATTTCACCTTCCCATATAAAGAAAACATCATCGATGTATCTTTTGTAACTCAGAATGTTCTTATTCCAGGGATGCTTGTTCCAGATGTAATTGTCCTCCCAGTCTCCCATAAACAAGTTAGCAAAACTCGGGGCAAATTTCGTCCCCATCGCCGTTCCCTTCTTCTGGAGATAGAACTGGTCTTCAAACAGAAAATAATTATTTTTCAAAATGAAAGCAATTCCTTCTATTATGAATGAGATTTGAATGTCTTCTAGTTCTCCGTATCTCCTTAATGCATTGCTCACAGAGTCGCATCCTTGTTGGTGGTCAATAATCGTATATAACGAAGTCACATCTGTAGATACCAGGATATAGTCTTCTTGCCAAGAAATGGAATCGATTTCCTTAATCATCTGAGTCGTATCTTTGAGATGTGACTTTATCTTAGACACATACGGTTGCAGAAATGTGTCTATATATTGTGACAAATTCGATGTAATTGAGTTGATCCCTGATATTATTGGCCGGCCCGGTGGTGTTCTCAGATTCTTGTGGATCTTAGGTAAAAAATAAAAGGTAGGGGTTCTTGGGAAGGGAATAGAGAGAAATCTATATTCGGACTCTCTTAAGATTCCAGTGTCTCTGGCATTATCCAGCATAGTTTTAAGTTTGATCTTAATCTCATTCAGTGGATCATTCGATAGTTTCCCGTATGTTTCGGGTTCTTCTAAAAGTCTGGTTGCTTCTTTTAGGTAGTATTCACTTGACATGATCACTACCCCCTCCCCCCCCCCCCCCCTTTACCTGCTGGTTTTATGCAGATCTCAATATTATTTGTAAGATCTTTTATTGCTTCCCTCTCTTTACTTGTTAAATTATTCTTTGAATAATGATTCTTTTTCATTTTCCTAATATCATCGGTTACTAATTCTTCGTACATTTCCATTCCAGCAGAAACCTGATTGATAGGAAAAAATGTCGAGGTTGGTCTTAATTGGCTGTGTAGGAACATATTATCAGGCACTTCTCTTACTGGGAGATCTGGCAGTTGATCAAAGTGTTTTTTGATGCTTAATTTTCTGATGAACCTCTTAACATCAATGGTTGCCTCAAATTTGTTTACATGCGCTGTAGGTGCAAATTTTAATCCTTTATTAAGTGCTGTAATATCATGGTGTGATAATGTTATTCCTGTTCTTGTTCTTTTTCTTGCTTGTCCATTGTTCTTCTTCCTCCTCTATTTCTTCTAAATTGGGCTCTTTTCTTTTTATACTTCTTGGTGTCATTGGATGGAACCATGTGGTTATCTCTCTGGTGTTCCTCCCTAAAAAAAACGCCTCTCTTGTGTTGTTATGTACCTCTACTTGTGCGTCTCTTGTGTTTTTGTGTACCTCTGCTGGCACCGTAGTAGTCTTATCTCCTCTGTTGCGTAGTGTCTTCTTTCAGAATTTCTTATACTTTCCCTGCCTATATTCCCTCCTCCAGAAATCTCCACATTCTCTGTTTGTCTTCTTCTTTCAAAAGTGTCTTCCCTTTCTTTACTTCTATTGCCATATTGTGCCTTCCTCCTATCAGAGTTGGTGTTGGGTAGCATTCTATGGTTTCGTTCACCCTGCCCTCCTAACGTTCTAGGGTTTTGACATTCTGTATTTTGTGTACACTTAATCTCCACTGCTCTTTTGTCTTTCTGTGGGTCTCTACTTCTTCCCATATGGCCCTCTTCTATAATGTTCTTAGGCCTCCTCCATCCCTCATTAGTACGTCTTTTTCATTAGTACG
Organism: Pelobates fuscus; assembly: GCF_036172605.1. NCBI lineage: Eukaryota > Metazoa > Chordata > Amphibia > Anura > Pelobatidae > Pelobates > Pelobates fuscus. The sequence goes on along the minus strand of NC_086319.1, from coordinate 291,811,667 downwards.
TCTTTTTTCATTTAATGGGATGTGATTAGGGTTTTCTTTTTCATAGTATCTCGTTGACTGCTGATTTGGTCTTCCATTCCAATTTTGGTTTCTTTTCCCATAGGCATGTGGGTTTTGATTTTCAAATTCAGTTCTTTTAGGTTGTTGGTATATATTCCTTTCTTGATATTTATTTTTCTCATATTGTAAGTCAAATTTCTTCTGAAAATTTCTGACTCTGTCGTTCTTATAGTCATCCGTGTCACGTAGGAATTTTTTCTTCTTAGTCTTCTTTATATCCTCCTCCAGTCTATCTACACTTTCTGCTATTTTTGTGACCCTGTCCCTTGGGTTATCTCCTTCTTCCATGGATTCTAGGATCTTTTGTATCTCTTTAATTTCCTGGTCTAATTCTTCCAGCTTTTTTTTCCTACATTCAATTATGATATCCATGAAGACAAAGTGAATGAAAGTGAATGAAAGTGAATGAATTAATTTGTCTGTACTAACAACATTTAAGATCAGGTATATTGAAACCTGCTGAGGCAGATGCTATTATAGCAATGAAAGTAAATAAAAGGTAATAATTCATTTTTGCCGCCTAAAATCAATACTAACATGGTTCAAATCTGGATATATGAAAAAATGCATTTTTAAATAAAAGTTAAATTCTGCTTAGATGTGAATTATTGTTAATTATCTCCAGTCATGTTATGTAATAAATTTAACATATAAGTTACAGTCCAGCCTATTTAGTATGGGATCGGTAGCTAATAGAATACCAAAAAGGTAATGCTTTGTTTATAAAACAATAGTAAATACTCTTGCTTTATGTAATTCTGCTGTCACTTGTTCACACAGCACCTATTCTTAACCCATTTATATTGTGTTCAAAATATAAACGTTTTTGTATATCTCGTTCTTTTTCTTTTTTCTGCCCGAGAATACAAAACGGCAGTTACATTTAAATCTGCCTGGGCGGGCGTTACCATAGTAACGTCAGTCAACAAAGTGCAATAATGTTATATGCGGGTCATAATAAGTAACAAGTTTTATAAGCTGTTGTAGTTTGATACTCTGTGACCATTTGATCATATGAAAGTTAAGTTATCTCAAATTTTAGTTTTGTGAGAAATTTGCCGTGACTAAATTGGTATTAAGAACGAGAGTCAGGGATAGCGTCTGTCTCCGCGGGCACAAGACCCCGTGTGGAGAAGTGGTGGGCAAGCCATCATGGGCCACCCATGGGAGTGAAACGTTCGAGGCTTGTGGAGACAAGATGAGCATGTTAGCCTTTTATTATTTTTCTCTAGGGAAAGCATAGGGCCAGTTAATAGTTGTTGTACATGGGCTATTTGCAGCCTCCATTGCATTTCTACCTAGTCTTGATTTCTGATGTATCCTCCATTGCTACATCACCTGTCTGCTCCCTTACCTGCCCACCCCCGCTTATTCCTCCCACCGATCCCTCCCCTTCATCTGCAGTCCCCCACTTTCTCCTACCACCCCTCCCTCTACTCCACCTTCTCCTCTCTCCTCCTACTTCTCCTCTTCTCCTCCTCCTACTCCTCTCTCTACTCCACCTTCTCCTCCTCCTCCTACTCCTCCCTCTACTCCACCTTCTCCTTCTACTCCACCTTCTCCTCTCTCCTCCTACTTCTCCTCTTCTCCTCCTCCTACTCCTCCCTCTACTCCACCTTCTCCTCCTCCTACTCCTTCTTCCTGCTCTTACTCCTCCTTCTTCTTCCTACTCCTCCCTCTACTCCACTTTCTCCTCCCTCTACTCCACCTTCTCCTTCTACTCCACCTTCTCCTCTCTCCTCCTACTTCTCCTCTTCCCCTCCTCCTACTCCTCCCTCTACTCCACCTTCTCCTCCTCCTACTCCTTCTTCCTGCTCTTACTCCTCCTTCTTCTTCCTACTCCTCCCTCTACTCCACTTTCTCCTCCTACTCCTCCCTCTACTCCACCTTCTCCTCTCTCCTCCTACTTCTCCTCTACTCCTCCTCCTACTCCTCCCTCTACTCCACTTTCTCCTTCCACTCCACCTTCTCCTCTCTCCTCCTACTTCTCCTCTATTCCTCCTTCTCCTCCTCCTACTCCACCTTCTTCCCTCTCACTCTATCCACTACTCATTCTTCCATCTCCCCACCACCATATCTATATCCTTTATATGCTTCCTCCCTTCTTATTCCTTACCAATTTCCTCCACCCATAGACAACTCTGCCTCTACCTGACAACATTATATTTTGCAGAAAGGTTGCTCTGGCCACTCTTCCGCCACTTCCCAGGGGGGAATACCACACTAACGAAAAATTAAAATTATTCAGACATGAAAGAACTGTTTTGGGCACTCTCAAGGAAATAGTGCGGTCCTGACCCAGATTCCCATGGAAGTAAGACACCTGTAAGGGAGGTGGCTGTCCCTCATGTTTTTTCTTCATTAAGGCCCCAGAAATCTCATGAAAGGAACACATGAAACACTAACAATCAATTTGCAACTCTCTACAGAGGGGGGTCAGCAAGAGAACTGTAAATAGAAAGACAAATACCCCCCAATCTAACACAGAAACACATTAAGACAGAAAGTAGACACTAATGCTACCCGTTGTTTTGGAATAGATATACTTAAAGAATATTCCACAACACATAATAGGAATTTCCTATTTTTAAAATTGGAAAGACTGTTGAAACAGGAACTGAAACTAAAATGGGAAGTTGCCACACTCCAACAGTATATCATTGATAATATAACCCCTCGAGGATTAAGGTTATTTAAAGACCCGGCGTTCCCTATTGAGTATTTAGAAAGATGGTATGAGGCAATGGAAGATTGCTCATTTGTCTTCATGGATATCATAATTGAATGTAGGGAAAAAAAGCTGGAAGAATTAGACCAGGAAATTAAAGAGATACAAAAGATCCTAGAATCCATGGAAGGAGGAGATAACCCAAGGGACAGGGTCGCAAAAATAGCAGAAAGTGTAGATAGACTGGAGGAGGATATAAAGAAGACTAAGAAGAAAAAATTCCTACGTGACACGGATGACTATAAGAACGACAGAGTCAGAAATTTTCAGAAGAAATTTGACTAACAATATGAGAAAAATAAATATCAAGAAAGGAATATATACCAACAACCTAAAAGAACTGAATTTGAAAATCAAAACCCACATGCCTATGGGAAAAGAAACCAAAATTGGAATGGAAGACCAAATCAGCAGTCAATGAGATACTATGAAAAAGAAAACCCTAATCACATCCCATTAAATGAAAAAAGACGTACTAATGAGGGATGGAGGAGGCCTAAGAACATTATAGAAGAGGGCCATATGGGAAGAAGTAGAGACCCACAGAAAGACAAAAGAGCAGTGGAGATTAAGTGTACACAAAATACAGAATGTCAAAACCCTAGAACGTTAGGAGGGCAGGGTGAACGAAACCATAGAATGCTACCCAACACCAACTCTGATAGGAGGAAGGCACAATATGGCAATAGAAGTAAAGAAAGGGAAGACACTTTTGAAAGAAGAAGACAAACAGAGAATGTGGAGATTTCTGGAGGAGGGAATATAGGCAGGGAAAGTATAAGAAATTCTGAAAGAAGACACTACGCAACAGAGGAGACTCCTGTAGGAGATAAGACTACTACGGTGCCAGCAGAGGTACACAAAAACACAAGAGACGCACAAGTAGAGGTACATAACAACACAAGAGAGGCGTTTTTTTTAGGGAGGAACACCAGAGAGATAACCACATGGTTCCATCCAATGACACCAAGAAGTATAAAAAGAAAAGAGCCCAATTTAGAAGAAATAGAGGAGGAAGAAGAACAATGGACAAGCAAGAAAAAGAACAAGAAGCACAACCAGTAGGGATATTCAATCTTGCAGGAATAACATTATCACACCATCATATTACAGCACTTAATAAAGGATTAAAATTTGCACCTACAGCGCATGTAAACAAATTTGAGGCAACCATTGATGTTAAGAGGTTCATCAGAAAATTAAGCATCAAAAAACACTTTGATCAACTGCCAGATCTCCCAGTAAGAGAAGTGCCTGATAATATGTTCCTACACAGCCAATTAAGACCAACCTCAACATTTTTTCCTATCAATTAGGTTTCTGCTGGAATGGAAACGTACGAAGAATTAGTAACCGATGATATTAGGAAAATGAAAAAGAATCATTATTCAAAGAATAATTTAACAAGTAAAGAGAGGGAAGCAATAAAAGATCTTACGAATAATATTGAGATCTGCATAAAACCAGCAGATAAAGGGGGGGGGGGGGATAGTGATCATGTCAAGTGAATACTACCTAAAAGAAGCAACCAGACTTTTAGAAGAACCCGAAACATACGGGAAACTATCGAATGATCCACTGAATGAGATTAAGATCAAACTTAAAACTATGCTGGATAATGCCAGAGACACTGGAATCTTAAGAGAGTCCGAATATAGATTTCTCTCTATTCCCTTCCCAAGAACCCCTACCTTTTATTTTTTACCTAAGATCCACAAGAATCTGAGAACACCACCGGGCCGGCCAATAATATCAGGGATCAACTCAATTACATCGAATTTGTCACAATATATAGACACATTTCTGCAACCGTATGTGTCTAAGATAAAGTCACATCTCAAAGATACGACTCAGATGATTAAGGAAATCGATTCCATTTCTTGGCAAGAAGACTATATCCTGGTATCTACAGATGTGACTTCGTTATATACGATTATTGACCACCAAAAAGGATGCGACTCTGTGAGCAATGCATTAAGGAGATATGGAGAACTAGAAGACATACAAATCTCATTCATAATAGAAGGAATTGCTTTCATTTTGAAAAATAATTATTTTCTGTTTGAAGACCAGTTCTATCTCCAGAAGAAGGGAACGGCGATGGGGACGAAATTTGCCCCGAGTTTTGCTAACTTGTTTATGGGAGACTGGGAGGACAATTACATCTGGAACAAGCATCCCTGGAATAAGAACATTCTGAGTTACAAAAGATACATCGATGATGTTTTCTTTATATGGGAAGGTGAAATGGAAGATTTGCAAAAGTTTCTGTTGTATGTGAACATGAATACCTGGGGAGTCAAACTGAATACCATCTGCAGCAAGACACAGGTAGAATTCCTTGACCTTACCATCTATGTAGACTCAGGTAGAGTGAAAACAAAAACGCACTTTAAAGAAGTAGACGTGAACAGTTTTATTCTTAAAGAGAGCTGCCACCTACCAATGTGGCTTAAGAACGTGCCTTATAATGAATTCAGGCGCTTGAGGCGTAATTGCACAGACTCTGAAGTTTACAGAGAACAAGTGAAATTGGTAAAGGAAAAATTCCTGTCGAAAAATTACAAATTGAATGAAATAGAGGAAGCAATATGCAGAGTCGACAACCTAGACCGTACCAAACTCTTAAAAAATAAGAATAAATTACAAGCAACAAAACCAGGCGGAGACTTCCCAGCAATCATATTGAATTATAATAAAGAAAATCTAAAACTGAAAAGGATACTGACAAGACATTGGCACTTATTGAAGAAAGATAAGATACTGGCAAGCAGCTTACCGGAAAAACCCAAGATTATTTTCAGGGGTGCGCCAAATTTAAGAAGAAAAATAACAAATAAACATCTAAAAGGAAAACACACCCCAATTACATCTAAGAAGAATGGTTTCTTCTACTGCTTGGACTGCATTGCATGTAAAGAAAGCAAGTACAAACAAGCAAAAGGAGTATCTGAAGTGATTATAAAAAAAACTGCAAGAGTAAAACGGAATCTTTTAAAATAAAGGAACATATCACCTGCCAAAGTACCAATGTGATATATGTATTGGAGTGCCCATGCAGGCTCCAATATGTAGGAAGAACAAAGAGGCAATTGTACGTCAGAATTAGAGAGCATATGCTGAACATAAAGAAAGGATACATGCAACATTCAGTTTCTGCCGATTTTAATCATAAACACAATTCGGACATGAGCCTTCTGAACTTTATGGGAATATGCAAAGTGAATAAAAACTGGAGAGGGTGTGATCAAACCAAACAACTGGGCATAGCCGAGATGAAATGGATATACCAATTAGACACGCTGCAGCCCAAGGGTTTAAATGCTGAGTTTGAGCTATGTCACTTTTTGGGATGAATCTCCCTTCCAAAACCATTAATAGGTTAAATGACCAGAATTTTGTACACTACCTATATATACTCAAGTTATATTATAGTAATTTTGTATTCAAAACAATACAGTAGCATAGACAGTATTTACTATTTATTTCTTTTTCTCTACCAACAAAATTTAATAACTGGCATATTGAAACCTGCCTAGGCAGACATTACCATAGTAATGAAAGTACGATGCTATAACAACGAAATTAACAAAAGTTAATGAAAGTGAATTAATTTGTCTGTACTAACAACATTTAAGATCAGGTATATTGAAACCTGCTGAGGCAGATGCTATTATAGCAATGAAAGTAAATACAAGGTAATAATTCATTTTTGCCGCCTAAAATCAATACTAACATGGTTCAAATCTGGATATATGAAAAAATGCATTTTTAAATAAAAGTTAAATTCTGCTTAGATGTGAATTATTGTTAATTATCTCCAGTCATGTTATGTAATAAATTTAACATATAAGTTACAGTCCAGCCTATTTAGTATGGGATCGGTAGCTAATAGAATACCAAAAAGGTAATGCTTTGTTTATAAAACAATAGTAAATACTCTTGCTTTATGTAATTCTGCTGTCACTTGTTCACACAGCACCTATTCTTAACCCATTTATATTGTGTTCAAAATATAAACGTTTTTGTATATCTCATTCTTTTTCTGCCCGAGAATACAAAACGGCAGTTACATTTAAATCTGCCTGAGCGGGCGTTACCATAGTAACGTCAGTCAACAAAGTGCAATAATGTTATATGCGGGTCGTAATAAGTAACAAGTTTTATAAGCTGTTGTAGTTTGATACTCTGTGACCATTTGATCATATGAAAGTTAAGTTATCTCAAATTTTAGTTTTGTGAGAAATTTGCCGTGACTAAATTGGTACCGGTAAACCGCTATATAAGCGAATGCATTGAGACAGACCTCATCCATTGAGAAAGCCGCAGGAGCAGAGAAACGCGTCTGGAGAGGTCTGACTCCCAACACTACAAGCCACCACTTGGATTACAAAAGGACTTTTATTCGATCTATTTTTTCTTAACACCACATATCTTAACTCGGGACGCCGAGCATCTGAATAAGGTCTGGACTTTGTTATGGCTTTCATTTAAATTATTTGAACAAGACATATTTTATGTATAAGTAATTACTTTCTTTTATATTTTGTCTGAATTTTACAATAAATTGTTTTATACTTAACTATTGAGTGTACAAGTAAGATCAGTTTTTGATCTACCACTAGAGAAGGGGTAATCTATTTATGTATTTGTATTGTATTTTGATAGGTAGTTAGGTATCCTATTTCGTTAACCCCTCTCACATTTATTTAATCAGCGCTCCACTTATTATATCCACACTGCAGGGTATGCCTGGACAACTAGCCTTCAGAACAGGAGGACAGCACATTCACACTCTGCATCCCCTGCCTTGTGCCTGAGGGACATACAGGAGTAAGACGTCTGGCAGAAGAACCTCCTGAGAGGTAACTGAGTTGCTTCCATTTCTCCCAGCCACCATGGAAACATAAAATGTAACGGCAGATAAGAACCATTTGGCCCATCTAGTCTTCCCAATTTTCTAAATTAGTTCCTGGCCTTATCTTATATCTTTATGCCTATTCCACACATGCTTAAACTCCTTCACTGTGTTAACCTTTACCACTTCAGCTGGAAGACTATTCCATGCATCCACTACCGTCTCAGTAAAGTAATACTTCCTGATATTATTTTTAAACCTTTGCCCCTCTAATTTTACACTATGTCCTCTTGTTGTGGTAGTTTTTCTACTTTTAAATATAGTCTCCTCCTTTACTGTGTTGATTTCCTTTATGTATTTAAATGTTTCTATACCCCCCCCCCCCCCCGTCTCATCTTTCCTCCAAGCTATACATGTTAAGGTCCTTTAACCTTTCCTTGTATGTGAGGGACAAAGGATGGGTGCTTGCTGTGTGTATGCAAAAGTCAGTTTGTGTGCTTGTATGTATTAAGCAGTTTGTGTGTGTGTGTGTGTGTGTGTGTTTGTGTATGTATGAAATTTAGCAGTGTGTATGTATATATTAGCTGGTTTCTGTGTGTGTGTGTGTGTGTGTGAACATGTATGTAGAGGCGATGTTTATATGATGTCACACCATGGCATGAGAGTATGGGGCAGCAAAAAAATCCTTGCACTGGCCCTAAGGACAAGATTCCACTGGTTACGTCACAAATATAATTTTTATGGACATGCATTATAAGACAATATAAGTCATGTAGTTAACCCCTTAAGGACGCTGGACGGTTCAGGACCGTCATCGGCATTTTTCACTTGCCGACCGACGACGGTCCTGAACCGTCCTAAATTTAAAATGTACTTACCCGATCGCCGTCGTTTCCCCGGCGGCGATCGGCGGTGCTCCCGGTGTGGGGAGACTGCCTGCAGCCCAGACAGTCTCCCCATGGCGGTTTAGGACCCCTGTGGCCATGTGATCGCTCAACAGGGCGACCACATGGTCACAATAGGTGTCCTAGTCTCTGCCTGCAGGGGGACTGTCTGTGCTGACAGGCAGTCTCCCTGCAACTGTAAAATCAGAAATAAATTTAAAGTGAAAGTTAATAAAAAAAAATATTATAATATATGTGTATATATATGATATATAGACATATATTATACCTATATAATATATGTCTATATATCATATATATATAATGTCATGCTAAGTGTATTTTTATATTAATATGTACATATATTAATATAAAAATACACTTATAATTAATTTACACACGTATATATATATAATATATATAATAACTATATATATTGTATATATATATTATTATAAAATCCGAATAATAAATAATTTAAATTAAATTAAAAAAATTAAAAATAATAATAAAAATTAAAAAAAATTATATATCTATACGAAATTTTATTCTAACTGTATTTTGATATTAATATATATATATTTATATCAAAATACACTTAGAATTAAATTGTATATATATCTATGTATATATAAATAAATAAAAAGAATGCGAACTATTCATATGTCCATATACAAAATTACATAAATAATTATATAAATATACACGTAGACTTCAAATATATAAATATGCATATATATTTAAATTCTACGTGCGTATTTATGTAATATTTTTACATAATTAAGTTATTTTATTGATTGCAATTTAAGGGACCTGCCTGCCAACCCAGGCCGAAAGTCCAGAGAATTTAATTTGCTATCACTGTATTTTACCCTGTAACGTTCTACGACACCCTAAAACCTGTACATGGGGGGTACTGTTTTACTCGGGAGACTTCGCTGAACACAAATATTAGTGATTCAAAACAGTAAAACATATCACAGCGATGATATTGTCAGTGAAAGTGACTTTTTTTGCATTTTTCACACACAAACAGCACTTTTACTGATGATATAATTGTTGTGATACATTTTCCAGTTTTGAAACACTAATATTTGTGTACAGCAAAGTCTCCTGAGTAGAACAGGACCCCCCATGTACAGGTTTTATAGCGTTTTTGAAAGTTACAGGGTCAAATAAATGGGTCAAATATTTTTACATTGAAAATGGCCAGGTTGGTTACGTTGCCTTTGAGAGCGTATGGTAGCCCAGGAATGAGAATTACCCCCATGGTGGCATACCATTTGCAAAAGAAGACACCCCATTTGCAATACCTTGGGTTATGTCCAGTCTTTTTTAGTAACCACTTAGTCACAAACACTGGCCAAAATTAGCGTTCAATTTAGTTTTTTACTTTTTTCACACACAAACAAATATGAACGCTAACTTTGGCCAGTGTTTGCGACTAAGTGGCTACTAAAAAAGTCTGGACATACCCCATATTGAATACCCTGGGTTGTCTACTTTTAAAAAAATATGTACATGTGGGGTGTTATTTAGCAATTTATGACAGATAATAGTGTTACAATGTCACTATTGATACATTTTAAAAATGTATGTTTTGAAACCGCAATATCCTACTTGTACTTATAGCCCTATAACATGCAAAAAAATAGCAAAAAGCATGTAAACACTGGGTATTTTTGAACTCAGGACAACATTTTGAATCTATTTAGCAGTTTTTTTCATTCGCTTTTGTAGATGAGTAAAAGATTTTTCACATAAAATTCAAAAAACGTGTTTTTTTTAAATTTTTCAACATATTTTTTCATTTTTTTTAAAATTAAATTACATGAGATTATATAAATAATGGTATGTAAAGAAAGCCCCTTTTGTCCTGAAAAAAACAATATATAATTTGTATGGGAACAGTAAATGAGAGAGCGGAAAATTACAGCTAAACACAAACACCACAAAAGTGTCAAAAAGATGCCTGGTCGCAAATGTACAACATCGCAAAAAAAGTCCGGTCCTTAAGGGGTTAATAGATATAAAATGCAATAAAATCATAGGTATTCATAAATGTACAGTAACAGTAAAGCGTATATTCAATAGGTAACACTTAATTAGAGAAGATCAATAAGAAATAATGTGGAATAGGTGCATTTTAGGCATAGTCAAAGTCTTGCACACTTTGATCTAGACTAGTGGTAGGCATCCTTCGGCACTCCAGATGTTGTACACTTCATCTTCCATAATGCTCTTGCAGCCATAATGCTGGCAAAGCATCAAGGGAGATGTAGTCCACAACATTTGGAGTGCCGAAGGTTGCCTACCCCTGATTCTAGACATTTCATAGAGAATTCAACTTCATGAATGCAAAGGTTACTGGTGTTTCTTACCCGCTTTTAGTGATGTTGAGTATCTGTAAGATTTTGGGAAGCTCCAACAGTCTCAGAGCCCTTAGAAAACGTAGTCCTAGGCAAGGAATGTTTTTATTTTTATTACACAGTATATTTCAATAACACATCTAAGGATTTTGGTTAAAAAATTCAAGCTGCTTCAATGTACCGGTAATCACATTTCCAGTCTCAAGACAAATAGGAAAACCATTGGTGACACTGGGTGAAGAGGCAGATGTTTGAAATGTTTGAGATATTACAAATTAATAAAACATATATTTATATGTAAAAAAAAAAAACTAGAAAATTAGCAGTAGAGTTGCTGGCAGACTACTGAGGAAAGGTCTTCCTGGCTTAATCTTTCAGTTATCTGCTGAAAGTCAGAAACCTGATGCAGAACCCATAAACCCGTCCCATTCATTGAAGAAGTTTATATTTGGCATTCAAACCATGAAACACAGTAGTGTAACCAACACCAAAAAGGTAGTTTTAATTTAAAACATTTTTTAAAGATTATTTGTGCATATTTTTAAAGTAGTTTATTAATTGTTCTGATTTTCTGCAAGTATTTACTTATCTGAGCAATGCTCTATCTTCTCTTCCTCTTCTATTCTCTCCTCTTCCTCAGTATCAAAATCTCTCCTTATGCCCACGTCCCTTAACACCACATCCACATTAAACCCTCTCTGCTACACTCCCCCTTCTCTCATCTTATGCCCTGCACTAATTTCTCCATTCTTTCTCCCCTGCTCCCACCCAATCTCATCCTAGACCCCATCCATATAAAACCCATTCACATCTCTTGTCACTATCTCGCCTTCTACTTTTAGCAGCTGCTGATGTCTCTCCCAACCCATGGCCCTTCACCTCGTCTGCTCACACTAAGACAACTAGAAACCATGCAAACCTCATCCAAATACCCTGCAGTTTATCCTCTACCAACATTCAGTGTACACTCTGGAACACCCATTCCATCTGTAGCAATATGAAATCAACAGCCATACACGACCTCTTCATTTCAAATTCCCTCACACTACTAGCACTGACTAAGACTTGGCTGTCCCCCTCTGATAGTGCTACCCCTGCTTCTTTATGTTTCAGTGGACTACAATTCTCCCAAACTCCCAGACTCAACTGTGAAGGAGGCAGTGTAGGAATCCTTCTGTACCCTTAATGTACCTTTCAACCTAATTCTCCCTGCCTGTGCCCTATCTTTTCAATCCTTTGAAGTTCACACTGTCCATCTATTTAAGACTTGTAATCATTTATTGACCCCTGGTCTTCTAGGCTATTCTTTAAACACTTTTCTTCCTGGCTACTGCACTTCCTCTCCTCTAGCACTCCCTCCCTTATACTTTGGGACTTTAGTATCACAAGCAACAACCTCAACTGCCCTGATGCCTCCCGTTTGCTCTTTGTAACCTATTCCTCTGGTCTCACACAAAGGTCTACTTCAGGAACTCTAACAGCAGGAAACACTCTTGTTCTCATCTCCACCAATCTCTGTACCACCTCTAATCTCTGCAAGGTTTAATTTCCTTTGTCTTACCACCATCTGCTGACCTTTGACATCTGCATAACCTGTATCCAAATTAAACCACACTCAACTCACCAATCTCGTAGAAACCTCCACTGCCTTGACCTCCAGCGACCTCCAGCAAGTCTCCCCCAAATTTCAATCTCTCCTTTTACCCACCTTAAACCTCACCTACCCTAACTCTGCAACCTCACTCCACAACTCCATTCCCAACTAGACATCATGGCACCTCCTAGATTTAAACACAGCAAGCACTCTCCCAATTACAACACTGGCACACCAAGCTCACCCAATATCTCCAAAAATGTTCCATAATTGCTGAATGCTGCTGGAGAAGGTTTCACTCTGCATCTGACTTCCTCCAGTATAAATTTATGTTGAGCTCCTACAGGTTGACTGTTTTCTCTGCAAAAGTAAACTACTTTAACTCCCGCATAAGCACACTCTCTCGCAAACTCAAATGCCTATTTCACACTTTTAACTCTCTTCTTCGCCCTGTTGCTCTCCCTCCTCCTACCACCTTGTCCGCAACAAACTTTGCAACTCACTTCACTGAGATTTCTGCAATAAAGGAAGAGATCTCTCATCTCTCCCCTTCTCCTATCAATACTTCCCCCGAGCCCCTCTCCTACTACAGCGGAAGAGGTTTCTGCTCTGGTCCTCCCGTCCAACCACCTGTTCCCTCGATCTTATTCCCTCATATCTCAACTGCACTCTGTTCCCTTCCCTTGCTCTCCCTCTCACTAAAATTTTTAATCTCTTCCTTTCCTCTGACACATTTTCTTCAAACATGCAACCGTAACCCGATTTTGAAAAAGCCCAACTTTGAACCCAACTCCCCATCCAATTATTGACGTATCTCACTACTTCCTTGACAGACTTCCTTGGAATCCAAGTCTCTGCTTGACCCACTTCAGTTTGGATTCCGCGTTTGTCACTCTGTCGAAATGTGACCAAAGTATTTAACGATTTAACTGCTGCTAAATCTTGCGGTCAATAGTCTATCCTAATTCTCCTTGGCCTTTCTGCTGTTTTTGACACTGTTGATCATCAACAGCTTCTTCTCATCCTCTGTAATCTTGGTCTATGGGATACTGCTCTCTCCGGGGCTCCATCTACTTCTCCCAGCACTCTTTCAGTCTTTCTTTCTCTTGCTCTGCCTCTTTTCCCCAACCTTTCTCTGTTGGTGTTCTCCAAGGTTCTGTCCTTGGTCCCCTACTATTCTCTATATATACTGCCTCCCTTGGTAAATTTGAAATTAACTTGGAATTCCCATTTTAGTCAGTATCCCTAAAAGGAAAATCTACAGAAGAATGACTCATAGAATGGTCAGGAAGTAAAAAGGAAAAAATAAAATATAAATAAATAGGAATATGACAGCAAAGCATCTACTGAAAGATTTATGTGGCACTGGATTAGCTACACACCTGGGGTCAGATTAGGAGCCTGTTGGGTCTTGTACTGACAACTACAATGGGCCGAATAATAGATTTGTGTCGACAGAAAACACAAAAAACAGTCACACATGTCATGTATCTGGTGGAGGTGGTGCTGGAGGGAAACTCACAGTATATAGCCTTAAGAAAACACATACCCTATGCTAATCTCTTGATTTAATCTCAAGCAAATCCATACTTACTAACAGGTGCTTCCATTAAAGCAGGATGTCCGTGTAAAAGGGTGCGCCATTAAAGTAATTCACATAAACGGGACCACCCAAAGAGGCAGATATGACCAGAAGGGGGTCTAATGTTCCCAAACAATTTAAGGATCAGCCTAGTGTGAATTTATGTCAGGCTGCCCATCAATCATGCAGGCTGGCAAACTAATGGCGTACTATGGAGACATTGCCCTGAGCTTGGCGCAAATGCATCTAATGATGCGCCCTCTCTATGCTTTCTGAGGACTATACTCTAGCAGTCACTTGTCCACTCCTCTCCTTACATTCTTACTAGCAGACATAGGCTCCTGGTATGCAGTCTGGAACAGAGAAAAGGTGGATGTAGTGAGAATAGAAGATAGGGGATATGTCACACTACAGGGAGTGCAGAATTATTAGGCAAGTTGTATTTTTGAGGATAAATTTTATTATTGAACAACAACCATGTTCTCAATGAACCCAAAAAGCTCATTAATATCAAAGCTGAATATTTTTGGAAGTAGTTTTTAGTTTGTTTTTAGTTTTAGCTATTTTAGGGGGATATCTGTGTGTGCAGGTGACTATTACTGTGTATAATTATTTGGCAACTTAACAAAAAACAAATATATACCCATTTCAATTTTTTTTTTTTTACCAGTGAAACCAATATAACATCTCAACATTCACAAATATACATTTCTGACATTCAAAAATTCACCATCAGCATTGCGTGCAGAAGCAACCACAGCCTCCCAGACACTGTTCAGAGAGGTGTACTGTTTTCCCTCCTTGTAAATCTCACATTTGATGATGGACCACAGGTTCTCAATGGGGTTCAGATCAGGTGAACAAGGAGGCCATGTCATTAGATTTTCTTCTTTTATAGCCTTTCTTGCCAGCCACGCTGTGGAGTACTTGGACGCGTGTGATGGAGCATTGTCCTGCATGAAAATCATGTTTTTCTTGAAGGATGCAGACTTCTTCCTGTACCACTGCTTGAAGAAGGTGTCTTCCAGAAACTGGCAGTAGGACTGGGAGTTGAGCTTGACTCCATCCTCAACCCGAAAAGGCCCCACAAGCTCATCTTTGATGATACCAGCCCAAACCAGTACTCCACCTCCACCTTGCTGGCGTCTGAGTCGGACTGGAGCTCTCTGCCCTTTACCAATTCAGCCACGGGCCCATCCATCTGGCCCATCAAGACTCACTCTCATTTCATCAGTCCATAAAACCTTAGAAAAATCAGTCTTGAGATATTTCTTGGCCCAGTCTTGACGTTTCAGCTTGTGTGTCTTGTTCAGTAGTGGTCGTCTTTCAGCCTTTCTTACCTTGGCCATGTCTCTGAGTATTGCACACCTTGTGCTTTTGGGCACTCCAGTGATGTTGCAGCTCTGAAATATGGCCAAACTGGTGGCAAGTGGCATCTTGGCAGCTGCACGCTTGACTTTTCTCAGTTCATGGGCAGTTATTTTGCGCCTTGGTTTCTCCACACGCTTCTTGCGACCCTGTTGACTATTTTGAATGAAACGCTTGATTGTTCGATGATCACGCTTCAGAAGCTTTGCAATTTTAAGAGTGCTGCATCCCTCTGCAAGATATCTCACTATTTTTGACTTTTCTGAGCCTATCAAGTCCTTCTTTTGACCCATTTTGCCAAAGGAAAGGAAGTTGCCTAATAATTATGCACACCTGATATAGGGTGTTGATGTCATTAGACCACACCCCTTCTCATTACAGAGATGCACATCACCTAATATGCTTAATTGGTAGTAGGCTTTCGAGCCTATACAGCTTGGAGTAAGACAACATGCATAAAGAGGATGATGTGGTCAAAATACTCATTTGCCTAATAATTCTGCACTCCCTGTATTAGAGAGACCAAAGCAGCAAGAGCATTTGCTAGGCATGTGCATGGTGAAAATATTCAGCTCAGATAGGCATTCCGAAATTCGGGACTTCATCAATTCGGGACTTTGGCAATTCGGCACTTCGACACTTCGGAACTTCAGCAACTTCGGAACTTCGGCACTTGACAACTTCGGAACTTCGCCACTTCGGAACTTCGCCACTTCGGAACTTCGGCAACTTCGGAACTTCGGATCTTAGACACTTCGAAACTTCGGCACTTCGGCACTTCGGCAACTTCGGCACTTCAGAACTTCGGAACTTCGGCACTTCCGCACTTCGGAAACTTCGGAACTTCGGAACTCCGGCATTTCGGGACTTGTGTTGCAGCCGCTTGGTAGATAACTCCCTAATTCCCACGGTATTAGGGAGTTATCTACCAAAAGGCTGAAAGACCTAAATTGGTCTTTCAGCCAAATTTACTAATACTAAGTAAAAATTACTTAGTATTAGTAAATTGTGCACCTACTCGCAATAACGCGAGTAGGGGCATGCATATTAAACAGTGAGCAGCCTGTGGCTGCTCACTGTTAAAGAAAAAATAAAAAAGGGTCCCCCCTCCCTGAGCGGTTGGGGGCCCTAAATTAAAAAAAAGGGGGGAGGACCTATTGTCCTCCACACCGGCCCCCACCCCTGAGCGGCGGTGGGGGCCTAAATAAAAATTGGGGGGACCTAATGTCCTCCCCCCTGGCCCCCACCCCTGAGCGAAGGGTGGGGGCCCTAAATACAAATGGGGGGGACCTAATGACCTCCCCCCTGGCCCCCACCCCTGAGCGGCGGGTGGGGGCCCTAAATACAAATGTGGGGACACCTAATGTCCTCCCCCCTGGCCCCCATCCCTGAGCAGTGGGTGGGGGCCCTAAACACGAATAAGGGGGGGGGACCTAATGTCCTCCCCCCTGGCCCCCACCCCTGAGCGGCGGTCCGAAGCACCCGAATGTCCGAATTACCTGAAATTTGGCCCAATTTTAATTTGGACCGAAACAAATTGCACATGTCTAGCATTTGCACAGTTTACGCTTAAGAAATAGAGCTAACTTATTTTCACTTGAAAAATCAATCAAGAACAAAACATATATCTGTATATAAATTTATATAATTATATAACTTAACCTCAGTGCTTCTACCTCCATAAATAAAGACACTTATTAGCATGTTACTGTAACATTCTTAACTTCTTATGTGCAGGAAACAGGACACTGCCCTAACATCTTTTTAACAAACATGTTAAGTGGACACCAATGACAACAACTACTTGTGTAGAACTGTGGTTCCTATTCAACGATATGCACTAGAAACCTAGTTCTTAGGTATGTTAGATCTGTGGTTCCTACTTGACTTCCAATACCTCCCGCAGAGGATTTTTTTCATTATTCATATGATATAATCCCTAATTGCTGGATCTTTTGGGGTCTTTGAGGATTGAGACGGAAAGCAATAGTCAAGAGTTATAGAACTCAATTGGTAGCTCCATAGCAAACCAACAAACTTGATGTCTGGTGGCACTTGTGTGATAAATGTCACATTTATGAGAAAGTCATAGTTAAAAACAGTTCTCTAAACATACCGAGCCAATGTCCTCCAGTGAAACCAGAAATGCAGATAGATGGGATGGTAAAGAAATCCACCATTGAGTTCATCTCCAACCAGAATTTCAGCTTGTTATTGGCTGCTATGAACTGCAAAAATAGCATGTCATCTCGCATATCTCAGCATATAACAAATGTACAAATCATAAATATTGATATTTTTTGTAATTAGAATTTATATTGATTTTGTTTATTTAATGACAAAACATTTTGCAAGAAGGTGATTAATACCAAATTAATATTTAATATGTCTAATCAATATTCAGGATGTATAGAACATTGAAAGTTTGTGATTACATTCTACATTTCATTTTTTTTATTGTCACAATAAAAAAAGAAATCACAAATCACAAATCTAATCAGCAATGTAATTTGTATGTATTTGAAAAAATATATTACTTTAGGGCATAAATAAGTGAAATACCACACTTGTCGTTTTTAGTGGACTACAACTTCCATATTCCTTTGCCAGCCACAAACACATAGAATAGCTGACAAAGGAATATGGAAGTTCACTAATATTTTGGAGGTCCATTATTTGACTTTTTTTTTTTTAGATCAATTGCTTCCATAAGTGTTTTTGTAAAACTGATCTTGTTTATGGAGTGAAGAGAAGTTAGTGAGTGAAGTTGTTCATCACTCGTTTAAAGGTTGAGAAAATAATAGCGCTGTTTAAAGAGATGGTTATGGTTGTGTTTCTTTTAAAAGCTATGGACTAATCTCTCAAACTGCTTTCTAAAAGCACTGACCAACTGCTCTTAACCCCTTAAGGACACATGACATGTGTGACACGTCATGATTCCCTTTTATTCCAGAAGTTTGGTCATTAAGGGGTTAAAGGAACACTTCACTTGCCATGTGGTAAAAAAAGAGAAAGGTAAAAAAATCTGTTTGGTAGATGTACCTCCAGTGAATACATGCATGGATTTTTCATGCAAGTATTCATTGGGGGTATATATCTAAAGTAGCTTGCAAAGGCTGCAGATCATATGAACTGCAGCCTTAGTAAGCCCTCCCCATTTTTTAACCAGAAGAGACTTTTAGTCTGTTCACAGGGAAATAACCAATCAGAGGCTTCTCATGGAAGCCTCTAACTAGGTGCTCATGTGCGTGCCAGCTGGTCTGAGGGATGAGGGGGAGGTCTGTGAGAGAGGGGGAGGCAAGCCCGCTAAAGTAGAGCATGCTGCCACTTTTGTTGGCTCAGAGGGGCCAACGGAAGTAGGAAGGAATCCTCCCTGGCTGTTTGACTGGTTGTCAGAGGGGTGTTCCATAGTTGATTAATAAAAGTGCTAATTTCTTCTAGAAATCAGCACATTTATAAATGTGGCTGAAGTGCTTTTGGGGTTTGGTGTGGTCCTTTAATGGTTTCCAACTAGATTTCGACATAGATTGCGTGAAATAAATATTAATACTTCTGAAGCTCCCTGGCATAGTGATAGGTACACTATATTACATGGTGTAACTTGCAAGTATGGATCCACATTATTTTTTAAGATGAAGAATATCTATAAAAATGCACTTACCCTTAATCCAAAGTAAAATGCAAAGAATATATTAAATATGAAATCTGCTGTAGCTGTAATTCCTCCAATGTAATCACACCTGTCTACTGGGCTGTAGAAAAAGATATGTGCTATCATTGTCACTATGACTAAATGAAAAAAATAAAAAATAAAAATAATAAAGAGTTACTAACAAACATTGTAACAGATTTGTTGTTTTAGGTGGACAACATCACTTCCCAGAATGATTAAAGTGAACCTGTCATGACATATTGGTTGGGAGTTTTCTAACCATCTGGCCTGACTAATGTTATACAATTAAGTGTTTCTTCCTTTAGTACTATTAAACATTCATATTTTTATGTATTTCCATTACCCATGTCTCCTGATGAGAGCATTAATTATGTTTCAGTGTTACACTTACACTTGCTGTAAGATACACCTATCCTACATACAGAGGTGAATTTACCGCGAGGCTGACAAGGCATTTGCCTGAGCGATTGGGGGTGGCTTTTTGTGCTGCCAGAAATCGCCCAGGCAAATGCCTTGCCAGCCTCTTGTCCTGGGAGGCCGAGGAGCTAGCTGGCTGGCCAGCCAAGTCAGGGCCCCCCAGAGGCTGGCAGCAACGGCACTTTCCGGGTGGGCGGTGAGGGAGTACTGATCCTCCTGTTCAGCTCCCTCACGCGCACTGCAGTGATTCTGGAGCCGGAATATGACATCACTTCAGCCCCGGCATCACTACGCGGCGTACAAGGGAGCTGAACAGGAGGATCAATGCTCCCACGCCAACTGCAGTCACCGGCCGGCCATCCAGCAACCCCACTGGACCCCAGGGAAAGCGAGAATACACAAAGGTGGGGAGGCTGGGGGGATTGAATTTAAAATAAAAATTAAAAAAAAAGTGTGTGTTTGTGTGTGTGTGTGTCTGTTAGTGAGTGTGTCTGTGTTGCTGTTAGTGTGTGTGTCTGTTAGGTGGGGGGGGGAGCAACAAACTAAATAATTAATTCAGTTATTAAGACAACGTTTGTATTCCTAACGCTTGAATGTTTCTTTGAATATATAATATATAAATACATAAATGTTTTTTTTTACTATTCTACCTCTTTTTTTGTCTATTGATCTATTATCACTAGATCATAAAATCAACACAGAAAGGAAGATAGAAAAGGAAAGACTAATATGTAAAATGTAGTACTTACTATGTAGACATTATAAAGTATATTATCACAGACCCAATGCTGAGCACAAATACCAGAATGACCTGGAAAATATAACATAATATTTGCAGTAACTTATACACAGCTTAGCATCAGTATAAATTAACAGTGGATTAACGAGTTACGCAGTCAAAATACACTGCTGACTCAATGGGAAAACAATTTAAAGATTAGAAAAGATATGTTTTACACAAACATGTTTAAAACATAAATAGTATACATTAATTCATTAAATAGATTAATTTATACTCTTATCTAGCTTTTTCTGGTGATCCTGGATTGTGCTTCTAATAACAGATATAATTACTATACACTTAGTGCTGCCATGGAACAAAATATGTGAATTTATTAATAAAACATTGTGACAACATTGCCAGGTGTAATAATACATTATATTAGCTTAGTTAAACATTCTAAGTTCAGTTTAATATGTTATATCAGATATTCAATTGTTAGCATTTTGGCTAGCACACTATAGCACATGCAGCACACCCTGGATGTGATAATTGGCGTAGGCTGTGGCTCTCTTTGCAGATTTCCGTGACAATCAATGGTTTAGTTTAAAGGAACACCCCAGTGTAGTAGCTACGGTGCCAGGAGTGCACTGGTGCATGAAATCATCCATTTCCTAGTGGTAGCACCAATTTCACATCATCCGCACCTTCTTCTCCTCTATCCTATATCCTGCTGGAATCTTGTTAACACACTTGCCACAAGATTTTACCAGAGCTCCTAGATGTTTAGTGCCCATGTATATTCAGTTAAAGAAACACCTCTTAAAAGTATTAACATTAGAGGTAAGCACTCTGTAAGAAGAATATCTGTGAGATTTAATCCACAATAACTATTATTATCAACATTATTATTATTTAGTGAGGTCCAACACACTCCACATTCCAAATACAAGTGGCCCATTACTCACCAAAACTTTTCCTATGAAGGTCTGCGCTGATAACAGCATTTCCACCAGGAGTATCACCTGGATTCGCAGACTAATCAGTTTCTTCTTTCTTCTCTTCCTCATGTAATAAACAGTAGGTTCTAAGCGGGTCTCCTAAAAGAAAACATAAGTTATCCACCCATTCAGTCATTGATTAGATTATTCTTGTGATGTAGCGTCAAGGTCGATTTACTATATTGTTCTCTAAATACACCTGTTCACTTGTTCTTGCTAAAGAACAAGTATACATAGTATACATAAAGCAAATATTCATGTCAGCTATATGCTGCTCTTTTCAATCTTTATATATATATATATATATATATATATATATATATATATATATATATATATATATATACACACACAATTAATATATTAATATAATAATATATTTAGTACCTGCAGCGATTGCAAGCTTTCTGTTGAATTGCCCAATGGAAATGTTTGTTTTCACATGTTTTAATTTATGCTCACATGTTTCAATTTAGTACAGCTCATTGAGAAGTATTAGTGTTTGTGCTATAACGAAGCATGCTTGCCACTTCTGTTAAGTTCACTGGAGCTAAAGGAACATGATGAAAACTTTCACAGTTGTCTAATTGCCAGCCAGGGAAGCGTTTTAAAAGTATCATTACAAAAGTAATGATTTCTATTGAAATCATCACACTGAAGTGCCTTATGTGCGCGTAGTTTTCCTTTAAATATATTGAAAGCAGAGTCTTATAGTATATTTATGGTCTTGCCAGGTTCTGTGAAAAAAAAATGCTTTTTAGCATGCAAATTTTGCTAATATGCAAAGTGTTTTAAAGAGACCCAGTCCCCTTTCAGTTTATCTGAGAAGGTTGGTGAATTAAAGGGACACTATAGTCACCTCAACAACTTTAGCTTAATGAAGCAGTTTTGGTGTAAAGAACATGCCTCTGCAGCCTCACTGCTCAATCCTCTGCCATATAGGAGTATAAATCCCTTTGTTTATGAACCCTAGTCACACCTGCATGTGACTTGCACAGCCTTCCATAAACACTTCCTGTAAAGAGAGCCCTATTTAGGCTTTCTTTATTGCAAGTTCTGTTTAATTAAGATTTTCTTATCCCCTGCTATGTTAATAGCTTGCTAGACCTTGCAAGAGCCTCCTGTATGTGATTAAAGAGATTGAGATCAATTTAGAGATTGAGATACAATTATTTAAGGTAAATTACATCTGTTTGAAAGTTAAACCAGTTTTGTTTTCATGCAGGCTCTGTCAATCATAGCCAGGGGAGGTGTGGCTAGGGCTGCATAAACAGAAACAAAGTGATTTAACTCCTAAATGACAGTGAATTGAGCAGTGAAATTGCAGGGGAATGATCTATACACTAAAACTGCTTCATTTAGCTAAAGTAATTTAGGTGACTATAGTGTTCCTTTAACAAGAGTACGCTAGTGATATATAAAAAAAATACCAACACATGATGCAATACAAAAATACATATTTTGCTTCTAAGTCAAACTTCAAAAATTTCCTAAATTGGAAAATAATGGTTTTGTTTTGTTTTGAAAACATTTTACAGAGTATTTTATGCCATGCAGTAAAACTGATCATAAATGTCTATGGGATAGGATTGCTTATAAAAAAAAAATATGAATTTTAAAGTGGTAGTGGAACACAAATCCTACGTTTTACATTGTATCCAGTTGCATCAAGGATGCAGACAAACCAAGCATAATGTAAGAAAATAAAACACTTTAGCATTATAGCCCTCAATGTATAAAAGCTTAATATAATGCACACAATATTAGTTTATGGGAATTCTATCTTGAATACAACCAAGGTTTAGCTTAAACTGTCTTATATAAATAGAAATATACCCCATATAAGTATTTTCTTTTTTTTAAATGAAAACCAAGAATTATCATAGGACAGCACAGCAGCTTTATGCATCTGATCATTAAAATATGTAACAGATTCATCCTACTCAAAATGTCTGCCTGCCTTAAGATCATATTCCCACATTTTGGTGGCAGGCCTAGTAACATTTTACGTCAATGTTTTGTTGTAATCATCTGAAGTTCCCTTTGTGTTATGCTTGGTTCTCTGTAGCAGCTAATAATCATTGTGCTGTTATATGGTTGCATTTTATATTTTTAATTAAACACCTATATTTTACTTCAAATTCATGTGTCATTGTTAATGTCTGGCTTCTTCAATAAGTATACATAAGGTACATGTTGGGACATGTATATAGCAGGCACATTCCATTGGAAATTAATGCACTTTTACAACTCTGCAACTTGTTTTCTGATGACTACAAGATTTTTAAAAATCTCCATAAAATATATACTTTGTTCCCGGCATAGTAGACCCAGTTTATTGATTTTTAATTAATATTATATTAATCCTTTAAAGACTTCAATATGCATATATTCAGCTTGTTCTATTTATATATGATATTGAACGTTTTTGGGGGTTTTATTTCTTCATGAAACTAGTATCTCAATAACCCATATGGAAACCAGAGCCAATCAGGTCCAAGATGATACGCTAAAGAGGTTTCCAGGTGTGCTGAATGGAGAAAGGTGCCCTAAGGTATAGTGGGGTTCCTTTAACCTTAATGTTGGCTTAGAATATTTAGCAAAAACCATGTTCTTTAACTTAATTCTAGTTGTGTTTTTACATGGTAAGCGTATCCGTTGCACCATACTTCATGCAATCCCTAGGGATAGATATATTGTGTGTTTTCCAACCTATATATCAAGTTTCTGATCATATGTTGAACAAATATGCCTTTTGGTGTACCAAATTTCATTACTCTCTTATTTATTATTGCACTGTAACAGTGCAGAATCAACACCTGAGAAGAGCTAAACCATAATAGATACCTTCAATACCTAATTCAAACCATATCTACTACATGCACGTTCACCACATAAGCTGAAAAAAGGAATTATTTTACATATACACTAGGCATGTGCAAATATTAATTCTAAGATTTTTTACGAGGAGTCTTAATGCACCTAGATTTGCCTAAAGACTCTTCAGGTAAATCTTGGGCAGATTGAATTATATGGATTAAAAGGCATTTCATTCATCCTGGCTGCATGGGACGAATATTTGCATATGCCAAATATACTCCACACTTTCATAAATTCTTCACCAAGAATTGAACTGTAAAATGCATATTTTTTTCATGTACAGGTATTTAAACTAAGCAAAAGATAACAAATGCTAAATACTTCCCACATAGACCTTTACACCTGTCATTGAATGCTGCAATAAAAAAATATATATATAGTGAACCCATAGTTCCATCTTTATCACTAGAAAGTCACACTACACATTTATCAGGTAAACTACAAAATATGTATCGGTATCAAAGGGCCTTGGTTTGAAGGTCAAACATTAATTGTTTTCTTATCTACCTCTTGAAACGTTTTGAACCATCGCCCAAAGTATAAAAGAAAGATTCTCCATATGAGTATGATTGCCAATCCCCCGAGAAACAAGGACAATGATGAAATCAGGAAAGCCTTCTTCTCTGTGGCACAGAATGTATTAATCATTTTTGCATTTTTTCTTTTTTTTGATTGGGCTATTTCATCTCTTATATTGACTCTTAATTTTGCCACTTTGAGTTTCTGCTTGCAGCAGATTATTGACAAGGATTCCTAGGCTACTTATTATGCCACTCGCATTCTAGAACCTTCTGGTAGCATTATGTCCAGTGAGGACTGGATCCCTTGAGCACAACACCTGCTGAGATGCAGCTTGATACATAAAACAGATTTGTCAGATGACATGTCTGTATTTCACTATAGGATTCAGTGACAAATGTAAACTCTATGAAGACATTTTAAAGTTGTTTTAATCCTAAAGTGATATAAAAATGTAAAAGTAGAGTAAGCATCATGCAAAACTAGTAGATTCAGCAGGCACGTTCCATTGGTGGTTAAATCACTTTTACTTTGCACCTTTTTCTTATTTCAAAATTTTTATCAATCTATTACTATAGTATTTTGCCTGGAAATATTTGTGATTTTGATAGAACAGCTAGTAATGTGTCCCCTTGTGTTATGAACATTTAATTTTTTTTACAATTCTTTATTTCGTTTCATTTTGGTCGTTAAACATATGTATTGTACAAGATTACTTCGATACAGTTTTGTTAACATTGATAAATGATTGACAAGCAGTTCGAGTTCTGAACGTTTTTTTTAAATCACTAAATATTGATTTACTAATTTCAGGTTGCCGTTTCATCTGTTAACCTTTTTCAACAAAAACAGAGAATATGAGAACTCTGAGAACAGACAGACAGAAGCTTAGAGAAACTCATATGCATTGTGTATTTGGGCTACATTGGTACATTTTTAGTGAGGTTCCTGGTAACCGCCCACAATGCAATAATTATTATGGAGAGAGGTATTTTTTGACTATATATATATATATATATATATATATACCTATCTATCTATCTATCTATATATATATATATATATATATATATATATATATATATATATATATTAGATAAAAAACTTGATCGTGAAAAAGACCCGGCAGGGTCGAAACGTCGATCGATTCCTGTATGCATCCTATTAATTCATAAAGCACTATTTTCACCATTTTGGAGACCTGTGAGTGCATCCCGTTTTTGATCTATTCTACATATTGGACGATTGTGGATACAGCACCCAGGCAAGATTTTTCTTTCATCATTTATTGGAAGGAGAGTGCCAAGCTTCTATTTCTAATATATATATATATATATATATAAACACAATACGATATGATATTTTAATTTTTATTATATCAAGTACCTTAATCGACCAAGATGATATCTCAGCGCTGAACATACAGGTAATACTTGAAAAATTAGAATATCATGCAAAAGTTCATTTATTTCAGTAATGCAACGTAAAAGGGGGAACTAATATATGAGATAGACGCATTACATGCAAAGCAAGATAGTTCAAGCCGTGATTTGTCATAAGTGCAATGATTATGGCTTACAGCTCATGAAAACCCCAAATCCACAATCTCAGTAAATTAGAATATTACATGCAATCAATAAAACAAGGAGTGTACATAGAACAATATCGGACCTCTGAAAAGTATAAGCATGCATATGGACTCATTTTCCACATGAGTAAAAACCTTTTTTTGTTCGTATTTAAAAAAGTATTTAAAAAAGTATTAGGGATATCAGTTTTAAAGTGATTAAAAGTTAAAATTTGTTTCAAACTGAATGTAATAAAGGGTTTGTCTGGAATGATAGTAGATAATCCCTATCTTTTTTTAAAAAGGTGCCAGTGTTTATTAATGATTGATGTCAGTTTTAGGGTGATTAAAAGTTAAAGTTTGTTTTAATTCAAATCAATTTACAATATCAATGTGTTACATTGTGTTACAATATCACACTATATATTTTCTCTTTTTATTTTCATGTATTATACTCCAATTTTATCTCTGGGAGAATACTATGAAACTCCAATTTTAAAGGATATTAGTAAGTTTTAATATACATATCACTTTGTGCACCTTTTTTTTTTACCTTGTTTTGTTAAGTTTTTATGGTGTTTTGGTGCTATTTCACATGAAAGGTGCAGCTTCCCTTTTTAATACGTATTACCATTACCACGTCATTTTTAGCGCCTTTTTGCTTGTTAATTTTTTTGTATATTAAAGCTATTCAAGCTTTAATCTTTTTTTTTTTTTTATATAATTTTTATTTGGTTTTCCAAAAAAAAACATACAATCGTAATTATGTAACATTGAGTCCAGTAGTTGAATCTTTTACATAGTTTTCAGATCAGTATTCAATAATGTAACAGATAACAAGTTAACAAACAATAAAAGAGGTTGGTTGTGGTCGTTGAAGCTGGGTGTAGGTGTTACGTCATGTCATTGGTTTATTATCACATATTTACATTAAGAACCGGCATAAAATGTAAGCATCAATGTTGATTGTGTTATCATAGTGACTGTTACAGATTTGCATCTTGTCATGGTAATGTTATGTGCAAAATCTTACAAAGTCAGAACATAAGAAGTTAGTTAATGCTCCATTAGGGGATAGTTTGGGTTACTAAGGCGTGAAGCAGGTGTGGGTTTAATTATGTTTTTGGTTTCAGAGGATTTACTCTTTGTCTACTCTCCTATTTTATGGTGTTGGTACTTCTTTCAGAAAGTTGTTCCAACTAATCCAAGTGATCCAACTAATCCAAGACGAGGAATCAAGCTCCGAATCCAAGGAGATATTCATGTCTCCTCCTAGAATTAGGGTACCTTCCTGGAATGTAACTAGAGTCTGTAATATTTTCTTAAGTGTGTGGTTTTGTCTTTTATTGGGTAGGTAGAGGTTTGCAAGGGTAATTGTCTGGTGACCAATCCTCCCTTTGATAAAAAGGAAGCGACCTGCATCATCTGTCTTTTGGTCCAAGAGCTGGAATGGGATCTGACTGGCTATCAAGATTGCTACTCCTCTGGATTTCGATTCTGTGTAGTGACTGAAGTAATTTAATGGGTATGTACGTTTTTTGAATATCGGGGCTGAGTGTTTTCTGAAATGTGTTTCTTGAACGAACACTACGTCTGCTTTTTGTCTTTGATATTCCGTGAGCCAGTGTTCTCTTCTCGGGCGTGTTTAAACCACGGGCATTGTGCGTTAGTATTCTAATGAGGGACATGATTTGCCTCTTTATTGTCAGGAAGATTTGTAAAGTGATCTGCTGTGATTGCCTATATGGCTTGCTTGGATATGTGTTTTCGTGTGAGTGTTTTAGTATTGTTATTTTTATATGTGCCTGGTTAGGATGTTTTAGTGATAAAGATTAGAACAGCTTCAATTTATAGAGAAAGGTGCTTCCTAGGTAGACAACCTAATAGGGAGCAGCAGAGAAAAAGGGGTTATTGGGGTAGAAAAAAGGGCATAACCCTGCATGAAGCACAAACAAGAAAAAGGAATGAAGGATATGATCACCCCGTTAGAGACAGGCTGATCACCTTCAAGCCACCCCAAAGTAGCATCTCAAACAAAATAATAAACAACTTTATTGGAAAATTATGGGTTAAAACACAAGCGGCAGACAAAATGCCCCCCAAAAAAAAAAAAAAAAAAAAAATGAGTAGACAGGGCTAGGTTTCTGCAGAGATATAGCTGTACATACTAGTATCAATCTCAGACATTATAACAAACTCACTTGTAACAGAGTGGTAAGTATGGATACAAGTAGCAATGTACACTATGTTATGGCAGGCACCAAACCCCACAGGGTTGACACTTAAATGCAGAAATCGAAAGGATAGAGGAGGGCATGTAGTAAGAATGAAAATAAAGTGGAGATAACCTAATAGACCTAATAGAGGTAATGTGTAAAGGTAGGATCTAACCACAAATAACTCAAAAATAAATCCCAACCTCCATCTTATAGATATCCAGAGCCATTCATACTGTCCATCAGTATGGGTGTAGTTTCTGTTTCTCCCAGGATCAGTTTGAACAATTCGTTTAGAATAGGTATGATTTCTACACCCTGGGATTCAGGCACACCTCTCACTCTCAAGTTATTCCGACGACTGCGGTTATCAAGGTCGTCTAGGTGTCTGTGTATTGATGCTATTGTTTGTGCTTGAGAGTCAATCTGCCCTGCGAGGTTTGTGATTTGGGCCAGTGTAACTTCCCTTTCTTCCTCTAGGTCCGAGACCCGGCCTGTTACCTGTTGGATGTCTGCCTCCGGTGTGTCCACTTTCGCCTGGAAGGTATTTACCAGTTTCCCAAGCATATTTGCTAGGTCTGCTTTTGAAGGTAAGTTTAGGAGAAGTTCTTTTATGTCCAGCTCTCAGTCTGTGTCTAGTGATCTGTTCGAGCTGTATGATGGGGCTGGGCTTGGAGGATTTTCCCCGAGTTCGATGACGGCCGCCATCTTGCAGCCCGGTGTATCTGCCTCGCGGTCGTCTGTCTCGCAGAGAAATCTGGTCATGGAGCCTTGTTTTGTTGATGGGGTCTTCCGCAGTCTCTCCTGAGACCCACTTTGTTTTTTTTGGTTCCCCATTTCTTTGATTAACCTCTGATGGATGTGGATTACACCAACGAGTTTAACGGAGGTGAATCAGTGCACTTCCATTCAGCTCGGTGGTTGGCCATGCCCCTCTCTTCAAGCTTTAATCTTACTCCACATATTAAGCCACCTGGGTCTAGCACAGTATTGACAATGTTACATATGACACGTACATCTACACACTTAATAATCTATCATGTTGGTTATTTAGATCATTATCCTTTGATCACAGCCTCAAATGGCCTTCCGTTACGTACAACGTTGCCACCCTGGTATTCGTGTAATTTTCGTGACAATTCTCCCTACCACTACATATCGAATGGTTCAAACAACAAAGACATTATTCTTGGCCTCTACACAACTCCTACAACCTTGATATGTTTATTCCACATTTGTTCGTTCCATACATCCGTACACCTCATACAGCCCTATTTTTTCCATCCTGCAGCTCAGGACTTACAGTGGGCACTCTCGGCCTTTCGCTACCATACCTCTACACGTGGCCCTCACCAGGCCTTCACTCCATACGGTTACATACAGTCCTCTTCGGGCAAACAAGTATGATCCAATTTCACCTCCCATTTGAGCATTTACATACAACATTGTCCTGCTTATGAGGGAAAACTACAACCCTTTCATATCACATTCTATTATTTCACACAAGAACCCCTCATTATGCAATTAAAGGTATTCAGAGCTCTTCGATCTGTCTATTTTACTTAAATTAGTATAACCCACACCTTCAACTAAGGCACTTACTAGATCTCATAATTCGCTACACGCTAGTAAGCTAGAGATGTTTTGGTGTTTAATTACTTAGGCTATTCCTTCTCACACATACTTCTGGTCCTTCTAGTAGAAGGACGCACAGTGGGAACTCATATCTAGATTCAGTTTAATCAGGTATCTCTTTTCCTTACTTATTTTGTTTGGCTTAGGTATGTACTGATAAATAAGTTCCCTTATTTTTTTTTACCACAACACAGGTACATTATCTCAATTAGAACTTTCATCATCCTTGAGATATTCCCATTGTCTTTAAGTTCCTCTCTACGATATTCCTTTCTTAAGCTCAACCTCACTAGTTGGGCAAAGTACGTATGTTACAACATACTTTCTATCAATCCATTAAGTTTCTATGTCCCTACATTCCTTAGGGATAGATCAACTGGCTGCAAAGGGTTTGGTGCAAGCCATTTTGTAGTATGTTCATAATTCAGTCCTGCAAGTCCAACACCCATCCTAATGTGGAGGTATTCACCCATCAGCCCAACTCATAGCTAAAGCCTCGATCCAACATCTATAGGTTATTAGATAGGGCCTCACCTGTCACGGCCACTCATTTGAATCTCTTACTTGTCACTGAGAGGCCAACATTCGTGCCACTTCTTTCGGTGGCCTCAGTCCCTTGGCCAAATTCATATCTAGAGCCTCTCTGAGGCACTTGGCATTTAGTAAGGCCTCACCTTCGCCTTGTAAACTTAATTTCTTCACCATCCGGCACTTAGCGAGCTGCCAGTTGATACATGGCTACACTCTCTTCGAGATGCCCATTACATTTATTAATTGTTTATTAATCATAGTATGTCTCTCACCACGGAACTAGAAGAGGTTATTTCATTCCCAAGTACCCCGCCAGACCCTTGTACTCTGGTCAAATACCAAGATACCACTAACACAGTTCCGAATTGCTGCTGAATTCATGCATAAAGACTTACTATTCCCAGCAACAGTACTGAAGCCGAACTGTACAGACTCTTGATTGTCAACTCTGAGCTCCCCAGCCGGATATCTGCGCCCATGCAAATATCACAGACAATATGGCAGAGATGCATGCTATGATGACATCCATCGTTTCATCATAATTATGTTCTATGATAGTGTGGCGAATTAAAGTCTCCTAACTCAGGAGTTCCTAACCCTCACACGGAGTACTCCAATATGTACACCTTACTTTCAACCACTATTGGCACCATCACAAGTTACAGTTCGGCACACATTCCCTCTGCTCATATTATTTCACCTGCACATTTAATTCTTCCATCATTAGGAAGTACATATTGGTCGGCAAAGACATCAATTTGGTCTTGTCGTAGATTGCCTGACTTCACTAATTCATTCCAAAGTAGTTCCCTGCAACATGCTACAGTGGACGTCTCTGTGGCATTTGCATGGTATTAAATGGTAGGGGCCTTTTATTTGTCACTCGTCTCATGTCTGGGATCTACAGCAACCCTAAACTATTCAATGTATTGTTAGTAACCCTCTCTTGGCTGCTATTGACTGTCTGTGACTGCTATACAACAAAACATTATCATGACACATTTCTGACTGTTGAGGAACCTATTGCTATACTCTAGAGCAAGCATGTCAAACTTGTGGCCCTAATCCGAATGCAGGCCCACAATGGACACCTTTGTGGCCTGGTGAGACGTGAGTACATGCTTGGTGTTAACGCAGAGTAGGCACCTGCTTTCCCATTGCAGGTGCCTACTCTGCTAACATTGACCCGGCTGAGGAGAAGGGCCAGAGAGAGAACTCAGCCTTCCTGCTCCTCACCGCTTCCTCACGCGCATCTGTA
Source organism: Pelobates fuscus (assembly GCF_036172605.1). Taxonomy (NCBI): domain Eukaryota; kingdom Metazoa; phylum Chordata; class Amphibia; order Anura; family Pelobatidae; genus Pelobates; species Pelobates fuscus. The sequence goes on along the minus strand of NC_086319.1, from coordinate 291,779,806 downwards.
GTGAAGCCGGGTGCTGGAATATGACGTCATATTCCGGTACCTGGCATCACTAAACTACGTGCGAGGAAGCAGTGAGGAGCAGGAAGGAGATCTCAAGATAGAAGATCCCAACTGGACCCCAGGGAGAGGCCCCACATCAGCTCCCAAAGGTAGGGAACAATAAAGAAAATGATGTGTGTGCAAGAATGTGTAAACGTGTGTGTGTCTGTTAGTGTCTGTGTGTGTCTGTCAGTGAGTGTGTTTGTGTGTGTTAGTGTCTGTTAGTGTGTGTCTGTTAGTGTGTGTCTGTCAGTGTGTGTGTGTCTGTCAGTGTGTGTGTGTCTGCCATTGTGTGTGTGCATGTGTCTGTCAGTGAGTATGTGTGTGTCTGTCAGTGAGTATGTGTGTGTCTGTCAGTGAGTGTGTCTGTCAGTGTGTGTGTCTGTCTGTGAGTGTGTGTGTCTGTGTGTGTGTGTCTGTCAGTGAATGTGTGTCTGCCTGTGTGTGTCTTTCAGTGAGTGTGTGTGTGTCTGTCAGTGAATGTGTGTCTGTCAGTGTCTGTGTGTGTCTTTCAGTGAGTGTGTGTGTCTGTCATTGAGTGTGTGTCTTTCAGTATGTGTGTGTGTGTGTCAGTGAGTGTGTGTGTTGGTCAGTGTTGCATTGGCTGTGACTGGACAGTGGGGTACCTGGAGGTGCATGGAGGCACGCAACGCCACATCACATTCCGACCTGACATCCAGGGTGGGTGGATGGAGGACAGCGAGACCCGGTTATGGTTATGGTGTTCCAGTGCTGTGCTTATGGTACTCAATGATTATTAGTAAGCAGCAATTGACGTAGGTACCCGGTCGGGGTGCCAGGCGGTCTGTCACACCTAGCAAATATTTATGCTAAATATTCTCCACATTTAAATCTCTTCAGTCTTTCAACTTACTGCAACATAACTCATAGAAACATAGAAACATAGAATGTGACGGCAGATAAGAACCATTCGGCCCATCTAGTCTGCCCAGTTTTCTAAATACTTTCATTAGTCCCTGGCCTTATCTTATAGTTAGGATAGCCTTATGCCTATCCCACGCATGCTTAAACTCCTTTACTGTTTTAACCTCTACCACTTCAGCTGGAAGGCTATTCCATGCATCCACTACCCTCTCAGTAAAGTAATACTTCCTGATATTATTTTTAAACCTTTGTCCCTCTAATTTAAGACTATGTCCTCTTGTTGTGGTAGTTTTTCTTCTTTTAAATATAGTCTCCTCCTTTACTGTGTTGATTCCCTTTATGTATTTAAATGTTTCTATCATATCCCCCCTGTCTCGTCTTTCCTCCATGCTATACATGTTAAGATCCTTTAACCTTTCCTGGTAAGTTTTATCCTGCAATCCATGAACCAGTTTAGTAGCCCTTCTTTGAACTCTCTCTAAGGTATCAATATCCTTCTGAAGATAGGGTCTCAAGTACTGTGTACAGTACTCCAAGTGAGGTCTCACCAGTGTTCTGTACAATGGCATGAGCACTTCCCTATTTCTACTGCTAATACCTCTCCCTATACAACCAAGCATTCTGCTAGCATTTCCTGCTGCTCTATTACATTGTCTGCCTACCTTTAAGTCATCAGAAATAATCACCCCTAAATCCCTTTCCTCAGATGTTGAGGTTAGGACTCTATCAAATATTCTGTACTCTGCCCTTGGGTTTTTACGTCCAAGATGCATTATCTTGCACTTATCCACATTAAATGTCAGTTGCCACAACTCTGACCATTTTTCTAGTTTACCTAAATCATTTTCCATTTGGCTTATCCCTCCTGGAACATCAACCCTGTTACATATCTTAGTATCATCCGCAAAAAGACACACCTTACCATCAAGACCTTCTGCAATATCACTAATAAAAATATTAAAGAGAATGGGTCCAAGTACAGATCCCTGAGGTACCCCACTGGTGACAAGCCCAAGCTTCGAATATACTCCATTGACTACAACCCTCTGTTGCCTGTCACTCACGAAATGCCTTACCCATTCAACAATATTGGAATCCAAACTCAAAGATTCTAGTTTGTTGATAAGCCTTCTATGTGCAACAGTGTCAAAAGCCTTACTGAAATTGAGGTAAGCAATGTCTACTGCACCACCCTGATCTATAATTTTAGTTACCCAATCAAAAAAATCAATAAGATTAGTTTGGCATGATCTCCCTGAAGTTGTTGTCTCTGATCTTGAAATCCATGTGTTTTTAGATGTTCAACAATCCTATCCTTTAACATGGTTTCCATCACTTTCCCCACTACTGAAGTTAGGCTTACTGGCCTATAGTTGCCCGACTCCTCCCTATTACCTTTCTTGTGAATGGGCACAACATTCGCTAACTTCCAATCTTCTGGGACTACTCCTGTTATCAATGATTGGTTAAATAAATCTGTTAATGGTTTTGCTAGTACACCACTAAGCTCTTTTAATAGCTTTGGGTGTATTCCATCAGGTCCCATTGACTTATTTGTCTTTACTTTTGACAGTTGAAATAGAACCTCTTCCTCTGTAAACTCACGTGTAATAAACTCCACCCCCTTAGCCATGCCTCTTCTTTCCACAAAGCAATTTCCTTATTTGAGGTACCTTATTCTGAGTATGTACTCAGCTTAGTCAGTGAGCACCCTTTTCTTTTAGCACTGACTTGAAATAATATGCAGATAATAAGTGGACAGAGAGACCGGTCAAGCAGTGCATACTTATTAGGATCTCCCACAAGGTAGGTGATGGAAAGTGCATACTTGGGGGCACAAGAAGGGAGATGCTAACAATCCACGTTTTGCATCAAGTGGGCATGAATATGGGATCAGTGGGAACTGCAATGTAAGATATGTATTAAAATGGCAAATGGGCACAATGAGTGACATAAGGTTGCAGGGTAGAAAAAGTATAACTGGTATGCAGAGAAACATAGAAGGTGACAGCCTATAAGAACCATTCAGTCCATCTAGTGTGCCAAATTTTCTAAATACTTTCATTAGTCCCTAGCCTTATCGTATAGCTACGATAGCCTTATGCCTATTGAGAACGCATATTCCTCAATAGCGTGACCATCAGTTAGTCCTGGCTCAGGTCTCAAACCTCACTTGTGCCATTACAGAGTGAACCTATGCCATATGATGGCAAGTTCCCAAGATATACAGCAACCCCCCGGTGATCATTTCATCCTTCTTTATGTTTTGTCAGTGAGGTGCAGCTGATACCCCTCAAGGCATGTCTGAAATACTTTTTAATTTAGGGAGAGCCTGAGAAAAGCAATGCAATAAAAACAGAAAAAAATTACAACTCTGAGACAGGGCACAAGCTTAGAGAAATGTTAAAGGATCACTATAGGGTCAGGAACACAATCATGTATTCCTGACCCTATAGTGTTAACACCACCATCTAGCCCCTCTGGGCCCCTCATGCCTCCCTAAATATAGCAAAATCTTACTGCATTCAAGCCAGAAGCTGTAACTCTAACTCTACATGCTGTTGGCCTAAACAAAAACCAAATAGTCTGCTGACATCATCGGAAGTGGTAGCCTGATCCAATTACAATGCTGCCCCATAGGATTATCTGAGACTGACAAAGAGGCAGATCAAGGGCAGAGCCAGCATTATTCAAACACAGCCCTAGCCAATCAGCATCTCCTCATAGAGATGAATTGAATCAATTAATCTCTATGAGGAAAGTTCAGTTTCTGCATGCAGAGGGAGGAGATACTGAATGTTTGGATGCATTTTAGGCAGCCATGACCCAGGTAGCATCTCTAACAGCCATCTGAGGAGTGGCCAGTGAAGTTATCACTAGGCTGTAATGTAAACACTACATTTTCTCTGAAAAGACAGTGTTTACAGCAAAAAGACTGAAGGTAATGTTTCTACACACCAGAACAAATTCATTAAGCTGTAGTTGTTCTGGTGACTATATTGTCCCTTTAATCACTTGCACTTTTGCCTGCGCAGGTGTCAAAAATGTTGTCCTACTTCATCACTACCACCGGACCCTGTCTTCCATCACGATGCAACTTTAGCCACGGGGCAGTGCAGAGGTCTGCCATAGAACTCTTGCAATATAGAGGCTGTCAGGTGTGTACGGCTCAATGAACCAACAGCCAAGCTTGCTAGTGCATGGGGGAAAGGATTGTATGGTGACAGTTGCAAAGTCTGCAAACAATGTGTGCAATGTTGACATGCAGTCAGGGCAAGGTGGTTAAGTTCAAATCCCTGTACAGATTCTCTATACACTCATTGCTCAGATGTATCTGTACTCACACTGTCAGCTAGACTTGTGCAACTGATCATTTATACTCATTTATATATTAGTATTTTTCTCCACTAATTCACAAAACCTACATTCCTGAAGAACCTTTCTTCTGTTACTCATGTGCTACATACATGATTAATTTTAGAAAATTCTAACTTTTATTATGAACAAAATGATATACATTTTTTTTTTTGTTTTTCACATTAATAAGATAGATCAATATCATCTGAATACAGGGTTTACATTATCTCCAGAGAATTATGGTAGCATTTTGATTAAACATTAATTTACATTGGAACCTTCTGTACTCTCATCAAGAACCAAATTTGTCTAGAAAATGACCAATAGAATGTCAATTATGATTCTGTAGAGAACATCAGACAAAATACATAACGCATAAATAATAAATAACCTAATTGATTTTTTCCAGATTTGTTTTTTTTTTATAATTGCCTATAATTGTTTCAGATTATAAATTGACCAACTTGCTCCATTGATCTGGATTGCTGATAGATTATGTTTTCAGTCATTATACATGGAGAGGTTTCAGCACAGTGGAGGCAAACAAAACTGTATTAGAATGAGAACCATTCAGATCATCCATGTGAGTTATTATTATGGTTTATTCACTAAACTCCAAATTGTAGTGAATTGAAATCATAATAGCTTAAGTGAAAATCAAAGGCTGGAGACATTTTCATATTTTGATTATTTCATCTTTAACTCTGATTCCAATTCTCATTTTCATAATTAAACACACATTTTTATTTTATTATTTTTAAAATCAAACAACAAACATTATATATATAATGTACGGGTTAACACTTTCTTGATCCAAGGAGAGATCTAACTGCCATTTTCGAGTCGAGAAGGAATTATTTCTCAGTTTGTTGCAAGTTTGCTAAAAGCTTTAAACTGAGTTTCTTGCCTTCTTTAGGGTCAACAGCAGAAATAGATGTGTTAATGGACGCAAGTCTTTTTTCAGCCTATGTAACTATGTAACATGATTTCACTTTTCTTCAAATTTTTCATCTTAATGTACACCAGTTGAGAACTATGGAAATTATATATTTCTGCTAGGTATTAATGATATATAGCAATGTCCAACACATATATTTAATTTCTGCAGAAAGAAAAATAAATTAATCTTGGAAAAATGACATTACATTGATTTAGTTATGGAACTAGTTGACTATGAATAACACTTTGAATCTAATGGACTTTAATATCACATTTTTAAATTGTGCTTCTAGCCCTCCACATATCTAAATATTGATTGCGGACAGCATATACTTAATTAATAAATGTGAACCCACATTTCAGTCAATTTTCCCTGTTTATGAACGCATATATTTTTGATCTTAGGTTGATCATAGGTTAATAGGTACATTTTAACTAATGAGTGTATGATCATGTTAAGAATGTTAAGTCCCCTTACCTAATTGCTTTAACCCCTTAAGGGCCAAACTTCTGGAATAAAAGGGAATCATGACATGTCACACATGTCATGTGTCCTTAAGGGGTTAAATAGTTTCAAAAGGATACTCAAGGATACCTGGATGTGTTATCTAATAACTGCATTTTGAGAGATAAGTCTAGAATTATCTATCTCTGTGAGTGCAATTTAAAGATCGATTTAATTTGGTGTTGATACATTACCACCCTATATGCTTTCTGTTTCTTAATTATTATTATTTTTTTATATATATGTATATCTATTTTTGACTTGCACCAACATGTCAAAGAGTACAATTTGCAGTGACATTAAGCAGTAAGAAAACATCAAGCATTGCATAAAAGAAGAGCAAGGACAGTTGGGCAAGGGTTTCAAGAAATTATAACATTTATAAAAATAAGTAACGAGCTGTATGAAATGAAAGGCCAACTCCTGCTAGCTAGTGGGAACCTCATGGAGTAGGTGTGCAAGGTAGTTACTGGACCATGTGACAGGATACTTAAGAGCTGGGTAGTGGCCGCTAATCACAGTAATGCTGTGGCCTATAGTAGGCCTGATGACCTTATTCTGTGTTGCCAGTGACCTCAGTGGTGTGTGGGTTTTCTGGTTTCAGGTATGTGGGCCTGAACTGTGAGGTAACCCTTACTACTTTTATGTCTGTAGATTTGCTTTTTGTTTGTCTTGATACTCCAGTATGGGGCTGACAGCAATTTTAATGCAATGTATAAGTAGGTAACACATTTAATGCATGCAAACATTTTTTTTTTTTTTAAAAAGGGTACTTACCTATGAAATCGTTGCAGCTTCTGCAGTGAGATCTTGCCAAATTATCAAATGGTTTAGTCAACCCTAATTATTTCATTGTATGCAATGAGCACCAAACATATCTCAACACCCCTACCAGCAGAGGTTTATGAGATCAGAAGTCACAAAAGATAGAGTTAATGACTAAGCTTATAGCAGCCAAACCATCTCTGCTATCAGCTTGCTTGCAGCTCTATTTACAATATTGAAAAGGGAGCTATACATAATCTATGTAACCACACATGCTCAATGGCCATTGATCTGGCTCGTATAAGGTGATATATGATGGAACTTGTTAGATTAAGTGGGATGTATATAATACTTGCCTAAGAGTATATACTCTAAAAGTATTTCCATGGACAGTGGAAAACACCAGTGATGTCTGTGAATGATAGGATGTGATTAAAGTTGTAATCATTTTTAGAAGGGACTGCAGTTCTAAGCATAGGTGTTAAAAAAGACAGAGTCAGAGGAACTCCTGGAATTATAGCCTGTGCACTGCATAGAAAGCAATATTTCAAGGTTATTCACTAAAGTAAGATTTGTTGGGAATTCATAATGAATTTAAAAATTAAGGCCAAAATAGATAAACTGGGTAGTGTAATTTTGACCTTTGAAATTCACTTTGAATTTCAGACAATTCTCACTTTCTTTGCTATATATAGGGCCAGATTAACAAAGGGGCTGATGGAGCTACAGGACAACTGCATTTGAAGCACCGTTTAAAGCAGCAAGTCTTTCTCACATCACAAACAGTGATGTAGACCAGCTACTACTTTTGGCCAGCCTCCACAATACTTAGAGAGTGTGGTGATCGGCTGGCAGGCACTACAGTATTACAGCCTCACCCTGCTCCTGTGTGTGATAATTACCGAGTTCCTTATTACGCTTATTTGTTTCCCACCTCTTCCCCTACACTACTTCTTGGCAGTGCTGGGAGGCAGGAAGTGATATCACATCATATTACTTCATCCTAACATTCTATGAAAACCTGCACTAATGGCACCTCTACTTTCAATCTCCTCTCCTCTGGATTAAAGGAAAACCACCCTCCTGTGGTGATGAGCAAAATGGAGGGTGGCTGACACTAGCATGACCTTTGATATTTTTTGTGAGAATGTGGGTGCCTGTAACTCTGAATGAATCTGTAAGGTCTGGATTTTTATCCAGCTCATACTAGATTCACTTTGGTTCACTTCTATATTGAGTGGGAGAAAGAGAACACCCACCAGAGTGTGTAGCTGCTTCTTGTATCACTCTAATATACCTATAAGCACACTGGACACAGTAATCACCATTTCTTGGAATCTGTAAGTTTGTCCGTGTATGAATCTGTGAGTGTGCTGGTTGTGTGTGAATCTGTGTGTCTGCATTTGTAAGTGTACGTGTAAGTGTGAATCTGAATCTGTGAGTGCATGTTAATCTGTGTCTGAATCTGTGAACCCATGTGTGAATGTGTGTCTGTGTGTGTATGCAAATCCAAGAGTGTGTGCTAATATGTGTTTTTAACCCCTTAAGGACACATGACGTGTGTGACACGTCATGATTCCATTTTATTCCAGAAGTTTGGTCCTTAAGGGGTTAAATCTATGAGTGTGTGTTAATCTTTGTGTGTGTGAATGTGTATTAATCTGTATGTAATTATTTGAGTAGGAATTTGTATCTGTGAATCTTTGTGTTAATCTGTATATCTGAATATGTGAGTGTGTGAATTTGAGCATGTGCTTTAATCTGTGTGTGTCAATCTAAAATTATGTGTGAACTTTGTCGGGTAAAGTGATGTTTTCGTTGCATTTTTGTTTTGTCTGATGTGCTCAATACATATGTTATACGTATATGCAACAGTATATATGTGACAATAAATAAAGATAATTTATTTTGAAAAAAATAAAAATAAAATAAATTAATTAAAGTGTGTGTGAACTTGTGTGTCTGTGTCTATGTGTATCTGTGTAAGTGTATGTCTAGATGTTTTTTGCGTGCTTAAATCTATCAATGAATCAGTATGTATCTGTAATAATTACTAAGCAATACCTATTTATCAAATATAATATATTATATTTACATTCATAAATGTATTGTATTCATAAATACAAGACCCTAAAGGTTTACTACATTCATTAGGACCACTTCAGTGATTTGAAGTGGTCATGTTTTCTAGAGTCTGTATGTGCAGTATTTTAAAATGAGCTCCCAGACACCTAAATAGTAAATAGCTATAGAGATAGGACTAGGTTTGTGTCTCTTTTAATAAGCCGGTGCTCTAGGCTGAACTAAAAATTAATAATAATAAAATATATTTCAAAATGTTAGTTTGGAAAGAGGCTAAGCAAGTTGTAAGAGCTTCCAAATCAAACATAGAAGAGAAAATAGCCCAGTCAATAAAAAAAAGTAAAAAAGGGGACAAAACATTTTTAGATACATAAATGAGAAAAGGAAAGTAAAACAAGGATTAGTTAGATTAAAAACAAAATACGGAAGGTATATAGAAGAGGATAAAGGTCTAGCTGACTGCCTCAATGAATATTTTGTTCAGTATATACAGCTGACAATGAAGGCAAGGGACTTCAGTTAGGAAGTTTACAGAGCAATAAATTGATGGGGCCTGATGAATACACCCATGGGCGTCCACAGGGGGGGGGGGGGGGGGGGGGCAAGGAGGGGCACTTGCCCCCCCCTGCATTTTTCAGCTTGTTCTGCTGATTTTCGTGTGAAAATGTAAATACAGTGCAATACCGGTGGTGTATGGAGAGAGACAGGGACAGGAAGCTGCATCTTATCCCTGCTTCTCTCTGACTGAATCCACAGGGGAGCAACACATACAGCCAGCAGAGATAGCCTACAGATCAGGTAAGTGAGGGATGGGGGGGAGATAGCCTATAGATTAGGGGAGTGAAGCATATGGGGGGCAGAGATAGCCCAGAGATTAGTGAAGTGAGGCATATGGGGGGGGGGGGGGCAGAGATAGCCTAAAGATCAGTGAAGTGAGGCATATGGGGGGGGGGGGCAGATATAGCCTAGAGATCAGTGAAGTGAGGCATATGGGGGGGCAGAGATAGCCTACAGATCATAAAAGTGAGGCATGGGGGGAGACAGCCTATAGATCAGGTAAGTGAGGGATGGGGGAGGTAAAGTAAGAGAAGGAGCAGAAAGGAGAAGGAATAGAAATGAGGAGAAAGGGGCAGCAAGGATCTGGAAGGGACAGCAAGGACCACAACAGGTATAGGAGGAGAAGGAACACAAATGAGCAGGTAGGGGCAGCAAGGAGAAGGAAGTGTCTGCAAGGAGAAGGGAGGGTCAACAAGGAGCAGGAAGGGTCTGCAAGGTGCAGGAATGGTCAGCAAGCAGCTGAAATAGCAGCAAGGAGCAGAAAGGGACAGAAGAAGCACAAAGGTGAAGTAGGCAAAGGGACAGAAAGGAGAAGGAAGGGTCTGCAAGGGGCAGCAAGGGGTAGTAAGGGTCTGCAAGGAAAAGGAAGGGTCGGCAAAGAGCAGAAAGGGACAGAAGGAGCACAAAGGTAAAGGAGCACAAATGTAAAGTAGAAGAAGGAGCAGAAAAGGGTAGCAAGGAGCAGAAAGGACAGCAAGGAGCACAAAGGTAAAGTAGGAGATGGAGCAGAAAGGGTCTGCAAGGAGCAGAAAGATCAGAGAGAGACAGGAGCAGAAGGGGGAGCACAATAAGCAGAAAGTAGCAGAAAGGTAAAGGAGCAGAAGGAGCCAAGGAGGAGAGAAGACAGTGTCAGAAGAAAAAGAAGACTTTGTCAAATGAAGGAGAAGAAAAGGAGATTGGAGCAGGAAGGACAAGTGAAGTGATCCCTCCATTTTATTCTGGACACCACATCATAAGGCTTTGGTACCTGGGCCTGGCAGGGAAACTTTGGACCTTCTCATCTCCCCAGGTAAAAAAATATCAGTGCTAATGTGTTCACTTTTATTTACTGAGTGTCAGGAAGCACAGAGGGCCGCTTGGGAGGGGTGTCGCTGATTGGCTAGAGTGGTCAGCTGGCACTCTAAGCCAATCAGTAGCTCCCCATTCATAAAAAAGTTAAACATTTTTATGAACCGGGAACTAGCGATTGGCTTAGAGCATCAACTGACCATTCTAGCCAATCTGTAGCACCCATGCCTGACCTCAATCTGCACTTCCTGACACTCTGTTTCAGAAGCCGAATACCACTGAGCGACCTGGAAATCTGAAGCTGGAGGTAGCCTTTGGGGTTAAACCATTTGAGAGCGGGGGCTTTAGGGGCTTCCTGGCATCATAGCATTTTCATTTAGATGAAGTTGTTATGGTGATCAGAATGTTTCTTTAATTTGCTTAAAGGAACACTATAGTGTCAGGAATACAAATGTATTCCTGACACCATAGTTGTGAAAATGCTATTCACCCTGGCTTTATGGGACAATGACTATGCTCCTCCCCTTCATGACACTGTCAAAAAGGGACCAAGCATGGATGTCATTACAATTATGCCCCCCCCCCCCCCCCCCCCCGGAAGAATTCCTGCGGACGCCCATGAATACACCCAATGTTATTAAACAAGCTCAGTGGGGTACTATCAAAACCATTAACAGATTTATTTAACCAATCATTGTTAACAGGAGTAGTTCCAGAAGAAAGGTAGTAGGGAGGAGTCTGGCAACTATAGGCCTGTAAGTCTTACTTCAGTAGTGGTGAAAGTAATGGAAACCATGTTAAAGGATAGGATTGTTGAACATCTAAAATCACATGGATTTCAAGATCAGAGACAACATGGGTTTACTTCAGGGAGATCTTGCCAAACTAATCTTATTGATGTTTTTGATTGGGTAACTAAAATAATAGATCAGGGTGGTGCAGTAGACATTGCTTACCTAGATTTCAGTAAGGCTTTTGACACTATCGCACATAGAAAGCTTATCAATAAACTGTAATCTTTGACTTTAGATTCCAATATTGTTAAATGGGTTAGGCAGTGGCTGAGTAACAGGGAGAATACTATGTAGGTAAAGTAGGGCTGGTAGAGCAGGGCATGAACCCAAATGATAAAGTAGTAATAGACAAAGGGGACTAGCTCTTGGCCTGAGGGTATAGTGAATTACCTTACATTCCATTATATCTAGCAGCCGCTGTATTCTGCCTGCATCTCTATATTGCCGAGGGTTCCCCCTGGCATTACATTGCAAACATATATATATATTTTGATTGTTTTGTATTTTCATTTTTTCAACCGCACATATCCTATACTGTATATACATCGCAAGTGCTTTTCCCTCAATGCTAGTTATGTAGCACAGTCTGGTTTTGTCTCCATCTAGTGGCAACACTTGATATTGTATCCACTTGTATCTCTACTTTTTTCCCCTTTTTTTTTAATTCTTTATTTTTGGAAGCGCAATGTTAAGTACAAAAAGACATGCATTTCACAATAATTGTAGTCACAGGTATATGCAGAAAAGGTCAAGAAGTTGTGCGCTTTTTTTTTGTATGGTGCGTAAGTAAGATTATACATACAGAAAAAACAGAAACATAAACAAATGTCGCTGAGTTGTCGATTAGTACTGGATGAAACATTTCTATCTAAGTGGTCTGAAGCAGATTATACAATCTTAACTAAGGTGATTATGCATCTAAAATAGCATTAAATAAAGCAACAAATATTTTGCAGTGCAAAATGAAACAAAATTGCATGCTTTTTATGCCGCTGGGTCCACAGTCCTAGATCAGAGTCCCTGTCCGGTTACTTATCTTGGCCTGCAGCCAGCTCCGGATTCATAGAGTTAGCCGATGCCCTGGCTAGGCATCTGCCGCACAGACGTGTATAGTCCACTGTAGTGAGCCATGCTGTTTATCGTGAGCGAGGTACTCCCCTTGCCCCAGGCCTGTTTCAGAGCCTGCACTATGGTGCCACGAACTTGGGTCCTCCTTGAGTCCAAATTCTTCCCAGCCGGGAGATTGCAGAAATCTTTTCCACGTTGAGCTTGGCGTATTGCTCCTTTCCGCAAATGTGGTTTGTGCTTCGGGGGTGCTCCCCGGTTGGCTCTAGGCCTGGGAGGGCATAAGGTAGCGTGGTGTGCCTTTAATGTGGTCGGGTTGCCTTTTGGGGGTCTCTCGCGCCTCTTATCGCTGAGTGCCTGCGTTCTCACCTGTGGCGACGTTGCAGGGGGCACTCTATTCATCCGCTTCATTAGGTTGGCCCAGAATTTTTCAAAGGCTGCATCCAGTCACGCTTCAAAGTGGCTGAGTGGGTCGGAGAGGTCGGCCTGATGCTGCGTCGTTATTTGGGTTGTAGCCGCATCCGCCATCTTGGGCGCCCTTGCGCGGCATTCTGTTTGTCGTGTGGGTAGCTCATAATGGCCCTGGAGGACCTCAGCATGTGTCCCAGCGGGTGCCGGGATAACCCCCACCGGCCCAGAGGGGGGGTAAGCGAGACTCCGGCTGCCTGCGAGTCGATTAGTGGACAGGAGGCCGGCTGCGCCTCCCGCCCGGTATCCATTGGTAGGCCGCAAGGTGCCCTCTTCTCCACGGGCATGAGCTGCCATCTGGTTTTCACGCCCGTTTGTTGCCTGCATGCTTTTGAGTCGAGGTGTGTTCTCGCTGAGTGATTTTTGGGGCTGATTGCCTTTTTTTTCGTACAGAAAAGGCTGTAGGGTTGAGGAGCTCCCTCACCCTGCGTCTTGTTCAGCCAGCAGCCAGGCCCCGCCCCCTTTTTCCCCCTTTTTGAGTACATATTAAAAGTTAAGTTTTAATTATTCATTCACTATACCCTCGGGCCAAGAGCTAGTCCCCTTTGTCTCTTAATATTTGAAGCATGCTGTTACCAGTGGGGTAGCTCAGAGATCTATACTTGGACCCATGCGCTTTAATATTTTTATTAGTAATATTGCAGAAGGTCTTGATGGCAAGGTATATCTTTTTGCTGATGATACTAAGATATGTAACAGGGTTGATGTTCAAGGAGGGATAAGCTAAATGGCAAATGATTTAGGTAAACTAGAAAAATCGAGCTGTGCCAACTGACATTTAATGTGATAAGTGCAAGATAATGCATCTTGGACGTAAAAACCCAAGGGCAGAGTGTAGAATATTTGATAGAGTCCTAAGCTCAACATCTGAGGATAGGGATTTAGGGGTGATTATTTCTGATGACTTAAAGGTAGGCAGACAATGTAATAGAGCAGCAGGAAATGCTAGCAGAATGCTTGGTTGTATAGGGAGAGGTATTAGCAGTAGAAAGAGGGAAGTGCTCATGCAATTGTACAGAACACTGGTGAGACCTCACTTGGAGTATTGTAGGCAGTATTGGAGACCGTATCTTCAGAAGGATATTGATACTTTGGAAAGAGTTCAGAAAAGGGCTACTAAACTGGTTCATGGATTGCAGGATAAAATGTACCAGGAAGGCGTGGCTTGATACTCGATGTGAGCGGTCGCACTTGCTTGGAGCTCCCGATCGGCGAAAAAAGAACTGGCTAATAAACACATCCCCAGGCACTAAATGGGCAATAAAAGGAAAACCGACCCGTCCACGAGCACCCTCAACCCCGAGAACCCGAAAAATTCTACCGGCCTCGACAAATACTTCCGAGACACAGTAAAAATCCTCGGAGAAGGCCTAGCAGACAAGATGGCGGCACCCGCTTCCACACACGAGGCATCTCGACACTGCACAGCCCCGGAGGCCCCCACTCCAGCCAACGAAATATCAGATGGCCTAGCTAGCATCAGAGAAACACTCAAGCACTTACCATCAAGAGAAGAGCTGGCTGGAATGATATCTAAGCTGGAATCCGCCGTTCAAGACCAAGTCTCCACGCTGTCGGCAGATATCAGGCAAGTGAACACTAGGGTGGGGGACCTAGAGGAAGACAGAGACCAGATGCTAGTCAGAATCCTTCAACTAGAACAAAGCCAAATGAAAACTGATTCTAAAATTATGTTTACCATGAAAAATACAGAAGATTTAGACAACAGGGGGAGGAGGAATAACGTCAGAATCAGAGGGCTTCCAGAATCACAGGGAAACTCTGAAAACCTGTCACAAATACTCCAATCCCTGTTTAACAAAATTTTACAGAGACCTGAAGACACCCCAATTTTACTGGACAGAGCCCACAGGGCGCTAAGGCCCAAAGGCCTACCACAGGACTCCCCCAGAGACATAATCTGCAGAGTACATTACTACACAGAAAAGGAGGCTATAATGAGAAATGCCAGGGACACTACAGACATAACCTTCAATAATTCGAAAATATTGATTTTACCAGATCTGGCATGGATGACTTTAAGGGGTAGGAGAACCCTAAGGCCCCTCACCTTGGCCATGCAACAAGCAAATATCAAATACCGCTGGGGTTTCCCCTTCTCCCTCACAGCCTCCCACCAGGGCATCCAAGCTACCTTAACGTCGGCTGCAGATGTGGACTCCTTTACACACAGACTAGGACTGCCTAATATGGATATACCGGATTGGTATGATGTGTCCGAACCAGAAAAACTGAGGCCACAAAACCCAAGACAAACTATCCCAGCCACGGACACACGGAAAAGAGCCTCATGGAAATCACCACCAGACTCGCCCTTTCTGCGATCAAGAAAACACCAGATGACCCCGAGGAAGATAAACTGATAAAACTGCACAAGTAAAGGGACAAAAGACTCTACACTATAACCGAGAGACACGGTAGAACTTTATTACCACACAAGCTTAACCCTCAGTCTGGGAAAGGGTAACTATGAAAAACGACTACCGCATGCTTGAATTGATCTACAAATATATGAATAATGTGATAGTAACTATTATATTAGCCTTCTAAACTGTATTATTGTAACGAATGTATGCATGCTGTATATTCACTCAATGTATTTGAAAACACCCGATATCCTAACAGGCGGCATAGCCTATAATGCAACAGACACAACACACGCTGCCCCTCCACTCTAAAACTAACCATTTGAACAGTAAATAAGCCCTAAATTAGAATTAGACCAGTTGTGAACGTAATGCGTCTTTAATTCGCCACTAGGGATGCTACTTAGCAGCTAAGGCGTCATTAGACACGCAATCCCACTAGAAAACGAACCAACAACAACTAGAAAGTGCCAGTGTCCCCTCAGGACACAGCTAACAGCCCACTAGGGCACTGAGCGGTACCCACTAAATTAAAGAAAATCACATCATAAAATTAATCACTTCCTGTACCAGTTATATTTGCTGGTAACTCCCAGGCCTGGTACCGTCTCCTTGATAGAGGTCTACCACAAGACTGACCCCCCGGCTGCTTCAGTAGCGCGTAGAAAGTAAACCTCTATAATCACACGAGAAGGTTCAAACTTTCTGCTGAACATCTTCTCGTAGTACGTCAAACTCGACACACTTAAGAAATCGATTTGTATATAGTTATTGATATTTGTTTATCTTGTTTATAATACTCTGTTCTGTTCGGCCAAATAGGGGCCTCTCTTTGCTTACATACACACACGTACGAAATCCTCCCAGATCTGTGGGTTTAATACACGTAGCACAAACTCACCTGGTCACCCAGCTCCAACATATACACCGTTTAAATATAGAAGTTGTGTAAAGGAATCCACCCAACCATGGGCTCCCTCCGTATATGCTCTATGAATGTCAGAGGGCTAAATACCCCCGAGAAAAGAAAAATGGTACTAACCGAGTTAACGAAGAATAAAACAGACATAGCGTTTCTTGAAGAAACGCATCTCAAGGGCCCTGACGCTCCTAAACTCAAACATCCAAACTTCCCCAACATATACTATAATAACTATAATCTCAGCAAATCAAGAGGGGTAGCTATACTAATAGGCAAGCACATCCCCTTCACCTATTCCTCCCACATAACAGATGACACAGGGAGATACATTATATTACAAGGAACCATAGGGACAGAATTTGTCACACTAGTAGCCATTTACCTCCCAAATAAACACCAGTGCGGGACGCTTAGAAAAATCATGGCAAAAATCAAACAACCTGCAAACGGTATACTAATTATAGGGGGAGACTTTAATGTCTCCCTAGACGCCAAAAAGGATAGTACCTCCACCCAGAGCACACATCTCAATGCATCTAGGATCCAAATGCAGCATATTATCAAGACACACCAACTATCCGACTGTTGGAGGGTCTTCCACCCAACGACTAAGGATTATACTTACTATTCCATTCCCAACAAAGCTTATTCCAGAATCGATTATTTTCTAGTAGGGCACAGAGATCTGAGCCTAGTTTCTGACACATCCATTGGACCGATGACGTGGTCCGATCACTCACCAATACACCTCACATTGACCATACCATCTCTCCCCCGCCCCAAAGGGACCTGGAAACTCAACCCCAATTTACTACAAACAAAAAAGGTTAAAGATTCAATCAACAAAGTGCTAAAGTTTTATTTCAAAGAAAACAAAACCTCGGACACTACCGCATATACACAATGGGAAGCACACAAAGCAGTAGTCAGGGGGGAACTGATCAAATGGGGTGCCCAAATCAAACGGGAAAAACACAAACAAATTGATGACTTACAAGACCAAATCTCACAAATAGAAAGCTCACATAAAACAGATATGACAGAAGCAACCTACCGCACACTGCTGGCCCTGAGAACTGATCTTAAATCTCTTCTACAAGATAACGCGAAAAGATCAATTCTTTGGACTAAACAGCTACATTATACCCAAGGGGATAGATGCGGAAAATTCCTGGCAAATGCCTTGAAACAAAAACAAACACTCACGTATATTCCTAAAATCAAGCGATCAGACGATTCATACGCCCACACGACAGAAGATATAGCTGACACCTTCCATGAATATTACACCTCCCTATATAATTTAAAGGAACAAAAAAACAACTCCAACGATATTAAACACTATTTAGAAAACAAATTTGACAGAATCCTCCCTATAGCAGCAACAAAATCTCTAGAAGAACCATTCACAACAGAAGAACTCGACATAGCAATCAAACAAACACCGCATAACAAAAGCCCAGGACCTGATGGTTTTTCGGCTTCCTACTACAAAATGTTCCGACAGGAACTCACCCCCCACCTACTTGAGGCATTAAATTCTATTCCTCACCATGAACATATTCCGAGCCAAGCCCTAGAGGCAACCATTACACTATTACCCAAGCCAGGAAAGGATATAGAAAAATGTGCAAGTTACAGGCCAATATCCCTAATAAACGTGGATATAAAATTATTCACAAAAATGTTAGCGACCAGACTTAAGCCCTTTCTCCAGGATTTGATACACCCCGACCAAGCAGGCTTTGTCCCAGCCAGAGAGGCAAAGGACAATACCTCCAAAATCATAAACTTAATCTACGCTACAAAACATAACCCACACCCAACACTACTCCTGTCAATAGACGCCGAAAAGGCATTTGACAGGGTAAACTGGACATTTATGTTCAACACACTTGAGACACTAGGTTTCGGCAAAAGATGGATTCAATGGATAAGAGCGATTTACTCAAAACCCACAGCCAGACTTAAAGTTAATGGACAACTTTCCAAACCCTTCACCATAAGCAATGGGACACGACAAGGGTGTCCCCTGTCCCCTCTGCTCTTTATATTAACACTAGAACCCCTACTTCAGGCAGTCAGACACCTCTCAGACATTAGAGGTATTAAAGTGCAACAACAAGAATACAAAGTCTCGGCTTTCGCTGACGACTTACTTTTCACGATTGAGAATCCCTTAATTAGCCTACCTCACCTAACAAAAACAATGGAAGAATACAGCTCACTTTCCAACTTCAAAATTAACACTGACAAATGTGAGATTCTTAACATCAACACGCCTCTAAATCAAGCTGAGAAATTAAAACAAATCTATCCGTTTCAGTGGGCCCCCCATTCTATTAGATACCTAGGGATCAATATCACCAAAACACACAAAACACTTTACAAAGAAAACTTCCCCAATCTCATAACAACAATCCGAAAAGATCTGGATAGGTGGGACAGACCGCACTTCAGGTGGATGGGGAGAATAAACATTATCTCCATGAACATCCTCCCACGAATTCTATACCTTCTGAACACAATTCCAATACATATCCCCAATATTTTCTTTAGAACCATCCAATCTATGCTCACCTCATTTATTTGGGCACACAGGCGTCCGAGAATTGCTTTTAGCCTATTGACCAAACCTAAGACGGGAGGCGGCCTGGGTTGCCCCAACATACAAAACTATCACAAGGCGGTACACCTAGGAAGGATCCTGGAATGGTCCAAAGAGGGCAATACAAAAGCATGGGTATACATAGAACAATCTCAAATACAAACTCCTCTGAAATCCCTCCCCTGGATTATATCGGGAAGCAAGGGAGGGTTAGCTAGAGATTTACCCACAATATCGGCCACTCTACATACGTGGAAAAAGATATATACATATCCGGACTTTTCACCAACACCTTCCCCGTTTTACCCAATATCACAAAATCCAAAATTCCCCCTGGGAAACGAGCTTTCATATCTGGCCAATATAATACCTAAATCCAGGGATAGAGGCCTAACGCTACAAGACCTGATGTCATCAAGTGGCGTTCTACCACTAAACACTTTCCAAGAATTAACACACCCCACGTTGACACAAACTTTCCAATACATCCAGATAAAACATTTTCTGTCTACTGAAGGGCTCCTTACATGGCAACCTAGAGAGCCCACTCGCTTTGAAAATATGTGTTCTTCTCCACCCAGAAGGAAAACAATTTCTACATGTTATCACATGTTACAGAAAAACACTAATGGTAATCTCCCATGGTACACGATACGAAATAACACATGGTTCCTCTCCCCAGTGGAAGAGTCTCAATGGACACTGATCTTCAATAAAATGATGAAATCCCACTCCAGCATAGCACTACAAGAAATAAACTACAAATTCCTGGCCCAATGGTACACCACTCCTGTGGATATTAACAAATTCGACCCAAACGTGTCCTCTCATTGTTGGAGGTGCACAACAGTAAAGGGCACCTACAAACACATCTGGTAGTAAGGTGGAGGGATTTTGGAGAGAAGTGCAGAGAGTCACGGAACTGACAAGCGGTATCCGTTTACCTTTTAGTCCTGAGACACTCTTATTTTACCATACTCCCTTGTCGATATCTAAATTTAAAAACTCCTTAATCTTTTATTTGCTAACTGCAGCTAAACTAGTTGTTGCAGGACTCTGGAAAACCAACACGAGACCATCAAGGAGAGAATGGTTTCAGAAAATTGAAACAATCCGCAGAATGGAGGATTTGAGGATGTCCTCCTTAGGCAAATCTAATATAAATAAATCAATCTGGTACCCATGGAACTCCTTTATGTTGGGCTCAAACTAACCTAGACATATAACGGGTTCAATCCTAGACCAGGATATCCCACGGGTACACCCACCATATAATGAAATAACAAATGCATCGGTTTTGTACCACAAGTAACCACAATTGTATTTCCAATGACGTGTATGTAAGCATTATGTATTATGTATTATGTATTATGTATTATGTAGTATGTATTATGTAATATGTCTTATGTATTATGGATAATGTTATTTTTCCTTTTTAAGACTATTGTCTAACCACAGTTTGTAATTCAATATGTTCAATGCGCAAAAACGAAATAAAAATAAAATAAAAAAAAAAAAAAAAAAAAATGTACCAGGAAAGGTTAAAGAATCTTAACATGTATAGCATGGAGGAAATACAAGGGGGATATGATAGAAACATTTAAATACAGAAAGGAAATCAACACAGAAAAGGGACTTTATTTAAAAAAAACAATTTGACAATTTGACAATTCGCCTTTTAGTAAATAACACTGTGTGTAGCTGTAATCAGGGCCGTCTTTAATGCGGGTCAAATGGGGCAGCTGCTCCTGGCCCAATTGCTCCTGGGGCCCCTAGAGCAGCTGCCCCGTGGATTTGCGCAGCCCCCATAGACTTTGGATGATGCTGTGTTTTACCTTCACAGGTTTTTATGTATATTATTCCTTGGTGTCCAAATTGATGCACTCTTCATGAGCAAATTATGCTAAAAGCATTGGTTTGGGCCTGTATAAATCAATGTTACCCTTGGTTCAGTGCCCTTCAAGTGGTAAGCAAGCACAACGGTTTTTGATTTTCAGTAGTTAGATCTGCTATATTCCGGGCTACATGGGTGATATCTGTTCCTCCATATGCTATACCCGGCATGTGTATTGATTGACACTCCGGTTTCTTCGTAACCTGGTGTGTGTATATACTTTAGTTGGGTTGCTTAGCAACTCCGTCAGTTAGGTCACATGCATGTTCCCACATGTTTTTTTTTCACTTCTGGGTTCTTCAGTCCGCCGGCTGTCCGATCACTCTATTGGTAAGCTTATTTTACACTTATGTATATATTGATACTGTTTTGATTTTGTCACTGTGATCTTGATCGCAACTTTGAGGGAGATCGACAATCTTGAGAGGAGTCTGCTGCTGACTGAGCAGAGTTTAGTGGGGACAGGTAGTGGAGAGGGAGGAGATATGACAGATGGGGAACAGGCATGTAGCTGGGTGACAGTGGGGCGAGGAAGCAGGGGGGGGAGGGAAGAGGAAAGGGCTAGCTAGTCCTGATTTGGTGCAACCTAGCAGATTTGCCAGTTTGAGGGAAGATGTTGGGAGCATCAGCTCAGGAGTAGCTGTATTAGAGGAAGCTGTTACTTCTAACAGCCGAGGTGACAGCCCCTCTAGTACGGGTGGGGATCAAAATGTAAGGAAGGCAAGACAGGTTGTGGTGGTAGGGGACTCTATCATTAGGAGAGCAGATAGGACAATCTGCCACTCTGATCGGCTCAACCGGACAGTTTGCTGTCTCCCGGGTGCTCGGGTCCGGCATGTTGCTGACAGAGTGGGTGGATGGATTATTGGGAGGGGCTGGGGATGACCCAGCGGTCATGGTCCATGTTGGTACCAATGACAAAGTAAGAGGAAGATGGAAGGTCCTAAAGAATGATTTCAGGGAATTAGGTAGCAAACTCAAGAAAAGGACCTCCAAGGTGGTATTCTCTGAGATATTACCTGTGCCACGTGCTACAAAGCTCCAGGGCCTGACGGTATCCATCCACGTGTACTTAAGGAACTAAGTGTAGAAATAAGTGAACCTCTGTTTTTAATCTTTCAAGATTCTTTTCTTTCAGGAAGTGTTCCGGAGGATTGGAGGAAGGCAGATGTGGTTCCTATATTCAAAAAGGGTTCAAAATCCTTGCCTGGAAATTATAGACCTGTGAGCTTAACTTCTGTGGCTGGTAAAATATTTGAAAGGTTATTAAGGGATAATATTCAAGAATTCCTTGAGAAGAATATGGTTATCAGCAAAAATCAGCACGGTTTTATGAAGCACAGGTCATGTCAAACTAATTTGATTGCGTTCTACGAAGAAGTAAGTAGAAGTATAGATCAGGGTGTTGCAGTGGATGTGATCTATTTGGATTTTGCCAAGGCATTTGATACAGTTCCACACAAAAGATTAGTGTTCAAACTCAAGGAAATCGGTCTCGATGAAAATGCTTGTTCTTGGGTAGAACATTGGCTTAAAAACAGAATACAAAGAGTTGTCGTTAATGGTAAATTTTCAAGCTGGACAGAGGTGGAAAGTGGTGTCCCTCAGGGGTCTGTTCTGGGACCCCTTCTATTTAACATTTTTATAAATGATCTTGAAGACAGCATTGAAAGTCATGTTTCAGTGTTTGCAGATGACACAAAACTTTGTAAAATAATACAATGTGAGCAAGATATTACTTTGCTGCAGAAGGATTTAGATAGACTGGAGGACTGGGCACTCAAATGGCAGATGAAATTTAATGTTGAAAAATGCAAAGTTATGCACTTCGGCGTAAAGAATACACAAGCAACGTATACCCTTAATGGAAGTGAATTAGGGATAACAACACACGAAAAGGACTTGGGAATTGTTATAGACAACAAACTAGGCAACAATGTGCAATGTCAATCAGCAGTGGCCAAGGCCAGTAAGGTATTGTCATGCATGAAAAAGGGCATTCATTCTCGGGACGAGAATATCATTTTGCCTCTCTATAAATCACTGGTAAGACCACATATTGAATATGCTGTGCAATTTTGGGCACCTGTTCTAAAGAAGGATATCATGGCACTAGAAAAAGGCGGGCTACAAAATTAATAAAAGGAATGGAACATATCAGCTATGAAGAAAGGTTAACAAATTTAAACCTATTTAGTTTAGAAAAACGTCGCCTGAGAGGGGATATGATAACATTATACAAATATATTCGGGGCCAATACAAACCATTGTGTGGAAATCTATTCACAAACCGGACTTTACATAGGACACGAGGCCATGCGTTTAGACTGGAAGAAAGAAGATTTCGTCTAAGGCAAAGGAAAGGTTTTTTTTACTGTAAGAACAACCAGGATGTGGAATTCTCTGCCTGAAGAAGTGGTTTTATCAGAGTCCATACAGATGTTCAAACAGCTACTAGATGCATACTTGCAAAGACAGAATATTCAAGGATATAATCTTTCAATGTAGGGTAATAACTGCTTGATTCAAGGATAAATCTGACTGCCATTCTGGGGTCAAGAAGGAATTTTTTGTCCTAGCTTGTTGCAAAATTGTGCTTCAAACTGGGGTTTTTTGTTTTTTTTGCCTTTTGGATCAACAGCAAAAAACAGGTGTGAGGAAGGCTGAACTTGATGGACGCAAGTCTCTTTTCAGCTATCTAACTATGTAACTATGTAACTATGTAACTATGATAAAGACCCCGGGAGGGTCGAAACGTTGATTTTTGTGTTATTCACAGCTCATGTATTTTTTATGATACATTAAATAATTTTGCTTCACTGAATTGAAGACCTAGTGTGCTCCCTTTACCTGTTTTTCTATTATATATAACGCGGGACTGCACCTAGGCACTTATACTTTTTCTAATATCTAGTAAAGGAGGAGTGCCCTGCTTATTTATTTTTTGGATATATATATATATATATATATATATATATATATATATATATATATATATAAACTTTTGTACAGGCTCTAGGGGGACAGCCTGAGAGTTCTGCACTGCACAAGATGGCTATTCCGGCCACGTGATTGTGAGGACCCCATGATCACATGGCCCGGGGGGGGCGGATCAGCCGCAGGGGTCTGCCTGGGATGCCAGGCAAGTCCCCACATCACAATCGCCTGTGGGGGATGGCCAGCGATCAGGTAAATCCTGAATGATCGTTTTTCTGTTGTTAAGAGGTTAAATTCATAACAATTTTGCTTCTTCATGATGCATAGTAGCACATCTAAGTATATCAGTCAATCATCCTTTACCTACAACTGAATCATAATCAATGTTGGATGTATAGACAAGCTGAGATATTGTCTTCCATTGAGTATGAAAAACATGGTGTATCACACTGTAACCACACACCTCAAGGATCATGGACTTCATTTATCTGTTGATGTTGTATGGGCTGGACTTTGCTTCATAAATTAATAAAAATCAAGAAAACCATTTGTTTGAAAATTCACACACTCTGTCAATTTTTTGAAATTGGCATGACCTTTGTTTTAATTGAGAATACTTTCCGTCAAATTGAAGGTTTTGAATTTGTTAATATATGGTTTCATAAATTGCTGTGATAAATAATATCTGAGGTGAACAAACCTCACAAACACACACGCCGCATGTATATGTATGTGAGTATATATATATCTTTCCAAATATGTAGCAGCACTCATATTTGATCCTGATGAAAGTCCTCTATGCAGGACTGAAACGTTGATCGTCTTTTATATTTTGAATTAATACATTTTGGACTTTTAATATCCGTGAGTGCTGCTACCTATTTATAAAGATGGATACTACTAGCCATGGTATGCTAGCACCCGGTCACTAAGCGACTTTAAAGCGTGAATGAAAGAGTATTTTCTATTTTTTCTTTTATATATATATATATATATATATATACATACATGCACTGCTGTGTGTGTGAGGGTGCTGTTAGTGTGCTGTGTGTGTGTGCATGTGTGAGGGTCCTGTGTGTGTGTGTGCTGGTATTGTGTTGTGAGGGTGCTGTGTGTGTATGTGTGTGAGGGTGCTGTTAGTGTGCTGTGTGTGAGGGTGCTATTAGTATGCTGTGTGTGTGTGTGTGTGTGAGGGTGCTGTTAGTGTGCTGTGTATGTGAGGGTGCTGTGTGCTGTGTGTGTGTGAGGGTGCTGTTAGTGTGCTGTGTGTGTGAGGGTTATGTGTGTGTGTGAGGGTGCTGTTAGTGTGCTGTGTGTGTGAGGGTGCTGTGTGTGCGTAAGGGTGCTGTTTGTGTGAGGGTGTTGTTAGTGCGCTGTGTGTGTGAGGGTGCTGTGTGCTGTATGTGTGAGGGTACTGTGTGCTGTGTGTGTGAGGGTACTGTGTGTGTGCTATTAGTGTGCTGTGTGTGTGAGGGTGCTGTTAGTGTGCTGTGTGTGTCAGGGTGCTGTGTGCTGTGTGTGAGGGTGATGTGTGTGTGAGGGTGCTGTTAGTGTGTGTGTGTGTGTGTGCCGTTAGTGTGCGCTGTGTATGTGTGAGGGTGATGTGCGTGTGTGCGAGGGTGCTGTGTGTGTGAAATTGTTTGGAGTGACAAAGGTAATATTTTATAGAATACCACCTTAGATGTCCTCTTCTTAAGTTTTCTACCTAATTTCCTGAAATCCTTCATAAAGATCTTCCATCTTCCTCTATCTTTGTCATTGGTTCCAACATGGACAAAGACTGCTGGGTCATCCCCAGCCTCTCCCAATAATCCATCCACTCGGTCAGCAACATACTGGACCCGAGCACCTAGGAGACAGCAAATTGTCCTGTAAACTTTTGCCTCGACATTTCTCCCCCTTCCTTTGTTGTTGTGGTCGTCGTTGTTTGTTTCCATAGGCGTGGTTTATCACTATTTCTGGAACTTGGGCTATTTGCTCGTGCATTGGGTGCCCAGACATGCTGAGGAGAGAGCTTATGGTTGTAAACCTGTGGTTCTCTTTAAATTGGTGCAGGTATTTTGGAGGGGGTTGAGCTGGGATCACATGTATACAGAGTGCCCTCAGCTTTGTTGCTGCATTTCAGGGCCGGTCCCTTTAGTTTTGCATGTGGTGGGAATGATATTGGCCGACAGAAATGAAGCATGACATAGGGCGTTGTTTTGCGTTATTTAAGGATTTGACACTCATAGGGTCAAAAATAATCCCTTCGGCTATTATGGCGGGTTGGTGGAAGTAGTTAGGACGTTGCAGCCGGAAAGTAAACATGACCATTTCCAGATCTGTGCGACAACTGGGGGATTTAGGCACTTGTTGGAAGGTAAATCTTTCTCTATCATTAAAATAAAGCTCCTCTTCTATTTTGTTGTGAGGCAAACAGTTTGATTAATCTTGAAAATCAGTTTTTCACCTCTGTTAGGCGAGGCCAGTATGGTGAGCTTTCATCAATGGCTATGTAGGTAGGACAAGACTAGAATTTTTTATGTTCTACATAAATCCATAGAAATAAAACTAGACATTTAATATAATCTAGGTCTCCATGCTTCTTAAATAGACACTAAATCTTCAAAATAATGTTAAATACAAATATGTTTTATTTTTTTCTTTGTACCTTTTAGTGTTTTAGAAAACAACCTTTTAGTGAGACAGATTACCAATTTCACAAAAACCAACATAGACAGAGCTGTTTATTTGCATTTGTTTGCCCTTTTATTTCCTGAGAGATGTTACAATTACCAAATAGCTATTGTTATAGCATACCTCAAATGCGTGTTTCTTAAAATGCATTAGAGCAAAATCAATCTCTTTGATTATGTAACAAATTACAAATACTTTCACCAATATCCCTTGTTTCACTAAATCTTAAATTGCTGGGGGCTATTTGCTGGATTTTGAATTGAAAATAAATAAAGGAAACTTGACGGCAACACTTCAGAACTCAGCACACTATCATATCAATGTGGGAATGTTTGGCCCTGATGGATTTTATATTAAAGTGGATCTTTCACTTTTAGGGGTCTTTGAGTGATTTCAATTGTGCAGGGAGAGGCAATTTTTAATTACCTCAAGCTGTCTCTCATGGCCGCCTCCATTTTAGTCTTGCAGATCTCTTCAGCTCCTGGTGCTTCAGTTATCAGGAGCAGCATTAGTGCTGTACCCTCTCTCGAGTACAACACTGAGGTCTATGGAGTATCCCATGAGACAGCGGGATCCTACAAAGACCGAGGTCTGTATCCTCCTGCTGCCACTTGTGATAGCTACTGGCACTGGACAAAAGTTGACGGTGGAGCTCTGCCATTTGTCAACATTTGTAAACATTTGTCAACCTCAGGCTTTACCATAAGGCAAAGTAGTCCTTATTTGGTATTTTTAGATTACATTGGAATTTCACTTAAATTTCAAAGCAGTCTCGAGCAGTATTTTATGAAGAATATGTATGTATTATGGAATACTGAAATGTGACATATCCGCTTTTCACGGTCTATAAGGGGCTGCAAAGTTTACATTTTTTGTTGGCACTACCCACTATTAAGTTTTTTTTATACTTCTGTAACACTTATCTATGCGCATCACTAAACTATTAGAAGTATTGGATCTGACATTGTTACAATCACCTATTTTGTGATGCTGGATGGCACCTATCAGTTATAATGCCTGGCATTGTGTTTTCCTTGTTTGTTTTCTGCAAAGTTTAGATTTCACTATCAGCATACGATATATCTTCCCTGGATGTCTTCTTTTACTTTGTATTTAGGGAAGTTTTACCTCCTGTGTTTTCACCGGGCTTTTCTTGCATACTGATCCTGTGGCCTTTGCATATTTAGTATTTTGTTTGAGTCCAGTGGCAGCAAGAATATGCGAGGTTGGTCCCAGTAGGGCAACGGTTTATGTAAAGGCTTGCAAATTTCAGCCAGTGGATTCCAAAAGTATTCTAGCATTGTAGCATTGCATAATGAGTATCCACCTCAGACTGTTCTTATCATTTCTAATGAGCTCAAATAATCCTTGTACTCGCTGAAGTCAACACAAACGTGACTTAGCTGAGCTCAATATGGTCACTGTGCAGATTGACCTTAAGAAATAGAGGCATGTACTGTGTGTTAAAAAAAAAAAAACAAAAAAAAAAAAAACAGAACAGTTAACAGTAAGGACGTTGGGAATAGAATTTGGTAAAGGAATGCATTACAACAAACCACACCATAAGTATGTAGCAGAATTCACACTTTTACCTTCTGGATAGTATCCCTGGCTCTGAAAGACTATACTTATTTTGTAGTTTTTGCTTTTGCTATTATGTTTGTATGCTTATGGATCCCATTTTCCATGGTGCTCATCCAACAGTGCAGCCCCCCAACAGCAATTTGTGTGTGAGATGATATTATTTTGAGAATTATTTTACAACTCAAGAGCTGGTGAACACTCCATTTAACATTGAATTTAGTACTACCCACCAGTCCAACTGTGAAAAATTGTCAATTAGTTTCATATTTGTTAAATAGAGTGATACAAATTTATATGTATTGAATTCTTCAAATTATGATTCATTGTCCGTTCTGTACCATGTACACATGCCTTTTCATTTGTAGATTCAAGACCAAGAGACATAATGCAAATTCTCACCACTGGAGGGCAGCATTGTATTTAGATACATTTCATGGTTCTAATTTTGTCTTAAGTAGCCTAGCATTCAGTAAAGCCTTTAAGCGGTCACACAATATAAGGTTTATGTGTCTGCTGTTTTAAAGGAGTGAGAACATACAAAAATTGCTATTAATTTTGTTGTCCATCCCCTATTTTTACGGGAAACAAATGTGTGGTTAACACTATCTTATTATTTTGATATATTTATAAATCACCAACAAATAATTTATGCAGCGTTGGATACAGAGTGTAAGTGTACACAAGACTTAATTTGACAGACAGAGATAAACTGATACACAATTTCAAGGCCCTTCTAATGCAGACAGAGAGGGAAAAAAATGATCTCATATTTTTTTGTAGGTTATTTTTTAATAGATTTAAAAAAATGTTTACAAGCCAGATCTTAATTTGTTAATATTCTACAACGCTGTGGAATTGGTAGCAGTCAAAAACTCAGTGTGTCGCAGCAAAGTTTAATGGGATTTGTAGTTTGTCGATGTAACAGTTGGAGAACTAATATTTGGCTAATCCTGTGATATCTGCTTAACAGAGGATATTGCAACGTTAATATCAGTCGAAACTTATACTTTTGAGAACGTAAAAAATGGACTCCGTGTGAATGCAGGGTTAAGACCTGAACTGCGATGGCTTATATTACAAAGGCATTGAGGAGCACCCATGGGTTAATCAGACAAAGCTTGGTGTTCTGCATAATCTATACATGAGACAGATTACATTCTATGCTGCTCTTCTAATAGCTGAACACTCTGCAGGGCCCCAATCTGTTCTTGATTGGCTATTAAAAGGGGATATTAACAAACACATTTTAACAGCTTCTTTTCCATAAAGTACTTGAAGTCAGTGAGCTGAAGTAATGTACAGGCCTGCAATAAACCTTAGACAGATCAATATGTCCCCATGTTTTAGTGTTTTCAAAGTAGAACTCGAGATGTATTGTTAAATAATGTAAGCTTGACTATATTAAACAGATCACTGTCACTGCGAGCTGAAAAACACTGCATGAAACTGCTAGCGTTTTATTGTTCCTTCCAGTTTGCTTTACAGCCAATTTAATTATCACTGCAGTGTAAGCTGGAAAGGTCTCATGTCACACACTACAGTTGATATTCACTTGAACTCCTAGAAAACTTGGACAGGCAGAGGTAGGAGCAACTAAACTCCATGGTTTACCTACGATTGAAGAGCAAACATTAGATCAGCTCAACTCGAGCATTTCTCTTAATGTTACAGTCAACGAGAATACTTTTTTCTGACCCCCACCAGGTCCAATTTGGGAGTCCTCTCTTGCTCATCTGGAATCCTTCTTCTTGTGGACATACATGCGGATATGAAGGGGATACATATTTGCTGTAAGCTTGTATTATCAAAATTAGAGAAATAGTGGGTTGACTTACAGTAAATTAATGAAAGAGCATGCCATTTATTTGTAACATTGAAGTATTCCTTTAAGTTTAAAGAAAAAAATGACTAGTTTGGCTAGTTAGAACTCTTTCGGACCACCTGATGTTATTTTTATGTACATAATATGTGTGCTGACATGTATTTATCCATGTATCCTAATGCTTGCTTTGTATAGATTTATTATTGAACTGTAAAAACCCCAGAAAACATATTTTAGATGTACTAATCCCTTACTGAGTGCCATCCCTGTTTAAATCTGTTTTATTTTATTTATCATAATAACGTTAAAAGCCCAGTTGCATTAAGGCGAGATGACCACAAAGACATGATTTATATAGTCATAAAACAGAGGCAGGCTCAGAAATAAACCCATACTCCTTATTGTGTTTTAATATA
The DNA here is from genome assembly GCF_036172605.1 of Pelobates fuscus. Taxonomy (NCBI): domain Eukaryota; kingdom Metazoa; phylum Chordata; class Amphibia; order Anura; family Pelobatidae; genus Pelobates; species Pelobates fuscus. The sequence continues at coordinate 291,749,816 of NC_086319.1, read as the reverse complement.
CAAGTTCATGAATTGAATGACCACAACACAAGATTAATACTGTGGTGAAAGTATTTGATGGGTGAAGTAACTAAGTAAATATCTTCAAATATACTCCCACTCTACCTCTAAAAGCACTCTCGTATTTATTATACTATGCTCTTTCCACTACTTTCCCGCATCAACCACAACACAGAATAAACTAGGCTCAATTCTCGTTCTCTCTCTCTCTCTTTTTTTTTTTTAATATCCATGAAGCTCAGATCCGGGGCTGGGAATTAGATCTATTTAGATGAATCAAGCAATAACTCTCTACAGCAATCATGCCTGGGTAGAGCTGTGTTGAGTCTTTGATTTCATCAAAATGGTAATGCGTTTTAAAAAAGCCACAGACAAATAACTCCAGAGGAACTGAGAGAAACTTTATTTGTAAATTAGATCCTATATTCCGTAGTTTGGCTTTAAAGACATATTGCAGTTGATATTCTGAAAGACACAGGCAAAGGTTTGCATAGATCTCAAAAAGTCCTAAATGTTCCACATTAATTTGTTAAATTCTGGGAGCACTTAGTTAAGCAATGATTACTTTTTAGAATTTGTTGCTATATTTAAGTATCCAGCTTGTGTTTAAATATTGAGTTTTCATTAACGAGTTCATTAACAAGTCTATTTAAACAAGAGCTCAATGTTCAATCACTTGTGCTGCAGAATTCCCAAATATAAAGTGTTAATCCATAACCTAACCAGCATAAAGCTATTCTTTCATTTAAAAAAAGGATATCTGAAGCAGATCTTAATTGTTATTTAAGTTGTGTATCCAAACTAAACAGTTCTACCAACAAAAAGCTAAACACTAATAATGACTATAATAACTATAATGACTTATATAATCATTAGTGTTGTCGCGAACCCGAAATTTTCGGTTCGCGAACGGCGAACGCGAACTTCCGCAAATGTTCGCGAACCGGCGAACCGCGCGAACCGCCATTGACTTCAATGGGCAGGCGAATTTTAAAAACAACAGGGACTCTTTCTGGCCACAATAGTGATGGAAAAGTTGTTTCAAGGGGACTAACACCTGGACTGTGGCATGCCAGAGGGGGATCCATGGCAAAACTCCCATGGAAAATTGCACAGTTGATGCAGAGTCTGCTTTTAATTCATAAAGGGCAGAAATCACCTAACATTGACACCTGTCCTCAAAGCCCAGCCCTGATACACACTGACACAGAGCAGAATAGAGACTGTTCCCCCTACATAGGGTCACTTGGCAGATATGGATTGACACCTGTCCTCAAAACCCCTGATACACACTGACACAGAGCAGAATAGGGACTGTTCCCCCTACATAGGGTCACTTGGCAGATATGGATTGACACCTGTCCTCAAAACCCCTGATACACACTGACACAGAGCAGAATAGGGACTGTTCCCCCTACATAGGGTCACTTGGCAGATATGGATTGACACCTGTCCTCAAAACCCCTGATACACACTGACACAGAGCAGAATAGAGACTGTTCCCTATCCACAGAGACCATGATACACACTGACAGAGCAGAATAGGGACTGTTCCCCCTACATAGGGTCACTTGGCAGATATGGATTGACACCTGTCCTCAAAACCCCTGATATACACTGACACAGAGCAGAATAGGGACTGTTCCCCCTACATAGGGTCACTTGGCAGATATGGATTGACACCTGTCCTCAAAACCCCTGATACACACTGACACAGAGCAGAATAGAGACTGTTCCCTGTCCACAGAGACCACGATACACACTGACACAGAGCAGAATAGGGACTGTTACCCCTACATAGGGTCACTTGGCAGATATGGATTGACACCTGTCCTCAAAACCCCTGATACACACTGACACAGAGCAGAATAGGGACTGTTCCCCCTACATAGGGTCACTTGGCAGATATGGATTGACACCTGTCCTCAAAACCCCTGATACACACTGACACAGAGCAGAATAGAGACTGTTCCCTGTCCACAGAGACCATGATACACACTGACACAGAGCAGAATAGGGACTGTTACCCCTACATAGGGTCACTTGGCAGATATGGATTGACACCTGTCCTCAAAACCCCTGATACACACTGACACAGAGCAGAATAGGGACTGTTCCCTGTCCACAGAGACCATGATACACACTGACACAGAGCAGAATAGGGACTGTTCCCTGTCCACAGAGACCATGATACACACTGACACAGAGCAGAATAGAGACTGTTCCCCGTCCACAGAGACCATGATACACACTGACACAGAGCAGAATAGGGACTGTTCCCTGTCCACAGAGACCATGATACACACTGACACAGAGCAGAATAGAGACTGTTCCCCGTCCACAGAGACCATGATACACACTGACACAGAGCAGAATAGAGACTGTTCCCCCTACATAGGGTCACTTGGCAGGTATGGATTGACACCTGTCCTCAAAGCCCCTGATACACACTGGGGGGAGTGGTGGGTGGGGGCCATAAATCACAATGGGGTGACCTACTGTCCTCCCCCCCTCGGCCCCCACCCCTGCGCGGTGGGTGGGGGGCATAAATCACAATGGGGGGGCCTACTTTCCTCCCCCCCGGCCCCCATCCCTGCGCGGTGGGTGGGGGGCATAAATCACAATGGGACGGACCTACTGATAGGAGTGGAGTATTGTTCATATCAGTTTAATACCTTCCGCGTCTCCTATCAGTGGACGTGTAAATGGCAGAGATTTTTAATTGTTGAATCACCTCCCCTTTTTAGGCCAAGGTGGGAAGATGCTTAGACCACTGGTATATTGGTGCCATCTTGGAGGATTTTAATTTTTGGTTTGGTTTTTGAAGCCACAGTGCTGCACCAGTGGGCCTAAAAATTAGGCATGTACACATGCCTGAAAAATTTGGTATTGTTGCAGCCGCTGCTATAGCAGCGGCCAGAAAAATTGATGTTTGTTTCACAGGCAGAAAGTGCCCTAAAACATGGCGGCTTGAACCCTAGTTGGTGGCGGATAAGTCACGCAAGTCAAACGTCATTCAGAGCTAAAATACAGCAGCGTGTGGACCATTTTTAGCCCAAGGCAGCTCATCTCATCAGGCATTTTTTAAGCGAATGTATCGCCCAGTGTGAGTCCCTTCGGGATCCATCCCTCATTCATCTTAATAAAGGTGAGGTAATCTAGACTTTTTTGACCTAGGCGACTTCTCTTCTCAGCGACAATACCTCCTGCTGCACTGAAGGTCCTTTCTGACAGGACACTTGAAGCGGGGCAGGCCAGAAGTTCTATCGCAAATTGGGATAGCTCAGGCCACAGGTCAAGCCTGCACACCCAGTAGTCAAGGGGTTCATCGCTCCTCAGAGTGTCGATATCTGCAGTTAAGGCGAGGTAGTCTGCTACCTGTCGGTCGAGTCGCTCTCTGAGGGTGGATCCCGAAGGGCTGTGGCGATGCATAGGACTTAAAAAGGTCCGCATGTCCTCCATCAACAACACGTCTTTAAAGCGTCCTGTCCTTGCCGGTGTGGTCGTGGGAGGAGGAGGAGGAGGATGACTTCCACCTCTCCCCCTGTTAGATTCCCGTTGTGCTGTGACATCACCCTTATACGCTGTGTAAAGCATACTTTTTAATTTATTTTGCAAATGCTGCATCCTTTCCGACTTGTTGTAATTCGGTAACATTTCCGCCACTTTCTGCTTATACCGGGGGTCTAGTAGCGTGGACACCCAGTACAGGTCATTCTCCTTCAGCCTTTTTATACGAGGGTCCCTCAACAGGCAGGACAGCATGAAAGACCCCATTTGCACAAGGTTGGATGCCGAGCTACTCATTTCCCGTTCCTCCTCCTCACTGATGTCATTGAAGGTATGTTCTTCCCCCCAGCCACATACAACACCACGGGTACCAGATAGGTGACAACGAGCACCCTGGGATGCCTGTTGTGTTTGGTCTTGCTCCTCCTCCTCCTCCTCAAAGCTACAATCCTCCTCTGACTCCTCTTCCTCACAATCCTCTTCCAGCGTTGCCGCAGGTCCAGCAAGCGATGCTGATAAGGCTGTTTCTGGTGGTGATGGTGGCCACAACTCTTCCTCTTCCTCTTCACGCTCATCTACAGCCTGATCCAGCACTCTTCGCAGGGCACGCTCCATGAAGAAAACAAATGGTATGATGTCGCTGATGGTGCCTTCGTTGCGACTGACTAGGTTTGTCACCTCCTCAAAAGGACGCATGAGCCTACAGGCATTGCGCATGAGCGTCCAGTAACGTGGCAAAAAAATTCCCAGCTCTCCAGAGGCTGTCCTAGCACCCCGGTCATACAAATATTCATTAACAGCTTTTTTTTGTTGGAGCAGGCGGTCGAACATTAGGAGTGTTGAATTCCAACGTGTAGGGCTGTCGCAAATCAAGCGCCTCACTGGCATGTTGTTTCGCCGCTGGATATCGGCAAAGTGAGCCATGGCCGTGTAGGAACGCCTGAAATGGCCACACACCTTCCTGGCCTGCTTCAGGACGTCCTGTAAGCCTGTGTACTTATGCACAAAGCGTTGTACGATCAGATTACACACATGTGCCATGCACGGCACATGTGTCAACTTGCCCAACTTCAATGCCGCTATCAAATTTTTTCCGTTGTCACACACCACTTTGCCGATATCCAGTTGCTGCGGAGTCAGCCACTTTTCCACCTGTGCGTTCAGGGCGGACAGGAGTGCTTGTCCGGTGTGACTCTCTGCTTTCAAGCAAGTCAAACCCAAGACGGCGTGACACTGCCGTATCCGGGATGTGGAATAGTACCTGGGAGCTGGGGGGGTGCCGTTGATGTGGAGCAAGAAGCAGCGGCACAAGAGGACTCAGCCGAGGAGGTTATGGAAGAGGATGGAGTAGGAGGAGTAGAGGAGGTGGCAGCAGGACTGCCTGCAATTCGTGGCGGTGTCAACAACTCCTCTGCAATGCCACGCATTCCTTGCTTGTCAGCCGTCAGCAGGTTTACCCAATGCGCAGTGTAGGTGATATACCTGCCCTGACCATGCTTTGCAGACCAGGTATCAGTGGTCAGATGGACCCTTGCCCCAACACTGTGTGCCAGACATGCCATGACTTCCTTTTGCACAATCGAGTACAAGTTGGGGATTGCCTTTTGTGAAAAGAAATTCCGGCCGGGTACCTTCCACTGCGGTGTCCCAATAGCTACAAATTTTTTGAACGCCTCAGACTCAACCAGATTGTATGGTAAAAGCTGGCGGGCTAATAGTTCGGACAAGCCAGCTGTCAGACGCTGGGCAAGGGGGTGACTTGGTGACATTGGCTTCTTACGCTCAAACATGTCCTTGACAGACACATGACTGTGGGCAGATGAGCGGGAACTGCTCAAGGCGGGAGACAGAGTGGCGGATGGTTGAGAGGGGGCAAGAAGGACAGCAGTGGTTGACGTGGCTGAAGATGCTGGACCAGGAGGAGGATGGCGGCTTAGAGTAGGCGTGCTGCTTGTACTCATGTGTTGATCCCATAGGCGTTTGTGATGTGAGATCATGTGCCTACGCAAAGCAGTTGTACCTAGGTGGGTGTTGGACCTCCCACGACTCAGTTTCCTTTGGCACAGGTTGCAAATGGCATCGCTGTTGTCAGAGGCAGACAAACAAAAAAAATGCCACACTGCTGAGCTCTGCAATGACGGCATTCTGGTGGTGGACACAGCATGCGTTGATTGGCGTGCTGTCGGGCTGACCCCGGGTGCCGATGCATGCTGTCTGACTGTGCCACTAGCTCCTTGCGACGACCCCCCCTGCTTCCAACTCGTCTCCTCCTCCTCTCTGTCTCCCCATCTGAACTTTCGCCCTGTTCTTCTTCTTGCCGAGCGGGCACCCACGTGACATCCATGGACGCATCGTCATCATCAACCGCTTCGCTTGTATCTGACAACTCAGAAAAGGAAGCAGCAGCGGGTACAACATCATCATCATCACACCGTACCTCCATGTGTTTAATGCTGCCTGCCTGAGACATATCCCTGTTATCTACATCCTCTAGCAATAATGGTTGCGCATCACTCATTTCTTCAAACGGGTGTGTGAATAACTCCTCTGACATACCAAGTAAAGCGGCTGTGGTGCTAGTTTTGGTGGTGGCGGCAGGCGGGTGAGTGCTATCTTGAGAGGTGCCTGAAGCTAAGCTGGAGGAGGATGGTGCGTCAAGGTTCCGAGCGGAGGCTGTACAAGATTGGGTGTCCTGTGTTAGCCAGTCAACTAAGTCCTCAGAACTTTTCAAGTTCAGGGTACGTGGCTTCTGAAAACTGGGCATTATTCTAGGGCAAAAGGGAATCACAGCACCACGACCACGACGGCCACTGCGGGGTGGCCTGCCTCTGCCTGTCATTTTTTTGGGGATTAGTGGTACTATGCGTGCAAGCTACTGTGAGACCAGATATGATTGGCAATGTGAACTGTAACAGTTCTGCAGAGCACACACTGTAGGCCTGAGACACCCGCTTGAAGACAAGTAACTGCTATTCAATCTATAACAGTGAAAAATAAATTTTGGTTTTAAAAGCACGCTATAGAGACACCAGATATGATTGGCAATGTGCACTGGAACAGTTCTGCAGAGCACACGCTGAAGGAAGGACTGACAGAGCCGATTGAAGACAAGTAACTGCTATTCAATCTATAACAGTGAAAAAAAAAATTGGTTTTAAAAGCACGCTATAGAGACACCAGATATGATTGGCAATGTGCACTGGAACAGTTCTGCAGAGCACACACTGTAGGCCTGAGACACCCGCTTGAAGACAAGTAACTGCTATTCAATCTATAACAGTGAAAAAAAAAAAATTGGTTTTAAAAGCACGCTATAGAGACACCAAATATGATTGGCAACTGTCAAAGCACGCTGGAACAGGTCTACAGAGCACACGCTGAAGTAGGCCTGACACCCAGACGCTTGCAGACAACTAACTGATCTTCTATTACAGTGAAAAAAAAATGATTTCTTTAAAATCTAAAGCTTAAGCTATTGTTAAAAAAGATATGAGTGGTGGCACTGACTGTGCAAATGGGCAAGGCATCCAACCTGACACAGAAGCTGGCAGGCAGGCAACTGCTCTTCTATTACAGTGAAAACAAATTATTTATTTTAACAAATTAATTATTTATTTTAAATGTAAAGCTTAACCAGTTAAAACAGATATGAGTGGTGGCACTGGGCAAGTAGGCACAGTATCCAATGTGAACCACACACAGAAGCTGGCAGGCAGGCAACTGCTCTTCTATTACAGTGGAAACAAAATTTTGGTTGTAAAAGCACGCTATAGAGACACCAGATATGAGTGGCAACTGTCAAAGTACGCTGGCAGGGTTGTGCAGGGCACACGCTGAAGGAAGGCCTGACAGAGCCGCTTGAAGGACACTGACTGTCTGCTATTAGCTTACACTGGAAACCTTTTTTCTTTGTAACAGCACGCTAAAGAGACACCAGATATGATTGGCAACTGTCAAAGCACGCTGGCACAGGTCTGCAGAGCACACGCTGAAGTAGGCCTGACACCCAGACGCTTGCAGACAACTAACTGCTCTTCTATTACAGTGAAAAAAAAATATTTATTTTAAATGTAAAGCTTAACCAATTGTTAAAACAGATATGAGTGGTGGCACTGGGAAAGTAGGAACAGTATCCAATGTGAACCTCACACAGAAGCTGGCAGGCAGGCAACTGCTCTTCTATTACAGTGGAAACTAAATTTTGGTTGTAAAAGCACGCTATAGAGACACCAGATATGAGTGGCAACTGTCAAAGTACGCTGGCAGGGTTGTGCAGGGCACACGCTGAAGGAAGGCCTGACAGAGCCGCTTGAAGGACACTGACTGTCTGCTATTAGCTTACACTGGAAACCTTTTTTCTTTGTAACAGCACGCTAAAGAGACACCAGATATGATTGGCAACTGTCAAAGCACGCTGGCACAGGTCTGCAGAGCACACGCTGAAGTAGGCCTGACACCCAGACGCTTGCAGACAACTAACTGCTCTTCTATTACAGTGAAAAAAAAATATTTATTTTAAATGTAAAGCTTAACCAATTGTTAAAACAGATATGAGTGGTGGCACTGGGCAAGTAGGCACAGTATCCAATGTGAACCTCACACAAAAGCTGGCAGGCAGGCAACTGCTCTTCTATTACAGTGGAAAGAAAATTTTGGTTGTAAAAGCACGCTATAGAGACACCAGATATGAGTGGCAACTGTCAAAGTACGCTGGCAGGGTTGTGCAGGGCACACGCTGAAGGAAGGCTTGACAGAGCCGCTTGAAGGACACTGACTGTCTGCTATTAGCTTACACTGGAAACCTTTTTTCTTTGTAAAAGCACGCTAAAGAGACACCAGATATGATTGGCAACTGTCAAAGCACGCTGGCACAGGTCTGCAGAGCACACGCTGAAGTAGGCCTGACACCCAGATGCTTGCAGACAACTAACTGATCTTCTATTGCAGTGAAAAAAAAAATATTTATTTTAAATCTAAAGCTTAACCAATTGTTAAAACAGATATGAGTGGTGGCACTGGGCAAGTGGGCACAGTATCCAATGTGAACCTCACACAGAAGCTGGCAGGCAGGCAACTGCTCTTCTATTACAGTGAAAAAAAATATTTATTTAAAATCTAAAGCTTAACCAATTGTTAAAACAGATATGAGTGGTGGCACTGACTGTGCAAATGGGCAAGGCATCCAACCTGACACAGAAGCTGGCAGGCAGGCAACTGCTCTTCTATTACAGTGAAAACAAATTATTTATTTTAAATGTAAAGCTTAACCAATTGTTAAAACAGATATGAGTGGTGGCACTGGGCAAGTAGGCACAGTATCCAATGTGAACCTCACACAGAAGCTGGCAGGCAGGCAACTGCTCTTCTATTACAGTGAAAAAAAATATTTATTTTAAATGTAAAGCTTAACCAATTGTTAAAACAGATATGAGTGGTGGCACTGGGCAAGTAGGCACAGTATCCAATGAGAACCTCACACAGAAGCTGGCAGGCAGACAACTGCTCTTCTATTACAGTGGAAACAAAATTTTGGTTGTAAAAGCACGCTATAGAGACACCAGATATGAGTGGCAACTGTCAAAGTACGCTGGCAGGGTTGTGCAGGGCACACGCTGAAGGAAGGCCTGACAGAGCCGCTTGAAGGACACTGACTGTCTGCTATTAGCTTACACTGGAAACCTTTTTTCTTTGTAAAAGCACGCTAAAGAGACACCAGATATGATTGGCAACTGTCAAAGCACGCTGGTACAGGTCTGCAGAGCACACGCTGAAGTAGGCCTGACACCCAGACGCTTGCAGACAACTAACTGCTTTTCTATTACAGTGAAAAAAAAATATTTATTTTAAATGTAAAGCTTAACCAATTGTTAAAACAGATATGAGTGGTGGCACTGGGCAAGTAGGCACAGTATCCAATGTGAACCTCACACAGAAGCTGGCAGGCAGGCAACTGCTCTTCTATTACAGTGGAAACAAAATTTTGGTTGTAAAAGCACGCTATAGAGACACCAGATATGAGTGGCAACTGTCAAAGTACGCTGGCAGGGTTGTGCAGGGCGCACGCTGAAGGAAGGCCTGACAGAGCCTCTTGAAGGACACTGACTGTCTGCTATTAGCTTACACTGGAAACCTTTTTTCTTTGTAAAAGCACGCTAAAGAGACACCAGATATGATTGGCAACTGTCAAAGCACGCTGGCACAGGTCTGCAGAGCACACGCTGAAGTAGGCCTGACACCCAGACGCTTGCAGACAACTAACTGCTCTTCTATTACAGTGAAAAAAAAATATTTATTTTAAATGTAAAGCTTAACCAATTGTTAAAACAGATATGAGTGGTGGCACTGGGCAAGTAGGCGTAGTATCCAATGTGAACCTCACACAGAAGCTGGCAGGCAGGCAACTGCTCTTCTATTAAAGTGGAAACAAAATTTTGGTTGTAAAAGCATGCTATAGAGACACCAGATATGAGTGGCAACTGTCAAAGTACGCTGGCAGGGTTGTGCAGGGCACACGCTGAATGAAGGCCTGACAGAGCCCCTTGAAGGACACTGACTGTCTGCTATTAGCTTACACTGGAAACCTTTTTTCTTTGTAAAAGCACGCTAAAGAGACACCAGATATGATTGGCAACTGTCAAAGCACGCTGGCACAGGTCTGCAGAGCACACGCTGAAGTAGGCCTGACACCCAGATCCTTGCAGACAACTAACTGATCTTCTATTACAGTGAAAAAAAAATATTTATTTTAAATCTAAAGCTTAACCAATTGTTAAAACAGATATGAGTGGTGGCACTGGGCAAGTGGGCACAGTATCCAATGTGAACCTCACACAGAAGCTGGCAGGCAGGCAACTGCTCTTCTATTACAGTGAAAATAATTATTTATTTAAAATCTAAAGCTTAACCAATTGTTAAAACAGATATGAGTGGTGGCACTGACTGTGCAAATGGGCAAGGCATCCAACCTGACACAGAAGCTGGCAGGCAGGCAACTGCTCTTCTATTACAGTGAAAAAAAATTTTTTTATTTTAAATCTAAAGCTTAACCAATTGTTAAAACAGATATGAGTGGTGGCACTGACTGTGCAAATGGGCAAGGCATCCAACCTGACACAGAAGCTGGCAGGCAGGCAACTGCTCTTCTATTACAGTGAAAAAAAATATTTATTTTAAATGTAAAGCTTAACCAATTGTTAAAACAGATATGAGTGGTGGCACTGGGCAAGTAGGCACAGTATCCAATGTGAACCTCACACAGAAGCTGGCAGGCAGGCAACTGCTCTTCTATTACAGTGAAAAAAAAAATATTTATTTTTAATGTAAAGCTTAACCTATTGTTAAAACAGATATGAGTGGTGGCACTGGGCAAGTAGGCACAGTATCCAATGTGAACCTCACACAGAAGCTGGCAGGCAGGCACCTGCAATTACATTACACAGGGGAAAAAAAAAAAGCAGCCTGATTTTATAGCCCTAAAAAGGGCTTTTTGGGGTGCTGTCCTTACAGCAGAGATCAGATGAGTCCTTCAGGATTGTAGTGGACACTGAATACCCTAGCCTAGCTATCAATTTCCCTATCTAATCAGCAGCAGCTAAACTTTCCCTCCTCTCACTAAGCATGCATCTTCCGAATGAATCGAAAATGGATGCTGGGAGGGAGGTTGGAGGGTGTGGAAGGGAGGGAGTGCTGCTGATTGGCTGGAATGTGTCTGCTGACCGAGAGGCACAGGGTCAAAGTTTGCCCAATGATGACGAATAGGGGGCGGATCGAACTGCGCATGTGTCCGCCCGCCGCGGCGAACGCGAACACGCTAATTTTGCCGGGAACTGTTCGCCGGCGGACAGTTCGGTACATCACTAATAATCATTATTGTCATTATATAGTCAACAGTGGGTGGAAGATACAAATAGCATGTGCATGCTGTCTTTCATTTTGAATGGCTGAGTGACTGAGAAGAATATGCAATTCAAATTTCTAATCTTTCACCCTTTAACTGCTTGATATGTAAACTGGTATTGAAAATAGCGTAGCTGAATCTCATATACACTATGTGGACAAAAGTATTGGGGCACACCTCTTAATTTTTTAATGTAGGTATTTCAATTAAACCCATTTTCACAGGTGTATGAAACCAAGCCGCTAGCCACGCAGTCTGCATTTACAATCATTTGTGAATAAAATGGGTCGTTCTGAAGAGCTCAGTGAATTCAAGTGTGGTACTGTGATAGGATGCCACCATTGCAATAAGTCTGGGCAAGTCTGGGTTTGGCGCATGCCAGGAGAATGGTACATGCTTGACTGCATTATGCCCACTGTAAAGTTTGGTGAAGAAGGGATAATAGTATGGAGTTGTTTTTCAGGGGTTGGGCTAGGCCCCTTACTTCTAGTGTAGGGAAATCTTAATGCTTCAGCATACCAAGATATTTTGGACAATGCTATGCTTCCAACTTTGTCGGAAATTGGGAAATTCAGTTTTCTATCTCAGCATGACTGTGCCCCAGTGCACAAAGCATGGTTGGATGAGTTTGGTGTGGAAGAACTTGACTTGCCTTCCATAAATGTCCCCGATAGTGTAATGGTCAGATGTAACAAATACTTTTGTCCATATAGTGTATGTGCTTATACATGGAAGAACGTGCACTGCAGCCATTGATTGTCCCCATGAAATACATGGTAATAAGCAGAAACCAAGTACTTATAGTTCTATTTCACAGCACAGCCAGGTTTGGATTTGATCATTTCCGTGTCTCAACCCTCTCTTCATTTTAAATCGCCTTCTCTCAAGGAAACCGTAACTCAGATGGCCAGCCACCCAAAAAATTGGTAGGCCCTATAACTAGTTTCATCGATAATGACTTCCTCAGTTATCTACAAGTCCTCCCATCCCACATACTGTGACACAAACACATTAATAATGGGATCTTAGTCAAGATCCCTCAACACCAGTAGAAGTGTGAGCAAGGCTCAGGATGAAAGCATATTTATTGTCAGAATTAACTAATATCCAGCACAGAGAACTTAAGGTAACTAAATCAAATATAACCAGAAATACTAAAACACATTACCTGACCTTAGAATTTTCGGATTTAATGTTAATAAGTAGGAAAGTACAGAACAAGCCAAGGTCAGGAAAACAGAGTGTATGTGTATGGTACGACTAGCCAAAGATCAAGGAGTAAAGAAGTCAGAATAGTCAAAGTACAAGCCAATGTCAAAATACAATAGAAGCAATAGAAATAACACACTCTATGGCATGGGTTCCCAATTAATTTTTCATGTGGAACCCTTTTTCATCATGGAACCCCTAAAAAAGATTTTGCACCATAGCGCAAATCTTTTAATTAGCAGAGTGTCTTTTATAGCAAATTAGTTTTTTTTTTTCTACACATATACTAATTTCTACAGATAGTAAACAGATAGTACTTAGGAGCAGGTGTGTCTGTTTGTGTAAAGTTGGTGTATGTATGTAATTTTAGCTTCTTAAAACAGGGGTGCGTTTGTATGTTTGCATTTGCGTGCAGGGGTGTGTTTGGATGTAGTGTTGGCTTTTAAATATGGATGTATATTTGTGTGTAGTATTGGTGTTTGAGTGTTTGAGTTCAGGGGTGTTTTTGTGTATAATGTTTATGTTTGCATGGGGTGTGTTTGCATGTTGTGTTAGTGTTTGATTGCTGGGATGTATGCACATACACTGCTACATACATACTTACACAGCTACAAACATATAAACATATTGACACACACACATACACACACATACATTCATACAAACTGATACATACTGATTCATACAAACTGATACATACACACCGACAAAGATACACACCTTGACACATGCACACACTTAGATACACAGATACACACACTGGCACATACACACACACACACACACATACACACACACACACACACACACAAACACTGACATATACACAAACACTCTGATACACACACTGACACACAGATATATACAGACTGACACACATATACATACACACTGGCACTGACACACAGATACACATACACACACTGACACAGATACACACTCTGGCACACACACACTGGCACATACACACACAATCTGACATATACAAACACATACATTTTAAAATGTTTGTATTTGTAGCCACCCTCATGTTAGCTTACCTTGGTGTCCAGGAGGGTGACATTCTTGGAGGTCCTGTCTGAGGCTGATGGGAGTGAACATGCAGCAGCAGTAGCCCACTCACAGCATCTCCTCTGTATTCATGCTGTGCTGCTGCCTCCAGCCAGCTCATCACTCACTGCATTCCTCCCACATGTCTGTTTTTCTCTAATGAATCTGGGAGGAAGTGCTGCCACTTCCTCTCAGTCCGCCTATAGTACAGGGTCCCTGTCATTCTCTTAAAGAGCCGCTGCACCTGACTGGGCCCCTGTTTAGCGATAATAGCTATCAGGTGGCCCTAAGTGCATGGGTCACCCGATGGTCAGATCGCGGCAGAACACCAGGGTTACGCGGAACATCAATTTGGAAACGCTACATAGGGTAATCAATAAGGAAACTATGACAGGGTTCTGATAAATAGCTAATTTGAGTTTAAAGGACTATGATTGGCCAGTAGCGCTCACGTAATGTCAGAAAGTGCATGTTTGATGGCACAACGACACACTCGTTCGCAGCCCAAAATAGGGGCAAAGAAGTTCAAGCCATAAAATGCTCCAATGCACAGCAGCCGGCAACGATTGAGTTGCCAGAGGCAACCGCCATGGGGGTGAGGGCGAGAAACACTGGCAGCAACCCCATTGTCCGTGCGGAAATTTACTGCAGCAGAACATGCCTGACAGCTGCTTGGACACTTATAGAGCTAACTACAATTCACCTATGACCTCTAAATGACTTTTGCCCAGGCTGGCTGTAGTTGGAGCCAGTTACAATAAAGCTTTGGGTAATCCTTAAGGTACAAGGTTTCTTTTTGGGATTTGCTCAATACAGCAAACTTCATAGTATATGTTGGTCAGTTAATATGCATTAAATTCAGTGGCAATGTATACTGAAGAAATATTGTATTGTGACCCTGATATTGAGTTGAGAAGCATTCCCCCCCCCCTTTTTGTTGTATAATTAAACATTGCTTCTAGTTTTTTTTTTTTTTTTTTTGAGAGGTGGGGAAGAAAGTTACCTTTCTCTAACAGGATAAAAAAAGATGTATTCTAAATGTTGAACTATGTAACTATGAAACCCTGTGTGATTTGTCCAATGCTGTATTATGATTGGCTAACACTTAGCATTACCATAGGCATTGGTTAAATGAGCAAATCCTTGGTGAATCTTAATGCCCGCAGGCCGAGGACTATCTGAGGAGATCAGGGCATATGTCAAAAAGGTTCTTGTGGAAACCAGGAAAAACTTTTTAAAGAGTAGCATGTTTTAATTCCAATTTAGACATATATGGGCACATAAATGGGATAAATATTTGCTGTAAGCTTGTATTATCAAAAATAGAGAACTAGTGTGTTGACTTACAGAAAATTAATTAAAGAGCATGCCATTTATTTGTAAAAGTATTCCTTTAAGTTTAAAGAAAAAATGACTAGTTTGGCTAGTTAGAACTCTTTCGGACCAGATGGTGTTATTTTTATGTACATAATATGTGTGCTATTACTTTACAGTAATATGCAGTATACAGGGAGTGCAGGATTATTAGGCAAGTTGTATTTTTGAGGATTAATTTTATTATTGAACAACAACCATGTTCTCAATGAACCCAAAAAACTCATTAATATCAAAGCTGAATATTTTTGGAAGTAGTTTTTAGTTTTATCTATTTTAGGGGGATATCTGTGTGTGCAGGTGACTATTACTGTGCATAATTATTAGGCAACTTAACAAAAAACAAATATATACCCATTTCAATTATTTATTTTTACCAGTGAAACCAATATAACATCTCAACATTCACAAATATACATTTCTGACATTCAAAAACAAAACAAAAACAAATCAGTGACCAATATAGCCACCTTTCTTTGCAAGGACACTCAAAAACCTGCCATCCATGGATTCTGTCAGTGTTTTGATCTGTTCACCATCAACATTGCGTGCAGAAGCAACCACAGCCTCCCAGACACTGTTCAGAGAGGTGTACTGTTTTCCCTCTTTGTAAATCTCACATTTGATGATGGACCACAGGTTCTCAATGGGGTTCAGATCAGGTGAACAAGGAGGCCATGTCATTAGATTTTCTTCTTTTATACCCTTTCTTGCCAGCCACGCTGTGGAGTACTTGGACGCGTGTGATGGAGCATTGTCCTGCATGAAAATCATTTTTTTCTTGAAGGATGCAGACTTCTTCCTGTACCACTGCTTGAAGAAGGTGTCTTCCAGAAACTGGCAGTAAGACTGGGAGTTGAGTTTGACTCCATCCTCAACCCGAAAAGGCCCCACAAGCTCATCTTTGATGATACAAGCCCAAAACAGTACTCCACCTCCACCTTGCTGGCGTCTGAGTCGGACTGGAGCTCTCTGCCCTTTACCAATCCAGCCACGGGCCCATCCATCTGGCCCATCAAGACTCACTCTCATTTCATCAGTCCATAAAACCTTAGAAAAATCAGTCTTGAGATATTTCTTAGCCCAGTCTTGACGTTTCAGCTTGTGTGTCTTGTTCAGTGGTGGTCGTCTTTCAGCCTTTCTTACCTTGGCCATGTCTCTGAGTATTGCACACCTTGTGCTTTTGGGCACTCCAGTGATGTTGCAGCTCCGAAATATGGCCAAACTGGTGGCAAGTGGCATCTTGGCAGCTGCACGCTTGACTTTTCTCAGTTCATGGGCAGTTATTTTGCGCCTTGGTTTTTCCACACGCTTTTTGCGACCCTGTTGACTATTTTGAATGAAACGCTTGATTGTTCGATGATCACGCTTCAGAAGCTTTGCAATTTTAAGAGTGCTGCATCCCTCTGCAAGATATCTCACTATTTTTGACTTTTCTGAGCCTGTCAAGTCCTTCTTTTGACCCATTTTGCCAAAGGAAAGGAAGTTGCCTAATAATTATGCACACCTGATATAGGGTGTTGATGTCATTAGACCACACCCCTTCTCATTACAGAGATGCACATCACCTAATATGCTTAATTGGTAGTAGGCTTTCGAGCCTATACAGCTTGGAGTAAGACAACATGCATAAAGAGGATGATGTGGTCAAAATACTCATTTGCCTAATAATTCTGCACTCCCTGTATATCAGTACATCACTTGCCCCATTACAGTCTATAATGAATGCGGCAGTGAGGCTCATCTTCCGTTCCGCCAGCACCGTTCCCACGCCTCCCCCTTTTGTCAGTCCCTCCATTGGCTTCCCGTAAGATATAGGCTTCAATTTAAGATCCTGACACTTGCTTACAAATCTCTATACAATGCTGATCCCACCTACTTATCCTCACTAATACACAAATATGTCCCGTCTAGGCCCCTACGCTCTGCTGGAGACTTAGTTCTAACCTCTGTAC
This sequence comes from Pelobates fuscus, assembly GCF_036172605.1. Taxonomy (NCBI): domain Eukaryota; kingdom Metazoa; phylum Chordata; class Amphibia; order Anura; family Pelobatidae; genus Pelobates; species Pelobates fuscus. The sequence goes on along the minus strand of NC_086319.1, from coordinate 291,732,821 downwards.
ATACGCCTACCTCTGATGCTCACCTTAAAGACTTCTCTAGGGCTGCACCGTTCCTATGGAATGCCCTTCCCCTCTCTGTTAGACTCTCACCCAGTCTCCACTCCCTAGGGGGGTCTGCCTTGATGTGGCAGGTGGGCTCAACCTCTCATGGGCATTGGAGGTAACTAAAAGACCTCCATTTGTTTTAAAAATACATAGGGATAAAGGAGAGAGCGCAAGTAACATGTTTTTCTTTGGTTTTTACTATGTATTGGGGCTGATGTGTACTGTAGTAATTGCAGCCGCCCAGTAGTGATGGGAGTTGAGCGCAGGACTTTTCTTTCTGCATTTGTATCCAATTTTCGTATTACTCAGCCTTGTTACAATGCAGCCGCCCATCCCATGTGTTCCCTATTAAGGGTTAATAATGTATAGGGGTGTATATAAAAAATACCCCTTTCTGTCTCATTAGAGATTTTTGCCAGAGGCTCAAGGAAGCAAGGTGAATGGTTAGAGTTAGGACCCACCTAGGGGGGTCTGCCTTGATGTGGCAGGTGGGCTCAACCTCTCATGGCCATTGGAGGTAACTAAAAGACCTCCATTTATTTTAAAAATACATAGGGATAAAGGAGAGAGCGCAAGTAACATGTTTTTCTTTGGTTTTTGCTATGTATTGGGGCTGATGTGTACTGTAGTCATTGCAGCCGCCCAGTAGTGATGGGAGTTGAGCGCAGGACTTTTCTTTCTGCATTTGTATCCAACCTACCTTTCTACCCGAATCCCTTACCTTTTGTGTCACTATACCCCACTCCCTCTAGCATGTAAGCTTAATGAGCAGGGCCCTCAATCCCTCTGTTCCTGTGCGTCAAACTTGTCTGGTTACAAATACGTGTCTGTTAGTCCACCCATTGTACTGCACTATGGAAGTTGTTGTCGCTATACAGTGGCGTACTAAGGGGGGGGCGGGGGCAGTCCGCCCCGGGTGCCATCAGTGGGGGCACTCTCAGGGCACTATAGTGCCAGGAAAACGAGTATGTTTTCCTGGCACTATAGTGGTCCTTTAAGAGGTGTCAGCCAGCCCACAACAAGAAATCTGGGTGGCTAATGTGAATTATATGCAAATGTGTTGTCAGATGCCAGCATGCAGAGCACAGTGTTTCTGCGTGTATGTATATGTATCTGCATGTGTGTATGTCCGTGTATGTGTATATGTGCAGACATCTCAAAATCTCGCCAACACTACACACAAATACACTCATGCATTTCAACGTCAACACTACATACAAACCCCACCATTATATATAACCACATCACTGCATTCAAATACCACACAACATACAAATGCATGCTTGCATTCAAACACCAACACTACATACAAACACACCCCTACATTCACTCACACAAACTAAATACAAAAACATGCATACATTCACACACACAAACACTGCTCAGTGCTAAATACATGAAAACATTTTTTGGTTGTTTTTTACATTTAAAGTTGAGGGGGGGGGGGGGGGGGGGGGGATGGTGCCAAAAATAGGACCTGCCCCGAGTGCCAAATGCTCTAGGTACACCTCTGGCGCTATATAAATAATAATAATAATAATAATCACAGCTTTGTATTCCTGGCACTACAGTATCCCTTTAAGTACACTAGGGCCTGCCCTGAATCTGCATGTTGTCTTGTAATAATGTTTTGGATTTTGACCTTTAACCTAGTTTTTTTCTGCTGCTATGGCATCAGTAATTATTAGATGTATTTGAGCTTTTAATTGAAAATCCCCATAAACAGTAATTAAACACAAACAGAATCAATATTTTGAGAAATTGTGTATCCAGATAATGTCTTTTTTTCATAAGAGGCAATGATTCCCTTTCTATGATATATTGACTTTAATCATATTCTTGGAGGGTAAAACCGGCATGGCATTTACATAGCATCAGGCTGCTAATTAACCAGTAATTACAATAAAGGAATCCTGTCTTAGAGGTAGAGTCTAAGCCAGCAAATACTGCATATTTTACTTCATTATCCTCAATAAAATGTATCCAGACATTTATCTAGTGTGCTGGGGTACCTGTCATGGTTCTGCTCTGGTTTGGATGTACAAAGCTGGATAGCAATGTACTGTGAGTGTTGCATTCTGTACAGCAACTGTCAAAACTCCTACACTGCTTTGTACATTCTTCAACGAATATTAGACTTACATTTATATCATACCACTGTTTGCTTAGAAATCATGGAACTGTGACTTGTCTGCCGTACAAGTCTCACACACAAAAAGTCAGATGCCATGAAAACAAAATGATTTTATCTCTCTAGTAATGAGGGGTAGTAGACTTGACGAATGCCTTCTTTTCCCTCTGTAATAAATTAATAGAGTATGCGTCTTGGGCTTTGTCCCTTCTCACCATCCCGTGATGGTAGGACTTCTTGGTGAATTGCATGTATTGGATGATTTTCCTTTTAAAATAGTTAGCTCTTGAGGAGAGATCGTTAAGCGGATGGGACAAAATTGCAGAGATATTGTTCTTACAGAATTGAGTAAACTGATATCAGTTTTAAGCCAGCAAGCAAACACTTTTAAGCAAATATACAAACCAAAATAAAGCAAGACAAACTTTGAAAAGTATGTAATTACGGTAATGTTTATAAACTTGGTTAGATTGCATTGTTGGGCACACCTCTCAGTTATGGAAGCTTCTTCAGCCTCACACACCTTCTCAGTTTCAGACTGGTCTACTAATGGCAGAAACAGGGTCTCATCGTGCAGCTCAAGGAGAGAGAAACCCAACATAGAGCCTGCACTGCATGTCACACTGATAGACTTCCTCTCTTCACCTACTGTCAAATGTTGCAAGATGAAGAGATCTTTGACCTGCACATATGCAAATCTCTCAGGCATACCTAATGAACTTTTCCAGTACTCCTATGGATTGGACCCTGATTGGTTAGAATAAGAAGCAAGTAGATATGAAAAAAAAGAAAACAACAATCATATTGACCTGTTTTTTTATGTTTTTCTTGTTTTGTTTTTTTAAGCCTGTAGAATGCCTCATTCAAAGATAAAGCTTTTGAATCAAAGTGATGCATGTCCCTTTAAGAAACTTGAATTCCAAGGATAATTGATTTGGATGCAGCATCATCTGTTGGTTAAATATTGGTTATATGCATTAACTCTGATTTATATATATTTGCATATGTGTGAAATTCAGGCAGAATGCTCTAGGATGTGGATTTTACAAGTTTCCTCGATGCTCCCATGGGTGGCAGTTATGTTATCTTATTGTGTCTTTATGTTTTATTATGTGTTCCAGTTTTATGTACTATTTTGAATACCTTGCCATAATTTAAATATAGCACTGAAAGTTAATCCCAGTTTACAAATAAAGAAATTATGCAGTTATTTTTGGAACAGTGTTGAAGTGTAGTTTTTTTCCAGGAGCTTAGTGACAGAGTCTAAGGGCCTGTCTCCTGGCAGTACTGCTCCTTGGTGTTTAAGATAAGCTACATAGTCATTATGGGAGCAAGAAGCTAGCGGAGACTGGGACATAGGCGTCCGCATGGGGGTTGCAATGGCACTTGCCCCCCCCGGATTTTTCAGTTTGTACCGCTATTTTTATTTTCAGATTGAGAATACACTGCAATACTGGTGCTGGCCAATAGATGGCGCTGTGTGTGGAGAGAGGCAGGAATAGGAAGCTAAATCTTATCCCTGCTTCTCTCTGCTTGCTGAATCTGCAGGGAAGCAGCACAGAGTGCAGCCAGCAACTCCCATACTGCAGAGACAGCCTATAGATCAGGTAAGTGAGGGATGGGGGGGCAGCCTACAGATCAGGTAAGTAAGGGATGATGGGGGAGAGACAGCCGATAGATAAGGTACGTGAGGGATGGGGGTGGTGGTGCAGCCTACAGATCAGGTAAGTAGAGATCCACCTAGAGATCAGGTAAGTGAGGGTTGGGGGGGAAGCCTATAGATCAGGTAAGTGAGGGATGGGGGAGAGAGCCTACAGGAAGTGTCAGCAAGGAGCACAAAGGTAAAGTAGGAGAAGGAGCAGAAAGGAGAAGGAACAGAAATGAGCAGGAAGGGACATCAAGGAGCAGAAAGGGTCAGCAATGAGCTGAAAGGGGCAGAAAGAGCACAAACGTAAAGTAGGAGAAGGAGCAGAAATTAGCAGGAAGGGGCAGGAAGGAGCAGGAAGGGTCTGCAAGGAGCAGGAAGGGACAGAAGGAGGACAAAGGTAAAGGAGCATAACGAATCAGAAGGAGCACACAGGTAAAGTAGAAGAAGGAGCAGCAAGGAGCTGAGAGGGGCAGCAAGGAGCAGAAAGGTAAAGTAGGAGAAGGAGCAGAAAGGAATAGGAATGAGCAGGAAAGTTCAGCAAGAAGCAGAAAGGGTCTGAAAGGAGCAGAAAGGGGCAGCAGGAGCAGGAAAAGACAGAAGGAGCACAAAGGTGAAGGAGCAGAAAGAATCAGAACAAGCACAAAGGTAAAGTAGGAGAAGGAGCAGAAATGAGAAGGAACAGAAATGAGCAGGAAGGAACATCAAGGTGCAGAAAGGAGAAGGAACAGAAATGAACAGGAAGGGACATCAGGGAGCAGAAAAGGGTCAGCAATGAGCTGGTAGGGGCAGAAGTAGCACAAAGGTAAAGTATGATAAAGAGCAGAAATGAGCAGGAAAGGTAAGCAAGGAGCAGGAACGGGCAGCAAGAAGGAGGAAGGGTCTGCAAGGGAGCAGGAAGGGTCTGCAAGGAGACGAAAGGGTCTGCAAGGAAGAGCAAGGGACAGCAAGGAGCAGAAATGGGACGCAAGGAGTAGGGAGGGACATAAGGAGCACAAAGGTAAAAGAGCTGAAAGAATCAGAAGAGGCACAAACGTAAAGTAGGAGAAGGAGCAGAACAGGATAGCAAGGAGCTGGAAGGGGCAGAAGGAGCGCAAAGGTAAAGAAGGAGAAGGAGCAGAAAGGAACAGAAAGGGACAGCAAGCAGCATAAAGGGCAGAAAGGGGCAGCAAGGAGCACAAAAGTAAAGTAGGAGAAGGAGCAGAATGGGTCTACAAGGAGCAGAAAGGGATCAAAAAGAGAAAGGAACAGAAGGGCACAAAAAAAGCAGAAAGTAGCAGGAAGGTAAAGAAGCAGAAGGAGATTAGACAGTGCCAGAAGAAAAAGAAGACTGTGTCAAATGAAGGAGAAGAAAGGGAGTTTGGAGCAGGAAGGACACGTGAAGTGAACCCTCCTCTATTCTGGACACCACATCATAAGGCTTTGGTACTTGGGCCTGGCAGGGAAACTTTAGACCTTCTCATCTCCCCAGGTAAAAAAAAAATATCAGTGTTCACTCATATTTACTGAGTGTCAAGAATCACAGAGTGTTGATGGGTAGGGGTGCCGCTGATTGGCTAGAGCGGTCAGCTGGCACTCTAAGCCAATCAGTTACTGACCAATCAAGTAAAACATTTTTATGAACCGAGAACTAGCGATTGGCTTAGTGCGTCAACTGACCACTCTCCAACTGCAGCACCCATGCCTGATGTCAATCTGCACTTCCTGACACTTCGCTTCAGAAGCCAAATACCACTGAGCGACCTGGACATCTTGAGGTGGAGGAAGCCTTTGGGGTTAAACCATTTGACAGCAGTTTAACCCCTTAAAGGAAAGAGAACACCCAGGGGCTTCCTGGTATCATAGCATTTTTATTTAGATGAAGTTGTTATCGTGACCAGAATGTTCCTTTAATTTGCTTAAGTGTCAGGAATACAAACATGTATTCCTGACACCATTGTTGTGAAAACGCTATTCACCCTGGCTTTGTGTGATAATGACTATGCCCCTTCCCTTTCAGGACACTGTCAAAAAGGGACCAAGCATGGATGTCATTACAATTATGCACCCCCCTCCCCCCCTGGAAAAATTCCTGCAGACGCCCATGGACCATGGACAGGGACAAAGTGAAAAAAGTTCGGCTACAGTGTAGTTCAAAAGTATTTTGCATACAGTCTTACCTTTAAAGCTTACAGTCATTTCTATCTTCCACTACTAGTTAGGACATATGAGAGGGGCAGTACTAAGTGTAGAGATGTTACAATGATTCTATGATCTGTGAGTATGACACATGCAGGGCCGCCATCAGGGGGTGACAACCATGACGGTTGTCAAGGGCCCGGCGGCCCTGGTGGCCCCGGATTGCTCTGGCTGTCCCGGGCCCCACTTTCCCTCTCTGCACACATAGATAGCGAATATCGCTATCTGTGTGTGCAGCCGCGGGCCCCCGGCTCACTGTTACCGCAGAGGGGGCCAAGGCAGCACACTGCTTCTCCTCTCTTCTCTCTTCTAATAACGCTTGCGAGACCCGGTTGCCATGGCAACGCTCCGCGGGTCTCGCAAGAGTTATTGGATGCAATGAGCTGAATGTGAAGAAGCTGTGTGCTGGGCCCCCCTCTGCGGTAACAGGGAGACGGGGCCCCTTCATGCCACCAGACCACCAGGGATGGAATCTCCCCCCTCCCTGGACACAGGTAAGAAGCAGGGAGGGGGGCGAAACATTTAATTAATTTAATGTACAATTATAAAATTAATTTGAAAATCCCCCTTTCCCCACCCCTCCCCCTCCGCAGATTGCACATTTACACACACACACTCTGCATTCACTACACTGACACACACACTGCATCCACTACACTGACACACACACTGCATCCACTACACTGACACACACACTGCATACACTACACTGACACACACTGCATACACTATACTGACACACACACTGCATACACTACACTGACACACTCTGCATACACTACACTGACACACACACTGCATACACTACACTGACACACACTCTGCATCCACTACACTGACACACCCACTGCATACACTACACTGACACACACTGCATCCACTACACTGACACACACACACTGCATACACTACACTGACGCACACTGCATCCACTACACTGACACACCCACTGCATACACTACACTGACACACACATTGCATACACTACACTGACACACACACTGCATCCACTACACATTGACACACACTCTGCATTCACTGCACTAACACACCCACGCTACATTCATTACACTGACACACACTCTGCATTCACTACACACTAACACACACTGCATTCACTACACTAACACCCACTGCATTCGTTACACACTAACACACACTGCATTTTCTATACTGATGCACACTCTGCATTCACTATACACACAGCATCCACTACACGAACATCCTGTATTCACAGTACACACAATACATCAACTACACATTGAAACACTCTGCATTCACTATACACAGACACTGCGTCTAATACACACACTACATCCACTACAGACACTGCATCCACGAAACACATTGCATCTAGTACACACAAACACTACATCCAATACATCACTGTACACATACTACATCCACTACTCAAACACACTCTGCGTTCACTATACACACTGCATCCGCTACACAAACACACACACTGCATTCACTGCACAAACAGTATCTAATACACACAAACACTACATCCATTACACATTCTAATTCACTTCCACTATACACACCACATTCAGTCCCGCATCATTGTCAGCGGACTAGGTAGGGCATGGGCGGGCCCGGCCCCCCTTGTGCTTTGTCAGGGGCCCCAACATTTCTGATGGTGGCCCTGGACACATGACTAGGAACAAAAGCAAACGAAGATCTGACACACGTAATTTGCCAATTCCTGACACTTTGGTGTTTGCCATATGTTTTTTTTTTTTTTACATATTGTTCCTGTCCATTTTTTTTTTTTTTTACATATGGTGGCTAGGGCTTGTTATCCAAACATGCCAAACAAGGACCAAAATCCACTCCCTTTTAAAATTACAAAATTACATCTTTCAAATTATCCCACTTATATTTCACTACTGTTCAGGGGATCAAAATATATTCTACCACCCCTCTGCTTCTATGTAGACTGTGTCTTTGATGTGTCTATCATTCCCAGTCACATATTGTATACAAGTTAATCATTAATCCTCAGAACTCTTCCTACCCCTGTTTATTAGTATGTGTTAAAAATATTTGCTTAAAATATATTTAGCTACCTATTCATTTTTACTTTTAATTCTTAGTAGCTTGTAACTAAGTTTTAAAGGGACACTATAGTCACCAGAAAAACTACAGCTTAATGGTAAATAAAATAATTCTGGTGAATAATTGCCTTAAGGCATTTTAATGTAAACAATGTATTTTCAGAGAAATATGGTGAGTTTTCACCTTTTCTAAGGGGGCTATGGAGGGCAAGCCACCTAAGTGACTGGAGGGAAAAAAATACACAGGATAGGGCATGTGTGTTCATATTTATATAATACTTAGGTTGTTTTTTATTGCAATTATATTGACATTGTAAGGACACAACAGCTAACTTGTAAAGATAGCTGGTTGGAGAACATTTCCAATTTGCCTGTTTTTTTCACTGCTATGTTATCCCTTGGTCAATTGTCTAAAACTTTGGTAAATCAACCCATTTTTAATAATTCACCAACAAGAAGTGAACTGACATTTTATAAGGCATCAAGATATATAAAAACAGCTTGCTATCATGCATCATTCCAGCATCAAGTTAGATGCCAGTTGTGGCGGGTACCAGTAGCCCACTAAGTAAAGACTCAACAAAGACTAAATCACTCCCCTTGCCTCCCTGTGTCCTCTTCCCCTCCATGGTTCAGCAAGTGCCACTCTCTCTGCCCAAACCCAGATGTATACTGAGCCGGAGTATTCTAAAACTGTTTAGCGGGACTTACCCACCAACCTCAAGCAACTCTGGCTTTGCCACACACACAACCTGTCCCGGTCACTTTTACTCATGGTTCGCACACCTTTCCCAAAGTCCAAAGAGAGTGCAATTTGGTGGTGAGATACAGTCTATCCAGGGGAACTATCACACCCTATGAGCCTGGGGGAGCCCCCTTTACTCAGCCAGCTAGAGACCCTGTTATAGACCCGTCAAATGGCTCCAACTGCCTGGAACTAATTTCAGCTATGAGCATGCTAGTGGTTGAGCTACATTTTAATGTAATGGCTGTTCCACAAACCTCCATGGATCAGAGCGCTATTTGGGCAGATTGGGCACTCCACCAAGAGCTATCCGGTGAAATAAGACTTGTGGGAGTTCGTAAGTTTTTTTGGTAATTTCGGGGGATTTCTGTATTCAGCTCTCTGTATTTGGGAGATAATTGATTTATCGAGAGATGACTCAATTATTTCCCAGTGACAGGTGACTAGACATGATCTGTATATGTTGAATGGTAACCCCATGCTGTGCATAAAAGGCTGCATTCGGAACAACAATAATAATATATAAAATTTAGCATGTAATCATGTTTAACTATACCCAACACATAATTTGTAAACATATTTTTAAACTGATACGGAATGTGTAACAGTGATTTGATGATCTCAATATATCCACTTCTATTGACTGCAGCCATTCAGTACATTAAATCAAATGATAATTAAACCTGTGCAACACACACAATGAAAATGTATCTAGCTAAGAATAATCTGATGCTTTCTGCCTTCAATTGTGAAAAAGTTTTAGCAAGAAAGATTTGATGTTCGAATTTAGATACTTTTAGCATATGTTTGAATCTTCATCAATTTGCAACCAGAAGGACAAAAAGGTTACCCAACCCAAACCACATCTGCTGCCTTTCTAAACACCGTGTGTAGGTTACATAGCATTCCCCTTACAAGTTTTAGCCGGGAGCTTCATTTTAGCAAAGCAGAGTCGAAGACACTTGACACTAATGAACGTTTTGAGCTGCGTTATGCAACTGTCTTGATTGTCTTCTAGCCCTGATTCTGAAATCATGTTTTATCTGATAGCAAACTCTTAACACTAGCAAGTAAGCGAGAGAGAGAGAGAGAAAAAAAAACATCTAACAAGAGAGAAGATTCATAAGAGCAGAGGATAGCTCCAGCATGTAATTAGCAATACTATGCAGACAGTCATGCAAAGACCTGTGGGGAGGAGAGATCATGTAGAGGCGCTGGTTAAGGAAACCACATTTCTCTCATCTTGAACTGATGTGTCAACTTATACACAGGCAGAACCCAAATGAAAGGACTCTACACACCTTTTGGGTTTTTTTTATCTGAGAGAGTGAAATCCTTACAAATTAAAGTGATCTGAACATAGGAACTTCCAATTATGCTTGTGCCAGTAAGTGCGAAGAATGTTCGAGTTGGTAAAATACAAACTTAGAACAGAAAGCTATTAGGAAACTGATTTACAGAAGAATGGCTTTGAAGAAAAATCAGATTTGGATCTTTCTAAGTATTGGTGTTCATTCATGATGGATGACAAGAGGGCATCTACAAAGCTTTAGGATGCAAACATTGTAAAATAGATAACACTACAAGAAAGCTCAACTCAATGCACAATTCAATATGGACAGAAAAGTAAAAAAAAATATTTTCAATCATCACAGACAGATAGCTCTGAAGTATTGTATCTGTTAGGGATTAATTATAGGAGGAATAACTAATTTACAGTGGGCAGTCACCCATTGAACTGTAATCAATAATTTGTGATATAAAAAATGGGGCAAACTGCAGTCAAGTGGTCAATGATCTCATACAACACATAACTGGAACCATACAAAACATCAACATAACAAACTAATAGTAAAGATTGACAAGAAAATTATGAAATAATTTAAAGGAACACTATAGTCACCTAAATTACTTTAGCTAAATAAAGCAGTTTTAGTGTATAGATCATTCCCTTGCAATTTCACTGCTCAATTCACTGTCATTTAGGAGTTAAATCACTTTGTTTCTGTTTATGCAGCCCTAGCCACACCTCCCCTGACTATGATTGCCAGAGCCTGCATGAAAAAAAAATTGTTTCACTTTCAAACAGATGTAATTTACCTTAAATAATTGTATCTCAATCTCCAAATTGAACTTTAATCACACACAGGAGGCTCTTGCAGGGTCTAGCAAGCTATTAACATAGCAGGGGATAAGAAAATCTGAATTAAACAGAACTTGCAATAAAGAAAGCCTAAATAGGGCTCTCTCTTTACAGGAAGTGTTCATGGAAGGCTGTGCAAGTCACATGCAGGGAGGTGTGACTAGGGTTCATAAACAAAGGGATTTAACTCCTAAATGGCAGAGGATTGAGCAGTGAGGCTGCATGGGGCATGTTCTATACACCAAAACTGCTTCATTAAGCTAAAGTTGTTCAGGTGACTATAGTGTCCCTTTAAGCCCTTAAGGACACATGACATGTGTGACATGTCATGATTCCCTTTTATTCCAGAAGTTTGGTCCTTAAGGGGTTAATCATAGCATTTTACCATAATGCGATCAATGCAAATAAATACATTCAGATGACTCACCAGGATCTAGGTTATAACTGTAATTTATTAACATAATTAAAAAGTGCTATCTAAGATCCAGATACTTTTATCCCCTGCTCAGAACCTGCATGGCTTGACCTGAAGCATGAATGTTGATTCAGTCCGTTAAATATGTATTCCTAACTAGTTAGTGTACTGTCCCTGTCCCTCGTATGAAAGGGGGAGGGGAGTTTCCATGGCCGGCCCTGCCACAGTGGTTGAGATCAATCCTTATGATCTCAACCAATCCAATGCTTTCCCATAGGAAACCATTGGGAGGCAATTGTGCATGGGCAACAAAACGCCGGGCTGCGCCAGTAAAATGGTTTCTATGAGACCATCTAGTTGAAATAGCTAAGTATTACTTGACTACGTGGGTAGAAGCACCTCCAGTGGCTGTCAGTGTGACAGCTGCAAGTGACATTTTAACCCTGCAATGTAAACATTGCTATTCCTGCAAAACGGCAATGTTCTCAGTTACATGGTTAAAACACTTTGCTGATATAAAGTGATCCGAGTGCTTAAATTGTCCCTTTAACGTGCACTGTTGTTGCATTGTTAGACATGAAATTCACTGAGAAAAATCAATGCTATCATCACAAATATTAGGGCTCTGTACTAATCCTCCACTGTTAACTACATCCATTATATTCTGCTCAGATTGCAGTACCTTTACTTTTCAGTCCATATACATGTCTGGATATTACAACTATAATATCCATTACAGTTTACATCATAGCTTTACCCACAGTGACCAAGAACATCTACAAAGTAGCTGCAAATTCACAGCATACACTCAGGAGAGGCACTGCTAGTTTTGATTTTCATAAAATGAATAGAAAATTGTGATTTGTAAGACTTTATCACAGCAATAAAAACTCCTTTTGGTGTGCGACGTGCATGAGCATATCACAGAGCTCCAAAGCAGTACAGTACACAGTAATGTTTATGTGCAGTGTGTGTGTTTGCTTGTGTGTGTGTTATTGATGGCCTACACAAAGAATACTTTGAATGTAACACAAGACCATAGAATCATTGGATTTGATCTTCAGCAACATCTGGGGGCCAGAGCTTGAGTTTGCCTGGTATATAGTCTTTTTTTTTTTTTTTTATTAAGGTAATGATATCAATAGAAATTGGCAATTGATAAAATAATCCTGTTACATTTATCTGACTGTTATCAAACATCCTTAGGTGAGTTGTACTTTAGGTAGGTGCTTTCTCATCACACCTGTCAAGACTTCTCAATGTGCTGTAGTAGTGATTGGACAGCTGTGCACATGCTTAATGATTCCATGAGAAGCCTCACATTGGGCATTCCCTGGCACAGAAAGGCAAAAGAAAGTCTGGAAATGAAATACTTTTGCAAGTCAAGATTTATATTATGTTCCCTATAAAGGTTTAAGAAGTATTAACAGTTGAAATCATTGGAGATTTTTTATTTTTTTTGCCTTGGCCTGGGGCAGACGGGGTGAATTTTTGGTGTGGGACCTACCTGAGAGATTTGCCTTGATGTGGCAGGTGGGCTTGCATTTAATGGCCATTGGAGTGGAACTACAAATCTCCATTTATAAAAATATGCACTGGCATTTGGAATAGTGCGCAGGTCGCCTTTTTCTTAAAGGGACACTACAGTCACCAGAACAACTACAGCTTATTGAATTTGTTCTGGTGAGTAGAATCATTAGCGTCAAGCATCCAAACATTTAGTATCTCCTCTCTCTGCATGCAGTCACTGTACTTTCCTCAAAGAGATTCATTGATTCAATTCATCTCTATGAGGACATGCTGATTGGCCAAGGCTGTGTTTGAATGATGCTGGCTCTGCCCCTGATCTGCCTCTTTGCCAGTCTCAGCCAATCCTATGGGAAAGCATTGTGATTGGATCTGGCTATCACTTTTGATGATGTCAGCAGACAGCTGTTTTTTCTGAGGCAAACAGCATGCAGATCTACAGCTTCAGGCTTGAATACAGTAAGATTTTGCTATATTTATGGAGGCATGAAAGGCCCAGGGGGGTAAGATGGTGGTTTTAACAATATAGGCTCAGGAATACGTTTGTGTTCCTGACCCTATAGTGATCCTTTAAGATTTTATATATGTCTACAGAAAACATGCAGAACAAAATCCATGCAAGTGTTCTTTGAGGGTATATCTACGAAATAGTACATTTGTACAGAGTGTTTTACCCCTTTTACCTGCGTGTTTGCTCTACGTGGTACTTTAGCAATGTGGCTGCATATGACTGACTTGTTTTTCAATGCTTTATAACCCTCTTCCAATATTACTCCCTGTAATGAGCTTGTGGCTGTAAGGTGTGAGATATGGTAATTGTGACCTATACTTTTTACTGCATTAAAACCACTTCTGTGATTACTTTTATGATTATTTCTGCAATACGACACTCCATAATTACTGACATTAATGATAATTGTTGGCACACTGTATCCTAGGAAATACTTATTAATAAGTGTGCATAGTTGGATTCTTATTTATTTTGGCATGCATTTTTTATGTTAAGTGGTTTTAGATTTCATTCTCGCAAGTTCTTTCCTTCATTGTCGCACAATTAATAACAGTTGTATTTTAATTATATTTGAAGAATGTTCATTGCTTTTTTTTTTCTTGCATCTGTATTTTATATCACTGTAGCACCGCCAGCAGTGTCATAGGAAATTACTAGTTTCTTTCTTTCTGTTTTATGTTCTTATCCTGAGTCCTTTCCATAAGGAATATTTACCAAAGTGAGTATTCAAAGTCATTTCTAATTTAAGGCCAGAGTAGCTGAAATGAAAGTGGCTATTTTAACCTCAAATTTGAAATTCACTTTGAATTCACCTTGATTTCTCACTTTACAGATTAACATGTTCTATCAAACAAATGGAGCAAATGCTGTAAACTCATAAACAAACACAAGTAGTCACCACTAAACCAATTTAAAAAAGTTGAAAAGATGTGTTTTACATGTTTTTAAACCCTATGCAACTGCATCACAGATATCCCTTTTTTAGATTCATAGAGTATTAAAATGGGGCTCCAGACACACTCTAGGTACCAACACAACCTAAGTGTAAAAGCAAAGTGTTAATTACATGCAATGAGTGGTTCTGTAGGTGTAAATAAAGAGAGGGCAAGAAAGGAAATGTAATAGGGTATGGTATGCCCTATGTTAATATATGCAATGTGTATTATAGAGTCCACAGTAATGTGCAGTGCATATGTGTGCATTATTGAGCTTGTGGAAGTATAGAGGTTGTACTGTATGTACATGGGTGATATGGACTGGAGTGTATGTTCACAGGTGATAGGGGCTGTAGTGTGTTTGTCATGGATTTGGGGATTGTGTGTGTGGGGTGGGGGTCATAGGAGCTGTAGTGTTTGTGGGTTGGAACATAGGAGCTTGTGTGTGGGAGGGCATAAGGGCTGTACTGTGTGCTTGGGGCGAGTGGGGATAGGGCTGAAGTTTGTAAAGGTATTAGAAATAATATTATTTAAAAAGGGTCCCTCCTCCCCCTCCCCCCCCACCACCCTCTAGTTTACCTTGAACTTGGGAGGAAGAATCTTAATCTCTGGTGGTCCAGTTGGATAGGCAGCTATTCTGCACCATCCAGCCTCTGCATAGGAAAGTAACACTCTGATACATTTCCAGGACCAGGAATCTGTTTGGAATGGAAATAAACTGTACAAAAAGATGGTTTGCATCTTTCTCAAAAGGGAACAAATGTTCTCAGTGAGCAGTTCAGAGGTTTTGCTAGGATGTATTTAAACTAGGAAGGGGGAGCAAAAGTGTGATAAAACATCAATCCAATTGTCCCCCAAAACAAGGACAGAAGGTGCCTGTAGCAAGTGTGTTAAAAAATGATAAGCTTAGAGTCATGTCTACAAATGCTCGCAGTTTAGGGAATAAGATCAATGAACTTGTGGCAATAATGGCAACTGATAGTGTAGATTTAGTCGCTGTTACTGAGACATGGTATAATGAGAAAAATGACTGGGACATAGCAATACCAGGGTACTCTTTATATAGAAAAGACAGGGAAGGCAAGAAAGGGGGAGGGGTGGCCCTGTATGTGAAGGATAGCATAAAATCTAACCTAATAAAGGTTAGTGAGACGAACATAGAGTCCATTTGGGTTACGTTAGAATTTGGTAATCACACAGTAATTCGTGTAGGTGTGATTTATAGGCCCCCAGGACAAATTGAAGAGTTAGATAATCTACTAGTTGAAGAAATAGCTAAAATGACAATGAAGGGGGAAGTTATCATCATGGGTGACTTTAATCTTCCTGATGTGAATTGGAAAACAAAAATAGCTACTTGTGCCAGAAGCACACATATTCTAAACTCCCTACTGGGATTGTCTCTAAAACAAGTCGTTGAGGAGCCAACTCGTAAAGAGGCCATACTAGATTTAGTGTTAACAAATTGAGATTTGGTATCAGATATTACTGTAGGTGAACGTTTAGGATCCAGTGATCATCAGTCAGTGTGGTTTAATATAAGAACAGTGACTGAGTCACACCACACAAAAACAAAAGTTTTAGACTTCAGAAAAACAGACTTTTCTAAAATTAGAATATGTGTAAAGGAGTCATTATCAGACTGGAGCAACTTCAATGGAGTCCAAAAGAAATGGGATTATTTAAAAGCTGCACTACTAAAGGCAACAGAAAATTGCATTAGGCTTGTCAGTAAAAGCAAAAAATTCAAGAAACCACTGTGGTACTCCGCAGATGTGCCCAAAATAGTTAAAAACAAAAAGTTAGCATTTAGTAATTATAAAAAAACCCAGAGTGAGGAAGACAGAATGACCTATAAGATTAGGCAGAAAGAGGCTAAGCAAGTTATAAGAGCTTCCAAATCACACACAGAAGAGAAAATAGCACAGTCAGTAAAAAAGGGGGACAAAACTTTTTTTAGATACATAAATGAGAAAAGAAAAGTAAAACAAGGATTAGTTAGATTAAAAACAAAAGAAGGAAGGTATGTAGATTAGGATAAAGGTCTAGCTGACTGCCTCAATGAATATTTTGGTTCGGTATTTACAGCTGAAAATTAAGGAAAGGGACCTCCGTTAAGAAAAAGGATAAATTAGTCATTTATTACACGTGAGTTTACAGAGGAAGAGGTTCTATTTCAACTGTCAAAAGTAAAGACAAATAAGTCAATGGGACCTGATGGAATACACCCAAAGCTATTAAAAGAGCTTAATGGTGTACTAGCAAAACCATTAACAGATTCATTTAACCAATCATTGTTAACAAGAGTAGTCCCAGAAGATTGGAAGTTAGCGAATGTTGTGTCCATTCACAAGAAAGGTAATAGGGAGGAGTCAGGCAACTATAGGCCAGTAAGCCTTACTTCAGTAGTGGGGAAAGTGATGGAAACCATGTTAAAGGATAGGATTGTTGAACATCTAAAAACACATGGATTTCAAGATCAGAGACAACATGGGTTTACTTCCGGGAGATCATGCCAAACTAATCTTATTGATTTTTTTGATTGGGTAACTAAAATTATAGATCAGGGTGGTGCAGTAGACATTGCTTACCTAGATTTCAGTAAGGCTTTTGACACGGTTGCACATAGAAGGCTTATCAATAAACTGCAATCTTTGAGTTTGGATGCCAATATTGTTGAATGGGTAAGGCAGTGGCTGAGTGACAGGCAACAGAGGGTTGTAGTCAATGGAGTATATTCAAGTGCAAGACAGTGCATCTTGGACGTAAAAACCCAAGGGCAGAGTACAGAATATTTGATAGAGTCCTAACCTCAACATCTGAGGAAAGGGATTTAGGGGTGATTATTTCTGAGGACTTAAAGGTAGGCAGACAATGTAATAGAGCAGCAGGAAATGCTAGCAGAATGCTTGGTTGTATAGGGAGAGGTATTAGCAGTAGAAAGAGGGAAGTGCTCATGCCATTGTACAGAACACTGGTGAGACCTCACTTGGAGTACTGTACACAGTACTGGAGACCCTATCTTCAGAAGGATATTGATACCTTAGAGAGAGTTCAAAGAAGGGCTACTAAACTGGTTCATGGATTGCAAGATAAAACTTACCAGGAAAGGTTAAAGGATCTTAACATGTATAGCTTGGAGGAAAGACGAGACAGGGGGGATATGATAGAAACATTTAAATACATAAAGGGAATCAACACAGTAAAGGAGGAGACTATATTTAAAAGAAGAAAAACTACCACAACAAGAGGACATAGTCTTAAATTAGAGGGACAAAGGTTTAAAAATAATATCAGGAAGTATTACTTTACTGAGAGGGTAGTGGATGCATGGAATAGCCTTCCAGCTGAAGTGGTAGAGGTTAACACAGTAAAGGAGTTTAAGCATGCGTGGGATAGGCATAAGGCTATCCTAACTATAAGATAAGGCCAGGGACTAATGAAAGTATTTAGAAAACTGGGCAGACTAGATGGGCCGAATGGTTCTTATCTGCCGTCACATTCTATGTTTCTATGTTTCTATGTTTCTGTATGAATGTGAGCAGGCCGGTGAGCGAGATCTTTGATCTCCACAACAGGCACTTGGCTCCCTCACCCTCATTGGGACTGGAACTAAGTAAATGTCGGCCCTGCAGGCATCGACCCATGGCCATCACGACCCACTGGACATTTCCTCAGTTTGCCTGATGCCAGTCCAGGACTGAGTATATATGAGTGTATTACAGAGCTTCACAGTAATGTGTAGTACATATTATAGAGCTCCACAGTAACGTTCAGTACATATTAGTGTATTGCAGAGCTCCGAAGAAATGTGCAGTATAGATGAGTGTATTGCAGAGCTCCACAGTATTGTGCAGTAGAGATGAGCTTTTTGTAGACCTTTGCAGTAGCGTTTAGTGCATATAAGTGTATTACACAGCTCCACAGTAATGTGCAGAGCACGTGGGTGTATTGCAGAGCTCCACAGTAATATGCTGTACATATCAGTGCATTATAGAGTTTCACAGTGATGTGCAGTACATATTATAGAGCTTCACAGTAATGTTCACTACATAAGAGTGTATTATAGAGCTCTGTTGTATATCAATGTATTATATAAGTCCACAATATAGGCTGCTTTTGAGTATTGCCACCGCCATAATAATGCGCAGAACGTATAAATTTATCACAGAGCATTTTCTCTCTCAGCCATAATGTTATGTGGCAATGCCCCTTTTGAGATTGACGTTCACCACTGTCCAGATATAGACAGCTGCTAAAACTCTGGGTAAATATAGGTTAGAACTGCCACATTCAGGCTGCTGTTAAAAGGTCATATTAAGTAAGCAAATTATGGGTTAATGAAATATGTGGTAATTGTAGCAACAATGTGGAGTTAATGAAGTCATGTTCTGTTAGATACATTGTCTGAAATAATAATTAATAAGTGATTTTTGTAATCCTGCATAGACTAACAGACCAGTGCGCACATACTGGATTAAAGGACCATGAAAACAACTGTTTAAAAATTATAGTATAGAGGTAACTGATGCTAAATGACCATTACACTATGTGTTAACTTAACCCCGTCACAACAAAAATAATCACACATACACATTTTAATTTTTCAGTGCAAAGCCTTGTTTACTTTTTTGGTCACGCATTTCAATGAAAGAATTGTATTTTAAACAGTAGAGAAACACATTTATCTAGCTATGACAGCCCTTCTTCCCTCCTCCCGTAGAGTAAGCAAGGATGAATTAGAAACTTTATTCATGCATTCCAAAAATCCAGGACAAGGGAGATAGGACAATCTTGATAGTAATCAGTACAAAACATGAATTATGTGAAACACGTAATTTCACTTAGCTACAGCACAATTATATTAATATGTGGGAATTATGCCCACAAGCCGACATTCTTTTTACATTTGTTTGGCATTTTTATAAATCCACATGGCCACATATCCAGGCAGGTACCTTACTTATAACTGCAAGCAGAATATTTGTATAATTTATCTATTTTTGTTACACGTCTGAGGCTAAAAGGCATTACAGTTTCTATGCAAATGTTTAAGATGCATTGTGAAGATAAGCAACAATTTATAATATTTTTCTTTTATCCTCCCAATATTTATATAAAGGATTAAAAAATAAAAATATTGTAAATTGTACTTTTAATTGTGTATATATTATTGAGCAGCAATCTATGCATATAATTATGGTTCTTACTAAATTTCTGTTCTAGCTTTACATCCGATGTTTCCTATAAATGTGCTTAGTAGTGGGTTATGGGATTAGATTAAATTAGATCAGCGGTTTCTGTATGTGTGTGTGTGTGTGTGTGTGTGTACCTGTATGTCTGTGAGTCTGTATGTGTCAGTGCATCTGCATGTGTGTATCTGTATGTCAGTGTATGCGTCTGTGTCAATGTATGTGTCAGTTTGTCTGTGTGTCAGTGTGTGAATCTGTATGTCAGTGTATTTGTCTGTTGTGTGTCAGTGTGTGTCACTGTATGTGTCAGTGTGTGTGTCACAGTATGTCAGTGTGTCTGTGTATCTGCATGAGTCTGTGTGTAGGTGTGTGTGCGTCAGTGTGTCTGTGTGTGCATCCGTATGTCAGTGTATGTGTATTCTGTGTATCTGTATGTCAGTGTTTGTGTCTGTGTGTCACTGTGTGTGTCAGTGTATCTGTATGTCTGTGTATCTGCATGTGTCAGTGTATCTGTATGTGTCTATATGTCAGTGTCTGTGCATCAGTGTATATCTCAGGGCTCAACAAATCCCAAGCGCCAGGTAGCCACGGTGAGTAGGAATTTTATCCTGGAGCCTGGAATATGTTGGCACAGAGCAGTAAGGGAGAATGCAGGTGGCCGCCCATGGGGAAACGGAGGTGACCGACTGACTGTGGGAGAGCTGAGGAAAAGCAGAGGTGGCCGGCCAGCCATGGGAGAGCAGAGATGGGCCGGTGGCCGCTGTGTGGAATAGACTCGGGGGGCGAGGGAGGGAGCTGCCATCTCCCTGCTCTGCTCCCTTGCACGCCCTACAGGGATGCCGGGAGCCGGAATATGACATCATACTAAGCCAAACAGGACGCGACAGGGAGAAAAGCAAGGAGATGACAGCAGCCCCACTGAACCCCAGGGAAAGCCTATACACTCTAGCTCTCCAAAAGATAGGGAGGCTGGGTGGGTTCAATCAAAATAATTTTACAAATTTAACTTCTGAGTGTGTGAGTGTGTATCTGTGTGTGTGTCTGTTTGTGAGTGTTTGTATGTGTGTGTCTGAGAGTCTGTGTGTGTGTGTGTGTGTCTGTCTGCGAGCTTGTGTGTGTCTGTCTATGAATCTGTGTGTTTGTTAGTGAGTGTCTGTTTAGGTGACCGGTCCCCCTCTGATAACAAAGGAAAGGTGATTTTACTTACCTTTTTTCCCACGCTGTGATGGTCTCTTTGTGGCCGAATACTTCTCCATGGCTGAGATAATCAATCTTGATGATCTCAGCCAAGCAATGCTTTCCCATAGGAAAACATTGAGAGGCTATTGTGCATGTACTAATCTGCATCTCCTCAAACAGATGCATTGAATCAATGCATCACTATGGGGAACATTGAGTGCCTCTATGCCGAGCGTGGTTTGAGTGACGGTTACTACAGGTGTTACTAAGCAACAATGTAAACACTGTCTTCTCTCTGAAAAGGCAGTGTTTACATTAACTCCTTAAGGACACATGACATGTGTGACATGTCATGATTCCCTTTTATTCCAGAAGTTTGGTCCTTAAGGGGTTAAAAAGCCTGAAGGGATAAGTTATAGACACCAGAACCACTATATTAAGCTGCAGTGGTTCTGGTGACTATAGTTTCCCTTTAAGAATTCTATTGTTGTCACTAAAAATGAAGCTTTGTTAATTTTTTTAGCTAGCTCCTAGATTCCAAGCAAATTTGTCAAGCCCTGGTGTATTTGCATGTGTGTCAGTTTAGCTATGTATCAGTGTATGTATCTGTGTGTCAGTATGTGTGTCAGGGTATGTATTTGTGTGTCAGTGTGTGTATCTGTATTTGTGTCAGGGTATATACCTATGTGTCTGTGTATCTGCATGTGTGTCAGAGTATGTATCTGTGTGTCAGGGTGTGTAGCTGTGTGTCAGGATTGGGGATTGATCGATTATCGGTTCAGCCAATATTCAGGATTTTGTCAAATATCGTTATCGGCCACTATTAATACCGATATAGCAGATAATGTGAGAGGTGGTAATGTCCCAGTGCATGCAGGGCAGGCACTTCCATAAGGCAGCACAGGCGGCTGCCTTAGGGAGCACCTCGGTGAGAAATCGAGTGGGAAATCGAGTGACCGACAGGAGAGTAGTGCAGAGAGTTCCCTCCTACCAGTCACGCAGTGTAGAGTGGTTGAGGGGAGGAGAGTGGACCATGGTACAGGAACTTCAGTTTCCTGTACCCAGCGGGACTGACAGTAAGTGCTCACTGAGAGAGCACTTCCTGTCAGTCCGGCCGGGTACAGGAAACGTTCTGCTTGGCCACTCTACAAGAGAGGTAATGAGGCACACCAGGGAATGGAGAGTACCACTAAGGGGAAACACACACACTAAAGGACAGAGAGGGAGAGCAACACTATGGGGGGGAGTGGGGAGAGGAGAGGACTAAGGGGCAGGGGAGGGAGGTGAGGGGAGAGGAACACTAATGGAAAGGGAGGGGAGAGAAACATTAATGGAAAGGGAGACGAGAGGTACACTAAAGGACAGGGAAGGAAGAGGAACACTAAGGGACGGGGAGGTGAGGGGAGAGGAATACGAAGGGACAGGGAAGGGAGGAGAGAGGAAAACTAAGGGAGGGGAGGTGAGGGAAGGGGAGAGGAACAGCAAGGGACAGGGAGGGGAGAGTTACTCTAAGAGACAGGGAAGGGAGGTGGGGGGGAAGGAACACTAAGGGACAGGGAGGGGAGAGGTACACTAAAGGACAGGGAAGGGAGAGGAACACTAAGGGACGGGGAGGTGAGGGGAGAGGAATACGAAGGGACAGCGAAGGGAGGAGAGAGGAACACTAAGGGACAGGGAGGGGAGGTAAGGGTAGAGAAACAACAAATATTATTGAAAACATAAAAACATCTGACTGGCATGTATATTTTGTGCATATACCACTTAATAAAAAAAAATGATTGGCAAAAAAACAAAAAAAAAACAATTAAATAAACATGTTCTGTTAACAGTAGATTTGTGTAGATATTGTTTCTTTTTTCAAAATGGTAAATGTACAGAATAAGCACTCTAATTGGTGGGCTTGGAATCTAACCAATCAGAGTGCTCTGTGTCATTTTACACAGCGTGGGAAAGTTCTTTAGAATTTTCCCACGCTGTGTAAAATGACAAAGAGCACTCTGATTGGCTTAAACCAGCCAATCAGAGTGTTCTTAGCCTAATTGCAGGGCGTGGCAAGGCTTTATAAGCCTTCCCCCGCCCTGCAGAGCTCAGTCTGCGCGGAGCCCTCCATGGGTGAAGATGGATTATTTTTTTTGCGCTCGTTTTTTTTTTTAAATTGCGTCGGTTCTTATGGCTTTTTATTTGCCTTTTTGGGGCTGAAAAAAGAAGATTTTAGAAAAAAGAAGACGTCAAATGGTAAGTTGAATTTTTCTTTACAGGTTAGTTATTTTATTCCCCCTCACTATTTTTTAGGGTGAGGGGGGTACGTAGGGGGTACGTTCTTTTGGGGTGGGGGGTGACTAGGGGCTTGGGGACCCCTAGTTACCTTTGATTGGGGAGGGATTTTTATTTATGGCCCCCAATCACCACTCAGGGGTGGGGGATGGGGGGGGACAGTAGGTCCCCCCCTTATTTTTTTTAGGGCCCCCACGCACCGCTCAGGGGTGGGTGCCAGGGGGGAGGACAGTAGGTCCCCCCTCATTATTTTTATGGCCCCCACCCACCGCGCAGGGGTGGGGGCCAGGGGGGTGGACAGTAAGTCCCCCCTCATTATTTTTATGGCCCCCACCCACCGTGCAGGGGTGGGGGCGGAGGGAGGACAGGAGGTCCCCCCCTCTTTATTTTTATGGCCCCCACCCACCACGCAGGGGTGGGGGCTGGGGGAGGACAGTAGGTCCTCCCCATTGTGATTTATGGCCCCCACCCACCGCGCAGGGGTGGGGGCCAGGGGGGTGGACAGTAGGTCCCCCCCTCATTATTTTTATGGCCCCCACACACCGCGCAGGGGTGGGGGCGGGGGGAGGACAGTAGGTCCCCCCATGTTGATTTATGGCCCCCAACTACCGCGTTGGTGGGGGCGGGGGGAGGACAGTAAGTGCCCCTCCCCAGTGTGTATCAGGTCCCTGAGGACAGCTGTCAATCCATATCTGCCAAGTGACCCTATGTAGGGGGAACAGTCTCTATTCTGCTCTGTGTCAGTGTGTATCAGGGATCCTTAGGATAGGTGTCAATCCATATCTGCCAAGTGCCCCTATGTAGGGGGAACAGTCCCTATTCTGCTCTGTGTCAGTGTCTGGGGGGAGTATCTGCAGTAATACAGAGTGTCTGGAGGGAGTATCTGCAGTAACACACGGTGTCTGGAGGGAGTATCTGCAGAAACAAATGGTATTTGGAGGGAGTATCTGCAGTAACACAGAGTGTCTGGAGGGAGTATCTGCAGTAACACAGGGTGTCTGGAGGGAGTATCTGCAGACACACAGAGTGTCTGGAGGGAGTATCTGCAGTAACACAGAGTGTCTGGAGGGAGTATCTGTAGTAATACAGAGTGTCTGGGGGGAGTATCTGCAGTAACACAGGGTATCTGGAGGGAGTATCTGCAGTAACACAGGGTGTCTGGAGGGAGTATCTCCAGTAACACAGGGTGTCTGGAGGGAGTATCTGCAGTAACACAGGGTGTCTGGAGGGAGTATCTCCAGTAACACAGGGTGTCTGGAATGAGTATCTGCAGTAACACAGAGTGTCTGGAGGGAGTATCTGCAGTAACACATGGTGTCTGGAGGGAGTATCTGCAGTAACACAGAGTGTCTGGGGGGAGTATATGCAGTAACACAGTGTCTGGAGGGAGTATCTGCAGTAACACAGAGTGTCTGGAGGGAGTATCTGTAGTAACACATGGTGTCTGGATGGAGTATCTGCAGTAACACAGGGTGTCTGGAGGGAGTATCTGCAGTAACACAGAGTGTCTGGAGGGAGTATCTGCAGTAACACAGGGTGTCTGGGGGGAGTATCTGCAGTAACACAGAGTGTCTGGAGGGAGTATCTGCAGTAACACAGAGTGTCTGGAGGGAGTATCTGCAGTAACACAGAGTGTCTGGGGGGAGTATCTGCAGTAATACAGAGTGTCTGGTTGGAGTATCTGCTTGTAACATTTATATGCATTAAAAAAATAAAAAATAATAATAATAAATTGAAAAAAATAAATAAAATAGTTGCAGCTTCCGAATGAATCTAAAATGGATGCTGTCCAGTAGGTGGGAGGGTCTGCTAGGGAGAGTGTGCTGCTGAGTGGCTGGAATGTGTCTGCTGACTGTGAGGTACAGGGTCAAAGTTTACTCAATGATAAAGAATAGGGGGCGGACCGAACATCGCATGTGTTCGCCCGCGGTGGCGAACGCGAACATGCTATGTTCGCCAGGAACTATTCACCAGCGAACCGTTTGGGACATCACTAGTCAGAATATGTGTCTGTGTGTCCATGTGTGTATCTGTGTGTGTGTCAGGGTATGTATCTATGTGTTTGTGTATCTGCATGTGTGTCAGGGTATGTATTGGTGTGTCTGTGTGTTAATGTGTGTATCTGTGTGTCAAGAAGTGTATCTGTGTGTCCGTGTATGTGTATATGTAGGTGTCTGTGTATCTGTAGGTTTGTCAGTGTGTGTGTCTTTGTATCTGCATGTGTGTCTGAGTATCTGCATGTGTGTCAGGGTATGTGCCCGTATGTGTGTCAGGGTATGTGTCTGTATTTGTGTCCGTGTATGTATCTATGTGTCTGTGTATCTGCATGTATGTCAGGGTATGCATCTGTGTGTCAGGGTGTGTATCCTTAAGAATGTCAGGGAATGCATCTGTGTATCAGGGTATTCATCTGTGTGTCAGGGTATGCATCTGTGTGTCAGGATATGTATCCGTGTGTCAGGGTTTGTGTCTGTGTACCTGTATGTGTGTATCTGTGTGTCTGTGTATATGCATTTGTGTCAGTGACTTATTTTGATTTATCTGCCTGTGTGTCACTGTATATGTGTCAGTGTCCGTATCTGTATGTCAGTGTGGGTATATTTGTCTGAATGTGTGTCAGTGTATGCATCTGTGTGTCATTGTTTGTGTCAGTGTCTGTATCTGTGTATCTGCATGTGTGTCAGTGTATGTATCTTTGTGTCAGGGTATGTATCTGTGTCATGGTGTGTGTCTGTGTACCTGTATGTGTGTATGTTTGTATCTGTGTATATACATGTGTGTCAGTGATTTATTTTGTCTGTATCTGTATGTTTGTGTTTCATTGTTTCTGTGTTACTGTTCACCTGTATGTATGTGAGTGTGTGTATCTGCAGGTGTGTCTGTATCTATTTATATGTGTGTCAGTGTTTGTTTCTGTGTGTCTGCATGTGTGACAGTTTGTGTGTCTGGGGCAGAGGAGAAGCAAGGTGAGCCTGGGGCAGAGTAGAAGCAGGGGGAGTCTGGGGCGGAGGAGAAGCACGGAGGTTCTGGGGTAGAGGAGAAGCACATAGGGTCTGTGGCAAAGGAGAAGAAGGGAGAGCATGGGGCAGAGGAAAAGCAGGGGAGCATGGGGCAGAGGAGAAGCATAGGGAGCCCAGGGCAGATAAAAAGGGGAGATTGGACAGAGAAGAATATATACATTTGAAATAAATGCAACTATATTAATTATAACATTTTGTTAATGTGAAGGGTACAATTAATGTAAATGGGCTGCCAAGGGGTACTCAAGTGAAAAATGGTTGTGAACCACTGAATTAGATTGTGATGACAAAGAACACAATTGGTTATAAAGGAGATAACAACATATATGAATACTGTCTTTCTTAACCCTTTAAGGACACATGCCATGTGTGACATGTCATGATTCCTTTTTATTCCATAAGTTTGATCCTTAAGGGGCACTGTAAGCACCAAAACAAATTTAGCTTAATGAAGTAGTTTTGGTTTATAGATCATGTCCTTGCAATCTCACTGCCAAATTCGTTACCATTTATTAGTAAAATCACTTTGATTATACAAGTCCTGTAAAGAGAATTCTAATTATTAAACTTCCTTCATTGTTTTTAATTTAGAATTTCTTTGCTCATGCTCTCTCAAGTACCTGCTAGAGACTGTAAGAGTCACATGTGTTATTCAAGTAAGTTTACAAAGTAGGCAATAAAAACTGCTCGGGTAAAGCCACTGTGCGTTAATATACAATTGAAAATGAAACCATTCTTTTCATGTTGACAATAGCTATGCACAAAAATTGCTTCATTAAGCTAAAGTTGTTTTGGTGCTTGGAGTATCTATATGTCACAGGGATATGTAAATTATATCACCAACACCAGCAAATTAAGATCTGGACACTGGGCAGGTAGTTTTTAATTCTTTAATCCTGCCAACAGCAAGCTGCAGAGCTGCCTTGGGGGTGATTGGTGCCGGGGCTGGCTGCATGACATCTGAACCTCCAGACCTCAGTAAACTCTCCCTCATACTTCAGCACTGTCAAGTGAGTCAGAGCACAATCACCAAAACACAGAGATTACTAAGGTCTGCACCCACTGGAGGTGCAGACCTCATGCTCCTCCCCTAGACTACCAGACAGCTTTAACCACTGCCCTCTCTTACGCCTCTCCCCACTTCAGTCCATTCTGAATGCCTCTGCCAGGCTTATAGACCTTACCCATCATTCTATATCAGCTGCACCTCTCTGCAAGTTCATTCACTTGCTTCACCTTCACAGCAGAATTAAATGCAACATTGTCACACTGGCTTACAAAGTCCTTACTGATGCAGTTTCACACTACCTGTCTTCACTAATCAACAACTATACTCCAGCTCGCCCCTAAGATCTAGCAATGACCTGCTGTTTGCATCGTCTATTATCAACTATTTTCCTTGCTAGACTGCAGAGCTTCTCTCGTGCAGCAAAAACCTGAGCTATCAGACTTTCCCTCAGTTTGCCTTCTTTTAAGAACTCCCTAAAGACATTCCTGTTCAGGGAAGCCTACCACTTAACTAATAAATGCCCTCATCTCACCCAGTGTTAATATCACTTCTACCTGTGCAGTCCCTACCTTCTGTTTCCCACCGTTCCTATCCGTCTTGATTGTAAGTTCCCATGGGAATAGGGTCCTCGACATCTCCTGTATTTGTCAAAATATGAATTGTCTCAGATGTAATATACCTTTTACCTTTTTACTTATTCCAATTGTACCTATGTACAACACTACAGAATGTGTTGGTGCTTTATAAATTCAGTATAATAATAATGGACATAGCATATTCCACTATGCAGAGTGGACTTTGGCAATCTGATATGATTGTAGGCAAAAAATATAGATAATGAAGAAAAATCAGAATAGCGGAACTATAAAATATAGCTGGCATGCAGACAGACTGACAGATAGGTGGGCAGGTAGGAAGATAGTCTCATTTATCCTGTCGGATATTCCTCTACAAGCTGCTTATGGTTGGTTGACACTGCTGTAATTTTTAAGTTAGCACAAATAACTTGCTAGTTTGACTTAGTTAAAGAGACCTCAATTACATCAAATGTATATGGATGAACTGAAAGGGGCCAGTGAAGAAGCCCCTCAGCCATAAGGAGCATAGATTATGCAACAAATCATATTAATTATCTGATTCAAACAAGGCCAAAGTAGCAAATCCAAAGGACATTACCACCCACAATCCCAAATTTGGCAGAACAGTCATGATTTCAGGGCTCCTTTTCCACCATCTAGTGGTGGTTCCCTGGTGTCCCACATCTTGACATTAGACGACTTTCACCAATGAGCGCAACATGAGTGCATCTTTAGCTGCACTTGTGCTGTGCTTAAGGTGAACTAGGACCATGCAAAAAGTGCTTGCTGCTTGTTCTGCTCTCAGTGGAACTAGCCAAGGAGGCTGTTATTCAGCTTTGTGTGCATTCACACCAGATTGACCACACCCCTTCTTTGGGTGATTTTGCAGGTGTGACATTTCAGCATTACCAGTGTCACCACCTTTTAGGCCCACCAATCCCCTCTTGTGAGTTCATGCCTCAAGATATTTTGGAGGTATTATTATTATTATTACTGGTATTTATATAGTGCCACCATATTCCGTAGCGCTTTACAATATTATCAAAGGGGGAGATTTAACAATAAATGAGACAATTACAAAAAAAACGTACAGGAACAATAGGTTGAAGAGGGCCCTGCTCAAACAAGCTTACAGTCTATACAAAGGGAGAACATGTTATCCACTCAATCAACGATGACCATGTTATCCCAATAAAACTGCTGGGCAGCTCACAGGAAGCGTTTCTTGGACTTGTAGTCCCGCTGTCAACTTTATACAGCAGTATTTAGTACCAATGGAGCAAATTTAACTAACCCAACCAGCATATCAATTTCTAACTTAACCAACACATTGCAATTGTATCTCGTATATGTTGAGGGCCTGTAGTGCAGAGCCTATAACAGCAACCCTAAACTAACAGACAAAGTCACAGCAAATTGCCAAATTAGCATGGTAACAGGGACAATATAACATCTTGTCAAAAATAATTTCATAGTGTAGCTTTGCAAACACTGCACCTCACAGATTCCTGTGTGAGGTATATAGAAAATCTGGATGATGTGTGCTTTTTTTCCCTGCATTACAAAGTTTCTTTTTACAGAATTTTACATTAAACACTGTGGTGCAGTGGAATAATGTTATTCAACCTTGTGCAAATGAGCTTTTCCTCCCCCACTAGACTAACTAATCTGATTCAGAACATTCAGTTCCCTGAGTGTGGCAATCCAAATATAGGTTCTCTTCATCTGCCCACCTTCTGTGAAAAGGATAACTAGCCGATTCTTCAGCTCTAGAGGAGTTCAGGAAATATTTATTAGCTGCTCAGATCTGTTGTTATGGATGTTCTAAAAGCCTTTGTAAATGAATATGTAAGTATCTCTACAATCTTAATAAAGAAAAAAATATTCCTGTAAGTTTGTCCTTTTGAAACACTGAACTTCGTATTTTGTGTGTAAGGTATTATTATATAATGCACTATTAATATATTTATGTCAGTGATTACTCCATGTATGAGTTTAACTTCAACATATTACAAAGGGAAGTGCCGAAACATCTAAATACAGTTGTCTCTACTATTTACCATACCAAGACCTCATGACATGCGCACAGTCGGTATTCGGCATGTGCCATAACTCACACCAAACTCCCTTTAATAAAACACAGAAACCAGCTTTTCTGTTGGAAATATATAATTCACAGCTTTATTTAATTATCATCATAAATTTAACAAATTAGGTTCATTGCCAAATAATAATGATATTTTAAAACAATCTCCCTCTATACATAAATGCCCCTGGCAATGACCCCATACCAATATACCAATATATAACAGTATAAATAACATATAACATAAAACACGGCCTACCAAAGAGGCCCATATCCAAATGCTTAAACTGTAATGGTGTACCGAGACACCCCTACACCCCCAGATTCGGAGCCACTGATGAGCTTGAACCTACCAACCAATTGCAACACTCCTGCCTAATCCAGCCTAAACCTTGACCATGACCACTTCATACTCCAGCTACTTCCCATTTAACCTAGCCGTTCCCCGTTGCTGTGACCAAACGGGAAACAACATCTAAACTTTATGGAGGGTGGGAGGAACAAATAACAGTTAAGTGAAGGCTGCAATTAAAATGCCCACTTGCTAAGATGGCCGCTCTATATCCCCCCATAACCAAATTACTAAACTCCCACCCAGAATTATATTAAACTTACATGCCTACTCTCTGGTCCTGTCAAGGCCCATTCCCCTATCTTCGCTGTTCCATGGGCTACATTCATTCTTCATGATGTGTGCGGTATGGACTTTAAGGCGATCTCTGTCCCCGGAAGGGTTCTGTCCTTCTACATGCTGCTTATGGGGCTTTTCTACATGTGCTGAAAGTACAGATTGGCTCTGTGTTACTGCAAGAATGATTGAAAAAACAAAAACAAAACACAAATAAGCAACCCATGTTGCTACTATCATTTAGAGTTTAATTTGTGACTTTTTGTATTACCATGTATTGTGCCATCTCCACAACCACTAAATGCAAACAACTTTGAAAGATATAAACATCTACCAGAGCTCCAAACTGCCACGCATTTGGCAAGATAGTCCCTATTTTGGAGTCCTATCCTACCATCTGTGTTGTTCCCTGGTATCCTGCATTTGGGGACACTGTGGTACTGGGTAATATGACCATGCACAGGGCATTTTATGCATCGTCTTCTGTATGTGTGGCCAGCCCATAGGCTGTCAGTAAGTCTAATATATATTGATGGCAGACTGACATGTCCCTTCAGTGGGCGTCAACAGTAACATAAACCCCTATTCACCACATCCCCCCATCAAGTGTTGAAGGTATGAACCACAATACAACATACTTTTAGATTCACCTTTGAAGTCACAGTTAAAAAAAAAAACCTTTAAATTCAGCTCTTTAAAAGAAAACCCAAGCTTTTTAAAATGATGGACCTGATATTTGACATTAAAGTTAATTAGTTCCTCTGCTGTGACTATGACATTGCATGTTTTTATTTACCATCACCGTGCGTAAAGATTTCAGCCACAATACTAACCTATATGCCACTTGGGAGCAGGTGGTTTGTGCTCACTGTTGCCCAGAAACCTGTTGATACTTTCTTTATTTGATTATTCAGTTTTTATGTTTTTGAGTTACATGTTGCCAGGTGTTCTGTAACTACCTTGTACAAATTGTCTGTTTTAGTTAATCCTGGTCACTTCTAAGAAACAGTAATGATTCTTATTTGTCCTTTACTCATTGTGGCATTTTGGTGTATCACTGGTAAGAATCAATTTGTTCCTTGATGCCTCAGAACTTAATGTCATCCCTTCAGGTCATATCCATCTTTGCCAAGTGCAGGGTCTGACATGTAACTCTTCTCTCTTTACCAATTGGTGCCATCACTAAATAATGATATCTCTGGCCATGTTATCTCTGGCCAAGGTTGTCTTCATAGTATATTAATATTTCTAGTTACTTTCTAACACAATGATGTCTAACCTTGGCATCTCTTCTTTGTCCATGATTTTCAATATAAATAAGGCACCACATGGTGAAATATCTGCACAAAACAAACAGTCATGATTAGTTATCATTAGCTAGTGATGGCTAACTAAGATTAACCATCACTATTTTATATATGTTTAAAAGCCTAGGACCTAGCAGCCCACATATCTAATTATCAGTGCAAATGTCACAATAAAGAAAGGCATAATTGGAACTTGGGTAAAAGAGCTTGCTATGGCACAGACAGATTTAGCTTAGATTCGGAATATGCACAGTGTTTTCTCATACACACATCATTTCAACGTGGACTGTTTTAAAACTGACTGGTAGCACATGTAAATACTGCCCTGGGGCAAGTAGAATTTATATGCTGCATGATTCCTGCTTGATTTATCACCTGATTTATTACCTGCAGCATTTTACTTCTATATACTACAGGCCAACGCTTTCCATATGTTACCCATAAATTTGTGTAAGTGATACGTTTTCTGGAAAATGTGGCTAATGTGGAAACTGTGTGTTTACTGTCTATTAAATACACTATGATATAGAAGAAAAATTACATCACTCATTGCTATCAATACATGCAATATTGAAGTCACTTTTATCTCATTTTAAATCCTTGTATTATGCAAATTTAATACAGCGATAAGCATAATCAGAACATTAATTTCTTTGTATGCGTGCATTTTCATCTGATTTCCATATGGCTTATTCCTTCTCACTCTTCTTTAAACAATATTAAAAATAAGCAATAATATGTCTAATATGCTTCAAATTCAGCAAGTGCTATAATGCAAAGTGCGTTTAGACTCACAATATAGAATCTTAATATCGGGCCACGTAACCATCGAGGAAAACAAATTTAAAACATGATAAAGGCCGAGGCAGATGCTATCCATAATGCTAACAACTTGTCATAAGCCGAGATGTATTTTGTGTCCCGTGGGAATGAGATGTCTCATTTCTCCTCATTGTGCGGCTGTAACATTTATTGTCTCCGAGCTGTGTCTATGAGGTGTAGTTATTCACTTCTCTGATGTGATTTGTCAGAATGGAAAGCTTTCAATTTAGGTAATGCCTGACTCTCTGCATAGACAGGGAACCAGCAGCCAATGAGAATGTTAGGAGATAACATTAATGCAGTGCGAGACTTTGATACTGGTGCAATCTAGCCTCCGTGACTGTCCAAGAAAGTGTGAAAAGGGAAAGTGTGGATGTTACACACAGTATAGGAAATAGAGACAATAACATGCAACATTAAGAATGCAACCATTCATATACTTATATTGGTATATTAAGTTAGAAAATGGACTGTAGCGGAACAGAATTGGCTGGGAACATGGACCAGAGAAACACAATGCATGAAAAAGCTATTTCTCTGCTCCTTGTAACATTATAGATACTGATTGTGTTATCCATTTGTTTTCTGTGAATCTAGTGTACACAATGAACTAAACAATAATTCTGGCCACTCAAGCATTATTTTTATTGTTAACTAGACTTGTGCACAAATCCCTTTCAGCTGCATTGAACGAATTTAAAATCCTGCTAATCTGCGTGTGAATGAATTAATTTGTTTAAGATTGGCCTAGGAAATTGGTTAGTTCATCCATAGATTGACAAACATTTGATTCGTTCAAAACAGCCAAAAGGGTTTTGTGCACAAGTCTTTATTTAGCTATGTGATGGCACATGGCACGTTAATTACACAGTAGAATGTTTGTGCTTCATAAATAATAATAATAAATGATAATTAAACAAAAAAGATTTATATTGACTGATGAATTCGTTACCAAATTCCCATCATGGAATAAATTCCTATAAACACGTTTCTTTGTGAGTGGTCCAACTCTGACACAGTTATAAAATAAATCTTTTGAACAAACACATCTTGAAATTTCAATAGAAAGTTTACACAGAAGCACAGTATAAAAAGAGCAAACCGAAAAGGCATGTATATTACAAAGATTTCATTTTTAACTATTTCAGAGCTGGGTCACTCATAAAATAGGACTAGCACAGAACACATTCTGTATAAGGATTATTCAGGCTTCGGATCTGAAGATAGACTGTGACAATGAAGACAAGAGAGAATTATACAGCAATAAAAGAAAAAATACTCAAAGTAGTTCAGTTAGTAAAAGAGTACAAAGTAATTTATGTCAAATCCCAGATATTATTATTATTATTATTATTATTATTATTATTATTGCAATTTATATAGCGCCAACAGATTCCGTAGCGCTTTACAATATTATGAGAAGGGATTTAACTATAAATAGGACAATTACAAATAAACTTACAGGAACAATAGGTTGAAGAGGACCCTGCTCGATCGAGCTTACATTCTATAGGAGGTGGGTGTAAAACACATTAGGACAGGAATTTGCAATCAAATAAGGTGGACTGCCCTTTAGGAGAGGGCAAGAGACAGGTATGTGAGGTAAGGGTTAGTCTTGGAGGCCATATGCTTTCCTAAAGAGATGGGTTTTAAGGCACTTCTTAAAAGATGCAAGACTAGGGGAGAGTCTGATGGCGGTAGGCAGGCTATTCCATAGGAAGGGAGCCGCCCGCGAGAAGTCCTGCAAGCGCGAGTTGGCCGTACGAGTGCGTACAACGGACAGGAGGTGGTCACGGGCAGAGCGGAGAGACCGAGAAGGGACATACCTATGGATCTGTGAGGAGATATAAGAGGGGCTAGAGTTGTTCAGTGCTTTATAGGTGTGAGTTAGTACCTTGAATTGACTCCTATAGCATACAGGAAGCCAATGTAAGGACTGGCAGAGGGGTGAGGTGTGAGAGAAACGACTAGAGAGGAAAATCAGTCTAGCAGCAGCGTTCATTACGGACTGTAGGGGTGCAGTACGGCTTTTGGGAAGACCAATCAGGAGAGGGTTACAGTAATCCATGCGGGAAATTACCAGAGCATGGACAAGCTCCTTGGTAGTATCTGGTGCAAGAAAGGGGCGGATGCGGGCTATATTTTTAAGATGGAATCTACAGGATTTGGCAACATGCTGGATGTGAGGCTCAAAGGTGAGACCAGAGTCAAGTATGACGCCAAGACAGCGTGCTTGCAAAGATGGACTGATGTTGGTATCACAAACTTGAAGGGAGAGTGAAAGAGGAGGATCAGTATTAGGAGGAGGAAAGACAAGGAGCTCAGTTTTTGAGAGATTGAGTTTCAGAAAGCGGGTGGACATCCAGTCAGAGATGGAAGAAAGGCAAGCAGTGACACGTTGCAGGACGGCAGGGGAGAGGTCCGGGGAGGAGAGATATAGCTGGGTGTCATCAGCGTACAGGTGGTAGTGGAATCCAAAAGAGGTAATAAGTTTGCCAAGAGAGGCAGTATAAAGAGAAAATAGAAGGGGACCAAGGACGGAGCCTTGGGGGACTCCAACCGAGACAGGGCGAGGGGAGGAGGTATCATTAGAAAAGGAGACACTGAATGAGCGTTGGGAGAGATAAGAGGAAAACCACGAGAGGACAGAGTCACAGAGACCAAGCGATTGAAGAGTTTGAAGAAGGAGAGCATGATCAACGGTGTCAAAGGCCGCTGAGAGGTCAAGAAGAATTAGTATGGAGTAGTGGCCTTTGGATTTAGCTGCGATTAGGTCGTTAGTGACTTTGATAAGGGCAGTCTCTGTAGAGTGGAGAGGGCGGAAGCCAGATTGAAGGGGGTCAAGGAGAGAGTTGGAATTGAGGAAATGAAACACACGGGTAAAGACAGATAGCATGGTTAGGTCAGTTATCCAGAATTGGAGACTATGTCACATTAGAAGAGCTCTGTTTTTCAAAATGTATTGACCAGTCAAAGGGGTCTGAGGTCAGTGAATAAATGACAACTAGTCAATAATTTCAAGAGCTCTGCATGAACTTGGCCTGTATGGGAGGTTGGCAAGAAAGAAATCATTAATTAAAACCATGGTATTATAATTCGAAATAAAATCATGTGTATAATATAATTCAGCCTCTTTTTTAAAGTGAAAAAAGTAAAACATAAAAGCCATTTGTCACTTATCATAATCAGTAATACACAATGTATCACAAATAAAAGGAAAGAAAAACCCTTACAAAAAGAATACAAAACAGTTGCAATGTTACTCTGTAAGACATTTGACAGGAGAGCAGAATTTGACACCAATCTTTTAGCTCAAATTAGCATTTTTCAAGTGATTAAAAGGCTGATTTTGAGCCAAAGCAGTGTAATGATATTATGAAAAAAACAAAAACAAAATATAAATAAATGCAAATGTTGCACATATTATAATGTCTTAGCATTATGATGCCAACGTGTGCAGATAACTGTCCTACAATATAACTTTGTCAGCCCACAAGAGGTTTTGTTGCAATCAGTAAATGTATTAAGATGAAATGCAGGTACTGGATCTAAAGCTACATGGTATTGTTTGATTTCAGTGATATCACATTGTGGCCTAGACACATCTCCTTTTATCATATCATGATTGAAAATCGGTTTTAAAGAGTTCAGCCTAATGCTGTTATTGCAAGCATGATTGGAGCAGTTTACTAGTGTTCTCAAGGTCAAAAGTAGCTGTCACAGTAAAGCAATCTGCATTCAGCTACTGTGACAGCCAGTGACACTATCACTGAACAAGCGCTTTAGTCCAGGGCAATTTGTTTGACCGAGTGGTACATATTGTTCCTTTAAATATGCAACACACAGGATAACACGATATAAAATAACACCGAACTCATGGTACACTATGAATGACAAGCACTGCACAACAATACCAAAGGAAAAATAGAAATAGACTAGAGCAATTTTTTTTACATTACACAAACAAAACAAAGAATAAAAAAAATATATTATGCAATTTACGATTTATTTATAAGATGTACTTACTTTACATGTGTGTATTTTATCAACATTAAAGGTCAGATCCTGTAGCCAAATAGTGGGTAAATTAAGAGAAATAAAGGAAATATTACTTTAATAAATAGGTGGTAAATGCACTGAGCTTCCTTTTCAGCAGATGCGGCAGATATTAATTTATTAGTAATGTGAAAAATTGCATTCAAAAATGGATTCATCACTTGTTTTGTTCTTCATTGTATAGTTAATTCATCAACATTATGTAATATGTAATAAAATATTGACTTTTAAATGTGCCTCTTAAGTGTCAAATCACTGGAACATCCTGTCGAACCAGTGATTGACAGAGGCCTTGTAAGGGAATTCCCGATGATGTTAGTGTGAGTTATGCATGTTTGCACAGTAGTACCTTAAAGGAATTAATTGAAAATTGGAGACAATACGAATGTATTCCTAATGCTATAGTTTTAATATACTTATTTAGGCTCCCCCACTCCTTTCCTGGTTTTAAAGGTAAGATTTACTTACCTGTCAGCCATCGCTGCACCGGTCTCCGCCCTGCCACACTGCCACCTTGGATAAGATTATCAAGATTGATGATTTCAGCCAATCCAATGCTTCTCCATAAAAAAACATTAGGAGGATAGAGCACATGCGCGGCAAAACACCATGCTGGGCCAAACAAATACTGCTTTATTAGCAACATTTAATTGATGGAAGTGATCAGTTAATCTGGTTGCTCTAGTAACTCTCTATTGCTTGCATTGAATATATACAATAAAACATTACCCGCAGTGCTTTATGGTTTGAGCAGGGAATTTTGGGATTTATAGTTTAATTTTATCAACTCTCTACTTTCAACTCCCAGAAATGGGTGATCTGCTTTCTGATTATATGTCCAACTTTGTTTCTGGAATAGATATACAGAAAATGTGAGCTTATAGAACAAAACTATTTATTTTTAAAAGAAGTCAATCTTACCAGTGATTGTGCGTCTGGTTTAACACACCTAAGTAATATTCTCAATTTCTGCTTGTTAGTCCTTAATACAGGTTTAAAGAACACAGTTCTTTCAAGCACATTGTTACAATTCAGGTTCCTAGAGTACCACTTAAGAATCTGAGCTTTCACGTAAAACTGTTCCTGAGTTGAAAGAAAATCAAGAATAAAGATCTGATTTTAACCGTAAATTAGACTAATTAGATATATTAAATCGCTGTTATAATCCCCTAATTTCTATAAATACCTGTGTTTCATACACGAGAAAGAATCCAAAGACTAACAACAATATTTTATATATTTGACTTACCTTTACTATAAGTTGTTACGTGAACTACATGCAACTAATCTTGGGCAAAAATGAAATGAGTGGCTAGATAAAGACAAAACAAAACACGCTAGCGATTGGCGACTGATCGGTGCTCATATAAAACATTTATCAAAGCCAGGGGATCTGACAAACAAGTGCTGCACATCTCCCTGGCATTGAACCCACGAGGTTTGATATAGGATTAATACCCAACCCTGAAACTCAGGAGTCAAGTTAAATCATAGTTAAAGAGCAGAGCCAATGCTCTTTGCTAATACATATCATAAACAAGCAGCGCTTTGCTGAGCATGGCTGCGAGAAATAAAAGAATAAACTTTGTATAATAAAACAACGTCAGGGTGATGGATGAAAGTGAACACACGCTCGTACAGCCCAAGATAGAAGCATTCCAATAACAAATTGCCATTAAGCTAACGTATTCTGCCTATGCACAGACTTCTGACTCGACGATTGCAAGCCTGCATAAATAGTAGACACAGATATATTGTTTTTCAGACGTTCAGTTTGTTATGAGTGCAATTATCGGCAAAACAAATCAATAAATGCTGAATATATTATCCGAGATATGAACTGTAGGTCATGGTCTGATTACTTTCTCCTGCTATGGTTGGGTGCCATTGAGAAATATTTTACATATTTTGTTTATATCTTAAACAACCAGTTCTAACATAATGGGAATGTTTTTTCGAAATGTTTTTTCTGTATTCATTTTTCAACTGCGCTGTGTGACTGATGTGTGCGATTTGTAAGTATGTTTTTCACAGATCTTTATGTAGTGCTTGAGTTGAATCAAATAAATAAATTATATAATTTATACTGGTTACATATTTTTTTACTACACATAAAAAACATTATAATAAAGAAATGTTTTAAGGTGTAGACTTAATAACAAATCACTTGCATTCTAATGTGCTGGAACATATTTGGAGATTATCCAATCCACACATACCCCAAGGTACAACTGTGTATTCATTAATCCTTTTAGACACCAGAAATGCTGTGGACCATAACTCCCATGAATCTTAAACAGGTGTCACCAACCTAAATGTGGGAGATGGTGAATTTATAGGCAGCTGAAGGGGGTAAGTATTTGGATGCCAGGAAGAGCTGCTTTTGTTTTGGACTCCTGTCAAATGTATCACAAAAAGAAAACAAGGGATAGTGCCTGTGGCGGGACCGCTGCCTGTTCGTGAATTGCCTGTCTGATATTGTGTGTATTTTCCCACCTTTTCGTATCGTCTGCCCGCTCCCCGTTTGGGAGTGCTCCCACTAAGGGAATTCATTTGTCTCCCGAACGGGGAACACCCGATACCCCCGTTTAGAACATTCACACCTCGCAACATAGTGTCAAACCGCAAACCACAAACCACAAGGGAAACAATTGGTGAAAACGCCAGCCAGGTGGAACGTTCATGGATTGTTTTCAGTCTCGTTTGTTTCCCGAACGAGGACCTCCCTGATGCCCCATTTGAATGTTCACGCCGATCAATTAGAATGTTCGCACTCGCAACATATGTGTGAAGCCGTAAGGGAAGTAATTAATGAGTGCTACCCTGGGTGGCCGCCATTTCGTATAGGCAAACGGCACCCAGGGAGAGCATACGTATTCCGAAAGGAGATGCTTTCCTTGCCTGGTTTCCACACAGGGATCTCATGAATGGAGACTGTTTGTGAGGGTCCCTGAGGTTGGTGTGGACACTTCTGGGGCACTGGTGAGTTTGGCAAGCTTTCCGGTGCCTGCAGGGACAAAGAGGCCAGCTCTTTTCCCGTGGGCAGGCTTTTCTGTTCCTGGGAGACAAAGGGACAGTCACTTTTTCCCACGCCTAGACTCCCAGGCACAAAGGCTTCTGGAAAGAAGAAGTCTAACAGCTAGTGTGGGAAGACCTGTGGTCTTTGGGGACAAAGGGAACAGAGTCCCTTCCCGCGCTAAGGTCCCAGGGAGGGGGAGGATCCGGGGAGGTGTCCTTGTATGTTGTGTGGTCAGCCCCTTGCATAGGGCTATGCATAAAAGCCATGTGTGGCCAATAAAGCATTGTTGTGTCGTCCAGTTACTGGCGGGAAATGCATCTCTTTATATCCTAAATGGTTCCTGTTCAGCTGAAGGAAGGGAAATAGCGGAAATAGCGGTCGGGTTACCAGGTAGTCCACTACAGTGCCTATATACTATTATTACCAGAACCGCTACAATGAACTGAATAATTCATCGTACTTTTAGCACCCCTTTAACCAAATCTCTCTCATTCTGGAACATTTTCTTCTTGACATTAACCAGATTGGAAACACAATGGATACATCATTTTGTTCCTTAGTGCAAATCTTTATAGTGTCTCCCTCCTAACATGTAGTGTGGCTCTAGTAAAATAGTTGAACATTTCATCATGAAGCACAGCAAATGTTTAGCTGAGTTGTAGTTTAGCTTACTGCTTTTGTAAGTAGAAAATTGATAACTGAACTACAAGATTGTAAGCTCGTGTGAGCAGGGCCTTCTTCCCCTCTTGAATGTGTTAACTTTTATATGTCGATTCTCATTCTATAATTGTAAAGCCTTGTTGACTATGCTGGCACTATATAAATACTAGCAATAATAATAATGATTTTGATAATTACAATGTTTAGAAAGCTCTATTTTGCCAGGTTGAAATTTAGCTATAGCAGCTCCTAAAGCATCAATTGTAATTTTTTTTGCTTTGAAACCTATTGTGGACATACCTCTTGGTTATTCACTTCTCTACCTGGAGGTCTGTGGGTGTTACGCAGTGTCCCTCACATGTAGGGACACTGGATGGGCATCTCTGATCATCTCTGACCATTAACAGCACAGCCAGCCGCTGTCAGATGGTGCTGGGAGGAAGTGACTCCAGATTACTTCCTCTCAGCCACCAGAAAGAGTCACAAGGAAAGGGCTGGGAGAATGCAGAGAAAAGGGGTGAGAGAGAGGAGCAGACATCCAGCAGCCATAGAAGTCACCCTCCAGAACCCAGAAGGTATGGAAACAGAATAGTGGCTAAAAATATGGAAATAATGACCCATGTTTGCATCAGCGTGTGTATGTTTGTATGTATGTATGTATGTTTGTGTATCTGTCAGTGTGTATGTATGTTTGTGTGTATCAGTATATGTGTATGTGTATCTGTGTCAGTATGTATGTGTGTCAGTGCGTATCTGTGTCATCATGTGTGTATATCTGTGTGTGTATCAGTATGTATGCATAGCTGTGTCAGTATGTGTTAGTGTGTATGTGTGTTTATGTCAGTATATGTGTGTATCAGTGTCCGTATGTGTGTGTAGCAGTGTATGTGTATATGTCCATACATCCCAGCATTAAAACACCAACACAATACACAAATACACTCATGTATTCAAACACCAACAAGACACAAAAATGCTCACTACATTAAATTGTCATAGCTATATACAAATTGGAAGAAAGGAAGAGGTAATTCATCGCTTTTAGATACTGGTAGAGTAACTAGGGCAGCCTAACACCCAAATCCGATATTTCTCTTATCCGGTACAAGTCAGAGTCATATATAGCATAGTGTTTGGTGTGGCGCCTTTGTAATTCCTCAGATGTATATACAAAAAATAGAAGACAGATAAAAAGAAGAAAAGAGGTGATAGTGTAGTATATTTTTGTATTCTTTGGAGAGATATAATCAGCAAGATGTACACTTACAATACACTTTTGATAAAGCCATAAAGTGTCCAAACGCATTAGGTGTTTTATATATTACTATTTTAAATTTGTTTTATTAGTTTTATAAATAAAGTACTTTTTATTGGACCTCTTTTTATTGGACCTCTACACTCTGCTGCTGCTGCTTGATTCCTGCTTTACATATCCTCGGTGGGGATATATACAACCTATGCTTTCAGGATTGAGCAAACCGGTATTTGCTCTACCCCATGTAAGTAGTTTTTTAAAATAATATTTTAGTGTCACAGTGTACACTATTATCTTTGTGTTTCATTTTTACCCATATATATATAAGAAGGACCTGCACTGCACACAAATCCTAGAGTGGGTATTATACCACTTCAAGCTATACTATAGGAACCATTACAAGAGGCTCCTTACTACTTGCGAGTGCAATACTTTATATTTTTATTGATTTCAACACCACATTTGATTTACTACACTATATTATTTTCTCTGCTCTAGCTTACACGTCCAACAAATATATCTACTACCAGAATGACTGCTTGCTGTTTCACTATTACACCATATTCTTAGGCGGGATTATTCTGCCAAAGTGCTCAAGTTTAAGCTGAATTGAAGCTCCAGAAAAGTGTAAGTGTACATCTTGCTGATTACATTTCTCCAAAGAATACAAAAATATACTACACTATCAGCTATTTTCTTCTTTTTGTCTGTCTTCTATTTTTTGCATATACATTTGAGGAATTACAAAGGCACCACACCAACCCCAATGTTGTATTTGACTATACACAAATGCACAACCATTTTCAAAATGCCAACACTACATACAAACATACCACTACGTTCAATACTTGTCACTCAATTCTTCTTAGAGAACAAAAACCTAGCTTAAAATCAATTGACAAGTAAATGAGGGACCATATTTCTAAAGTACATTGAATGAAAGCCAATATATTTGCTAACATTGTATATATGAAATTAAATGATTTTTAATATAAGTCCATACTGTATATATCATGGGTAGTCAACCTGGTCCCTACTGCCCACTAGTGGGCGGTTTGGGATTTCAGGTGGGCGGTGGTGGGTACTGCAGAAAATGCCCAGTGGGCCTCGAAGGCCGTGGACCAAGGCCGGAAGGGGAGATCCTTTCATCTCAACTGCCGGCCCATGCAGAGTCAGCCTTGCTGTAAGCCTTCTCGGGCTGGTGAGGAGATCAAAGACCTCCCACACGGGCCCGCTGGCACTTAGTTCCAGCAGAGGGAGGGAAGGGCCTGGGAGGCTCTGTGTTCCTCCCGCGAACAGGCCAGTCAGAGCATTGCCGTGTGTTACCATGGCAATGCACCAATACAGTGCTCTGCCCCCCAGGAGGACAGAAGTGTCAGTATGCAGCCAGAGGAGCTGCAGGCTAAAGTGAACATGCCACCACTGCACCACCAGGGCTTGCAGCATTATGTCCCCGACCCCCCCCCCCCCTCCCTGGTAAAAGGTAAGAAGAAGGGAGGAGGAGACATTAATATATATTTTTACATCTTACACACCCACACAAAGCATAGACCTTATGCACCCTTCACACACACCACTTACCCCTTCACACACACCCCTTACACACACTGTCCTCCTCACACACACACACACGCACACACTCCACCCCTCACACTTACTGCCCCCTCACACGCACAGTTCCCCCCTCACACACGCACAGCCCCCTTCACATATGCACTGCTCCTCTCACACATGCACAGCGCCACACACACACACACACACACACACACTGTACCCTTCACCCACATATAGCACCTCTCACCCACATACAGCACCCCTCACACACACACACACTGCACCTTCACACACACACACACACACGACACCCTTCACACATAAACTCACACACAAAGCACCATCCACGCACACAGCACCTCACAGGCACACATATATATATATATATATATATATATATATATATATATATATATATATATAAAAAAGGAGAATTAAAAAGGGAAAAATAGATAAATTTAATTTAAAACCCTCATTTAAAAAAAAAAAAAAAAGTTTAAAATTGCTCTTATAAAATTAGATACTGGGGCAGTAAGGGAATTTTACCCACTGGGGTGGGCGGTAAGGAAATTTTACCATCAACAAAAATACAAAAATGGGCGGTAGGTATTAAAAGGTTGACTACTCCTGGTATATATCATGGCAGGGGAACTTTAAGGGAATTACTGCTAACTACAGGGAGTGCAGAATTATTAGGCAAATGAGTATTTTGACCACATCATCCTCTTTATGCATGTTGTCTTACTCCAAGCTGTATAGGCTCGAAAGCCTACTACCAATTAAGCATATTAGGTGATGTGCATCTCTGTAATGAGAAGGGGTGTGGTCTAATGACATCAACACCCTATATCAGGTGTGCATAATTATTAGGCAACTTCCTTTCCTTTGGCAAAATGGGTCAAAAGAAGGACTTGACAGGCTCAGAAAAGTCAAAAATAGTGAGATATCTTGCAGAGGGATGCAGCACTCTTAAAATTGCAAAGCTTCTGAAGCGTGATCATCGAACAATCAAGCGTTTCATTCAAAATAGTCAACAGGGTCGCAAGAAGCGTGTGGAAAAACCAAGGCGCAAAATAACTGCCCATGAACTGAGAAAAGTCAAGCGTGCAGCTGCCAAGATGCCACTTGCCACCAGTTTGGCCATATTTCAGAGCTGCAACATCACTGGAGTGCCCAAAAGCACAAGGTGTGCAATACTCAGAGACATGGCCAAGGTAAGAAAGGCTTAAAGACGACCACCACTGAACAAGACACACAAACTGAAACGTCAAGACTGGGCCAAGAAATATCTTAAGACTGATTTTTCTAAGGTTTTATGGACTGATGAAATGAGAGTGAGTCTTGATGGGCCAGATGGATGGGACCGTGGCTGGATTGGTAAAGGGCAGAGAGCTCCAGTCTGACTCAGACGCCAGCAAGGTGGAGGTGGAGTACTGGTTTGGGCTGGTATCATCAAAGATGAGCTTGTGGGGCCTTTTCGGGTTGAGGATGGAGTCAAGCTCAACTCCCAGTCCTACTGCCAGTTTCTGGAAGACACCTTCTTCAAGCAGTGGTACAGGAAGAAGTCTGCATCCTTCATGAAAAACATGATTTTCATGCAGGACAATGCTCCATCACACGCGTCCAAGTACTCCACAGCGTGGCTGGCAAGAAAGGGTATAAAAGAAGAAAATCTAATGACATTGCCTCCTTGTTCACCTGATCTGAACCCCATTGAGAACCTGTGGTCCATCATCAAATGTGAGATTTACAAGGAGGGAAAACAGTACACCTCTCTGAACAGTGTCTGGGAGGCTGTGGTTGCTTCTGCACGCAATGTTGATGGTGAACAGATCAAAACACTGACAGAATCCATGGATGGCAGGCTTTTGAGTGTCCTTGCAAAGAAAGGTGGCTATATTGGTCACTGATTTGTTTTTGTTTTGTTTTTGAATGTCAGAAATGTAT
This sequence comes from Pelobates fuscus, assembly GCF_036172605.1. Classification (NCBI taxonomy): domain Eukaryota; kingdom Metazoa; phylum Chordata; class Amphibia; order Anura; family Pelobatidae; genus Pelobates; species Pelobates fuscus. The sequence continues at coordinate 291,687,900 of NC_086319.1, read as the reverse complement.
ATTTGTGAATGTTGAGATGTTATATTGGTTTCACTGGTAAAAATAAATAATTGAAATGGGTATATATTTGTTTTTTGTTAAGTTGCCTAATAATTATGCACAGTAATAGTCACCTGCACACACAGATATCCCCCTAAAATAGCTATAACTAAAAACAAACTAAAAACTACTTCCAAAAATATTCAGCTTTGATATTAATGAGTTTTTTGGGTTCATTGAGAACATGGTTGTTGTTCAATAATAAAATTAATCCTCAAAAATACAACTTGCCTAATAATTCTGCACTCCCTGTATATTTTGAACAATAATGTATAATATTGTTTCAGGCCATTTGCCAACTATGCGTAATACAAAATATGCTTACAATGTAATGTTATGTGTAATTTATTTAATAAGAAGTTTACAGCAACACATAATAATCACTCATAAACAAAAAGGCTATATAAATGTTAAACAACAACCAGGGATCTGGTTTCCATATATAAACAGCTGGATATTCAGAAGAAAATGTATTTCCTATACTTCAATGTCAGCATTTGACCACATGTTACTGAGCAGACACTGGTAAATTAGAGTTACATAATGATATATCATCCCTATTGCTGGGAAACTGCATTACTATTAACATCTGCTGATACTGAATATAATAAAGCATTGAGAAGACCATTTTGCAGGATGATTTAGCATTTAATAAATCAAGTATCTGTCTGGAAAGGTATTTTGCTGTGTAAGTTTTCTCCTTCATGTAACATAGAAACATAGATTTTGAAGGAAGATAAAATGAACCCAGACTATCTAGTCTGTCTCCAAGCTGGACTTCTGTTTGGCTTCTAATTCTTGGCAAAGGTCCCGGTATTTGTTAAACACTTCCAAATTTTAAGTGGTGATCACCTCAACTCGATGGATTTTCCATGCACCTACAACTACAACCAGCTTTCTGTGGAAAACTTCAGTCAGTTTATAGCATAGTTAAAGGGAAACTCCAGTGCCAGGAAAACAATCCATTTTCCTGCCACTGGAGGGTCCCTCTCCCTCCCACCCCCCAATCCCCGGTTACTGAAGGGGTGAAAACCCCTTCAGTGACTTACCTGAGGCAGCGGCGATGTCCCTCGTCGCTGTCTCCGCCTCCGCGACGCTCCTCCTCTTCATTGCCTTGGCCGGTGGGATGAGACTGATCTCGCCCACCGGCCGAGGGGACCTAATACGCATGCGCGGCAATGCCGCGCATGCGCATTACGTCTCCCCATAGGAAAGCATTGAAAAATCATTTCAATGCTTTCCTATGGGGTTTTGAGCGACGCTGGAGGTCCTCACATAGCGTGAGGACATCCAGCGACGCTCTAGCACAGGTTTCCTGTGCTAGAACCCAGGAAGTGACCTCTAGTGGCTGTCTAATAGACAGCCACTAAAGGTGGAGTTAACCCTGCAATGTAATTATTGCAGTTTATAAAAAACTGCAATAATTACACTTGCAGGGTTAAGAGTAGTGGGAGTTGGCACCCAGACCACTCCAATGAGCAGAAGTGGTCTGGGTGCCTAGAGTGTCCCTTTAAGTTTTAGGACAATAAATGTGACTGGTTGTGGTAAATATTCCAATACTATATTAAAGTGCATAAATAAACGTGTTCCCCAGCTTTTAACTCTGCATGCATGTAAGAATCCAGTGTTAATGCCATTAAATTATTATTTTGACTGTGCATATTTTTTCCCCTAAAAAAACTTAGGGAAGATGAAAATTCATGACTCATCACCTTGACATCTGACTTGTAGAATTTAAGTCACACCATGACCGTTTTTGCAAGTCAGTTTTAAGCTACGAGGCATCATATAGTGAATAAATCCCGCTATATATTTTGCGTTGCTTATCATCCAGAGACAATGTGAAGAGGAACTGCGCAACTCAACATCTATGAAAGAGATATATATGGGGTGTATACCCTGTGGCGAAACCAGCTTCGCCACTGTGAACTGGAGAGGCCTGGCTGCTGGCCTCCTGCCCGCTGACTATGGCCCCTGGACGTGTTGCACTTTAGAAACTATATTTGGGCAGGTAATAATTTGTATTGCTGCTGCTGGCCCTTTAAAAGCAGCGATGGACATATTGGAACTTTTGGGACTACTGTACCTTTAAGACTGTGGAGCGTAGTACAGTAATCCTGTCTTTAATACTTTAATGTCATGTATGTATTGTTGTATGCAGTTAACCTGGGTTATATATATGTACAGCATTCATCTGATTGTTCGGTAGAATCACTCCATTCATTGTATGGAGGAAACTACCGAACAACCAGACCACCCAGGACTAAGTGTGCCTCCAATTACCGTTTGCAACAATGTTGCAAACAGGTAATTGGCAATCCATGTAATGTATTATGTGTCCTCTGGGTGGCCGCCATTCAGGAAACAACCACGTGGCGGCGGCCATCTTTAACTGCCGAACAGCGGTGTTTTGCCGTCGAGTGTCTGGAACTGAAATCGGACACTCGACTAGGCAAACACCGCTGAGACCTCCAGACTTCCAGGATTTCGTGGGGAAACTACCGAACGGCCCGCCGTTCGGTAGAAAGAAACGTACGAACTAGGGGATTCATGCGAATCCCCCTTAGTCTCTACAACACCAGTAATTCGTCTGTTTCATTCACTTGTTTGTGACCGACCGCAGGGCCAAAATGCATGGAACTGTTTTCGGATACTTTACCCATGCGGTCGGTCAAATCTTTGGAACCTCATATCTCCCGAACCATTCATCCGAATGACCTGATTCTTGGATATGTTGTCCCCCTGAATAAGGGTTATCAGGGGATACCTGTTTTGGAGGTGTAGCCTATGTATTTGGGGTACATCCAGGAATTGGGGAAAAAGGTGTACGGTATAATTGTGTTAAGTGTTAATCTAAGGGGAGGAAATGTGTGGGAGGTACATCCATGTGATTGGTTAATTTCATCCTCCCCCTGGGAGTGTCCTGTATGTACTTGTTTGTAATAAAAGCCAGACTGGGTGTCCCAGTCCAGAGTTCTTGCTTAACCCTCAAAGCGATGTGTCGTCTCGGTCTTTGTGGGAATGGGATTGTATGCTGACTGCCAAGAGTGTAAGCCGATGTCTGCTTTTCTTGTTCAGCTGTTCCAGTGTTCGTGTGGTTCCAGTCGGGAGAATGGTGTTTGCAGTAGCTGCCTGTGCATCTGGAAAGGGGATTATCGCCTAAACTGGGTTTTATCCTCTTGTAAGTGAAACGGTCCGTTACATACCCTGTTCCAAATTATAATGCAAATTCTATTTGCATAATAATTTGGAACAGGGTGTATTTTGGACTTATCACTGGAGCACTATTCACCTAAGAAAATGCTTCATTTGTTTACTGGGTTAGTAGGAGAAGAACTTTAACTTCAAAATAATTGGCACATCTTTGTTACACGATCAGTTCAAGCAACATCATTGGTATAGCCAAGTGTAGTCTTAATGCTGACAAGAATCTCTGGGCACAAGTCCTCGATTCTGCCAAACATTGGTAACCAGTTAATCAAAAATCCCTGGCATCCAGAGTTTGACTCTTCTCAGCCAATCACCATTGACTAGGTTGTATGAAATTGATAACAATAATGCTCAGGGTGTGGGAAAGCTCTGTTTTTTGCCAAAGCACTCCCAGTTGGACAACAAATGTGGACAACATACAGGGCTGTAATAGTTATACTACTTAACTTGCCCCTTTAAGTGCAGATAAAAAAAAAAATACCAACACTGTTAAGTTAAGCGGAACTTGACAATTTTATTTTTACTTTGTTTTGTTTACAAGCATTTATCTTTTATATGATTGTGATTTACAAGGTGAAACATCTCATTAGTTAGTATACAAAAAAAATGGAAAATTATACAAATTATATAAATACAATAAAAATACAAAGGAAGTTAGGAAAATAATACCCCATAATATATATTAGACATAATTACCATCATAAAATGTGCTAATATCTTAACACCTGCTGTTTAAATATATTCAGATAAATAATCTGACATACAGAACATGAATAAAATCAACAGAATAGGTTTTTTGAGAGCACTTTGCTTTCCTAGCTAGTTAACAATAAACCACTTCCATTTTTATCTCATAACTTTTCTTCAAAGGTTCTTACAAAATAATCTAAATGAGAGCCATAATGTTGCACTTTATATATTACTTTCTGAAACATTTTTTAATCAGAGATTAATCATAAAATATAATGCCCCAAGGTCTCACGTTCTAAAGGCTTTGCAAATGTAAAAAAAAAAAAAAAAAAAAAAAAAATTCTCAAGTGATCTTCAAAACATTTAATGCAATAGATACAACCTTGTTTGTTTTTTAAAACTTATATTAATTTATGTATTTATTTGCAATAAACTCAGTGAAACCCCCATGAGATATTTATTCTTTGGCAACATTTAATATGGCTCTGATTAACAATTCAGTTCATCAGTCAAAATGTGTGAAACATTTTATCGCTAGAATTGAGAAGAAAAAGAATGGCCACAAGGCACATTAGCACAAAATAGTAACAACATTTCTTCATAATATCAGATATAAAGACACAATCCTATTGAATGTGCAGTATTCATATAAACGTTCATGGCAAATGAATTATATTTAATTAAACCAAACTCCTATTGAAACTGAAATACACCTAAAATGTATTTTCAGTTATTGGCAAGGCTGACTTTTGAGTATGGGAATGTGTGTGTTTACCCAGCATTCCATGGTAGAACTTGAACAATGATGGCCATCTAGCTAGCATTGTTGTCTTGTTATTGACAAATGAAGGTCCTCGGGTACTTACGTTGCAAAAGCAGGGGACAACCTGATCACAGAAGCTATGGGTGCAGTACCAGGTTTAGTTTTGACATAAGTAATAATGCTCTTGCTTCCATTAGATAGCTCTGAAAAAGCCATTTGTTATGAAGAAGCTCATAATGGCAGCTTCTATATATTTCAACCTGAGCTGCTGAGAAAGTCTCCTCTGTGTATATTGCTGCATTCACATCTTTTTCTGGCACGTCCATACATCATTAGCATTGTTAATGCTTTTACTAAATCTGTTTGGAGACATTGACACGTCCAATTTGTAACTGACAGAGCAGTTGGGAGTTCGCTTTAAACGGATGGCTCACCGCTCTCCCTTCTCAATAGATGCTTTAAAACTTGACAGGTTCATAGTATTTTTTTCCTAGTGTACAGTATTACCTACTTCTTGCAGCCCAAGCCAAGCAACTTAAAGATATTAGATCTCAAAGACCATTATTTTTCTCTTAAACTTGATAGTACAGAAGGTTAAGAGTCAACTTTAAAATAGACACTGGGTTGACTTTAATATTTAACATTTTCACTTTGTGGTTTAAGTACATATGTATTGATGGTCCCCCTAAATAAATGATTTTGGGGTCAGTTATTAACTTTCCTGTAATAAGAACCTGATTATTATCATGGACTGCAAAGGAACACAGATTCCTTATAAAGAGATGCAGCCGTACCTGTCATGATGGGGTAATTTTAACTGAAATTGCCTATATTGGCATTATTTATATATAATTTATCATAGAGATAACCAATGTAAAATTATTAGATGCTAATATATGGTCTAGAGTTACCTGTCTGCAGCTCTGTGGGTATTACATTGAAGTAACACCCACATCCAGTGCCACCTGTGATTCGCACCAAGATCTGATTTTAATTTACAAACGTGTATTCCAAAGGTAAAAGTATTAATATATCTATTTAACCCTGCTGCCACAAATGTGAGGGTTCAAAGGGTACGTTTTACTTACCTTTCGCAGTCACCACTGTCAGACATTTTGTGGTTGAACTCAATGCTATATTGCAGATCAAAGTTTAGCAATTATGACCATATTGTTTGCTGGAAAAAGAGGAGAAATACCACACTCTTGTTGAGATCCAGATGCTGCCAGACCTGGGATTGGCTGCCCCCACTGCCACTATTTTAAACAAAAGTATCCTCCAGGCACTCAGGATTCAATTCAACAGCAGAGTTATTAGAAACAAGTGCAACGTTTCAATCCCACAAGGGATCTTTCTCAAGTTTCATCTTGGTTGTGGCAAAACTAGCCACTTCATTATACAAAAGACTGGGACCATTCATTTATTTCTACCTGTAAAGATTATGGGCATTTGTATGCTGGTTTCACAAACAGAATTGGAATATACTGTTCGTGAAACGAATAAACTACCGAACGGGAGACCACACAAGGGAGTTGTGTGTCTCCAATTAACAACTGGCAACATCGGGGAAACCGCAGAACGCTAATGGTTTAATGGGTGGTCGCCGTTCGTATAACCGAACACGTGGCGGCGGCCATCTTTGCTCACGAACGCCCAGCGTTTTTTGGTCATCGAGTGCATGGAACCAAAATCGGCTGCTCGACCTCGCGAACACCTGGAAACTTGAAATGTGACTAAGAAAAACATTCAGATCTTTACTCTGCATGTTACAAACCACAATGTTAGAAAGAAAAAGGTGGTTAGAATAGCCCATACTTAAATCTATAATATAAATGTAAGCTTGATATATATATATGTATATATATATATACATAATATTACTCCTCTTTAATCATTTTTAAAAAGAGCATCTATTGTTTGTTTTTATTACTATAAACACTATAAATTAATATGTCAATGACATAATTAATGATACACATGCACTTATATTCTAAAACATTATATAGTCCCAGTATAATCAAGACTCCAGATACAGATAAACTAATGTTTAAAAGTCTTATTAGATAAATACTCATCTTATGAGCAAATACCTATAACCGTAAAGTTATTCTACAATATCCTATTCACACTGTGTGGTGAATTTAACCCCTTAAGGACCAAACTTCTGGAATAAAAGGGAATCATGACATGTCACACATGTCATGTGTCCTTAAGGGGTTAAGGACAGAAGTGTCAGAAGACAAGTAACTGCGAAGTTTGGAGACATCAAATCTACCGAAAGCTTCAACTCATTGACAGGTATTCATGATCAAATGGCCATTACTTACTAGTTTTTGACATAATCTTTGTTGTGATCTTCAATTAATTCATTAAAAGATGGTAGTTATTGAAAATAATGCTGAAAATAATTATGGAACAATTACGCCATCTCTTGTCAAAAGTGGAAATAATAAGTACTAGGATAAGGTCATCATTCAGTGTTTCTTTCTCTGACTCTGCCTCTTCCCCCCAACCACTCTCTGTCGGCGTCCCCCAAGGTTCTGTCCTTGGTCCCCTACTGTTTTCTATCTATACTGCCTCCCTTGGTAAACTCCTCAGCTCTTTTGGCTTCCATTATCATTTCTATGCAGATGACATGCAAATCTACCTGTCCTCTCCTGATCTCTCTCCGCCCATCTTGACTTGTGTCTCTGGCTGCCTCTCTTCGATTTCCAGCTGGATGGCTGCTCACTTCCTTAAACTCAACCTGTCCAAAACAGAACTTCTGGTCTTTCCTCCCTCAAGTGTTACTACTCCCGTGTCTGTCTCCCTCCAAGTCAATGGAGCTACCATCACCTCTACCTCGCAGACGCGCTGCCTAAATGTTCTTTTTTACTCTAACCTCTCCTGCACCCCTCATATGCAATCAATTGCCAAACCCTGTCGCTTCCATCTCAAAAACATAGTGCGCATCCGCCGCTATTTAACCCCGGATGTGGCTAAGGTGCTGGTCCATGCTCTTGTTCTCTCTCGTCTTGACTACTGCAATACCCTTCTCAGTGGTCTTACGTGTTCCCAGATTGCACTGCTGCAATCTATAATAAATGCAGCGGCAAGGCTCATTTTCCTGTCCACTCGCACCTCCCATACCTCCCCGCTCTGTCAGTCCCTGCATTGGCTTCCAGTTAGATATAGGGATCAATTTAAAATTCTAGTGCTTACTTACAATTCCCTACATAATGCTGCTCCAACCTACCTATCCCTAATACACAAGTATGTCCCATCGAGACCCATACGCTCTGCCAAAGACCTACGTTGATCCTCTGTTTGTACTCCCACCTCTAATGCTCGCCTCCAAGATTTCTCAAAGGCTGCACCCTTTCTGTGGAACTCCCTTCCCTTCTCCATAAAACTTTCACCCATTCTCCACTCATTAAAAAAATCATTGAAAACTCACTTCTTCAAGAAAGCATATCAATTAAACTGTTAGCAGGTTTTTATCCCTCAACCCCATGACTCCTCTCCAGCAACTGTAAAAAATTACCTACTAAGCCCTCAGTGAATACTTTTCTAACAACCTACTTCGTACCCCTACTTTTACCGTTTCTGTCACTATACCGCACTCGCTCGAGAATGTAAGCTCATTGAGCAAGGCCCTCCACCTCTCTGTTCCTGTACGTCCAGTTGTCTGGTTACAATTACATGTCTGTTAGTCCACCCATTGTACAGTGCTACGGAATCTGATGGTGCTATATAAATAATAAAATAATAATAATAATCATTATCATGCACACCCATCCAGTTCCATTGTTCATGTCAAATGCTTGGGTGTGAAAGTAAGAGATGAGAAGTTGTTTTAAAATAGCAACACGGGGATTCTCAGGAGATTTTCAACACTACTTTTTGAAGAACACACTTCTTTTCCTCTAGAATTCTTGACACAACCTGTTAAATTTCTTTGTTTGCTAGACCTTTGGACTTTTTCAGATTTCCATTCTTACATAAACGTTTGCCAACTTTAAACACATTTAATGCCATTTTCATACATTTCTGCACCTCCATAACAAAATAAAATTTTACTACAGAAGACGTGTAAATATAAGTGGTTTATTTACATTTTTCTTAAAAATAAATATACCTGTATAATTGCTTATTCAATTTCCAATATTCTGGAATCATATCTAGCCTAAGATGAAATCAATAGATTAACGATTTCAGACTGTAACTGAATTTATTAAATTATATTGATTCACTGGTTAGTTGCCAAGTTTAGCATATCAAGTTATTATCCAGAGATTTTAGATATATCTTTAATAATTACCTATAGTGAACTACAGACATAAATTATTCAAAAGATTAGATCATACAATTGTGATACTAAATTATTTAAATTGGTTAAGACAAAAACCATAGGTGAAGGGATAACTTTTAATTCTGTTACCAGTTAGTCAACCAATTGCTTGTTAATTGTGATATCCAGTTATATAAATTCTGATAACTGTTACATTCTATAGTAGTGAGCATTTTCAAACTGCGTAAGATTTTTCTTTGTTTCTTGATGGTAAAGAAAGTTAAGTTGAACAAACTGTGTTGAAATAGCCCAAAGGTATTGAAGCAAGGTACTGTATTCTATTTTGTTTACATTGATTGCTCAGTGAGAGCTGAAGCTAGCGGTGAGATAGTTAAATAGCCTAACTGGATTGTTTACATTATCTGCCTGCCAGCATCCATTTTATTTCTGTAGGCTTCTTATTCTGTGTGCTATGATTTTTAACGGGTCCAATGTTTCAAAAGCATTGGCCACTCTAAAAATAACATATTGAGTTGCTTGATGATTTGATAAATCTTCCCTTACTAATTTTGTGCATAACTGTATTTCATATGTTAATTCCTAAAGGAATGATATGTGTTTAAATCGGTGTAGAAGATTGCATTGGGCTGTCATAAAAAAATTGTGTTACAATGTGCTTTCGTTTAATTTCTTGCTAGGTGTGTCTATATTGTATGCAGCATTCGTCTGATTATTTGGTAAAATCACTCCGTTCATCATACGAATGAAAATACCGAGCAATCAGACCACCCCAGGGAGAAGTGTGCCCCTTGTTTACCCCTTAATTCATTGTAACCACAGGCTAATTGGCAATTGACAAAATACTCTGTGTGGGTTTTGTGGGTGGCTGCTGTTCGGCATACGAACGCGTGGTGGCGGCCATCTTGTATACGAATGCTCATCAGTGTTTGGTCGTCGAGTTCTGGAACTTAAATCGGAAAATCAAAAAATCTAAAAATTAAAAAATCAAGCAATTAAAAAATTCAATAATGAAGTTAATTATATACTTAATTCTTTTTTGAAATTGATAGTCTAAAGGATAATTAATCTATTATATGGCAAATATTATTCATTAAGAGACTATGTGTCAGACCATTCCACTAGAGTAATTATTCTTACTTCATTAGATCACTATTAATGGAGTCACTACATATATCATAAACATATATTTTGTTTTTGCACACATATAGTGACTTCCTATTACTCACATTACACATAATACATGATCACGGTTCTCTAGTGTGTAATACACATTATTGGACATTATATTATTATAATGTTGTATTCTAGATATAAAATATTAAAATATAAAATATAAAATATAATTATTGTATATACCAATTCTTTATGATGACTTGTTTTAATTTATTTTTCACTGTTTATTGTTCACTGTATGTTTGTTCAAATTGCATTATTCACTATATGATTTTCACTTAACTATGTTAAGAATATAAATAGGATAATTACACTATGGAAATATATCTATGATGTAATCTATGAACTGATAGGGATATGCTATTATATATTAGCAAGAAGTTTACTATTTGTAACTATTCATGATGAACTTTGTATTTTATACATTATCCACTATTGGGGTTGTCATGTTAAAGCAGGATTTAAATCAGCTCATTTTGTAACTTGTTTAATAATAATATTATTGTCAATTATATGGACATTGAGTATATCATGTTCAAACAGGATTTAAATTAGCCTTGTCTGTAACTCATTATTAACAAACATTATTATAATACATTCAACAGTACACCACAATTTGTATCTCTTTATGAGACCCTGGGTACACATTTACTTAATATCTTTTTGGTTTACCCGATATATATCTTTTTTGCAGCTGTGCTGTGTTGCACATGCGCATTATTTTTATCGAGGTATGATGTTATCGAGGTTATGGCGCGTGCACATTATAGTTTTATCCTGGTGTATTTCTTTCTTCGGGGTATGCTGTATTGCGCATGCATGGATTGGCGCATGTGCGGTACGGATGTATCCTCTTGCGCGAACGCGCCTTTGCGCTATGGTGATTCGGCTTAACCTGATCATGTTTTCGACGCTAGGAGTTGCGTCTGATATGTTGGACATGGTCACATGATTCAACCCACGGGATTATACCCGGAAATGTAAGTACCTAGCTGTGCTTTGGTGCTCCCAATTGTGGTTAAATTATCTTATCTCATTAGAAGTTATTTGGTATAACTTGTTCATAATCAAATAATTAAATTAAATGACTAATGAATTAAGGTCTTATTGGCTGAGTTATCCTGTGTTTCTTGAAACCCCTAACATGTGAGATGATGATTGGAGAGACAATTATGTTTTGTCAATGTTTTTATTATTACTGATTGATGATGTTATCAATTAATTATTATATCACATGTTTTTTCACTTGTTAAATTGTTACATGCACCTATATATCGTGTATTGTGTATGTGCTTTAGTAGCTTGACAAAGGCCCTAAGGGGTCGAAATGTTGCCTTTGGGTTCCTGGTTCTAATAAAATTGCCTTTGCTTTGGAATTCGTTGGAGTGTCTGGATTATTTTCTACATTTAAAATTCCATATTTGGTCCTTTTTGGTACTGGGACTTGTCCATTGGAGCACCCTGGATTCCACGACGAAGGGTTGAGTGCACTTCCACTATCTGTATATGGGTGTCTTTAATGGTCCTTTCATTTTTTGGCATAGGTGTCTATATGCAAGACATGATTAACAAGTTGGGGAGGACCTATTTTTTAATACTTTTTTCTTTGGGTCTATTCATTTGCTAGTAATTCTGTAAGTGAAATATATAGATGGAATTCAAAGGAACTTACCATAACAACTTCACCGGAATGCTAGCTTTCCTCACAGGGTTAAACCATCAATGGACAGTTTAACCACAATGTCTTCAAAACATCACCAATCAGCTGACACTCTTACCCTATCAGTAGCGCTCCATTCATAAAACAGAGGGAAAAGGGTACATATTGTTTTCGTTTTATTTTGTGAATGGGGAGCTAGTGATAGACAGACTTTGGGGTTAAACTGTTTGTTAAGCTGGCACCGGGGATATTCTTACACCATAACAACTTTGACCAGATTAGGTTGCTATTGTCTCTATTCATTTTGCTATGAAAAAAAGTGTGTGTGTAACATGACAGGTATAGTTTAAAATGATTTACTATCTTATTATGAACGCACTGTTTTAGTGCATAGTGTACATACATTTTCCTGTGATATCCTAATAATCTTTTGACATTTTGAAAACAGACCTTTTAAAAACCCCTAAACATGTTCATTATACAAAATTTGGCAAAGCCTGGAAAATAAGCTGCAAATAGCACAAGGCTCACGACTGTGAAAAATAAAATTTGCCACATTTGAATGCAAAGCCTTGCCAAAGCTGCAAAGCTGGAAATTGTACTGTTTGAGAAGTGACTTACAAAGCTTAAAATAAAATAGCCAAACTAGAAAAAAAAAAAAAATCATAGCATCTCTACTGAAAACTCTTTTTACAGTTCAACTAATATGACGTACATTTTTTTTGCAAAGTTGTGGATTTAGCTCAGACCATTATTATTATTATTATTATTATTATTATTATTATTATGATATTTATAGAGCGCCGTCAAATTCCGCAGCGCTTTACAATGGGTGGACGAACAGACATGTAGTTGTAACCAGACAAGTTGGACACACAGGAACAGAGGGGTTGAGGGCCCTGCTCAATGAGCTTACATGCTAGAGGGAGTGGGGTAAAATGACACAAAAAGGTAAGGATAGTATTAGACTAGTGCCAGTTGCAGAAGAGGAATCAGTTGGGAGCTATTAACAGTTTAATTGATACACTTTTATGAAGAAGTGGGTTTTTAACGATTTTTTTAAGGCGTGGAGACTGGGTGAGCATCTAACGGAGGAGGGAAAGCAGTTCCACAGGAACGGTGCAGCCCTCGAGAAATCTTGAAGGCAAGCATCAGAGGTGGGAGTACAGACAGAAGATAGACGTAAGTCTGCAGCAGATCGTAAGGGCCTAGATGGGACATACTTGTGTATAAGGGAGGATAGATAGGTGGGAGCAGCATTATGTAGAGATTTGAAACCAGAATTTAAAATTGAGCTCTATAATTTATAGGAAGCTAATGTAGAAGGGTGAAGCATGGGAGGTGCGGGCGGACAAGAAGATCAGCCTCGCCGCCGCATTCATTATGGACTGTAATGGCACAAGTTGGGAGCACGTAAGTCCACTGAGAAGCGGATTACAGTAGTCAAGGCGAGAAAGGACAGTGGAATGGACCAACACATTAGTCGCATCTGGCGTTAAGTAGGGGCGGATGCGCGCAATGTTTTTGAGATGGAAATTACAGAATTTGGCGATAGATTGAACATGAGGCTTGAAGGAGAGGTTGGAGTCAAAGAGAACACCTAAGCAGCGGGCCTGCATGGTGGAGCTGATGGTAGCACCGTTGACTTGGAGGGAGACAGACACAGGAGTAACAACACCTGAGGGAGGAAAGACCAAAATTTCAGTTTTGGTCAAGTCCAGTTCGAAACAGCAGAGAGGCAGTCAGAGACACTAGTCAAGAGGGACGGGGAGAGATCAGGAGAGGACAGGTAGATTTGTGTGTTATCCGCATAGAAATGTTAATGGAAGCCAAAGGAGCTAATGAGTTTAAAAAGGGAGGCAGTATAGATGGAGAACAGTAGGGGACCAAGGGCTAAACCATTGGACTAAACCTTGGACTAAACCATTGTTTAATGGACAGGCATCCAAGTATAATAGGCGCCATTTTGTTCTCCTTCTGTATTGGGCTAAATTGGACTACTGTAACATGATTAAAAACTGTGGAGAAATAACTTTTTTTCACTGCATTAGCTATAACAATGTAGATGATAATTAATCATACATTGTTTAAATTTTTTTTCCTTATTAACCCCTTAAGGACGCTGGACGGTTCAGGACCGTCATCGGCATTTTTTCATTGCCGACTGACGACGGTCCTGAACCGTCCTAAATTTAAAATGTACTTACCCGATCGCCGTCGTTCCCCCGGCGGCGATCGGCGGTGCTCCCGTTGTGGGGAGACTGCCTGCAGCCCAGACAGTCTCCCCATGGCGAATTAGGACCCCTGTGGCCATGTGATCGCCCAACAGGGCGACCACATGGTCACAATAGGTGTCCATGTGTCTGCCTGCAGGGGGACTGTCTGTGCTGACAGGCAGTCTCCCTGCCAGTGTAAAATCAAAAAAAAAATTAAAGTTATAGTTAATAAAAAAAATTTGTATTATATATGTGTATATATATATGATATATAGACATATATTATACCTATATAATATATGTCTATATATCATATATATAATGTCATGCTAAGTGTATTTTTATATTAATATGTACATATATTAATATAAAAATACACTTATAATTAAATTACAAAAGTATATATATATAATATATATAATAACTATATATATTGTACATATATATTATTATAAAATACAAATAATAAGTAATTTAAATTAAATTAAACATGTAAAAATAATAATAAATTTTTTTAAAAAAATTATATATCTATACAAAATTTTATTCTAACTGTATTTTGATATTAATATATATATATTTATATCAAAATACACTTAGAATGAAATTGTATATATATATCTATGTATATATAAATAAATAAAAAGAATACAAACTATTCATATGTCCATATACAAAATTACATAAATAATTATATAAATATACACGTATACTTCAAATATATAAATATGCATATATATATTTAAATTCTACGTGCGTATTTATGTAATATTTTTACATAATTAAGTTATTTTATTGATTGCAATTTAAGGGACCTGCCTGCCAACCCAGGCCGAAATTCCAGAGAATTTAATTTGCTATCACTGTATTTTACCCTGTAACGTTCTACGACACCCTAAAACCTGTACATGGGGGGTACTGTTTTACTCGGGAGACTTCGCTGAACACAAATGTTAGTGATTCAAAACAGTAAAACATATCACAGCGATGATATTGTCAGTGAAAGTGACTTTTTTTGCATTTTCCACACACAAACAGCACTTTTACTGATGATATAATTGTTGTGATACATTTTCCAGTTTTGAAACACTAATATTTGTGTTCAGCAAAGTCTCCTGAGTATAACAGTACCCCCCATGTACAGGTTTTATAGCGTTTATGAAAGTTACAGGGTCAAATATATGGGTCAACTATTTTTACATTGAAAATGGCCAGGTTGGTTACGTTGGCTTTGAGAGCGTATGGTAGCCCAGGAATGATAATTACCCCCATGATGGCATACCATTTGCAAAAGAAGACAACCCAAGGTATTGCAAATGGTGTATTTCCAGTCTTTTTTTAGTAACCACTTAGTCACAAACACTGGCCAAAATTAGCGTTCAATTTAGTTTTTTACTTTTTTCACACACAAACAAATATGAACGCTAACTTTGGCCAGTGTTTGCGACTAACTGGCTACTAAAAAAGTCTGGACATACCCCATATTGAATACCCTGGGTTGTCTACTTTAAAAAAAATATGTACATGTGGGGTGTTATTCAGCGATTTATGACAGATAATAGTGTTACAATGTCACTATTGATACATTTTAAAAATGTATGTTTTGAAACCACAATATCCTACTTGTACTTATAGCCCTATAACATGCAAAAAAATAACAAAAAGCATGTAAACACTGGGTATTTTTAAACTCAGGACAAAATTTGTAATCTATTTAGCAGTTTTTTCATTCGCTTTTGTAGATGAGTAAAAGATTTTTCACATAAAAGTCAAAAAACATGTATTTTTTTCAATTTTTCATCATACTTTTTCATTTTCAAAAAATTAAATTACATGAGATTATATAAATAATGGTATGTAAAGAAAGCCCCTTTTGTCCTGAAAAAAACAATATATAATTTGTATGGGAACAGTAAATGAGAGAGCGGAAAATTACAGCTAAACACAAACACCACAAAAGTGTAAAAAGATGCCTGGTCGCAAATGTACAACATCGCAAAAACAGTCCGGTCCTTAAGGGGTTAAAAAAGGTTTTGGTTACCGTTCCATTAACAATATTTATGATTTACCTGGAGTTACACTTGTATACCTGTACATGCCAGTCAAGAACCTTGGTCACATGGTACATGTGTAAACGTTTTAAGGATACTTTTTTATATTCATTTTTAATCCTATTTTTGTAACTGCCCTGTCATCTTGATAAGGGGTCTCTGCACAATAAGGGAGGCTTTTGTTTTCCATGAACAGCTGGTGTTATGAAAAGCAATTTAGAACAGTTCACGTTTAATTTATGATGTACAGAACAAATGTGGAACTTTACAAACTGCTATGTTATTTCTCCAGGAAAGACATGACAGACATTTCATTACAACACAGTTTTTTCCACTAATGCTATTGTTTTTCCACTGTTTCTGTAGAAAAAAAAAGGCAAGGAGCAAGCAATCGTATGGAACCAATCATGTCCGCTCTTACTCTTGCCCCTGCCACTGACTCACATACAATCAAACTGGGCACAGCATTATAATAGTGTAGATTAGAGCAGCCTGAAGACAAGTTACTTGTTGACTGAGCATTCTGGGAAAACAGAGGTGTAAAGGTTACCTGTCACCAGATTAAAATATAACCTACAGTAAACTGCAACTTACCTTTCAGCCAACAGTAGCGTACTTTCAATGTTTTTGACGAACGTCTTTTTTTTACACGCAATGCTACTTAGAAAGCCTAATAAAATGTTACTTACAAAGCCTGATGTGATGATATAAAATACTTTCTTCTTACTGGAATATGCATCTATAAAATCTAGAAAACCTTCTACCCTTCTAGGCCTAAAATAAAAATGTTTAGCAATTGCAATCAATTTTTTTGTTACAGTCTAACAAATTTCTCTGACGTTTTCTCTGCTTCCAAGATTTAATCTAAGGTTAATGGGAGTTGTAGACTTGTTTGTGATCTCAGTTGTCTTTCATTCGTGATCTGATGAAGACCCTTTTTGCTTTGTTTTTGCTCTAAATTGCTTTCCTGTTAAAGCAGCAGTGTCATTTATGCACTGCACTCAACCCTAATCATGGTATACCATTTGGGAAAGAAGATAACGCGAGTTAATTAATATGGGGCATTTTGAGTCTTTATCCCATTTAATTATTATTATTACTGGCATTGGTAAAGGACCAACAAATTATGCAGAGCTGTACAATTGGGGAAAAAGAAAGAAAGAAAGAAAGAAAGATAAACACAATACATAAGGTTGACAAATTGATACCTAGCTATTAAAGCTATTTTATATACAATCTAAAACTTAAAATGGGGAATTGAGACAAGAGGTAGCAAGGAGAATTTAAAGAAGCTGCTAGAGAGAAGGATAACTGCAGCCAGTAGTAAGTTGTAAAGGGGATGTTAAGGGAATTGAGTGAGATCTCAAGCAGCTGTAGGAGCACTTGTGAAATACATTCACTGAAAAGTGGTAAACTGCAGGTAAAGATGGTAACATTGTTACAGTAAAAATAATATGGTAACCACCAATTTCTGCTGAATTTTGCGTTACGTTTTTCTTTTTTTATACATATTGGTGAATTTCCTACTTCAAAACCCCCAGATTTGTATTTGTCTGCATCTCTGAAGTATAGCAACCTTATATGTAAACCAAATTTCTGAAGAACTTATAGGAATGGAAAATAAATGGAAGATGTGCACTAATTTTGACATGCATCTTTGCTAGCTTCCTGGTGAATTTATTTGTTGAAGTGACTATCTCTGCAACCAGCCTGACCAGCCTCACACTTTATTGCTATTTCTAGCCTTATCTAAACCTTACCCTATCTAAACGAAAACCCTACTTAACACTATCTACACCTAACCCTGCCTAACTCTAAGCCTAAGTTACTATAACCCTAAATAACCATACCCATAAACTCATGCTAACCATAAAACGAATAACTCTAACAAACCTTAAATAGCCATACTCACAGCCAAGGGGGTACCTAGGTTACATGGCACCCAGGGCGGAAAAGTATTCTGACAACCTTCCCCCTTCCCAATAAGTAAAAAAAAAAAAAATTGGGGGTCTTGCTCACTCTATATGACATTCATATACATCTACACATTCATATCCATAAACTTTTATATACACACGTACTTACATTCAGGAAAACACATATACACAGACATATAAATTAATATACATACAAAACGGGCAAATAAACGCATACAGGCTGACACATGCACACAGACATTGATATACACATGGACCTACACACAAACATACAGTGGTATACATACACACTCATACACATAGACATATTCATACACACACACACACACAGATACCCTTAAACTTCATATAAACACTCATAATTATATCCACAAACAGTTTATTTTAACCCCTTAAGACCGCAGCCAAATGTACAAGTTGTGAACAGAACAAAACGTAAACAAAACCTGGCATTTGCGCTATATGTCTGTCCAACCGTAATTCACCTCTTTCATAATAAATGCACCCCCCCTTATTATATATCATTTTATTCAGGGGAAACAGGGCTTTCATGTAATGTCAAATATTTAGTTATGAAACATAATTTAATATGAACAAAATGGGAGAAAATAAGAAATTGTGTTATTTTGTTAGTTCTCCATGACATTTTAACTGTCAATGTCATAATACTGTTTGCTTTTACTGCAATAAAATACACATATTTGTATTCAGCAAAGTCTCACGTGTAAAACAGTACCCCCTATGTACAGGTTTTATGGTGTTTTGGGAAGTTACAGGGTCAAATATAGCACGTTACATTTGAAATTGAAATTCGCCAGATTGGTTACGTTGCCTTTGAGACTGTATAGTAGCCCGGGAATTAAATTTACACCTATAATGGCATACCATTTGCAATAGTAGACAACCCAAGTTATTGCAAATGGGGGATGTCCAGTCTTTTTTAGTAGCCATTTGGTCACAAACACTGGCCAAATTTAGCGTTAGTATTTGTTTGTGTGTGAAAAATGCAAAAAACGCCAATTTTGGCCAGTGTTTGTGACTAAGTGGCTACTAAAAAAGACTGGACATACCCCATTTGCAATACCTTGGGTTGTCTACTATTGCAAATGGTATGCCATCATAGGGGTAATTTTCATTCTTGGGCTACCATACGGTCACAAAGGCAACGTAAGCAATCTGGCGAATTTTAATGTGAAAAAAATGAAACACAAGCCTTATATTTGACGCTGTAACTTTTGAAAACACCATAACACCTGTACATGAGGGGTACTGTTGTACTCGGGAGACTTTGCTGAACACAAATATACTATTTAAAAACAGTAAAAAGTATCACAGCAATAATATCGTCCGTGTAAGTGCTGTTTGTGCGTGAAAAATGCAAAAAACATAAATTTTACTGGCGATATCATCGTTGTTATACATTTTACTGTTTTGAAACACAAATATTTGTGTTCAGCGAAGTCTCCCGAGTAAAACAGTACCCCTCATGTACAGGTTTTATGGTGTCTTGGAAAGTTATAGGGTTAAATATAGTGCTAGCAAATTAAGTTCCCTATACTTTCGGAATGGGTTGTCAGGCAGGTCCCGCTAATTGTAATTAATTAGGATACCTAATTATGTAAAAATATTACATAAATATATATGTAGAATTAATATATGTATATATATATATATATATATATACATATGTGTATATATACGTATATATATATAATTTGTTTTAAATATTTTTATTTAGATATAGGTATATATATATAGTGATATATACGTATATATTTATGTATATAGATACATATATTATTTCGTTCTACGTGTATTTTGATATAAATATATACATTTTTTGTGCTGAAAAACCCCAACTCGGCTTATACTCGAGTCAATAGTCTGTATTATGGCAATTTGCATTGCCATAATACAGACTGGGGCTGTGGGGGCTGTCAGAGAGTTTACTTACCTCTCCTGCAGCTCCTGTCAGCTTCCTCCTCCTCCGCGCCGTCCGTTCAGCACCTCGGTCAGCTCCCAGTGTAAGTCTCGCGAGAGCCGCGGCTCTCGCAAGACTTACAGTGTGAGCTGATAGAGGAGCTGACCGGACCGGCGCAGAGGAGGAGGAAGCTGACAGGAGCTGCAGGAGAGGTAAGTAAACTCTCTGACAGCCCCCACAGCCCCAGTCTGTATTATGGCAATGCAAATTGCCATAATACAGACTATTGACTCGAGTATAAGCCGAGTTGGGGTTTTTCAGCACAAAAAATGTGCTGAAAAACTCGGCTTATACTCGAGTATATACGGTATATATATTTATATCAAATCACACGTAGACTGATACTGATTAAATATATATATATATATATATATATAATTATTGTTATATATATATATATTTATATATAATATAAAAAATATGTAAATACGTAAAAAAATAAAATTAACAAAATAATTAAAAATAAATAATTAAAAAATATATAGATGTGTGTTATTTCGTTCTAACTGTATTGTGATATTAATATATATATATATTTATATCAAAATACACGTAGAACGAAATAATATATGTATCTATATACATAAATATATACGTATATATCACTATATATATATACCTATATCTAAATAAAAATATTTAAAACAAATTATATATATATACGTATATATACACATATGTGTATATATATATATATATATATATATATACATATATTAATTCTACATATATATTTATGTAATATTTTTACATAATTAGGTATCCTAATTAATTACAATTAGCGGGACCTGCCTGACAACCCATTCCGAAAGTATAGGGAACTTAATTTGCTAGCACTATATTTAACCCTATAACTTTCCAAGACACCATAAAACCTGTACATGAGGGGTACTGTTTTACTCGGGATCACCTCCTGCAGATTGGGTAATTGACCACAGGGGGGAGTGCCTGGGTGGTACAAGCACTCCCCCCTTCCAATCTGCAGGGGGATCATTGTGCCAGTTACATGTGTCAGCCAATAGGCTGACACATGTAACACTGATCGCAGTGACAGGCTGTCACTGCTATCAGAGTGCTCTGAGATCACAGTGACAGCCTGTCACTGCGATCTCAGACTTAGCAGATCGCGGTCACTGACCCCAGGGGGACTGCCTGGGGGGCCAGGTAAGTCCCCCGACCGCGATCTGCAGAAGGGGAGAGCTGCTGGCCACGTGTGTCAGCCGATTTGAAATCGGCTGACACATGCTGAATACTGATCGCAGTGACAGCCTGTCACTGCGATCAGAGACTGCAGATTTAGCGCCGGCCACGTGGGCGGCCATTATAGCGAGGACGTACAATTACGCCCGCCGGCATTTAGAGCCGGCTCCTGCAGGGCGTAATAGTACGTCCTCCAGATTTAAAGGGTTAATTTTAATTTTAATAGTTTTTTTTGTTTTGTTTTTTAACACTGGGATCTATTCTATTCAGCCTACCTGTTCTTACCTTGACAGAGATAGCTGGAGTGGAACCTCATCCTTGGTATCCAGTGGGGTGCTGAAGGGATCTCTTTTTAATGGACTGCCAGCTCCCTGCAGCTCGGTACTGTTGCCAGGTTTGTGGTAATGTCATATCTCGGCTCTTGTATCAGTACAGGGTGTGCGGGGGAGCTGGTAAATCAGTGTACAGAGTTCACAGCAGCCCCCTTGATGCACCTCTCTGCAAGAACATACAGCAGAGCCTAGAAGAAGGCTACCATGCGGCACCCCTGTGAGCAAGGAGGGAAGGGAGACCAGCCCCACCAAAGGAAGCAGGGGTGTACCCAAAGAGAATGGCTGGGTCCACTTCCTTGGCAGGGCAAAGTGCCTGACTGCTCAGTCCTCCCCTGAATGAAACACCCTAATGAGTAGCATGAAACAGCACTCTCCTTCCTGCTGTTAGTATGCCACTACTCAAGGTTAACGCTAACCCTACAATCAACCAGCCAGCACTTTCTAGCCAGTTACCACATTAAAGTAAAAAAAACCTAACTATTAGGCCGATATTACTCCTATATTTTTAATAAAGGATGCTTTTAACCTCCCTATTCCCTCATAGTCCCTAACTGTGGACATCAGATGGGAGACTTAAAAATCGTGGAACTAAACTCAAGACACACACAGACAATTGCCCAGAGCACCTGCCATGCAAATACTTCTCAGTGAGCTGCATTGGAGAGTCTGGGTTGGGAAACAAGATGATAGCTTGCAAAGGCTTCGAGCAACATATTTGCAGATTTTGAACACTATTTTTAGATATACCCTAATAAAAATAAATACATAATTAAATACATATTTTCATAGGGGGTATACTAAACAATGATTTTATTTTTGTATTTGGGTAGTGGAGTGTCACTTTAAATAGACACATGCCAATCATGTATGACCCTTGGTGGCTAAGCCTTCATCCACTCCCTTAAAATGAATTAATTAATTGATCTTACCTATCATCTCATCCTAATAATACTAAGGGGGCAATACAACTAATACCTGTAATTAAAAAAATATATATTTACTATCAGAAGTCTTCTTTCTCATAAATATTATTTTCTTCAGCCCAAATGAATAAATACAAAAACTGAACCCATAACAAAAAAAAAACATCTTTACCCTGAGTGAGCTTCAAGGCTTGAAAACGATGTATAAAGGCTTTCCCACACTCACTTTACAGAATTCCTATAATTTAATTCTCATTAGAGTTCTCTGATTGGTTGGCTAGTAATTAAACCAATCAGAGCGCTCTGAAAAGCAAGACTCATTACTCGCATATCTTGCAGCGGGAATATTTCCAAATGACTTAAATGGTATTAAAATGACCTTAGTTACGCATGCTTAAATGGAATATCATATAGTAATAATAATAATAATAATAATAATGATACAATTTCATTATACAGTGCTGCTGCAGTATCCAATGTAAAGTAAACAGATGCCTCAGACCAGCTTTATGTGTTCCAACCGTAGAGTAATGGCCATTTTTGGTCCCAATCCACGGGTTAAGAACAGATGGTTTAATCTGTATACGTGTATCTTATATTTCAGTAAGTCTCCCTTTGATTACTGTTTAATTCATTATCCTATTTATATCAGTGTCCAAGAAATCAATAAATAATGATACATTTTATATTACATAGTATAACATGGTGTATTATCTCCAGGGACTACAATGGAATGAAACAAAATAGCATCTTTAGTCTCCTGTGGACATTCCAGTGAAGTGAGAAATGGAGTTTTTCACATGCAGAAAGTTATTTTTCAAACGCCTTATCATTTGGGCAGGATATGTAGGAATGTTCTTCAGAATAGTAAACGCGCATATTGCAGATATGCTAAAACCTGCAAAGTATAAACATAAATGCTTTACCCATCCATAGTGTTTGATACATTATTGGATAATACAAGCAGCAGAAGCTTGCTCTGGTTTAAAGGAACACTGCACTGTACAAATTAGAAAAAATATAGAAATCACATGTTTAATAGATACACTCCCAATAAATACACGCATGCATTTTCACGAACGTATTCATTTGGGGTACATCTTAAAACAGTTTGTAAAAGCTGCAATTCTCATGAACTGCAGCCTTTGCAAGTTCTCCTCTATTTCCAAGGAAGTGACTTCCAATCTCTTCATGGGGAAACAGTTCTTTACACGTTGGTAGTGGTACTTTTAGCCAGACTCGTTTTTTCTGCTTAACACGTGTGTTGCTGCTGACATACAGGGCATACTGGAGTCACTTCGTGATTGCTGACTTACCTGTGCATCAACAGTTTAAAGTGCCTTTAAAAAATGGTTTCGCCAAACAGGACAAGACCCATTTATTGCAGAATTCCTCACCAGTGAGGAAGCCCACCCTTAGAAACCCCACAGGCTGCCAAAGGCATATGGTTGCCATGGCATCAGGTCATAACAGTCGAAGGTCAACAGACATTTAATGCCATTGTGGTAGCTCTATGTACAGGCTATTGCTTGATGACTCAAGCAACAGTGTTTCCAGAGTTGCCCAAGCAAAAATAATGTGATGGGTTGACCCAGCAATCTTATGCTGTCAGTCCCTGCTGCAAAAAATAAAAATGCAGACAGGCAATCATGAAAACAGACAAACTATTATACTGCTAAATACAAATAAAACAAAACAGCATAGCGTATAACTGTGTGGAGACTGGCACTGTTATGTATTCATAATTGGTCACTCACAAATTTGTGGAGATAAAACAGCCTTGAGTGATATATTTTTCCTTCAGTGTCCAGAATGTTGTCCCTCCTCACAATTTCATCAATCCATAGATGTATATATCTCAAGAGAGGGAAAATATATACAAAAAATGTAGTGCACTTCCAGAGTATGAATAAAAAAGTATTTAATAACTTACATTCAAGTTTAAAACAAACAGCATGTCACCATAAAGCGTCCTACGCGTTTCGTCCTTAGCTTGGACTTCCTCAGGGACTTGGTGTCAATAAAGTGCAGTAAAATACAATAGCATAGATTGCTGCTATTGTATTTTACTGCACTTTATTGACACCAAGTCCCTGAGGAAGTCCAAGCTAAGGACGAAACGCGTAGGACGCTTTATGGTGACATGCTGTTTGTTTTAAACTTGAATGTAAGTTATTAAATACTTTTTTATTCATACTCTGGAAGTGCACTACATTTTTTGTATATATTTTCCCTCTCTTGAGATATATACATCTATGGATTGATGAAATTGTGAGGAGGGACAACATTCTGGACACTGAAGGAAAAATATATCACTCAAGGCTGTTTTATCTCCACAAATTTGTGAGTGACCAATTATGAATACATAACAGTGCCAGTCTCCACACAGTTATACGCTATGCTGTTTTGTTTTATTTGTATTTAGCAGATTGTCCCCTATCCTATTTGCATATACCTATTGAAGACAAGAGGAAGTCTTCGGGGATCTACCTGGATACTCCACCTATGATATAGGGGAAGTCCTGGTTTGCTTTCATTTATATTTTCTTTTCACTGGGTTGTGTTCACACATCTTGTTGTTTTTGTTTAAACTATTATACTTACAGTGCATCTTTAACCCGTCTTCTCCTTTTCTCTGTGGACTGCTTGTCTCCCAACAGTTCAGCTCAGCCTGATGAATGCACAGTGGCTGAACTCAGTACATACACTGTTGGGAAGGCCAGTTAGGAACACTTTTGTGCGAAAAGGGGGGTGCGGCTATAGGGAAGGGTTACGGTGAAGAAAGTTGAAATTTAATTTCTTTCATTCTCTTACTAAACAAACATGAAGAGTGATAAGGACACAGCAAGTGTCTGCAATTTGATCCCAATTACAAGGAGTATATTGCATGCATAGCTGCGTGACCCCTGAAATAAGCCAGACTAAAGAGATAAAATAAATGTATAGAGAAATAATGTTTAATCTATAACTTTACTAGAAATTGTAATAGTAATGAGTAGATCAAATATTTTTCTCTTTAAAGGTTAGCCGTATTGTGTTTGTCATGTTTATTTATCATTAAACATTGTTACCATATCATGTATGTCATCAACAGACACAAAAAAATATCAAATTGCTTATACCATATCCCTTCGAATACTGACAAAATAATAACATAAACACATATATTTATATATCATAATATCAATCCCTTTGTATATGAATTTACAAAATGAAATAAAGCCCCTCTTTGAACAAGTAACTTATTGATCTTTCACACCATAAGTATTAACCCAGCAGTAGTCTTCTAAACTCTCTGGCAGTGGTGTAGTGTGTGTGTGTTTGGGGGGGGGGGGGGGGGGGGGGGAGTGGAGGGGAGGAGGACAAAGGGGCGGTGTGCAAAGAAACAAAAGAAAAAATAATAAAGAATAGCACACACTCCCCATCACACAGAACATCTCAAAATGTTTGAACTACAAACGGGAAATTACGCTAAGAGGTGCTAGGATTGTTCAGTGCTTTATATGTATGGGTTAGCACTTTGAATTGACTCCTATAGGATACAGGAAGCCAATGTAAGGACTGACAGAGGGATGAGGTATGAGGGGAATGATAAAGAGAAAAATCAGTCTGGCGGCGGCATTCATTACAGACTGTAGCGCGGCAATACGGCTTTTGGGAAGACCAATCAGGAGAGGTTACAATAATCCATGAAATTACTAGAGCATGGACAAGCTCCTTGGTAGCATCTTTTGTAAGAAAGGGCGGATGCGGGCATTGTTTTTAAGTTGGAATCTACAGGAATTGGCAACATGCTGGATGTGAGGCTCAGAGGTGAGGCCAGAATCAAGTATGACGCCAAGACAGCATGCTTGCAAGGATGAACTTATGTGGATACCACTGACCTGAAGGGAGAGTGAGAGAGGAGGATTAGTATTAGGAGGAGGAAAGACAAGGAGTTCAGTTTTAGAGAGATTGAGTTTCAGAAAGCGGGAGGACATCCAGTCAGAGACGGAAGAAATCAAGCAGTGACATGTTGCAGGACTGCAGGGGAGAGGTCTGGGGAGGAGAGATATATCTGGGTGTCATCAGCGTACAGGTGGTAGTGGAATCCAAAAGAGGCAATAAGTTTGCCAAGAGAGGCAGTATAAAGAGAAAATAGAAGGGGACCAAGGACACAACCTTGGGGGACTCCAACCAAGACAGGACGAGGGGAGGAGGTATCCTTAGAAAAGGAGACACTGAATGAGTATTGGGAGAAATAAGAGGAAAACCACGAGAAGACAGAGTCATAGTGGCCGAGCGATTGAAGAGTTTGAAGAAGGAGAGCATGATCAACTGTGTCAAAGGCAGCAGAGAGGTCAAGAAGAATTAGTATGGAGTAGTGGCCTTTGGATTTAGCTGTCATTAGTACACGGTGTGCTCGGAGTGCTTTGTACACGGTGGCCAATGTCTGTAACAACGTCATAAACTGAA
Source organism: Pelobates fuscus (assembly GCF_036172605.1). Lineage (NCBI taxonomy): Eukaryota > Metazoa > Chordata > Amphibia > Anura > Pelobatidae > Pelobates > Pelobates fuscus. The sequence continues at coordinate 291,660,979 of NC_086319.1, read as the reverse complement.
AACAAAATTTGTGCAGGGTTCAGAAAACACAGGGCAGACAGTAAATGCAAGAGTTTGAAAAGTGACCCTATTAGTTTCAGTTTGAAAAACATCACAAAGGATGCTTGCTATGGGTATCTTGGGGGGATTTGCAGCTGTTCACACTATTAGCAGCTAGTACTATTTTCATGGATATTTTACTTCTTACGAGCAGTAGTCATTTTTATTCAGTAGCCTCCAGGCTTAAAGCCTTCTCTGACATGCAACATTATATCTGAGTTATGGTTTGCAACTCAGCTGAACACATATTACATCAGTTATTACTGGCCCTGCTTGTTGGCTTTAAGTTAGTGCGCTTACCGACGCAATAAAACAAGATTTGCATTGCCACTGCGTATGGGACAATTTATCCTAATTCTTTACTGAAATATCATAGCAAAACCTGGGGCTAAATTTGGAGCAATCTTCAGACTAATGACACTGGCTCCAATAGTACTTTTTTTTTTAAATAAATGGTCTAGGTTTGCTTTTGGTTTAGCTGCCAACATGACAGAAAATGAAAATACTAATATGGACATGCATATCTGCCTATCTTAATAAGAATGCTGATGGTATTAGCAGAATAATATTTTGGCATTCACATTTAACTGTAAGCTGTTTTTGTTTCAGACGTCAGCTTTGTCTTTTACTAAGTTTAAAAGTAAAAGTTTTCCTTTCCTTGTATGCCTTGCTTGTTAATTAATATAAATTCCCTTCGCTCTTGCTTATATTGATATCTATTATTAATATTATATATATTATCTTTTTATCCTAGCAATGGATATTAATATCTTTGAGAAGTCATTTTTCCACCTCCGTCAAGATGCCTCCTTTTGCCTTTTTGTGAGCTTGAAGTTTCAAGCATTCTGTTTCAGAAAATCAGAGCAGGACCTCTTGAGAGCAGTGTTAAATTTGATAGCAAATTTAAGTTTTGTTTTAGTCATAGTCTTTTGACCAAAAAGCCATTTTAGTTTTAGTCATATCTGAATACCTATAGTTTTAGTCTAGTTTTAGTCGACTAAATCTACAGTAGACTTTAGTCTAATGAGTTTAGTTAAAGCCTCTGTCTCTTTTGTTCCTTCTCTTTGAGTCCCTCCAGCCCCTCTCTTTCAAGCCCTGGTCGGTCTCTTTTGCCCCTTCCCCCGCCTCTCTAGTACTCTGCGTTGTGGCCACAGCATCCCCGGTTTGAATCCGGGTCACAGCATCTCCATTTCAACACAGTAAAGTAGGAGACGATATTTAAAAGAAGAAAAACTACCACAACAAGAGGACATAGTCTTAAATTAGAGGGGCAAAGGTTTAAAAATAATATCAGGAAGTATTATTTTGCTGAGTGGGTAGTGGATGCATGGAATAGCCTTCCAGCTGAAGTGGTAGAGGTTAACACCATGAGGGAGTTTAAGCATGCGTGGGATAGGCATAAGGCTATCCTAGACTTAAAATAAGGCCAGGGACAAACTCGTTTTCCTGGCACTATAGGGTCTTTAGGTCCCCCGAACCCTCAGGGTCCCACTCTCGCCGGGCTGAAGGGGTTAAACACTTACCAGAATATAGAGTTGGAAACATGTTCCTTTACCCCTTCCCAATGTTAGGATGTTCCACGCAGTCCCACGCAAAGTGGACTTAAAGGCCTGTAGGATGGCATGAAAATACCTGCAGATTTGTAGTGAACAAAATTAACTCCCTCCTCACACCAGGGAGCCCCAGGTATTCATCTCTGTCTGCTGGGGCCATTTTTAGTGACCCAAGACTTTTTGATGAACTTCCTGCAGCGCTTGAAGTCATCGCTGCACGCAGCTCTTTAAATAGGTATTTAAATGTCCATGAAGAGATCATGGTTTGAGCAGGGTTCAACCTCTGCTCACACCTAGAGATCCAGGTATTAATGGATGCCTGGGGCTCCCCTTTTTCAAATGAAGCTCCCGTCTGTCAACTGAAAGATGTGATCTAAGTAGTGCCCGAAATCAGACTTGCCGAGAGCCCTTTAAATCCATTCTTAAAACCGCAGCTGAGTGATCTAACTCAGCCACTATTTTTCTGGGCTGCAGTCTGCTTTAAGGAGACCCACGCCAGGGTCTGAATAGACCCCGGCCAGGTCTTCCCACCTGTTCCCAGCCATCTACTATCTACTATTTTAACTTGGAAAACCTATTTTCTAATATCAGAATTGATATTAGCAGAGTGTTTTTAGTTAGGGTTAGGGTTAGTGGTGGAGTTAGGTTTATGCTAGGGTTAGGGGTAAGTGTAGGGCTAGGTTAGTGTTAAGGTAAAGGTTAACCCAATATTTAAAAAAATAAAAAAAAATGTTAGTACTATCTTGAAAGTGGTCAAAATGTTTCACCTATGGTCAAGTGGCCAGGCTTGATTCAATCCATTAAAAAAAAAAAAAAAAACACTTTTTTTTTATGATTTTGGTAAAGAAAAACAAACATGTTTAGAAAATCATGTGCAGCAAATATATATTTAATATTTAAACCTATTCATCTATTAATGACAAATAGGCAATGTTCACATTACAGAAACTCAGTGAATAAAATTAATGTAGTTTGTCTACATTTCAGTAAGGGCATTTGGTAAAATATTACAATATAGCAATACACATATATAAAACTAATTGCAGTACATTTCAGGTTAGTAAAATAAAGAACTGACATTAGTAATAATGACAAACAGCTAAGCATTAAACCCCAATGCAAGGTAAAACAAACACAAAACCCTAAATCAACCATACCATTTGCAATTCTCTATTCTGTATTCCTGGTATAAATACTAGACTTGGGCATTCGTATTCGTATGAATTGATTTTCAGACGAAAATCTTAATTTCCGTCCATTAGGTTGAATACCGGATAAGGAATGGGGAGCCAAACAAACAAATGAATGGGCGCCATACTGAATTCTTCAATGTCATTTGTTTATTCATTCATTCACATGTTGTGTTTGACCTTTTGTATTGCACTATCTGTAATTCACTTTATCCAAATGCACAAATGTCTCATTCTTTCTTTCTATCTGCTCACATCCATCATGTTTGATGGGTGTGGGCCAAACTAATGAATGCAAACTGAACGAATGAGCCAATCATTCATTCAGATTACTTGTTCAACATTTTGCATTACTAATAGACAGTGCACTGTCTATTACTGTTTGTATTACAAACTGCCAAACGAGTCATCTGAATGCACGAATGGCTCTAATGTTCGGTGCTCATTCGTTAGTTATGCCCACTCTCATATATTTATTATTACAGGTGAGAGTTAGCTGAACTACCGTTCTCAAACCGAACAAATGAACCATTCGTACATTTGGATGAAGCGTACCATCTTTTTCAATACGTAGTTTTATCATAGGGACATGGGCTGGGAGAGTGAGCCAAATGAACAAATGGGTTCTCCGAAATGAAAATAATGTCCGAATTTTGTACAAAAACGAATGAGTCAATGGACAAAATTCAGTTCTGACAAACCAAAAAATATTTTCGTTCGAATACATTCCGATGAAACAAAAATGTCTCCAGTACCCAAGTCTAATAAATACTTCCTGTGACCTGTGAAGTCCTCTGCTGACATTAGCATACCAGAAGTTAAATGAACACTATAGTAACCAAAACAAATTTAGCTTACTTAAGCAATTTTTATGTATATATCATGCCTCTGAAGTTTCACTGCTGCACCATTTAAGAGTTGAATTACTTTGTTTCTATTTAAGCAGAACAATAACAACAACAGGGTAGTAGATAATAAGGACTATCAGTTAAAACTGGGTGTCATGCCTTAACTATGGTATCCTCTTACCTCCTGGTTCCACGGAGCCTAGCCACACCCCTTTATGACACGGTCTCCTTATTTAATCCGACCGCACCAGCTGATCGACGCTGGATTATTGAACTACGTTCCGTACTCACGAACCGGCTACAACATCGTTGTGAAAGCCCTCTGTTACCGGACCGGACTGGAAGACTTCAAGTTCCCTTCACCTCTCCTCATCCACGACTAAAGCTGAACTCTCTCCATTCAGGATAACCGCCTCTGAGGAGATCTCGGGAACCAGTGTTCTATGTGCCGGAAGCTAAGTAAAACCTCTGTGATAAGCGTTGCATCTCAAAGCTGTTATTTCCTGTCTCCAAAGTCCTTCGATAAAACAAACCAGTTACAGCTAACTTCAACTCATACTTTATATCAGTTAGCTGCATCTGTCTTGCTTCAGTTAAAGCCTATGGAACAGCTATTGTAACTTCTTATCACCTAATTCATTAACACTACTAAGAGACTCTTTCTGATTCAGTGTCTGCTAATTACTACCGTTTACTACTTAAAGCTACAGTGCCTATAATTGTGGACTTCAGTTATCGTTTACTACTTAAAGCTACAGTGCCTGTAATTGTGGACTTCAGTTATCGTTTACTACTTAAAGCTACAGTGCCTGTAATTGTGGACTTCAGTTATCGTTTACTACTTAAAGCTACAGTGCCTGTAATTGTGGACTTCCGTTATCGTTTACTACTTAAAGCTACAGTGCCTATAATTGTGGACTTCAGTTATCGTTTACTAATTAAAGCTACAGTACCTGTAAATTGGACTTAAAGTCAATACCTTTTACTTTTTATAATAAATATTCAAACTATAAGAAATCTGCAGTTGTGTTCCTTCATAACAAATGTTTAGACGTGACACTGGGCAGCATCACTATAATGTAGAGTGACTTATGATATATACAAATTTAAAACGGGTAAATAATAGTGAGCGCACCACAAAAATCTAAGTTATTTAATAACCAATCAAGCAGGAACAATAATATAAAAAGTATTAGAACTTTAAAATGATTCCCAGATTTTGAAACAATGAAACAGTATCAAATAGTAAAACACTTCTGGGAAATGAAATCAAAGTAAACACAATATAGCAGCTAGGATAACTCAGTGAATACGAGAATAAAATAAATGCACTAATAATCTAAGTAACAGAGATGAGATACTGAAACAGGAATTGTCTTGGAACAGCAGGATGTAAACACTATGTACTCATGACACCCTCCATGGGGGCCCCCCCAAAGATAACTCCAGAGTGATGTCCTGTCACTGCGGTCCATGAGTCTGGAAAAAAAGAGAGCTCAACCCAGCTCCCGAGTTCGGACTGCCAAGGAATATTCCACAGCCAAACCACCTGTGTTAAAAGGATGCTAGTGGCACAAACAAGTGACCCTTTTCGTACCGAACCTTGCTGGGCAGGGGGTGCACACCGATCTGCACACTAATGATCTTTCACAATGTCTCCACGCTTCCAACACCATGTCCGGTAACTTCAAAAAAGGCTGCAGTAAAATTAAATAAAGAGCTCCTGCTGGCGGTCACGGACCTAATGTCTACGCGTTTCGTCCCGTAAAGGGACTTTATCAAGACATCTCTATAGACATTTCTATTTAAGCAGCCCTAGCCACACCTCTATTGGCTGTATCACACAGCCTGCATAAAAAATTATTGGTTTAATTTTCAATCAGATGCAACTTATTTTAAACATGTTATCTCCTATCTGTACATTGAACTTTAATTACATACAGGAGGCTCATGCAGGGTGTAGCAAAAAATTATAAACTAAACAAAATTTAAAAAAAAGGAAGTGTAAACAATAGATGACTCTTTATAGGAAGTGTTTAGGAAGTCACATGCACGAAGGGGTGACGAGGGCTGCATATACAAAGTTATTTAGCTCATAAATGGCAGAGAATTAAGCAGTGTGACTGCAGGAGCATGAACTATACATCAAAACTGCTTCATTAAGCTAAAGTTGTTTGGGTGGCTATAGTGTCTCTTTAACCTGTTCCCTCTTAGTGACCTGGCTTGGTATTCAGCATTCAGTGTGATGATTATAAGCACTACTCATTGTTTCCCCTACATTGCTGGCTTTGGACTGGAGATATTGGAATGCATTAGCAAGACATGAAACAGACAAATAGCTATTTTCCTCTAGAGATAAATGTTAACCTTGAGGATGGAAATAAAGGCAAACATGGAAGAGACATTGCATTTTGTAATCAGAAGAAATAAACTAAAATATATTTCATCTGGTACAGAAGTTAGTTAACAGAAGACTGTAAAAGTTACTCAAGTAAGCCTCTCGTAGATTGATGTAACATCTGAAATACTACGACCAATTTTACTGCTTGGGACCCAGAAACCCCGAAATTCATAACAACTTGACCAGCTTTTAGGCATGGGGCTTGGACCTAGTTTTAATAATCACTGGATGTAAATTCTTCACCATTCATCATTATCTTCTGAACAGAAAATCAAAGGATAGGTGGTCATCCAGCAAATCCTTGCTCTAACAATGTTCAGTGAGATCTCTGTCATAGAAAATGTTTCTTGATAAAAGACGTACACAACAAACTCACTCTAAAACTCATGAAGCCTTCATTGTAATCACAAGAGGACAGTATTAGCAGAGAGAGAGAGTAAAAACCTGATTTCACCATAGTACCACTTAGCATTTGTGAGTATATAATTTACATTCACATTAACAATTTAACAGCAGATTTCAAGGGCATTTACAGAATGCTAATAAAAAAGCTGAAAACAATTAAGTACCAAGTATTTCCCTATAATAAATAGTCAGTAATAAACACCTTGCACAATTATATCAATCTCTGATTAGATTTAATAATGTTTTTGTTGTTTTTTACATTGTTTAGGGCTGAAATTTAGTTAAATGTTCTACCAAGACCTTGGCTTACAAATATTTTAAAGTAAACTGTCACGTCAATGCTCCATTTAATGATATTTAAAAGTTAGCTGTAGGTTGAACTCATTTTTAATCCTGTATCATTTTCACCTGACATTGTACCTGGATGTGATACACTCCATTGCACAATTCGCCCAGTAAGCACTTCAGCAAAGTTACTGGTGTGGAAGAGGAACATTTTCAGGAAGTGACATTTCTGCTTTGAATTGAACTGGTTCAACTTTAGCTATAGCAACTGCTAGGACAGTAAACATATGATTCCTATTCAAAATAAATTAAATATGTATTTGCTTTGAAAGCTATTATGGACTTTTTTTTAACCTCTCACTACTGCGCAGCCATTTTCGTACATGTCCAAGAATAACTCAAGTAATTTATGACATTTTTTTTTCAGGGGAGTTGTTAGGTGACAAAAAGACCAGGGATTGAGTAGTGGAGGATGGTTTATAAAAGCAGGTAGGGCAGGGCTCCCTCCAGATTTTGTTGCAATAAAATAACCCATTGATATGACATGGACTAATGATAAGTTGATGTTATAAAACACATTGTGTCTGCCTTATTTATTTTTGCAGTTTCCTTACTCCATTATTGATTACTAGAGATGCTGCTCAGAGGCCATCAACTAACCATGTACATATTTTGGGGGTGCTTTTGAAAAATGCCCCATTTGCTTGATATAGACCTTTCAGGTCTGCTTTAATAAGAATTCATATATAACTCTTTGACCTTTCGTCAAATCCTGGACCTCCATACAAAGTGGGGAGGTAAAAGGGGATAGGCCATTACTTCTAATTGATGCAAATTGTGTCCCTAACATCTCCCAAAGTAGGCATGGCTACCCAGAAAGAAGGTGGGTCTGTCTACGAATCGACAGGTCAGTCAAGCATGCCAGTTTACCAAGGGCAGACCATGCGTAGAGCACTATTTCAACACTCTCTGCAGGGTCTTAGTGCATTGAGCATAGTTCAAGCTTGTCTAATGATGTCCTTGTGCTATGCTTTCTGATTGCAGTCAGGACAGTGTGACAGGAGGGACTGTCCTGCCAAATTCAGGGTGGTTTTCAGTTCAATTCGAGGACACCACTTGTAGCATTCGTTATGTTGAGCTATTTCAATTGCTTTTGTTTGAATTGTTCATTGCAAACAGCTGAAAGTCTGGACATTTTAACATTAAAACTGATTTGCAATGGGGGGTGAATAATTTCGACCACTTAGAGCCAGTGAGACTTAGAGGCTTGCTATTCATTGGGAGGTTGGTCATATTTAACCTGTTAGGAGACTACTGGGATTAGTTTATAATACAGTTTCCTTCTCACTATGTATGCCATTATTAGATCAGAGCTGGGTATTCTGATCTAGCCTTTAAAGTAACACTATAGTGTTAGTAATACAAAATTTTACCTATATAATTAGACATGTTAACCCCTATGTGTCAATGGCTTAGATAAATCAAATTATTTAGTTTAGATTGCTCTTGTTCATCTATGTCAACGTTTCTTTGTAACAATTGTTTATAATTTGTAAAGAAATATGATTTGTATCTAAATTTAAATGTCATCACAATCCATGTAACTCATCCATCAGGAAGGGGTTAAATGACATGTATGGATTTACGAGTTCTAAATAGATTAATATATTGTGTGCACAATGACTTATTTTCAGGTGTCTGTGTCTATTGACATGGGATATGAATGCATAAATAACACAACCATATTAATTTGCAAAGAAAGAATATTTATAACAGCTTGAAACTCCTGCTAAATACAGAGTAAGTTTTATTAATATTTAGTAACTGAGAGATAAAAAAAAAAAAAAGGAAAGTATCCTCTAAAAGTGTTTTTTCATCATAGTGTTATTCAGGGATATGGTAAATGTCACGCAGTTATATCTTCTTTATTTACATGTTAATTATTGGATTTAACTCCATAAATAGATTTAAAAAAATAGCTTCCAGTTAAAAAATAATTGTCAACTTTTATAACAACACTGTCACTTTTGAGATTTACATAAAGATAAAATCTTTATGGAAAAATCATATATTCTGAGTTAGAATGTACCTAAAATTCCAACAGAGGCTTTGATTTAATTCCATTGACCGATAACAGTCAATAATCCTTTTTTTGGACAATTTTTTAAAATCAAATTTTGGCTAGATTTATTTCAAACTGAAATTCAAGCAGCTGAAAATGATAAACAAGTTGTCTGACCGATATAAAACTACAGGTAAATGTGCATCGAAAGCACATTTATCTGCTTTAGTGATTAACTCTGTTTGTATAACATAAACAAAAAAAAAAAAAAACTGAGAAAAAAGGGAGGTTTAATTCCTTCTTATGCCCCCCACCTATGATGCCACAAGTGGGGGCATATCTACTAAACAGTCAGCAGTTATTTAAGACCAGTTATTAATAACATACAGGGGGAGCGGGACCTGGCACTATTAAAAAAAATGAAGGAAAATTCTAAAGTCTCCCAGCCTCCAACCCCAGGTCGCATGTGGGGAATATTAATTAATAATCAAGGGACATCCAAGTGTACTTCCAGCCCCACCCATGAGTATCAGGTGGGGTATGTTAACTAATAAACAGGGGGACATCACTGTCATCCCAGCCACACCAGTGGGTGGTGGGATGGGGCGATATAAAATATGGAAGGGGTGACATGCTACTGTCCATCCCTCTATCTGTAAATTTTAGATGAAGGTATTAATGATGAATGGGTATTTTCCCTTAAAACAAGTTACTAAACAGTGTCCTTAGATGAGATTTTTAAACATGTTGGGCAACATAATATATAAACACTAAGGATAATAGGTCGGTTCAGTTCCTTCTTTCTTCTTCTATCACTGAATTAGGGTCTAGCTTTCACATCTTACTGTAGGTCACTTGTTCTACTCTATCTGAATTTTTGTATCAAAATACAACTTAATTTTTACAAGAAAACACATTTTAAGGTTTGTTTTCAGAGCAGACACGCAGCTATTGTTAGCTACAGTATGTATGGTGATCTATGTAAATATATTGAAAAATATACCAAAATAAAAGATGTATTGCTTTGCTATAGGGAAACTCTAATGTTAGAAATACAAACACACTATATCTAATGTTAGAGATTCTTCCCGATGTTTAAGATACATGGGCTCCTCATTTAAGAGAGAAATAAATAAGATTGACTTACTGTGTCTGCCTCTCTGGCCCTGGCTGTAAACATCAGTGATGATGATTTCAGTCAACTCAGTGTTTCTCCATAGAGAAGCACTGTGAGGCCTTCTGCACATGTGTGGCAATCGTTATTATGTGCAAATCTGCATGCTCTTAATGGGGCAATGGGAGCCCCAAGTAAATTCCATCTCCCATTGGTCCATGTCGTTCCGGTGTACACTGTACACTGTGCCCTATTGTGGTTTCTTTCTGTCCCAGTAATAAGTGCATTCCTTGTTCTCTTGTATATTTATTCTGGTATTGACCTTTGTTTTGTTACTGACTCTGCATTTACCTTTAATCCATTCATGTGTTAGCTTGTCTGACTGATTACAGTGCACCTGACTCTGGCTAGTTCTCGTTGTCACTGTCTCTTTGTTACCCTGACCTCGGCTTGATACTGACTATGCTTTTTCAATGTCTAACATTAAGTCTGGCCATTCTAAGGCCAGTTATACGTTATTTCCTTGTTTTATCCCTTGCTGTCCTGAACTCTGCGTGTTTGGGTATTATTTATTTATTTATTTTTTGCAAAATGATTTCTTTATTTTATTTAAAAACAGAAATGTCAGTTTTATACCTCATTCCCCCATCTTATTTAATACACTTGAAGTACTTACTGGGGTGAATGTTGCTGCACAGGTAGGTGATAAAATATACCTCTACAGTAGCATCAAGTAACAATGCTCCAGGCACGCTCTGGTGCATTCGGGCATTCCTTCAATAGTGTCATGTGGCACAGCAAGGGTTAATTTAAAAAAAAAAATGTATTCTTAATTTTGCTTTTCATTTTTTTTCCCCCATGTATGCAAACAGATATATATTTAAAAAGAATGTATAGTTAACTAGACCAACTGATGTATTACATACATATACACATATACAAACATATATACTAACATAGGACTTGGTGTTAGAGGATCTTTCAGTTACCACCTGTTGGCATCAAATAAAGCCTTAAAATATCCATGCATGTATCCTCATGTATTGTGTTTAAACACCTGTCTTCTCCCATTTCCTTTAGAATCTTATTCCAGAAATTATAATGAGTGTTATCTTTCCTGGAGTATAACGTAATATCTCTTTCCATTCTGCATTGGAAAATCAACTGGCTTTTCACCATAGGCCAATTAATTACATTTGTTGATTTCCAGTTTTTTGCTATATGCAATTTTACTGCTGTCATTAAGTGTACAAATATGTTTTTCTCTTGTTGATTCAACGCTTGTAAAGATAAGTGTAGCAGTGCCCTATTGGACGTGAGATTAAATTTACGTCCTAACCATTCAGAAAAAATGTCATCAACTTTAGGCCATATTGAGCTTAGCAAAGGGCAGTTCCACCACATATGCATCGGATCTCCCCTTAATCTCTTGCATCTCCAACATCTGTCAGAACTATGTGAGTACATTTTAGCAATGTTGGCAGGGACTAAATGCCATCTATTCATCATCTTGAATTGTAATTCATTAAGATTCAAACAGTGGATAGTTTTATAAGAAAAACTTGAAGCCTCATTCCATTCGGACTGTGGAATGGAAATTTGAAGTTCTTGTTCCCATCTACTAATCGCAAGCGGAGCAAGGTCTATCGTTAGAGTTTTTATTATAAGAAGACATTTTGTCGGCAGTTTTTTTATAATCCTTCTGCTGAATTAAATTATTTAGAAGCTTACTAGCTGTTCCCATATTGCCCCTATCCACATATTTATTAGTAATGCCCTTTACTCTCAAATATCTAAAGGTTTTATTTTGTAATCCATATTCCGTTTGCAATTCAATCAATGATTTTTCCTCTTTCCCATCTCACACATCCTTAATACAAGTTATCTCATTATTTATCCATGAGGAGAGATCTAAATCTTCAGTCAAATAACTACAAACATTTTACGAGAAGGAGGTTGAATTTTATTTTGTAATCCCAGTTTTATTTTGGTCACTTTCCAGTTACTTACTATCAGCCAAAGTACTAAGCTTGCATCTAATATCAAAAAAGTTATTTTATCATTCAAAGGGTTCCAAAAAATCCAAAGGAAATCTTTCTCTATACTAAATTTATTCTGCCCCACCATGATATCTCTAGAGGCTCCTATTTCTTTAATGATCTATTCATCTGTCTAATTAAAGGTAATACATTGATCTCCAACCAATTTGTTGGGGATAAAGATATATTTATACCCAGATACGAGAAATAGTGTTCTGCTCATGTGAAACCATACTGTCGATCCAGTTGACTAATTTCTTCAACTTTTAAATTTCTTTCCATTGCTACGGTTTTCCCCAAAATCAACTTATAATTTGAAACTCTGCTGTATGCTCTTATTAATTTCATAATTTCCAGTATTGAATAAGGAAGATCTTCGACAATTAACAAAGTATCGTCCGCATAGAGTTTAATATTTTGATTATTTCTAATTTCACAAGCTAATAGTTCTAAAGAAAGTATATACAGTAAAGGAGAAAGTGGGCAGCCCTGCCTAGACCCATTTGTAAACTGGAACCACTGTGATCTTACTCCTGAACTTGTAACTCTGCCCGTGGGTGATGAATAGAGGGCCATAATTGCTCGGTAAATTAATCCCTGAATTCCAGATGCCTTAAGTGTCTCCCTCATAAAATCCCAGCTGACCCTGTCAAAAGCCTTTTTGGCATCAAGTGACAGTGTCAGCTGGGAGATCTGCCTCCTATCAACATCTTCATATAGGCTGAACAGGGTTCTGATGTGATTTCATGAAGATCTCCCTGGAATAAAGCATACCTGATCTCTATGTATAAGACCCTCCAGTAATGGTTTAAGTCTTTCTGCTATTATCCCTGCATGCAGTTTGGCATCCGCTTTTAACAGTAATATAGGCCTATAACTTGATAAATCTGTGGGTTCTTTTTCCCTTTCAGTATGGCAATCACATTTCCTTTTAACATTTCCTCTGGGAATTCACCTCTCTCTGCTATCTCATTGAATAATTCCATCAACTGGGGTGTCAACTCATCTTTAAAGGTTTTATAAAAAAAAGCATCAAAGCGATTGGGACCAGGTGATTTTTTTTTAGTTTGAGTCTCTCAATCAATTTCTCTACTTCTTGGTTTGTAAGGTTTATTGATCTCCTCTAGTGCCTCCAGTGATGGCCTTGGGAATACTTTATTCCTAAAACATTCAGAGGTTTCTATACAACTAGCCCTTACTGGTAAAGAGTATAAAGCCTGTATCTGCTGAATGCCGAACCTATCTCTTCTGGTGACAAAAATGGCTCAGCCCCAAAGGTAATTTTTTAAATCTTTGATTCCACCTTTTTATTTTTTTAACTTATTTGATCAAATTCTATCTGCTTTATTACCTTTGTAGTAGCTTACTGAGTTTAGTGCATCTAAATTATGATTTGCTTTCTCAATCAACTGATTGTTTACTCTTTTCTCAAGCTCAGCAATTTTATTAAATGTAACTCTTGAGAGCCTTTGTTTATTTTCCATCTTTAGATTAAATAGTTGGATATAAAGGTCGGAAATCTTCATTTCTGCCCGTTTTTTTGCTTGAGCTCCCAATTTTATTAGATAATCTCGCACTACACTCTTATATGCTGTCCAAATCGTACAAAAAGAGATTTCTGGAGACAAATTTCTTTGAAATATAATTCTGTCATTGTTTTTATGTAATCCCTATTTTCTTGAGATTTTAATAAAATAGTATTTAACCTCCAATCTCTTTTAATCCTGAATGTTTTGTCTTTTAGATCTAAAACAACTGCATTGAGATCAGTCCAGGTCAGATCTTGAATCCTTACATTCTTAACTTGATTTATAGCCCCTAGGTCTCCTATTATCAGCTCTATTCTCGAATAGGAATAATGTGTTTTAGAGTAGCATGTATAATCTCTTCCCTCTACATGATATAATCTCCATATTCGTATAGTTAGTTTCTTTCTAATATCTCACTTTTTCTATTTTATCAAAGATTGCTGAAATAAAATTATGCGGGCGTTTATTTGGAACATAAAAATGTACTAAAGTCGTACTGATACCATTGATCTCTCCTACTAAGATTATATATCTGCCATCTGTATCAATCTCTTGGTATTTCAATTGGATCTCTACTTCTCTGGCAACCAATATTGCTACCCCTCTTTTTTTTGGGGGGGGGGGGGGGAAGCGAAGAAATGAAAACTGTTGGATATCTATTAGATTTTACATTTATTTCAATTGATTATCCTCCAATGTGTCTCTTGTACACAACAAATATAATTTTTGCTTGTATAAAAACTGGGATAGTTTGGACCTTTTTTGTGGAGAATTCAAACCTTGTGCGTTAATCATACATAACCTAACCATATTTGATTACGTTATATTTTTATCACCTCCTCTAACACCAAGTCATTTACAGAAATGCATTACATTTACGGGTACACAACAAATTACATTCACATCGACTAATATAAACATCCAACCTACTAACCCCATATAGAAGTTGGAATTCATGCCCTAGTATTAGAGATGTCCCGAGCAGTTCGCCAGGAACTGTTCGCCGGCGAACATAGGTTGTTCGCGGTCACCGCGGCAGGCGAACATATGCGATGTTCGGTCCGCCCCCTATTCGTCATGGAGGTGGGAGGGTCTGGGAGGGAGGGTCTGCTGCTGATTGGCTGGAATGTGTCTGCTGACTGTGAGGTACAGGGTCAAAGTTTACTCAATGATGACGAATAGGGGGCGGACCGAACATCGCATATGTTCGCCTGCCGTAGCGACCGCGAACAAGCTATGTTCGCTGGCGAATAGTTCCTGGCGAACTGTTCGGGACATCTCTGCCTAGCATTATTCCCCTCAGCATGGAAATAATGAGCCATAACTAGTATGGCTCTAAGAGCCTATCCAGTGAGGAAACCATTGATTTATATTTAAGGAAAGCCTGAAATCCGGAAGCGAAAAAAACAAAAAAATCATTGAAGTTCTGTGGTATCCAATTCAAATCATTAATATAAACCTATAAACCTCTCTCCTCTTATCTATTTCTTTAAGTGCCAAATCACAAACCATTTCCATCGTATTACACTTTGTACCTGCCAAAAAGTACTAAAAAATATAAATAAATAATAGTAATAAAATATATATACAATAAAAATGAATTAAAAAATTCTTCTAAATTCTATATCCAATTCGGATTATTATTATACACCTCTCTTCATCTGTGTTCTGTATACTATTCCTTTATCTATTTCTTAAATTTCCCTTAGTTATTTCTTATGCTTGTCCCAAATCCTTTCCGTCATATTTCACCTTGTACACAACAAAATTATTAATGAGGAAAAAATATAAATAAAATCAGTGAAGTTCTGTGATATCCTCTCTCCTCTGTGTTCTATATACCTTTCCTTTATCTATTTTTCTAGATTTCACTTAATTATTTCTTATTGTCTAATATTTATTAAATTACCATATTTCACTCTGTGCTTGTCAGAAACCCTTTTCATCATATTTTACCTTGTACTAGACAAAATTATTAATGAGGAAAATAAATAAATAAATAAAAAATAAAATAAAAAATAAAAGGAGAATAACTTATGTCTCTTAGAACGATTCTCCTGCAACCATAATATTTTTTTTCTCTTAGCCATATCTTCAATTTTCCTGGCGATTGAAATTGTGTCCATCTTGAATCATACCAAACTAGGATTTGAGAGGAGAATCCCCACTTGTATCTTGTCTGGAAAAAGCATAATGTTTTCATACAGTGGTGATGGTGCCTTTTCTTTTCTGGCTTTAATATATTCTCCTTATTTTGATATGAAGAGCAGCATACAAGCACGTCCCTTTGGATATTATCTGGCAATTGTGGTGCCTTAAATGTCCTGTGCCATCGTTGGGAGTATTGGTGTAGCCTCCTTTCTCGATTCTCAAGTTTAAAATAAATTCTTCCAGAAATTTACCCAAATTCTCATTGGCAACAGGTTCTGGAATACCTCTAAATATTATATCCGAGCATCTGGAACGGTCCTCCAAGTCTGCTATCTTGCTTGCCAGATTTAATATTTTATTCTCGTTTTTAATATTCCTCTCTTGTTGAGATGAGATCATAAAATCTAGATTTTCTATTTTTTCTTCATTGTCTTTTTCTTTTTTCATAAGGGTAATTAACTCAGATTTTATTTCCTTGATATTCAATTTCTGTTTAAATTTTATCAAATTGTTGGTCCAAAGCCTCGGTTAACAATTCTAAAGTAATTGAATTATGTCTTGGGCTCGCTGAGCATTCTTTATGGCTCTCTTCATCTTCTGATTGTTTATTGGATGATTGATCTTGCAAAATAGATTTTTCTCCTTCTTCTCATTTGAGTAATTGAGGTGAGAAGAAAGAAAGATGTTTCTCGACCTTTGTATCTTTTTCCTTTCTGTCCTTTTTTAGTCAGTTGTTTAGTTTCTTGGCCCTTTTTAGCAGCCATTTTCTTAATTTTCTCTTTTACCTAAAACAAACTTTCACTCTGAGTTTCCAATGTTTAAAATTTTCCACCCGCTTCTGAGATTGCAACAGATATTGCTTTTGCATCTTTTATTTCTCAATCTCCGTGTAGGAGCGAGAAACCAAGAAGAGAGAGAAGGAAGAGAAAAAAAAAACGACAAAAAAAACACACAAAAAAAGAAAAATCAGACCTCAATAAGCTATATAGAAGTATATATGAAAAAATCAGGCTTATCCTCTGTCTTCTTTCTCTTCCTCTGATTTGAGATTTAATTGTTTACTCTGCAACTTCTTGTTATTTACTTATTTGAAAGACCTGGTTTTGGTAATTTATTAGCTAATTATCGCTTTTCTTTTCCTTCCTGTCACATATTCATCCTCACCTTATGGTATCTGTGGTAGTAATTGCCTTCCTGGCAATAACGGAAGTGCCGCTCAGCAGCTCTGTGCCAGTATACCTGACTCCTACAACATGTTGGTGGCCACGGCCCGCTGCGGATCCACGCCATATTATTGCCCAACGTCCGCCCATGGTAATGATGACGTAAAGGTGCATGTGACGTCATGCAAAAGATGCGCGCGCACGCACGTTTTGGGGTCAAAGGCCGGTTACGGCCAATCGGATCTGTAGGAGGCTTATTTAAACTCATTTTTACTATTCTTAGGTACGTTAAGTCTGTCCATTCTAAGGTCCCTTAGTCCTAGGTGTGACACAATTCTGCGTGCTGGATCAACTGTAATCCTGACACTTCACTTCTTTAACTCCTTCTCCTTTCTCTTTTGTTTTTCAACACGTCTGTATATTATCACTCTTGTTCTTTCTCTGAGTTATTTTTATTTTTTCCCTCTCCCCACAGCGTTTTAATACCCAGCTTGTGTACCATTTGGAGAAGGGGGAAACAGTCGGCAAATCCAGTATGCCACAGTCAGTTATAATATAATATAATGTAAAAAATGTACTTATCTGTACTACCATCTCCTTTTGCCGTTTGCTTTCAGTGTCTCCTCTCTCATTCCTTCTCCTTTAGCTTCCTTGTGTTCAATCAGTGGCCATGTTATGGACAAAATACTAAAATGTATTTTTTACTATGATACACTTGTGTTTATATCTTATTTGTCACACATTCCCTAAAAGAATATCCTTGTAAGAGGGTCATGATTTCTTACACATGTGTGCTCAGTAACTATTTCCTCTTTAAATTCCTCCCATCCGGCTACCCTCCCCCCTTCCCATCGAGCAAGCCTCGTGTAACACATTCCTGTGTTAAAAGAACAGCTTCCTTTACTAACTCCTCCCCCACTTCCTTTGTGCAAATTAACAGCTATGTGCCACGTGTAACAAAATGGAGAATCGCTGTTAAAGTAACTGTTTCCCCTTCAGCCCCTCTCTGTTCAGTAACTACTCACTCCCCCTCCCATCGTGTAACCAAGACAGAGCTGGAATGTGGGTGGGAGAACTCTGTAATGATGACATTACATCCTGTAGGGTGGGTTTAGACAAGACCCCTTAACCAATTGTTGAATGTATACTGTATGTTAACTGTGACTCTGTACATTACATATTTCTGCTTTAAAAGGCAACTGCACCCCCTGCAATAAAGGCCACTCTGGAGTTCTTCATAAACCTGCAATGTGTCCGGTGTGACTTACTTCTAAAAGGTATGCGCACAATCAATTTAGAAAGGAGTAGATAGACAAATAATCAAAGTTTGCTTTGATCTAAATCAGCCATAGATCTTGCTGTCTTCTCGCCGTAATCCACACACCCTCTTTCCAGTCTCACTTTAGGAGAAAAAAGTGGTGGAACTGATGCCAAACCTCCCTCTTCAGCCATGTACCTGGATATCTCTATGGGATATCTATTTTCCGTCGGCGTCTATTGCGGGTACTGCCATAGCCGCGGAGTTATTCCCAGGCTCCCTCACTGTTTGGACTCCTTAACGCTGCAATTGTAACCGCGTGGCGTGTTACGTCATCGCTCCACCCCCCATGTTTGGGCATTACACCATGCCAAGAATTTGACTGTGCATTATGTTTTTAAGTCACAAATATATGGACAGTTATGTTATCAGTCATGCAAGCACTATTGTCAACACTTACATAACCCTTTAGTCCACTGCATATAAAAGAAAAAAATATTAGTGTCTAAAAAAAAAAAAAAAAAAAAAAAAAGACTTACAGTTATTATCTTAGCCTCCTCCATGAGTGCACCATAAATACATTGCATTATATATCTCTTTGACCCATTATGGCTTATGATAAAAGTACAACAATGTTCTATTGGCTACCTTTGAGTCTACCATTTGAAAACATCTTATCTCAGGTTGAAATCTCTGTGATATGTAAACAAGTCTTCTTGTATACTGTATGTTTTGTACTATCTTAGGTTGGATTTGAACAGTTTACTAGCTATAAAAAAAATGACAATAATAAAGTCACAAAACACTAAACAAATGAAGCTACGGAATTAAAATGTAACTGTAACGGATCACCTGGCACCCCGACTGAGTACCTCCGTTAATGGATGCTCCTAGTGCTTCCTGAGGACTCCAAGCACTCTGGCAGACACCACAATCACCGAATCCGAGAAACCTTTTAAATTCTCCCAAGCATATGAATGCTGTAGACCATTGAATAGGAACCATACGAATAGGCTTGTACTCCTAGCAGTCAACTGGAACAGCACTCAATAAATCCTTCCCCCCAATAATGAGACGACACATCACTTTGAGGGTAAAACAGGAACTCTGGACTGTCTCATCCAGCCTGGCTTTTATTACAATAATCCACATACAGGCCACACCCAGGGGGAGGCATAAAATAACCAATCACATACATGGTTCAGCCCACACATCCCCTCCCCTCAGATAACATTAAACCCAATTATCCGGTACACTTTTCCAGCCAAGTTCTGGATGTACCCCAAAAACAGGGGGTACACCTTTAAATCAAAATCAAAATTCAAGTCATTCGGATGAACGGTTCGGGAGATATGGGGTTCCAAAGATTTGACCGACCGCATGGGTAAAGTATCCGAAAACAGTTCCATGCATTTTGGCCCTGCGGTCGGTCACAAACAAGGGAATGAAAACAGACGAATTGCCTGTGTTATAGAGCCTGGAGAGGGTTTGAATGAATTCCCTTGTTTGTGGGGTTCTTTCTACCGAACGGCGGGTCATTCGGTAGTTTCTATACGAATTTCTGGAAGTATGGAGGTCTCAGCGGTGTTTGCCTAGTCAAGTGTCCGATTTTAGTTCCAGACACTTGACGGCAAAACACCGCTGTTCGGTAGTTTAAGATGGCCGCCGCCACGTGTTTGTTTCCCAAATGGCGGCCACCCAGAGGACAAAGAATACATTACACTGATTGCCAATTACCCGTTTGCAACATTGTTGCAAACTGTAATTGGAGGCACACTTATTCCTGGGTGGTCTGGTTGTTCGGTAGTTTCCCTCAATATAATGAATGGAGTGATTCTACCGAACAATCAGATGAATGCTGCATACATATCCCAGGTTAAACTTAACACACAAATACACATAGAATATTACAGGCAGTACACTAGAATATGTAGCACAGTCTTAAAGGGACAGTAGTCCCAAAAGTCCCAATATGTCCATAGATGCTGTTAAAAGGGCCAGTAGCAGCAATATACAGTACAATATGCCCCAAATAAGCCAGGGGCCATAGTCAGTAGGTAGGAGGCTAGCAAACAGGCTTCTCCAGGGCCCAGTGGCGAGGTTGGTTTCGCCACATTTCTCCCCTTTTCCAAACATACTAACAGGGTACCTGACCTCTTGCCGGTCAGTGCCCTTGTTAGTCCAGCAGCCCACCCACAAAACAGAAACAGCAGTACAGTCCACCCACAATGAATGGTTACTACACCTGAGTAATGGAAAAACTTGTCCAGGTCCAGGTGCCTCACCCCGGCTGTGTGGGGGACTGGTAGGCTGTTTTGGTGGGTTGCTGAGTGGGCAGAGACCAGCGGTACTCTGCCCTGGTGCCAGCACTACTACGGGAGTAGTCTGGGTGGAGCCTGGTTGCTGGAGACCGACTGTCTCCCCTTTAGCTGCGCAGCTCTGCTTCTGGAGACCGACTGTCTCCCCTTGAGTTACACAGCTCTGCTGCTTGAGACCGACTGTCTCCCCTTTAGTTACACAGCTCTGCTGCTGGAGACAGACTGTCTCCCCTTTGGCTAAACAGCCCTGTTGTGGGGGGGCAGGACCGACCGTCCCTACCCCCTGTGCTGGAAGTGCAGAGACCACGGTCCCATCTGCACAGGTGTGGGGCTTACAGTCTCCCCCTGGTACATTAAGCTGCCGCTGGGGAGAGGTGGTAACCAGCTCCTCTCCCATTAGAACACTCTGCCCATTGATGATCCGCCGCTGGGGAGAGGTGGTAACAATCTCCTCTCCCATGCCTACTTTCAGTCTTTGTGGAGGGAGACCGACTGTCTCTCCTCCCAATTCAGTGTCCTGCTGCTGGGGAATAGAGACTGGGCTCTCTATTCCCAAAAAATCACGCTGCTGCTGGGGGGTAGGACCAACTACCTCTGCCCCCTGTAACTCAGCCTTCCGCTGGGGAGGAAGGACGCTGCTCTCCTCTCCCTGCACTTCACACTGCCTTCCCGGCATATCACTCTGCTGCTGGGGGGTAGGACCAACTACCTCTGCCCCCTGTAACTCATCCTGCCGCTGGGGAATGGGGACTGGGCTCCCAATTCCCTGCAATTCACACTGCCGCTGGGGAATGGAGACTGGGCTCCCAATTCCCAACAAATCACACTGCTGCTGGGGAGTGGAGACTGGGCTCCCAATTCCCAATAAATCACGCTGCTGCTGGGGGGTTGGACCCACTACCTCTGCCCCCTGTAACTCGGGCGCAGAGACCACGGTCCCATCTGCACTCGTGTGGGGCTTACTGTCTCCCCTTGGTGTGCTAAGCTGCCGCTGGGGAGAGGGGGTAACAAACTCCTCTCCCTTACACACTTTCAGCAGCTGGGGAGCAGGGCTGACCCTCTGTACTCCCTGTAGGCAGGGCGCAGAGACCACGGTCCCATCTGCGCTGGTGAGGGGTTTACTGTCTCCCCTTGGTGGGTTAGGTTGTCGGTGGAGAGAGGGGGTAACAAACTCCTCTCCCTTACACACCTTCAGCCGCTGGGGAGAGGGGATAACAGGTTCCTCTCCCTGAACCGTAGACTGCCGCTGGGGAGGAAGGACGACCCCTTCAGCTCCCTGTAACTTGGGCGCAGAGACCACGGTCCCATCTGCGCTGGTGTGGGGCTTACTGTCTCCCCTTGGTGCGCTAAGCTGCCGCTGGGGAGAGGGGGTAACAAACTCCTCTCCCTTACACACTTTCAGCTGCTGGGGAGCAGGGCTGACCCTCTGTACTCCCTGTAGGCAGGGCGCAGAGACCAAGGTCCCATCTGCGCTAGTGAGGGGTTTACTGTTTCCCCTTGGTGTGCTAAGCTGCCGCTGGGGAGGAAGGACGACCCCTTCAGCTCTCTTTTTGTCTAAATCTGCTAGGCGCTGCAGGAAATCTGCCGTTGATTCCCTTATGAACTGCACAATTTTCTCAGAGGGTTTGGGTCCAAAGAAAGCCAGCCGTATGGCAATCTCTCTGTCCAACCGCTCCTGAGTGTAGCCAGGCGCCATGCTTGCTCTGCTGCAGTTGCTTCTTTTGTGGATAGGGACGCTGTACGGGTACTAGCGTTGTCCTCCCTTTGTAATCCAAACGAACTGTGTCTCCGAGCTGCTTTACCTCACACTAGGACGCCATCCCACCGCTGCCACCAATGTAACGGATCACCTGGCACCCCGACTGAGTACCTCCGTTAATGGATGCTCCTAGTGCTTCCTGAGGACTCCAAGCACTCTGGCAGACACCACAATCACCGAATCCGAGAAACCTTTTAAATTCTCCCAAGCATATGAATGCTGTAGACCATTGAATAGGAACCATACGAATAGGCTTGTACTCCTAGCAGTCAACTGGAACAGCACTCAATAAATCCTTCCCCCCAATAATGAGACGACACATCACTTTGAGGGTAAAACAGGAACTCTGGACTGTCTCATCCAGCCTGGCTTTTATTACAATAATCCACATACAGGCCACACCCAGGGGGAGGCATAAAATAACCAATCACATACATGGTTCAGCCCACACATCCCCTCCCCTCAGATAACATTAAACCCAATTATCCGGTACACTTTTCCAGCCAAGTTCTGGATGTACCCCAAAAACAGGGGGTACACCTTTAAATCAAAATCAAAATTCAAGTCATTCGGATGAACGGTTCGGGAGATATGGGGTTCCAAAGATTTGACCGACCGCATGGGTAAAGTATCCGAAAACAGTTCCATGCATTTTGGCCCTGCGGTCGGTCACAAACAAGGGAATGAAAACAGACGAATTGCCTGTGTTATAGAGCCTGGAGAGGGTTTGAATGAATTCCCTTGTTTGTGGGGTTCTTTCTACCGAACGGCGGGTCATTCGGTAGTTTCTATACGAATTTCTGGAAGTATGGAGGTCTCAGCGGTGTTTGCCTAGTCAAGTGTCCGATTTTAGTTCCAGACACTTGACGGCAAAACACCGCTGTTCGGTAGTTTAAGATGGCCGCCGCCACGTGTTTGTTTCCCAAATGGCGGCCACCCAGAGGACAAAGAATACATTACACTGATTGCCAATTACCCGTTTGCAACATTGTTGCAAACTGTAATTGGAGGCACACTTATTCCTGGGTGGTCTGGTTGTTCGGTAGTTTCCCTCAATATAATGAATGGAGTGATTCTACCGAACAATCAGATGAATGCTGCATACATATCCCAGGTTAAACTTAACACACAAATACACATAGAATATTACAGGCAGTACACTAGAATATGTAGCACAGTCTTAAAGGGACAGTAGTCCCAAAAGTCCCAATATGTCCATAGATGCTGTTAAAAGGGCCAGTAGCAGCAATATACAGTACAATATGCCCCAAATAAGCCAGGGGCCATAGTCAGTAGGTAGGAGGCTAGCAAACAGGCTTCTCCAGGGCCCAGTGGCGAGGTTGGTTTCGCCACAGTAACATTTTGATTAACCTTTTTTTTTCTTATTCATTTAGCCCCTTTTGTTTTAATTTATCCTTGTCAATCCATCTAATGTATAATAAAAAATAAACATTGATTTTGCAGTTTTTTTCTGCCTGTGTGTTCCTTTAGAGGGCAGTAACGTCTCTTTTATCAGCTCGCTCCTCTCAGCAATGCTAATATTCTGAGTTATATTAAAATCTTTCAAATGCAACATTAAAATATAATATAAAGTCAATTTTGCAAGAAGTTTATAAAAATTGCAAAGAGCCGGAAAAAAAAAAAAACAGTCAACATTATTACTCCAAACGCTTTGTCTTAGTATTCTGGCTCCCACAGAAGGTCTTGCTTGCTTCACAAGACTCTTGCAGATGTGAGTGAGAAGCTCTGGTTTATTAAAGCCCTGAAGCTACTGCTATTACAATAAGCCATTTATTAGTTCCCAATATATTCTTCTGTTGAAGGGGGTTTAACGCATAGCGCTGTCTTGGTTTTGACAACAATGAAATATATTTGTTCAAGAGGGATCATAAAAGTGCAGGGCAGAAGCAAGGCCATGCTTGGGAAACAACTCATTTCAAGCTACGAGAATCTTTTTATTTGGTAAAAAAATAAATAAATTGGTATCTATAATACATTCCTATTTAGAAAAATATAATATTATATGTTGTCTGAGAACATGGAACAATGTTAGCTGTGTTACCTATTAACTACTTATTATGCTACATTATTATTATTATTATTATTATTATTATTATCGCTATTTATATAGTGCAAACAGATTCCGTAGCGCTTTACAATATTATTAGAGGGAGGGTTTAACTATAAATAGGACAATTACAAGAAAACTTACAGAAGCAATAGGTTGAAGAGGGCCCTGCTCAAACGAGCTTACAGTCTACATTTGCACTATATATGTGCCTTGTGCAAATTCAAAAATTAATTGTGTGCATTAGGATATTTTAAAGGGACACTTTAGTAACCTAAAGAAGTTTAGCTTAATAAAGCAGTTTTGGTGTGTAGATCATGCCTCTGAAGTCTCACTGCTCAAGTATCTGCCATTTAGGAGTTAAATTACTTTGTTAAATCGGAACTGGTATTAAGGAGCCTCAGGTATCATAGGATACCTGACATTTACCTCTGTCAGGTGGAGCCATGGTGATTGGCTCTAGATTGACAGGTGAGCTATAGCCCTCAACGTGAGTACTACACATAGCCCTTGAATTCAATTCAAATCATGGCAGCTAAGTAATCCCACTCATCCCACCCCATGATAAACAAAAGCCAGATGGTCTGAAAAGACAAAATGGAAAAGAGATCCAGACTCTAGGTCTTACAGGCGTGTCATACAGGTGAAAAGCTGCCACTCAGAATAGGCACACCCCAAAAGAAGCCTATTGTTGCGGTCACCGGCCCGCCGAGCCTCACGGTCGTGCCCGACCGGCACGACCGCTCCGACTACACGAGCTTACCTGCTCGTCGGCGAGCCGGGAACCGCGCACGTAGTTCTTCCGGGCATCGCGCCCAGATCCAAGATGGCGCCGACCGCGTGGTCGCGTCTATTGCTAGCCCCGCCCCCGAGAATTATACCAACGTGTGCGTGACGTCACGACGTCAACGCACACGCACGTTTTGGGGTCAGAGGTCGCCCTCTGACCAATCATAGCCTAGAGAGGGGTATTTAAACCCCTAGCTTTCCCCATTACTTTGCCATGTCGTGGTTTCAGTTTCCTGGTTTCCTGAAAGTGCTATTCTCGTGTTTCTGATTTCCTGGTATCCTGATCCTTGGCGTTTCCCTGGTTATTCTGATCTCTGGTTTCCCTGACTTGGCTTGTTTTATCGGTATTGAGTATTTTCTGGCTTCCTTGACCTCGGCTTTCCCTTTGACCATTCTCTGTCTCTAGCGTATTAGTCCGGCCATTCTAAGGACCGGTTTACGCTCTTTCCTATTATTTTCCTTTTCTTACTTATGTATATGTTTACATAGTTTCTGCGTGCTGGACCACATTACTAGTCGTGACATTACGACATGGCCATGGATCCTGCAGAACTATGCAAGCATATGATCGCATGTGAGAGTAGGGTGGAGGATATGGACCACAGGTTAGACCAATTTGCCCAGGCATTTCAGACCTTGCTCCAGAGGACTGCCTATTTAGAGGTCCCTCCGGTACCACCTGTGGTTCCGCCACCTGTAGTGGTTCCCGTACCACATAGACCACCGTCCATAACCTTGTCACCGCCCCCTCGCTATGGAGGTGATTCTAAGGAATTCAGAGGTTTTTTAAACCAAATTGAATACCACTTTGAGGCCTCCCCAGGTTCATTCCCAACAGATAGATCAAAAATAGGCTATCTGATGAACCAATTAACTGGAAAAGCTTTGACCTGGGCTAACCCCTTATGGGAAAGTGGTGACGCAGTAGCCCGTGATTACAATACTTTTCTTACGGCCTTTAAAGCTACATTTGAACCTAAAGGCAGGGAGAAGAACGCTGCCAAAGCCCTTATGCGAATCAAGCAAGGCAGTCGTTCTGTAGCCGATTATGCTATAGAGTTCAGGACATTAGCGTCTGAGGTTGATTGGACCAATAGCGGTCTGGTGGCTGCTTTCTCTGAAGGTTTAGCTGAGAATATACACGATGAGACTGCAGCTAGAGACCTTCCGGTTAATCTTAACGAGTTTATTGCCTACATGATAGACATTGACAACCGGCTCAGAGAGAGAGAGAAAAACAAACAACGTAACAGACGCTCTAATTTGTCCATAGCCCCTCGTTTCTCCAATCCAGTGGTGAGTAGCCAAACGCCTCTTCCAGAACCTGAACCCATGCAATTGGGTAGTGCTAAACTCACTGAGGCAGAGAGACAACACAGACGTAACGAGGGGTTATGTATGTGTTATGGTACTTTTTCAGTAAACCAAAATGTTTAAGTGTCTATCTGTTCCTGTCCAAATTAAAGAGAATTGGATTGCGTATATACGCTGAAGTAATTCAGTCTGACACACGGAGTTCAGGTTAAAATAACTTCGAGGAAATTTATTGGCAAGTGCAGAATCAGCGGGCGCGCAGGCCCTTTTAAGAGACATTTTCGTCATCATTGATTATCAAGATATCAGTGAATAAACATCATTAATTGGATTAATTGTTAAGTGTCTGGGTTAGTGTCCACCTATCAATATAATTAATTGGATCAAAAGCTAAGTGGTTAGTTCCGTGTCCACCCACCAAGAGGTGGTACTTTTTCGGACACGGGTGGGGGACAAGGGGTCTTGAGCGTCATTTTACTCGGTCGGTGATGTCAAATCTCGTGGTTAGGTGCAAGGTCTCTTATGAATAGAACATTTCATTACTACTGTGTTCTCATGGCCTTTAAATTATATTATGTTGCGAGTTAGGGGAAATTCAACAGTTCCTGGGTTAGTCATATCCTTATGGAGAATACAGTCCTTGTCTATTGTATTAGATGTGCTGAGAAATACTGTCATGTAATGTAGTTTTCATATGAAGAAGTCAGGTTATGAGGACAAAATGGAGGATTTGTCACAGTATCAGGTTAATACAGAGTTAGAGCAGCAATTCAATATAAATACAATAAGATTTTTTAATAATTCTACATCAGTCCCCCCTATGAAATGTTAGATTCTAAGAGATAAAAACTTTATTTGTTAATACCAGAAGACGTGTTAGCCCAAAGGCACAGAAACCCCGTGGCCGCTAGCTAGGTGTTAATGCAAAGTGCAAGTCTGTCCCTAGATCTGACCCTAATAGGCTAACCATCCGTCAGTATGGCTCTCGAACGCTTCACACCCAAGGGTATCCCATGGCAGCTAACCCACCACTTCTCCACATGGGGCCTTTACCATTCACCGACAGATGCTGTCCCTAAGGTGGTCCCTTCCTAGAACTCTCGCACTTTATCATCAAAAGGGATGGATTGCAGCGGCAAACAGGGTGTGTTAAGATCCTGGAAATCTTGGTCGTCAACATCAAGTAGTGTGAAAGTGGGTGCCGCTTGGTCAATAGTCTTCGTGAGAGCTTTCCTCAGGCAGGGGAAGACACAACAAAAGAGAAGAGCAAAGATAAAAAGAGAAATTAGTATTGCCATACCAATATGCATTAAAGCCTTTTTCCAACCCGTCATCCAACCAAACCATCTGTCCCAGGGGTCTTTTATCCCAGAATTCCTTTTTAATTCTTCTGAGAGGTCATTTAATTTTGCTATGGCTAATGTAACTTTACCATTAGGACCTGTGTTTTCTGGGATGTAGGTACAACATGTCATGGTATCGGGCAAAATTTTACATACCCCTCCTTTTTCGGCTAGGATCATATCCAGGGCTATTCTATTTTGGAAGGCCATTTGGGATGTTGCCTGCAACTGTTCGGCTAATCCCTGGAGGGCATCTCTGGTGTAATTAACGAAACGCTGTTGATTGTAATAAATGTAGTTTATCCAATTTAAGTTCTTGTTTGCAGTAACTATGGTAAAAATTGATTCAAATCCTGCAGCAACTTCATCTCTTGCTTTAAATTCATTGGGTACCCCCCTAGGCACCCCAATGGCATCAATGTAAATGTGAGGGTCAAAACTTCCTTTTACTGGGGCTTCACGCTTGGCCTTAGTGTGGCTGGACTCATGGGTGTTGGTGTGTGTGTCAGAAATAATATGTATAGGCATAATGGCCTTGGCCAATGTACACTCCCCCCACCACTCTGTGTCCATTCTGGATCTTAACTGTAAATCCCCACACAACCAGTAAATATCTCCCAGTGACCTAGTGTGCTGCTGCAGCAAACGTACAGGAACAGTTCTATATGTATTACAATAACCTGCGGGAAAGTTACCCACAAATTTACCAATCCCATCATGTTTGACATAGCAAGTGTAATTACCTTTATATACGGTAACACCATGAGGAGGTCTTACATTTTTGGCTATAAGAGGATACTCCGCTGTCCATGCTTGACACTGAGACCTGTTGAAATTATATTGGTAGGCAAAAAGACTTAAAATGCAATTTTCTTCATTTACTGGCAGGGTTAAAGGTACAGTGCCCAGATGAGGCCGGGCACCACCACACACATAGCATGCGGTTCGGTTATGTTTGTTGGCATTATATTTCATCCATTCTAACCATAGGTTAACATCATTAAAACCTGTTTCAGCGGCCATAGTATCTTCAAAGGTGGGGTTAGCAATGGCCATCATGTCCTTAAAGGACTGGATGTGTGGTTTTAATGGGTTTGTGACCATATGAGTAGCTCCTCGCCACTCAGGGGAATTACACATATCTTTAAGGTAGAAATGCCCTAATTTAGTATAGGAACCCTTTTTCCAGTACATTCCCAATACATACTGGTCTGCATCTGTTGGGCTTGGATGCTCAACATTAAGAATTAATTTCATTGGTGTGCCTCCTCCAGGCTTTCTCAGAGTCATTCTTTGAAGGAGGGACCTACCATGATCATCTACTTTAGATAAGGCACTTTTTGGCTTGTAGCCCCAGGAAGGCCCGGCATTCCATCCCGCCGCCCCCCAATGGCCACAATCATGCCCCCATTGTTTGTCAACTACACAAACATATGGATCTTTTACATGAGGGATATCTCTATAGATGTTCTGGATTTGTGTTGTAGTGAATGGGCATTCTACGATGTCACAATAATCAAAGGTATAGGTAGCCACACGGGTACATGATGAATTATACCAGAAGGTGTACCCACTAGCATCTTTAGTGATGGCTACTTGCTGGGCCTTAATTAAACTAATTAAGGAGACGATGTACCAGAGGTACATGGTTGTGCGGTATCTGCTTCCTCTGGGGCAGGAGACTTCTTGCAGTGGGAAGCGTGGATCCAATGTGGCCTGCCGGCCAATTTGACGGAAGTTGCGGTGATCAGGAGAACTTGGAATGGCCCGTCAAATCTTGGTTCCAGGGAGCTTTTCCGCACGAACTTCTTAACCAGAACCCAATCTCCGGGAAGCAGGTTATGGGTACCTGTGTTCAGATCAGGATCTGGAATTGAAGAGAAAACTTGGGCATGTATTTTGTTCAAGGCACTTGCAAGTTCAGTTACATAGTCTACTAAAACATCTGATTGAAGCTGTAACTGCTGTGGATAATAACAACCTAGCCTGGGTGCTGTCCCAAATAGAATTTCATATGGGGATAACGAGTGTTTCCCTCTAGGTGTGTGCCTAACGCTGAACAAAGCTATTGACAGACTTTCTGGCCAGGGCATTTTTGTTTCTTGTGACATTTTTAACATTCTGGCTTTTAGAGTGCCATTCATGCGCTCTACTTTACCACTACTTTGTGGGTGGTAAGGGGTGTGGAAGGCTAGGGTCACTCCCAGAGCAGTCCAAATTTCTTTAGTCACTGTTGCTGTAAAGGCTGGGCCTTGATCACTTTCAATGACTTCTGGAAGTCCAAATCTACATACAATGTCTGTAAGTAGGCGTCTTGCGGTTGTTTTTGCAGTGATATTGGCTACAGGGTAGGCTTCTGGCCAGCCTGAGAACATATCCACCATTACTAGTGCATATTCATGAGACCCACTCTTGGGCATTTGGATATGATCAATTTGAATTCTCTGGAATGGGTACATGGGTTTTGCTAGGTGCTTTGCAGGCACCTTGATTGGTCTTCCTGGATTACATTTTGCACAAATGACACAGGCCCTGCAGAAGCTGTTGATCAGGGTTGTGATTCCAGGTGCTTCATAATATTTTTGAATGAGGGCGGCCATTAGGTCTTTTGACAGATGTGCAGGCCCATGGGCCCATTGGACAACTGCTGGGTATAAGTTTCTTGGAAGGCAAAATTTAGAATTGTTGTAGTAAATTCCGTCCTTTTGGACAGCTCCTTTCTTCTTCCATTTCTGGATTTCTTCAGGGGTAATCATAGCTTGTTGTTCTCGTAGAATTCTTAGGTCAGTAGGAAGAGTTTGTAAGGTAAAGATAGGAACTTCTTCTTCTTGACCGGACACTTCTTCATCCACTTCCTGCAAATCTCTGGCTGCTTGCTTAGCAGCCTGATCAGCCAAATGGTTGCCCTTTGCTTCATCTGAATCCAATTTCCCATGTGCCTTTACTTTCAAAACGGCCACTTCTTCAGGGAGTAGGAGGGCATCCATTAGTTCCTTGATTGCAGAGCTGTGTTTGACTGGTGTACCGGCAGTGGTAAGAAATCCTCTTGTCTTCCAAATGAGGCCGAAGTCATGTGCCACACCCAGAGCATATCTTGAATCTGTATAGATGTTGGCACGCTTTCCCTTGGAAATCTTGCATGCTGAAGTCAGGGCTTGCAATTCAGCTTCTTGCGCAGACATTGCTGGCGGTAGAGGTGATGACTTGAGAACTTCCCCTGTT
Source organism: Pelobates fuscus (assembly GCF_036172605.1). Lineage (NCBI taxonomy): Eukaryota > Metazoa > Chordata > Amphibia > Anura > Pelobatidae > Pelobates > Pelobates fuscus. The sequence continues at coordinate 291,630,129 of NC_086319.1, read as the reverse complement.
GTGGTTACGGCATATCCTGTATGGTATTTTCCTTCTTCATCAGCATACCTCGAACCGTCCACAAACAGAGTAAAATCCGGATCCGGTAATGGATTCTCATGCACAGTTGGTAAGTGTACTGTTTCCATTTTCATCTGTTCGAAACAGTCATGAGGAGTTTCTGGGTCATAGTCATTTGTTATAACTAGGTCTTTAAATTATTTTTCTAGGAAGTGGCGTGGCCATGCTTCCAGAAGGTCAGTTGTTGGGTATTTGACAATACCATTTTCCTGTAGCTGTTCTTCATCCATGGTGGCCCATAACTTTGCCATGGGCCCAAGATCATTCCATGACTTTGTCTTCAATTTGGTAACAGGAATATGTGGGATAGCAGTATCCCAATGGCGGTAAAGGTAGTTAAGTTGTTGAGGTAGTTGGACCAAGACCATGCTATTGCCTTCAGAGTCACAATAGAAATCTTGAGCAGTGAGCTTAACATCAGTCCAATGGTAGAGCTCATCTTCATAGCAAGGCTCGGGAGTAATGTCTGGTTTGTACCACATGGTACAGAAGGCGTGATCTGGGCCTTCACAGAGAGGCTTTTCATCTTCATAAAATGTCAAATGTGGATGCATGACTTTCTTGATACATCCACAAAGCAGGTAAATGTAGGTTTCATCTGTGATAAATCCATAATAGATACCCCCCTCAGGGAGTGGAAGAAGAGTGGATGGGTTAAGGACTTGACATCTTTGGATGGAAATGTTGTCAGGTAGAAGAAGATGGCACTGGAGGCGTAGGTGTCTGGCTGGAGACACGTGCTTGAGCTGGACTTGGTTGATGATGGCAGAAATGTCATGAGGGGCCAAAACAACCAGGGGGTGGCCAAGGACCAGGTCTGAGGTTCTTTCTATGAGCTCTCTTGCAGCAAAAACAGCCCTGAGACAGGAAGGAGTCCCTCTGGCCACAATGTCCAGTTGACATGAGAAATATCCAATAGGCCTCTGGCGGCCTCTTAAGTCATTAGTTTGGGTGAGAACTCCTGTCGCGTGGCCTTGTCTTTCAGAGACAAATAATTTGAAAGGTTTGGAGTAGTCAGGTAGGCCCAAGGCAGGAGCAGAAGCAATGGCACGCTTAAGAGATTTGAAATTGTCCAGAGCTTCGTTGGTCAGGCCGAATGGATCTGACTTGAGTGCATCGTAGAGAGGTTGCATAAGCAGAGAGGCCTCTGGGATCCATGCTCTGCAGTAGGAAATGAGGCCTAAGAAGGCATGAAGAGATTTTGAAGTCCTTGGGGGTTGAATGTCCAGAATTGTTCTGACTCGGTCCCGAGTGAGATGTCTGGTACCTTGAGATAAGCAATGTCCAAGGAAAATCACAGAGGGTTGACAGAATTGCAGCTTGAGAAGCGAAGCTTTACATCCTTGTTCTGCCAAATAGCAAAGCAGACTGATTGAACATTTTTCAGTAGTGGGTATATCATCTCCACAGAGCAACAAATCATCCACATACTGGAGTAAAACAACTTCTGGGTGTTCAGCTTGCCATGGGTCAAGAATAGTACACATGGCTTTGGCAAATTGACTTGGAGAATTTTGTGCCCCTTGGGGCATGACAGTCCATGTATATTGTTGCATTTCATGGGTGAAAGCGAACAGGTATTGACAGGATGGATCTAGTGGAACACTGAAAAAGGCATTAGCTAGATCAATGACTGTGAAATACTTTGCAGAAGGTGGGACGCCAGAGAGCAGGGTATGGGGGTTTGGTACAAGAGGGGTGTCCAGGACAGTGGCTTCATTGACTGCACGGAGATCCTGAACCATCCTGTACTTTACTGGCTCACCTTTTAGAGTCTTCTTCTTCACAGGAAATAATGGAGTATTACATTCTGATTTACACTCCACTAAAGCACCCTTTTCCAGGAGCGCTTTGATGTGAATAGAAATGGCTGCAGCCTGTGCTGGTTTTAGAGGATATTGTGGTTTCCTTGGTAACTTAGCTCCTGGGATAAGCTTAACCACCACAGGTGGGACATTTAGATGACCTATATCCTCTGGGCCTGAGGACCATAACTTAGCAGGCACCTGAGTTTTTAACTCATCTGGGAAATTGGACCTAGGTTCTGCTGCTTGCTCATTGGATATATCTAATTGCAGCATCAAAGGTATGGAGCACAGGGCTGAAGTGTCAGAAACAGATAGAGGTGTAGACATTTCTACCTGTCCATCTGGAGTGAAGGTTATAGACGCCTGCAGGCGTGAAAGGACATCAGCGCCTAACAGGTTAATTGGGCATGTGGAGGAAACTACAAAACGAGCAAGTAAGCTTGTGCCAACCCGCAGAGGGGTTGTTAGAGGACTGTGTCTCGGTTGGCCATCCACTCCAACACAGGAGACATCAATACTTGACAAGAAAGATGGGTCTGGCAGGTCTTGTTCTCTGAGAACACTTCGGGCTGCGCCTGTGTCAATAAGAAATGTGGTAGGTTGGCCTTCAATGGGTAAAGTTACTGTGGCAAGTGGCCCCCCTCCCTTATCCCCTGTAAACACTGCCATGACAGGGGTTAATGACACAGGTTTGCCAATTTCCTAATCATCATCTGGTTCCTCAACAATTGGAACCGTTTTCATGGTCTTAGGGGCCGGGGCAGGCTTGGGAAACTTTTTGGGCTCCCCTGTAGGAAACTTTTTGGGCTCCCCCGGTTCCCTTTTGGGTTCTGGACAGTCACTTCTGTAGTGTCCCTTAGCCCCACAATTAAAACATGTTACGTCCTCTAACTTGACACCCTTGGTGCCAGGGGCGATGGGGGTGGCACGGGCCACCATGAGAGGAGCTGAATTGGGTCTTCTGGGGGTTTGGGCGGATTCCAAACCTCTAGCAACTAGGAGTAACGTGTCTAGGGGAACAACCTTGTATTCAGGGCGTGCAGCAATGATTCCCTTGCGTATGGAATCTTTTACACCTTGGACAAACGCACCTGATAGCATTTGTGAATGAATTTTGTCAGTGAGATCAAATCCCAAATCTGTAAACATTTGATATAATCTTGCATGAAACCTTTCCACTGATTCTCCTTTGTCTTGCACAACATCAGTAAGGCCAGCAGCTTGATCTGCAAGTTTATCCTTAGCCCAATCTCTCAATTGATTGCAAAAGGTTACTCCGGAGGGATAATCAACATCACTTGTAAGCAGATCTGTACTGAGGTGGCGGGCCATGCTGGGCCAATATGCATCCCCTGCTTTAATAGCACAAATGCTCAGTAGGTCACGCCAGGCGGCGGAATAAGTCTTTTGTATCTGAACTATCCCTCGGTAAAAAGGCATAGGCTGTTTCTCTGGGTCAGGGAGAGATTTCATTAAAGCACTAGCTTGTGTGGGGTTAAAAGCGACATATTTAGGAGGGGCCTGTTCTCCCCGACCCTGATGGCCGAAGGGATCTTCAATAGAACGGTGGGCTCTCGCAGCCTCCAGTGAACCCTGGGACAGCCTGTCATCCTCTTCCTCATCTAGCTCTATTATCTGGGACCTTCTGCGTGAGGGGATCACCTGAGGAGACAGGGCCGGGGGATAGGAGGGTGCTCCGGAGGCGGGAGTTGCCATTGGGTCATAACCTTGGGACCGGTAATCACCGGGAAGCACCGGCATCAGGGGTGCTGAATGGCTGGGGGCCGCCATATTGGAGGCGGGGAAGGAAGTTGCATTGGGGTTAAGGGAAGACGTGGCGGCCATGTTGGATGTGGGCACATCCGGGGCAGACTGAACCGGACTGGGCATGACCGGAACCTGGGGAGTGGCTTGGGGAAAGGGGTATGGCCAGTGAGGATAGGGGTATGGGAAGGGGTATGGCCAGGCCATTTGGGTGGGAGTTGGGGCGGAACCTGGAGTGGGCAGTGAGGTTGGGGAGGGATTAGCAAAGGGGGTGGGAAACTGGGCTGTGGTCGGGGCGGGTGAGGAAGAGGGTGGGGAAGAGTCAGTAAAGGTGCTTGAAGGAGGAGGAGCCGGAGTGGGATCAGCAAGATTGACAGTGGCAGGAGAGGAGGGGTTAGTGAACTGGGCAGATGCAGATGGGAGGGTAGGATTATCTACGGAGACAAAGTGTGAGGAAGGAATGGCAGATGAGATGTTAGCATTAGACTCAGAAGGTGGCTTGGGGATGGATGAGGATGATGGGAATGTTAGGGAGGGAGAAGGGGAAAAGTAGGATCCATCAGAATTTAGGACCGGGCAAACGGGAGAGGTGACGGGATGGGGATTGGGAGGATTAATCAGCTGGCAATCTCCCATTACTGACTGGATCTTTGGGATAGACATCCCCCGGGCGCCATTTTGGGGCGCTGGCTGAGGAAGAGCCTCAGCAACACAATTATTATGGTACACAAACAATTTCACACCCTTGTGAATTATTTCTTCTTCAACCCAACCTTCTTGCTGAATAGCCTTTGCTACTCTGTACCATGCTTCAGCTGTTTTTAATAAATTATAATTTGCAAGCTTGCCTTTCTTTTCCATCAACAATCTACGCCAACTTTCTGGTTGTAATCTACCACATGTCGGCACAGCTATTTTACAAACTTTTGCAATCTTTTCAACACCTTTAACCATCTCCTCACCCTCTCTGTCATCAACTAAATCACATGCTAACCAGCCCTTACTGGGCTTACTTAAATCCTGCCCCATGATCCCTTCTCCCCTACACCAGCGTCCCAGATATAGGGAAAGATAAGGAAAATTGAACCGGAACGTCTACAATGCTCGACTGCCACCTGGGAATCGTGGGTCTTTCCCAAGTGCGTCTTCCCAAAACGTAGACTAGTCACTGAATCCGCCTACCCGGGGTGGTAGACACGGATTGGAGCGAGGTGAGAAGTGTGTGACCAATCACTTCTCTATTAAGAGGAATGGGAGTGGATAGTACAATAGTACAGGAAGTGTAGAAAAGGTAAAGAGAAGGGAAGGAAAATCCTTAGAGACAGATACAGGAGTTTAAATGACTCCACATTAAACAAACAAGACAACAGTACAGTTGAAATACAGTGCATGCATCACAGTTCAAATGAAATCAACAGTAATCCCTTTCCTTCTACATGTGCTTACTCCAAAGTCACCTTTCTCAACCTCGTAGTGTCCCCGCTCGGATAATGACTTCCTCAAGTCTCACTACCAGCGGCCAAGGATAACAGCTAACACCGGTCCGAAATCCTTTCTAGCCTCCCTCGTTACAGCAGTCCACTTAAAGTGGCCACGCCACCCTCACTCCCGTAGTGCCCTTATAAAACCCACTCTATAAGTCTCACTACCACGTGATGCGGAAAACAAGCAATGCCTGCCTGAATCCCCCCAGGAAACTGAGTCCCCTGCCACAAGGCTAAGTCTCCTACCACAGTTAAAATAATCAGTGGACCTTCAACTCAACTAGAGCCGAAGGGTCCGGGTCAGGACGTCCCCAACTCAACTAGAGCTGGATGGTCCGAAAGCACACAGTGAAGCTAGCTAGGCTATCAAAGTGACACAAAATTGGATCACAGGAAACTATGATTCTACACAGATCCCACAATTCCACAAACTTCTTTTTCCTTACAGCCACAGCCACGAGGCTCCTAAAAGAAGTAAACAGGCAAAGAAGACCCCCAGGAACACATCCACAGGTCAACCCCCCTTTTTCCCTACAGCCACAAACACGTGGCTCCTAAAAGGAGTAAAACAGGCAACAGGACTCCAGGCAAATCCCCCGGGTCCACCCTCCCCTTTATCCCAAAAAGGGGAAACAAATAAACATTCAGCCCGGGCAACCAAACTAGACACACCCAGGCAACAGATAGACTAAATGCAGGTAACAAATGGGTAATAAGACTCCGGGCAAGATATTACCTGTCTTTGATGTCCTCCCGGGAAGCAGTCACAGACACGTGGACGGGTCAATCAAAGGGGCCGGAACATACCGGTGGCTCTGCAGTAGTCTCTACCGTGTATCTGGAGGTGATCAATCTCCCTTCCTTCCCCCTGGATTCCTCCGTCCACCCTTGTCTTCCTTAGGACGGCTCACCGGCCAGACATAGCCCGGAGTCCCTGTTCGGGCGCCAAAGTTGTTATGGTACTTTTTCAGTAAACCAAAATGTTTAAGTGTCTATCTGTTCCTGTCCAAATTAAAGAGAATTGGATTGCGTATATACGCTGAAGTAATTCAGTCTGACACACGGAGTTCAGGTTAAAATAACTTCGAGGAAATTTATTGGCAAGTGCAGAATCAGCGGGCGCGCAGGCCCTTTTAAGAGACATTTTCGTCATCATTGATTATCAAGATATCAGTGAATAAACATCATTAATTGGATTAATTGTTAAGTGTCTGGGTTAGTGTCCACCTATCAATATAATTAATTGGATCAAAAGCTAAGTGGTTAGTTCCGTGTCCACCCACCAAGAGGTGGTACTTTTTCGGACACGGGTGGGGGACAAGGGGTCTTGAGCGTCATTTTACTCGGTCGGTGATGTCAAATCTCGTGGTTAGGTGCAAGGTCTCTTATGAATAGAACATTTCATTACTACTGTGTTCTCATGGCCTTTAAATTATATTATGTTGCGAGTTAGGGGAAATTCAACAGTTCCTGGGTTAGTCATATCCTTATGGAGAATACAGTCCTTGTCTATTGTATTAGATGTGCTGAGAAATACTGTCATGTAATGTAGTTTTCATATGAAGAAGTCAGGTTATGAGGACAAAATGGAGGATTTGTCACAGTATCAGGTTAATACAGAGTTAGAGCAGCAATTCAATATAAATACAATAAGATTTTTTAATAATTCTACATCATATGTATTGTGGCAAGAAGGGGCATCTAAGGTCGTCATGCCCGGTTCGGCCGGAAAACTTGCACACCTAAGGCACGTACGGGGACCGACCTTAGGTGTGATGTATATGTCCCCTAAATTGACTAAGAACCGTTTCCTTATCAAAGTAACCTTATCTTTCGAGAACACTACTGTTCAATGTGAGGCTATGATTGACTCTGGGGCAGCGGAGAATTTCCTAGACAAAGAATTCTCTGCAAAACATCTCCTGCCCTTAAGACATAAAGAGAAACCTATAGCAGTCGAGGCCATTGATGGGAGGCCTCTTACCCAGCCTTTCATCACACACGAAACTCTGCCAATCACTGTTTCAGTGGGTGTTCTCCATTCTGAAGAAATGACCTTTCAAATTATCTCTTCACCTACAGTTCCGATAATACTCGGTTTCCCTTGGCTCCTTAAACACAATCCACGTTTGGATTGGATTGAAGGAGAGATTGTGAGTTGGGGTGAGAGATGCAAAGGTGTCTGCTTTAAACAAATCCCACAACCTATTGGCACCATTAATGTTCCTGTTACACCTCCCTTGACCACACAAATTCCACAACAGTATATGGATTTGAAAGAGGTATTTAACAAGGTCCAGTCAGAAGGGTTACCTCCTCATAGACCTTATGACTGTACTATAAATTTATTACCAGGGACTATGCCTCCCAAGGGAGGAATCTATGCCTTGTCCCCCCAGGAAAATCTTTGTTTAGAGGAATACATTAAGGAGGCTCTCAGAAAGGGTCATATCCGTAGGTCCTCCTCACCAGCCGGGGCTGGATTCTTCTTTGTCTCTAAAAAAGAAGGAGACCTACGCCCTTGTATTGATTATAGGGGTTTGAATAGGATTACCATTAAAAACGCCTACCCTATTCCCCTTATATCAGAGCTATTTGACAGATTGAAGGGAGCTCGAGTCTTTACCAAGCTCGATCTCCGAAGTGCATACAATCTAGTCAGGATTAAGGACGGTCACGAATGGAAGACCGCATTTAACACCAGAATGGGACATTACGAATACCTGGTTATGCCGTTTGGATTATGTAACGCTCCAGCGGTATTCCAGGATTTTATTAACGATGTCCTAAGAGAGTACCTTCACATGTTCGTTCTAGTGTATTTGGACGACATTCTCATCTATTCCCCAGACCTAGAGACGCATCACGAACATGTGAGAATTGTACTGAAAACCCTGTTACAAAACGGCCTTTACTGTAAACTGGAGAAATGCCAGTTTGACCAAACGGAGATACAATTCCTTGGATACGTTATATCTCCGTCTGGTTTCCAGATGGATCCTCGTAAACTGGAGGCAGTCTTACAGTGGCCATTACCCAAGGGCCTTAAAGCTACTCAACGCTTTATAGGTTTTGCAAATTACTACCGCAAATTCATAAGGGGATTTTCCTCCGTGATTTCCCCTATAACCAATTTAACAAAAAAAGGAACAAATTGTATATCTTGGCCCAAAGAAGCAAGAGAGGCATTTGAACAATTAAAATTTTTATTTTCCTCAGCACCTGTCCTGACCCATCCTGATCCATCCAAACCATTTATCCTAGAGGTGGATGCATCAGAAACAGGAGTTGGAGCCATTCTGTCTCAAAGAGAAAGTCCTGATACGCCTTTACATCCCTGTGGATTTTACTCTCGCAAACTCACACCTGCAGAGAGGAATTACGACATAGGGAATAGGGAACTTTTGGCCATTGTACTTGCCCTTAAGGAATGGAGGCATCTCTTAGAAGGTTCCAAAGAGCCACTTTTGATCTTTACTGATCATAAGAATTTGGCTTATATTGGGGACGCTAAGAGACTGTCCTCTCGTCAGGCTAGGTGGTCATTGTTCCTCTCCCGATTGAATTTCGTAATTACGTACCGGCCTGGTACTAAAAACACCAAGGCAGATGCACTTTCTCGGCAGTTTGAGACAGATGAAGTACCAGAACAGGAGATATATCCTATTGTACCTCCTGAATGCCTCATTGCCACTACTGTTTCCGAAGTGTCTTCTCCACTCTTCTGTGCCATAATAGCAGATCAAACTCAGGCACCTGTGGGAAAACCTCCGGACAAACTGTATGTGTCACCTCAGTTTCGAAAGAAGGTACTAGATTTGTTCCATGACAACCTCACAGCGGGCCATCCTGGAGTCCATAAAACTCTCTCAGCCGTCTCCAGGAGATTTTGGTGGCCTGCTCTTAGAAACGATATCAAAGATTATGTTGGGGCATGTCAAATATGTGCAGTTTCTAAAGTTCCTCCTAGGTCACCTCCTGGACTGTTACAACCACTGCCCATACCTAGTGCTCCATGGACCCACTTGGCCATGGATTTCATTGTGGATCTACCCAGTTCAAACGGGTTTAATACAGTCCTTATGGTTATTGATAGATTCACGAAGATGGCACATTTCGTCCCACTTAAGAAATTACCATCTGCTCAAGATCTTGTTCAAATATTCTTGAGAGAGATCTTTCGGTTGCACGGTGTACCCAAAAACATAGTATCTGACAGAGGTACCCAGTTTGTTTCTAGGTTTTGGCGTTCCTTTTGCAAACAATTGGGCGTCGAACTCTCCTTTTCATCAGCATATCACCCTCAAACAAATGGAGCAGCAGAGAGGGCGAATCAGTCTTTAGAAGCCTATTTACGTTGCTTTATAAATGCCAATCAATCTAACTGGTATGAGCTCTTACCCATGGCTGAGTTCGCCAGAAACAACGCCACTCATGAATCTTCTAATCACAGTCCATTCTTTGTTAATCAGAGTTATCACCCCGCTGTTTTACCTTCTGCATTCTCAGACACAGATATCCCCGCTTTGGACACCCGTTTAGAATCGATTCATGATACCTGGGATTCCGTCCATTCAGCTCTGCAAAAAGCCTCATTCCGAGCAAAGGTCCAAGCTGACAAGAAACGGGGCGCTAATCCTGTCTATCTTCCAGGTGACAGGGTGTGGCTCTCCACGAGACATATCAAGCTTAAGGTCCCATCCATGAAATTTGCCCCTCGGTACATTGGTCCCTTTCGAGTTACCCAACGTATTAATCCAGTGACCTATTCTTTGGCACTACCGGCTCATATGAGAATAGCGAATACTTTCCATGTGTCTCTGCTCAAGCCCCTTACTTGCAATCGCTACACCAGGGTATCCACTCCTCCTCCGCCCTTGGTAGTGGGTGATCAAGAAGAATACGAAGTCCATTCTATCATGGACTCCAAATTATCCAGAGGTGTCTTGTCCTATCTCGTTGACTGGAAGGGTTATGGTCCCGAGGAACGTTGTTGGGTTCCTGCTGACCGGGTCCATGTGCCCCGTCTTATCCGGTCGTTTCACAACCGCTTTCCTCTTAAGCCGGGTCCTTCCCGCCCGGTGCGCGGTCTTCGAGTGGGGGGTACTGTTGCGGTCACCGGCCCGCCGAGCCTCACGGTCGTGCCCGACCGGCACGACCGCTCCGACTACACGAGCTTACCTGCTCGTCGGCGAGCCGGGAACCGCGCACGTAGTTCTTCCGGGCATCGCGCCCAGATCCAAGATGGCGCCGACCGCGTGGTCGCGTCTATTGCTAGCCCCGCCCCCGAGAATTATACCAACGTGTGCGTGACGTCACGACGTCAACGCACACGCACGTTTTGGGGTCAGAGGTCGCCCTCTGACCAATCATAGCCTAGAGAGGGGTATTTAAACCCCTAGCTTTCCCCATTACTTTGCCATGTCGTGGTTTCAGTTTCCTGGTTTCCTGAAAGTGCTATTCTCGTGTTTCTGATTTCCTGGTATCCTGATCCTTGGCGTTTCCCTGGTTATTCTGATCTCTGGTTTCCCTGACTTGGCTTGTTTTATCGGTATTGAGTATTTTCTGGCTTCCTTGACCTCGGCTTTCCCTTTGACCATTCTCTGTCTCTAGCGTATTAGTCCGGCCATTCTAAGGACCGGTTTACGCTCTTTCCTATTATTTTCCTTTTCTTACTTATGTATATGTTTACATAGTTTCTGCGTGCTGGACCACATTACTAGTCGTGACACCTATAAACAAGAAAGGAAAAAATGGGAAAGGGGAGGGTGCAAATCTCCCCTATTGAGGGCGCTAATCACTAATGACAAAAGGATATGTTGTAAAAAACTGTAAATTTATTAATACAATTTAAATATAAAAATTGATAATAAAGCAGTACAATTACAAGACCAATAGTGAAAACAAACACCAGCCACTAGCACACAAGTATAAAGATGTTTCACATAGCCCTAGGTCGCGACTCATGGGGCTGGAAATACTTGGAAATACTTACTTAAAAGAGAAGAAGCTGGCGAAGGAACAACAGCATCTACAGCTCCTGAGGAAGTCCCGAAAGGCGCGGGACGAAACGCGTTGAGCCTGAGTTTCGTTTTTAAAAACAGCAGTCCAGAGACCGTTTACTTCACCACCACGATTGTACTGAGAGCCGCAAGTATTTCCAGCCCCATGAGTCGCGACCTAGGGCTATGTGAAGCATCTTTATACTTGTGTGCTAGTGGCTGGTGTTTGTTTTCACTATTGGTCTTGTAATTGTACTGCTTTATTATCAATTTTTATATTTAAATTGTATTAATAAATTTAGTTTTTTATAACATATCCTTTTGTCATTAGTGATTAGCGCCCTCAATAGGGGAGATTTGCACTCTCCCCTTTCCCATTTTTTCATGGTCTGAAAAGACCCTGGTGATATATCCCTGCATGGCCCTCTGCCCAGTGGTCAGTGTTGTGCTTTGCCAACTGCCCAGCAACAATCATAGTTTCAGGAGCTGCAGCATGACAGTGAGATCTTCCTCTCATGCTGCAATCATACAGCACAGAGTGAGAGTGCTGACATAGTGCTCTGTTATCTGAAAATCCCTATGCTGATTAAGGGGTGGATAAAAGGCAAGATTAGGAGTTGGATTATGGATTGCATTATGGGTAGGATTAATGGTTGGATTATAGGTTCAGTTAGGATTATGGGTTGGATTAGGGCTAGGATTACAGGAAAGGGTAGACATTAGAGGACAGTAGTAAATATTTTTATAATAGAGGGACATGATTGGTCTGTGAATTTCCCCAATATAACACGTGAACATTTTTTTCTTGATAAAATGGTTAAATGAAATGTGTCAAAATGCTTTTAGTTAAATCTCCTGGGGGATATACTCTTACTTTCTACGAATATATACTTTTGTGTAGAAGTTTTCTATTCTATGACTGTTATAAAAGTTGCAATCTCAGCAAAATTTTAGCTTTGAACTGTAATTCACATTTTGTAATATTTGTTTTTTTAATCCTAAACGTTAATTGAAATCTTCCACATATTGAGCATTTTAACAATTATGATTAATTAGTGAAACTACACTGCGTGCAGAATTATTAGGCAAATGAGTATTTTGACCACATCATCCTCTTTATGCATGTTGTCTTACTCCAAGCTGTATAGGCTCGAAAGCCTACTACCAATTAAGCATATTAGGTGATGTGCATCTCTGTAATGAGAAGGGGTGTGGTCTAATGACATCAACACCCTATATCAGGTGTGCATAATTATTAGGCAACCTCCTTTCCTTTGGCAAAATGTGTCAAAAGAAGGACTTGACAGGCTCAGAAAAGTTAAAAATAGTGAGATATCTTGCAGAGGGATGCAGCACTCTTAAAATTGCAAAGCTTCTGAAGCGTGATCATCGAACAATCAAGCGTTTCATTCAAAATAGTCAACAGGGTCGCAAGAAGCGTGTGGAGAAACCAAGGCGCAAAATAACTGCCCATGAACTGGGAAAAGTCAAGCGTGCAGCTGCCAAGATGCCACTTGCCACCAGTTTGGCCATATTTCAGAGCTGCAACATCACTGGAGTGCCCGAAAGCACAAGGTGTGCAATACTGGGAGACATGGCCAAGGTAGGAAAGGCTGAAAGACGACCACCACTGAACAAGACACACAAGCTGAAACGTCAAGACTGGGCCAAGAAATATCTCAAGACTGATTTTTCTAAGGTTTTATGGACTGATGAAATGAGAGTGAGTCTTGATGGGCCAGATGGATGGATTGGTAAAGGGCAGAGAGCTCCAGTCCGACTCAGACGCCAGCAAGGTGGAGGTGGAGTACTGGTTTGGGCTGGTATCATCAAAGATGAGCTTGTGGGGCCTTTTCGGGTTGAGGATGGAGTCAAGCTCAACTCCCAGTTTCTGGAAGACACATTCTTCAAGCAGTGGTACAGGAAGAAGTCTGCATCCTTCAAGAAAAACATGATTTTCATGCAGGACAATGCTCCATCACACGCGTCCAAGTACTCCACAGCGTGGCTGGCAAGAAAGGGTATAAAAGAAGAAAATCTAATGACATGGCCTCCTTGATCACCTGATCTGAACCCCATTGAGAACCTGTGGTCCATCATCAAATGTGAGATTTACAAGGAGGGAAAACAGTACACCTCTCTGAACAGTGTCTGTGAAGCTGTGGTTGCTGCTGCACGCAATGTTGATGGTGAACAGATCAAAACACTGACAGAATCCATGGATGGCAGGCTTTTGAGTGTCCTTGCAAAGAAAGGTGGCTATATTGGTCACTGATTTGTTTTTGTTATGTTTTTGAATGTCAGAAATGTATATTTGTGAATGTTGAGATGTTATATTGGTTTCACTGGTAAAAATAAATAATTGAAATGGGTATATATTAGTTTTTTGTTAAGTTGCCTAATAATTATGCACAGTAATAGTCACCTGCACACACAGATATCCCCCTAAAATAGTTATAACTAAAAACAAACTAAAAACTACTTCCAAAAATATTCAGCTTTGATATTAATGAGTTTTTTGGGTTCATTGAGAACATGGTTGTTGTTCAATAATAAAATTAATCCTCAAAAATACAACTTGCCTAATAATTCTGCACTCCCTGTATTTTAAATTAATTTTCTTTAGCTGCACTTGTGAAGACATTTTTTAATGTAAAACTGAGAAATATTTACATTTTTAAATAGTCTGTGCATATTTAATATTGTGTTTCATATATTGTGTTTCATTTATACATATATAAAGCACTCACCTGAACATGCATACATTATAGGGTGCTGCTGCATAGATATGTTTGTTGAGGGTTAGTGTATAAATAAAGGGCCTGAACATGTTTGAATGCAGGGGTGTATTTAAGCCAGGGGATAGTATGTGCGTGTAAATTGCAATGGTGTGTGTAGAACATCAGGATGTTTGTATATAGATATGTGTTCAGTGGTGGAACTAAAGTAGAGAGGGCCCTGGTGCAAAAATGAAAAAACATAACCAACCATTTGCAACCATTTGCCTATCGTGGCAGGGTTCTATGTAGCACTGAGAAGTGTTTTTATGTTTTAATGTAAGCATGTTTTTGTATGGAGTATGTGTGTGTGGATTTAGGGGTGAATTTGAGTGTAGTGTTGTGGTGTGTTTTTATGTACTGTTGCCAGGGCCGTCTTTAACATTGATTGGACCCTGGGCATGCATTTGCTTGGGCCCCCTGGATCCTGCCCTCCTGCCCCCCCCCCTGCCGCCCCCTGCCCCCCCCCCTTCCCCCCGCCCCGCCACCCTCCCTCCCCCGGAATGTATTTGTGTGCAATGTTAGATGGGATGTATGCATTTCCACACGCATATACACACAAACACTGACACAAACACAGTGAGATACACACACCCACAGTGAGATACACACCCCCCCCACACACACAGTGAGATACACACACACACAGTCAGACACACAAACAGTCAGACACACATACACACACAGTCACACACACACACACATTTAGACACACACATACAGTCAAATATACACACACACAGTCAGAACACACACACACACATTCAGATATACAAACATACAGTCAGATACACACACACACACACACACCCACACACACACAGTCACGCACACACAGTCAGATATACACATATACAGTCAGATATACACATATACAGTCAGATACTCACACACACACAGTCAGATACACACAGTCAGATATACACACACACACACACACACACACAGTCAGATATATACACACACACACACACACAGTCAGATACACACACACACACACAGTCAGATACACACACACACACACACATACATACACACACACATACATACAGTCAGATACACACACAGTCAGATACACACACACATATCAATTTACATAGTTTAGCCACCCTCCTTACCTTTACAGAAGTGTGGCTTCCCTGGAGTCCAGTGGGAGCTGGATGGCTGAGATTGATGGGAGTCTTCTTCTTCTTGGTCTGTACCTTCTCTCTTGGTCACCTTCTCTCCCTGTATGCCTCCTCCTCCCCAGCGGCACTCAGTTAATTGGGAGGAAGTGACCTCACAACACTTCCTCCCAGCAGGCAGGAAGACAGAGGCCCGGTCTGGAGCTCTCTTAAAGGGCCAGGGGGCCCCTGATTACCTGACCTGCTGCAGCCCACCGGAATATTTCTTAGTATCCCGTGGGCTTTTCAGACCTGGCTGCGGGCAGGGGGCCCACAGGGCAGCTGCTTTGGGCCCCCCAGGAGCAACAGGGCCCGGGGCAGCTGCCCCGTTTGCCCCTTGTTAAAGACGGCCCTGACTGTTGCCATTTGAAATCCGTGGTTTACAAATGTTTAGTGTTTGACTGTGAATACAAAGGTGTGTCTGTATGCAGTGTTGATGTTTGAAGTTCTGTGTAGTGTTGGACTTTGAATGCTGAGATGTATGCACATATACACTGCCACATACACACATATATACAGACACCCACACATATGCAGATACACTGACACACAGATACATATACCGATACACATATAGATGCATAGGTAAAGAAAACTAGACACACTGACACACATACAAGTACACACACTAACACATACAGATACACACACACATACAGACACAGATACACGTACACACACACACACACACACACACATAGATGAACATACTGACATACATACAGACACATATATACACATACAGACACAGATAAATGACACACATATAGATAAACTGACACACAGATATATACACATATAGGTACACAGATACATATGCACACAGCCAGAAATATATACAGACACACAGATAGATACACTGTCGTGTTCACGTTTTAGTAGATGGAGCCCAAAATGCAGAGGAGCGCTGAAAGCAATGGACCAAGTTCGCAGTACAAAAGGATCAGAAGAATAGAGTAGTCAGGGAAGCCAAAGGTCAGGACATGTGGCACAGGTTCAGAAGCAATGGTACAGGCAAGGGTCAAAATCAGGATACAACAGGATAGTCACTGAAGGTCTTTACACGATCAGAAGCACAGTACAACTGAGCAAGGAATCAGGGTGTGTGAGGTTTAAATAGGGAGAGTGGGTTGACTTGCCAATTGTAGTTCCTCCCTACTCTCCACCTCCTGTACCTTTAAAAGGCTCTGTTTCAGTGCGCACGCGCCCTTTGATTCTCACAAAGCTCTACCTCCTGGGTGGACACATATGGAAGCGGCAGCATTGTCATAAATAGAGTCATGGCTTGCTGTGTTCGGTAACCGGCGTCTGTATGAAGCGAGTTCTACCTTCTGTATTGCCGTGTTCAGTAAGTGGTGTTCGCATGAACAGAGGTAGAATTTATATGAATGTGAGTGGTTGGCGTGGGTGGTTGAGCCAACCGTGCTGTCTGGAGAGTCGCGCTCTGCGGCATCCTCGTGGGATGAGAGGGAGAAGCATCGTGGGAGCGCAAGGTAGGTGAGTGTGGGAGCGAGGTCCTGATATACACTTACACGCATACAAACACACATATATATCCTGACCCTAATACAGACACACATATACACATACAGACACACAGATACAAATACACACTGACAAACATACACACAAAAATACACATATGGCAGGACATACAGATACAAATACAGACACATATATAATCAGACACACATACAGACACACAGATAGATACACAGACACACAGATAGATACACTATCTGTCACATCATGCCAAGCCCCCGAGCTTTTGAAGCTTTAGAAGCCCCCTTTGAAGTGTATATATTTCCACAGGAGTTTCTAAATAACAATACCACTTTTATCATAGCCTTTATTTAGCACATATATAATTTGCATTGGGAGTGTATTCATCCAAGAAATAACACTTTAATTATTTAGTTTTGACACTGTTTTTAACTGCTTTTATCACATTAATTTTGTATTCTGTAGACACCTAATGCTCTTACAATAAATTAATTTAATACACTTCAGCATCACTACCACTATTTAATTTGTCTCACACATTGGAATTAGTGTAGGACCCACCGATATTGGGGTACGTTGAAGTAGTGCTGAAAGTTTTGGCCAATGTTCTGGCCACAATATGGCCATATGGTGGAACTGAATTCCTATATTTGTTTTCTTAGATAGGCAATTTTAGGTAGCCTGATAAGATTTGAGTGTATTTTTATGTGTGTACTGTAAGTTAATTTGTATAACAGGTAGATACACTGACACACATACAGACACAGATAAATAAACTGCCACGCATATACACATACAGATATAAATACAGACACACAGGTAGATAGACACACATACAGAAACACAGATAGATACAAGGACACACATACACACACAGAGATACATATATAGACATACAGATACAAATATAGACACAGATAGATAAACAGACGCACATATAGATACACTGGCACACATACAGACACAGATAGATACGCTGACACACATAGACACACACAGATAGATACAGTGACACACATACACACACTCAGATACACATACATACAGACATACAAATAGATACACAGACACACACACATATAGATACACATACTGCCACAGCTAGACACACAGATAGATACACATGCATGCAAAATGTCAATTTTCAAGGCCACTCTCCTGTTTCTTACTTTGTGGGTGCAAGAGGGTGGCTTCCGCAGGGTCCAGTCAGCTGGTGGAGGATGTTCAGTCTGCTCCCCCCCTAATCTCTGCTTCTCTCCTGAGCGATGCTCATTGTTCTCTGGGAGCAAGTGACAAGCCTGTCACTTCCTCCTGTGTTGCCAATATCACAGGTGCTTGGTCAGGCTCTTAAAGGGTTGTTGCACCTGACTAAGCCCTTGAAAACATTTTTACCATTGGGTGCCCCTATATTCATGGGCCCTCTGATGGGCCCCCTAAGCGTTCCAGTTCTGGTGCAGCTACACTGGTGGTCGTTCCACCACTGTATGTGTTCTAGGTTGTGTGTCTATACGTAGAGGTTGTGGGGTTATATGCGCATATTTATATATAATAGATGTGTATTGTTATAGATCATGGAGTAATAGAAGAAAGTTGCCTGGTTTGATGAATCATATTTTCTTTTAGTTTAGGTGGACGGCTGTGTGCTGTGTGCGTTGTTTATCTGGGGAAGAGATTGCAACAGGATGCACTATGGGAAGAAGGCAGTTGGAGGCAGTGTTATGCTCTGGGCTAGTTATACTGGGAATGGATTCTGGAATTCATGTGGATGTTATTTTGACATGTACCACCTACCTAGAGATTGTTGTAGTCCACGTATACTGCTTCATGGCAATAGTGTTCCCTGATGGCAGTGGCCTCTTTCAGTAGCATAATGCACAAAGCCCCACTACAAAAAAACGTTTCAGGAATGGTTTGAGGAACATGACAAAGAGTTCTAGGTTTCCTTGGCCCCCAAATTCACCAGATCTTAATCTGAGGGATGTGCTGGAACAACAAATCTGATCCATGAAGGCCACACCTCACAATGTCATAATTTGCAGGACTTGAAGGACCTGCTGGTAATGTTTTGGAACCAGATATAGCAGGGCACATTATTCAGGTGTAGGGGAAAGCCCTATATTTGATCCTGTAAGCTTTCAAAACTCCATAAGACCCGAGGGTATACTGTTGGACTTGTAAAAAAACATCACTAAACACAAATATGTGTATGTTATTGCAGTAAAAACTAGTAGTATTATGACATTCACAGTTAAAATGCCATTCAGAACTAATTTTTTATTTCTCACACTATTAAGATTTTATTCATATCAAATTATGTTTCATATATAAACATTTGATGTGCAATTAAAGCCTTGTTTCTCCCGAACAAAATGATATACTGTATAATAAGTGTCGGTGAATAGTGATGTCCCGAACGGTTCGCTGGCGAATAGTTCCTGGCGAATAGTTCCTGGCGAACATAGCGTGTTCGCATTCGCCACGGATGGCGAACATATGCGATGTTCGGTCCGCCCCTATTCGTCATCTTTGAGTAAACTTTGACCCTGTACCTCACAGTCAGCAGACACATTCCAGCCAATCAGCAGCAGACCCTCCCTCCCAGATCCTCCCACCTACTAGACAGCATACAATTTAGATTCATTCTGAAGCTGCATTTTATTTTTGTATTATTTTTTATTTTTTTTAGACAGAAGTGTGTTATATTTGAGCATGCTAGTCTGAACGTGCGTATATCATGGCTAGTTGCACTGAGGGTATGAGTATATAGCAGTAAATTGTTGTGAAAGGTGGCTGTCATATTTACGGTGTAGCTTGCACGTCAGAGGCGGCTCTCTAATTAGGCGGTTTAGGCGGCTGCCTAAGGCTCGCACTGGCTGGGGCCTTGCGGCCGCCTAAACCGCCTGTGGGCAGACTGTGTCAGGTCTTCGGTTTGTTTCAAGGACACAGCGCAACATAGCCCACATCATTATTTTAACAAACTGGCGCTATATTATAAATTACTGATTAAGGAAAAGCACACACAAAAAAATATTTTTTTACATTTTAGAAGGCTATTTATCAACATACTAAAGGTGGTGTGTGGGGGGGTTTTAACCCCTGGTGCCACACATTAGGGGGATACCTGGGGGAACCAGGGGTTTGATCTCCAGGTGATGGGCAGGAGGGGAGTGTATTGTCCTGCCTATTACTGCATGTAGTGTGGTCAAGGAGGCGGACCGCAGTAGAGAAGCTTCTGTATCCTCTACCCGATCTGACAAAACGTGCATACTGTGAGCAACAAACTGCTTCCTATCAGGCTGCGTACAGGAAAAAGACCACCCACGGACCATCTGATCAGCCATTCTACATGGAGGGAAGTGAGGCTGAGCAGTCATAGGAGGGGATGGATGGGTAAAAGAAGGGCACAGGAGGGGAAAGGGACAAAATAAAGGCACAGGAGGGATGGGGACAAAAAAGGCACAGGAAGGGCACAAGTGGGAAGGGGGGCAAAACATGGGCACAGGAGGGAAGGGTGCAAAAAGGGCACAGCACAGGAGGGGGCATATTAAGGGCACATAAGGGGAGAGGAGACAAAAGAAGGTCACAGAAGAGCAAGGGAGCAAAAGAAGGACACAGGAGTAGGGGCACAAAGAGGCACACAGAGGGTCTGAGGGCACAAAGAGATGCACAGAGGGGCTGATGTCCACACATTGAAACACAGAGGGTCTGGATGGGCACAACGAGCCATATAAAGGTACTGAGGGGACAAAGAGGCACACAGAAGGGATGGTGGGGGACAAAGAGGCACACAAAGAGGATGAAGGGGGACAAAGAGGCACATAGAAGGGCTGGGGGTATGAAGAGGTACACAGAACAGCTGGGGAAAAAATAGACGTGCAGAAGGGCTATGGGAAGAGACACAAAGAGGGAAAGGGGAAAAAGAGACACACAGGAAAGGAGAAACAGAAAGGGGTTGGGGAAGAAATATATACACAGAGGGGCTGGGGGGAAGAGACACACAGAGAGGAAGGGGGAAAAGCTACAGAAAGAGGGAAAGGGGAAAAGACATACAAAGGCTTTGAGGAGAAACAGATGCACAAAGGAGCTGGGGGTAGAAAGAAGCTTACCAGTCATTCACAGCAGTCTACCAGCCACAACTGCAGCCAGCCTGCCACAGCACCCTGTCACAGCAGCCAGCCTGCCTGCCAACCACCCACTGCATCCAGCTATCCTACCAGCCTGCCACAACAGCAAGTTTGCCAGCCGACCACATCAGCTAGCCTGCCAGACACAGCAGTCAGCAACAAAGATGACATTTAAGGTGGGAAGTGTCAACTTGGGCTGGGTATCAGAGAGCTATGTTATATTACAACATTGTGAATGGGACAATATCAATAAATGCGGTACTGACACTAAAGACCTAGCATGATGGTATTAGGGCACACACTCCAAAGGATACCCCTAATTATATACAAAAATAAACCGTAATACTGTGGTGGAATCTCGGTAAAAATAAATTTAGTAGGCCGAGATTACCACGTGGCATGTGTACGTGCATATGCTGACGTATCGATCAGTTGGTTGCACGTGGCAAGATACGATCAGTAGTGTACGGAGCATGTGCAAGAATACAGGATATAGTATTCCCCCTCCTCCATTGTGCTGGACAAGCCATGCGGTCAAACAGGAAGTTAATTCTTATTTGTGTTGATTGGTCAAGGGAATGTGCGGGTGGAGCTTAATATGGGAGGAGTTATATGCCTATATAAGGAGCCTGCACTATTGTCCGGGGCTCAGATTTTGCTGTATTTTGGTGACGCTAGTCCCTCTGAGTCCCGATCGGTGATCCAATAAAGAATCTCTTCCTTCCTGAAGAAACCTGTGTCCATCTCTCTGTGCTTGGCTTCCGTCAGTTTCTCCGGTATCATTTGGTGCATTGGCCGGGAAACTCATCGTTCAACGGTAGCTGAGAGGCAGAGGCGTGAGACGGTCTATCTTTGCCCACGTTCTCTACGGCTGCACCCCTGAACTTCTGCGTGGACCTCCCTTCGTCTCGGCGCCACTGGTCTGTTGTCCAGGAGATCATCGGCCTCTACGTGAGAAGTGCTGGGGTGTCCCCGTCGATGAGTGTGAACTCAGGTTCAGGAACGAGGAGGTAAGACAACTGCTGTTTTAGACGGCAGGACCCGCTAGGGGTATACCGATTGTGCGGTAGGCCCAAAGGGGTTTTTGAATCTGTATCTGCCCCCTCTGTCGGAGGGAAGGAGCGAAGGCGCACCGCTCGATCGAACGCTCTTTAGTCAGACCGTTTGATTTGGTTAGTCAGGCGGGGCGCTCTGGTGTAAAATAGCCCTAGCCGGACACCGGTGTCTTGTCTAGACTAGCGTTCTAGGGTGTATATTTTGTTCGCTAGGTCGGAGGGACCGGGAGACTAAGCGGCGTCTGTGTAAATCCGGTTCGCTAGTTCTCATCCTATCTGGGCTAAGTGGGAAGGCGTGTAAATTTGGAACCCACTAGACTTTTGATAGTACGACTAAGAGGCGTCTGTGTAAATTCGGTCCTCTAGCTCGTTGTATAGTGCGACTAAGAGGCGTCTGTGTAAATTCGGTTCTCTAGCTCGCTATATATATGGTGATTGGGCAGTGTGGCTAACCAAAACGTATGTAGATTGTTTTTAGGTAGTCCATTCAAGGTACTGGCCAATAGTTTAGTTGGGAATTGTAAATGTGTTAACGATTGTTTTAGTAAAGTGTATATCTTGTTAGATAGCGCGAGCTCAGCCGTCTAGCGAGAGTGTTAATAGTGTGTTGCTGTATTATAGTGCACGGTACCATAACCCTGTATATTTACTGACATTGTATAATAAGTACTAATCATTGTCGTCCATTGCATGTTTAACACCATAACCACTAATAATTGTATTGTGACCTTAACTTGTGCTTTGACCTTTGCTAACCGTACTGTAATCGCTATTTGTAAAAGACGATGTTACTGGGGTGTGTTATAGACGGGTAATTCATATATAGAGAATTATAGCGTGGGTGACTGTACAGTTACGCCAAAGGGCATAATATTGATTATATAGTGACTGGTGTAACAGCTGTGTGTGTACGGGAATTCCCTGAGTGTTTATTGTGTTATTGTGTACGTTTCACTTGGTAACCGTACCACGTGGTGCTGTTGCCAGAGGAAACGGGTGTGACTGTTGAATAGTACGCGTGTATAGTATTCGTTGTCGACGACGTTCCATTGTTTAATATGGGTGCGTCGCAGTCAACGATTCCGGATCCCTTAGGATGTATGGTTAAGAATTTTAAAAAGGGATTCAAAGTTTGTGATTTTGGGGTAAAGATGTCTCCTGTACGTTTGGTCACTTTGTGTACTAGGGAGTGGCCTACTTTGGTTGCGGCATGGCCGCCACGTGGCAGTTTGGATTCAACTCTGGTACAGCGCTTACACGTGGCTGTATCAGGTAGGCCTGAACTTTATGGCCAGTTTCCTTATATTGATTGTTGGAGACAGGCCGTAAATGACTCGCCAAAATGGCTCCAGACATGCCACGAGGAGCAGTGTCGCCTCATGGTAGCTAGGACTTGTTCGTCCACTAGGACTGGTGTTAGGCCCATTTTGGACACGCCCCCTGAGTCCGAGATCCCTTTGCCGCCCCCTTACTTTCCGTTAAG
This sequence comes from Pelobates fuscus, assembly GCF_036172605.1. Classification (NCBI taxonomy): domain Eukaryota; kingdom Metazoa; phylum Chordata; class Amphibia; order Anura; family Pelobatidae; genus Pelobates; species Pelobates fuscus. Next base: position 291,606,906 of record NC_086319.1, on the reverse strand, counting down.
AAGAAGTGACGCAAACGCAGGAAGTCCTGCACCCCTCCCCTCATTACCCTCATCCACTTCCGCTTCCTCCTCCAGTACAGGATCCACCCCCCCTCGTACTAAATCTCCCCTTCCGGAACCAGAACCCACCCCCATTAGAAACGAATATCCTGATTTGGCGCCACTTCAGACTTCCGGTCAAGCTTCATCTAGCTCGGCCCGAAGTGTTTTATTTACGACCTTTTCCCAAAACCAACCTCCCACATCCCCATACCCTATCTCTCCCCGACCGGAACCCATGACTGACGCCTCTCTACGTAGCCCCATCCAAACCCGACAGTTGACTGGTGCCCAACAATTAAAGCACTATCAGATGCCTCTTCGCCTAAATCCCGGGTCAGCTTATATCGATGCCGCAGGTCAAATGGCACACGCTGACCCAGTCTTCGTATATGTCCCATTTACCACTACCGACCTTTTAAACTGGAAGACCCATAATTCCTCGTATACTGAGAAACCACAAGCCATGACTGATCTGTTCACCTCAATAGTACAGACGCATAATCCGACATGGGCTGATTGCCAGCAGTTACTAATGACTTTATTTAACAATGAGGAAAGGACAAGAATAAATCAAGCAGCCATTAAAGCATTAGAAGATAGAGCCCGTGCTTTGAACCAAGCTAATCCAGCAGCATGGGCCGCAACACACTATCCTAACACTGATCCCGATTGGAACGTAAATGGTGCTGATATGGTTCAACTCAGAGCCTATAGAGACGCTATAATTGCTGGCATGAAAGCAGGAGGAAAGAAAGCTATTAACATGTCGAAGACAGTTGAGGTGATCCAGAAAAGCGATGAAGCGCCCAGTGTCTTTTATGACCGATTATTGGAGGCATACCGCTTGTATACCCCCTTTAATCCGGAAGACGCAGACAATTCCCGAATGGTTAACTCCGCCTTTGTCAGCCAAGCATACGGAGATATTAAGCGCAAGCTACAAAAGTTAGAAGGGTTTGCAGGTATGTCCATCACCCAACTAATGGAGGTAGCAAATAAGGTTTACATGAACAGGGATACAGAAAGTAAGAAAGAGGAAGAGCGCAAGATGCGTAAAAAGGCTGATATGCTAGCGGTAGCGATCGCAGGCGTAGATAGACGGGGCCCAGATAGAGGCGATAGTAGATGGAATGAGGAACCTCTAGGTAAAAATCAGTGCGCTTACTGTAGGGAAGAAGGGCATTGGAGAAATGAGTGTCCGCGAAGAGAACAGTCTGAGAGAGACAGACCTAGGTCAGGTTACGGAAACTTTAGAGGCAGAGCGAGAGGTAGAGGAGGCCCCGGAGGGAGTAATGGGTATAGAGGGAGTAATGGGAACAGAGGAAGTGTTAGGGAAGACAGGTATATTCCAGCAGCGCAAAGGTCCCGCGATAGAGAAGGTAGGGACTTCGTAGGATTGGCTGACACGGTCATGGAGGACTATTGATACCGACCGGGCTCCATCCCCCTTGGTCGAGCGGAGCCTATGGTCGATGTATCAATAGGGGGGAAAAGGAGTGCGTTCATGATCGACACTGGTGCTGAACATTCAGTGGTGACTAATCTAGTTGCTCCTCCATCTGGAAGGACTATTACTGTGATAGGAGCAACTGGAAGAAGTGCTGAAAGACCGGTTCTTAAAAGTCGACTCTGTACATTGGGAGGCCACGTAGTAAAACACCAATTCCTTTATATGCCTGAATGTCCAGTCCAATTGCTGGGACGTGATATGCTATCAAAATTGCAAGCGCAGATTACGTTCCTACCAAATGGAACAACATCCTTAAAGTTTAATGGACCTTCAGGTATTATGACTTTATCCGTACCAAAGGAAGAAGAGTGGCGACTTTATACAGTGTTGACTAGCCAAAACCCTAGGAGTGATGAGACATTGTTTAACATACCTGGAGTTTGGGCAGAGAACAACCCACCAGGACTGGCCCGCAATATTCCACCAATAAAAATTGAACTGAAACATGGGGTTTATCCAGTGAGCCTAAGACAATATCACATTCCGCAGAAGGCTAAGAAGAACATCCAATCCTATCTGGATAAGTTCATACGGTATGGTATCCTAAAATTCTGTACTTCCCCCTGGAACACCCCATTGCTGCCTGTTCAAAAGCCCGGTACAGATGAGTATCGACCTGTACAGGACTTAAGAGCAGTCAATGATGCGGTTGTTAGTATACATCCAGTTGTACCCAATCCATATAACCTGCTTGCTTTAATTCCGGGCGGGGCTACTTACTTCACAGTCTTAGATCTCAAAGATGCCTTCTTTTGCCTCCGAATTGCCACAGAAAGTCAATGTATTTTCGCTTTCCAATGGGAGAACGCTGTAACAGGCTCAAAACGCCAAATGACTTGGACAAGACTGCCCCAAGGGTTTAAAAATTCACCTACCCTATTTGGTTCAGCCCTAAGTCAAGATCTACTGGATTTCGAGTCCATCCCAGGAGAGTGTGTATTGTTACAGTATGTAGATGACTTGTTGATAGCAGCAGTTACAAAAGAAATCTGTCAGCAAGCAACGCACGATCTACTACACATTCTCTGGAAGGCAGGATACAAGGTGTCTAGAAAGAAGGCTCAGTTGTGTTTGCCAACTGTCAAGTATCTAGGATTCCATATCTCTGAAGGTCAAAGGATTATGGGGCCAGAGAGAAAAGAAGCTGTCTGCCAAATACCAATACCCAAGAATAGAAGACAAGTGCGAGAATTCTTGGGGGCAGCAGGCTTCTGTAGGATATGGATTCCCAGCTATGCGATACTAGCAAAACCTCTGTACGCAGCCATCAAAGGTACAGAGCACGACCCCTTCTTATGGACCCAAGAACAGCAAAAGGCATTTGAAGATGTGAAGAAGGCTTTGATGAGTGCCCCAGCATTAGGTCTACCTGATCACACACGACCATTCTACTTATATGTACACGAGCAGAGAAGAATGGCTGTGGGAGTATTGACACAGTACTTGGGATCATGGCAAAGACCTGTTGCCTACATGTCTAAGCAACTGGATGCAGTGGCCAGCGGACTTCCACCTTGTCTAAGAGCCGTAGCTGCAGCCGCCCTGCTAGTAGCTGAAGCCGATAAACTCACTCTGGGTCAAGAACTTTATGTACGAGTCCCACATGCAGTACAGACGTTGTTGGATTACAAAGGAAATCATTGGTTTAGTAACAGCCGTATGACCAAGTATCAAGCAATGTTGTGTGAAAACCCAAGAGTGCATTTAGAGACTGTAAACACCTTAAATCCAGCTACCCTTTTGCCACAACCTACTGAAAGTCAACATGATTGTTTGGAAGTAATGGATGAAGTATTCTCAAGTAGACCAGATCTTCGTGATTTTCCCATCCAGAACCCCGATGTTCAATATTACACCGACGGCAGTAGTTATGTGAAAGAAGGGATCCGCTATGCAGGATATGCAGTGACAACAATAGACAAGGTGATAGAAGCTCGGCCACTGGCAAAAGGAACATCAGCACAAAAGGCAGAATTAATAGCACTAACACGAGCGTTACAATTGGCTGAAGGTTTAAGAGTAAATATCTATACGGACTCTAAGTATGCGTTTTTAACCACTCATGCCCACGGAGCTTTGTATAAAGAAAGAGGACTACTGAATTCAGAAGGCAAAGAAATCAAATACGCAGCTGAAATCCTACAACTATTGGAAGCAGTGTGGGAGCCGAAAGAAGTCGGTATTATACATTGTCGAGCGCATCTGAGAGGAGATGGTGATGTAACCAAGGGAAATCGGATGGCAGATAGTGCAGCTAAGCGTGCTGCTGAATCAGGAAGACAGGAGTATGTGGGGCATATAGCTGCTCTAATACCAACTCCACTGTCCCAATGGACTCCAGTTTATACAGCTCAAGAAGAGGAGTGGTTAAAGACTGAACCGGGAAAGTATCTGGAGAACAAGTGGTATCAGCTAGAAGATGGAAGAATAGTTATACCAGCATCGCTAGCGGTAGAAATTGTCCAAAATTATCACAACGGGACACATTCTGGGAGAGACAGTACTGAAGAATCTCTCAGGAAACATTTCTACATACCAAGATTGTCCAACTTGACTCAGGCCATTGTACGTAGATGTGTAACGTGTGTTAAGAATAATGCAAGACAAGGACCAGTAAAACCACCAGGAGTCCAGTTTATGGGAGGACTCCCCATGTCCGATCTACAAATAGACTTTACAGTGATGCCTAAATCGGGTGGACATCGTTACCTGCTGGTAATTGTGTGCACCTATTCAGGCTGGGTAGAAGCATGTCCAACTCGTACAGAGAAAGCAGGAGAAGTTGTGAGATTCCTGCTACGAGAAATAATACCCCGATATGGACTACCCTGTTCTATAGGATCGGACAATGGTCCAGCTTTTGTTCACCAGTGCCTACAACAACTGACTCATATGCTTGGTATAAAGTAGAGGCTTCATACTGCATATAGACCCCAGAGTTCTGGTAAGGTAGAGAGAATGAATAGAACTATAAAGAACCAGTTGGCTAAAATGTGTCAGGAAACCCAACTTAAGTGGAACGTTCTCTTACCTATAGCTCTATTGCGAATCCGCAGTACCCCTACCAGAAGGATGGGCCTCTCTCCTTTTGAAATTATGTATGGGCGACCACCTCCCGTACTTGGTAACTTAAGGGGGGATTTGAGTCAGTTGGGAGAAGGAATTACCCGGCAGCAGGTTGTAGAGTTGGGTAAGACTATGGAGGAGGTACAGAAATGGGTACAAGATAGATTACCTGTGAATATGTATCCCCCTGTTCATAGTTATCATCCAGGAGACCAAGTGTGGATTAAAGAGTGGAATAATGTACCGTTAGGGCCCAAGTGGAGAGGTCCTTATGTTGTTCTTTTGTCTACCCCTACAGCGATAAAAGTAGCAGAAGTGACTCCGTGGATACATCACTCCAGGGTTAAACCAGCAGCAGTCGATTCTTGGCAAGTTACAGCAGATCCAGAGAATCCCTGCAAGATCCGGTTGAAACGCACTACTCAGTCGGAGTAACGAGGAATTATTGTGGATTACAAATTTTATTGTTACAGGTGTGAGTGAGAAGGCCATAATAAAGCCTGTCCGCTTACCATCACATAGTGTATAAGCCAGGAAAGTCTCGAAGGGACACCTGTGAAGACGAGCAGAACTCCATTCCCTGCAGCCCTCACATCCTGGAAGCTGAGGTTCCATCGCACGGACGAAGACTGAGGATGACGGCGAAAGATGTGCTTTTGATTGTGTTTATTTATATGTGTTTTTATATTCAGGAAGGTAGAGGTACCGACACTCCTAGCTGTGAGGTATGCATTAAGACTACGAGAACAGGTAACCATATTTCCCAAACCCTAATCTGGCATTCACAATACGAGTGTAAAGGAGATGTATCGAGATGTAGATACTTAAATATAGACTATAGTGTGTGCCATTTAGGAGTAGGAGAACCTAAGTGCTTCAGTCCGGAGTATCAACCTCGTACAATTTGGTTGACTCTCAGGAATGGAGATCCTCAGGGGACCCTAATTAATAAGACCGTGTTAGAATCCGTACATTCTTCGGGTGTTCTGCTATTTGATGCGTGTAAAGCGATATCGAGTGGTAGAAAGCCGTGGAATGTATGTGGGGATCTTAGATGGGAGAGGACGTATGGGTCTAATGATAAATATATTTGTCCCAGTAGCAAAAATAAATATGTGAGTCCTAGATGCCCAAATAAAGACTATAACTTTTGTCCATATTGGTCTTGTGTGGGGTGGGCGACTTGGGGACAGACAGTAGACAAAGACATGATAGTGACTAAGTTGCCGACTAGCCCTTATTGTAAGTCTATGGAATGCAACCCTGTCCATATACTCATTAATAACCCCGACAAGTTCTTAGATAAGTATGGAAATTTATTTGGGTTTCAAATATACGGGACGGGTTTAGATCCTGGGACATTATTGTTTATAGGAATAGAGACTGATACGGTATCCTCCCAGACTCATCAAGTATACCATTCCTTTTATGAAGAGATGAGTATAGATAATAAGATCCCCCATAACGCTAAAAACCTGTTCATCGATCTAGCTGAAAGTATTGCCGGTAGTCTTAATGTTACCAACTGCTATGTGTGTGGAGGTACTAACATGGGAGACCAATGGCCTTGGGAAGCAAAGGAGGTAATGTCCGGTTCTGAGGCAGTTGACCAATTAATATCTACACAAGCCGATTATCATATGAGTGTTAGAGGTAAATCTGAGTGGAGATTGAAGACCTCCATCATAGGTTATGTTTGCATAGCAAGGAAAGGAATAATGTATAATACTTCTGTAGGAGAATTAACTTGTCTAGGGCAAAAAGCTTATGATGATGATACTAAAAATACAACTTGGTGGTCGGCTTCAAATGTCTCAGAACCATCTAACCCGTTTGCTAGATATGCCAATTTAAAGGATGTGTGGTTTGATCTATCCATCACATCAACCTGGAGAGCCCCAGCAAATTTGTACTGGATCTGTGGTAAGAAAGCCTATTCGGAGCTGCCACAGGACTGGGAAGGGGCATGTGTGTTGGGTATGCTCAAACCATCCTTCTTCTTGTTACCGATTGAAACAGGTGAGACTTTAGGTGTTAAAGTGTATGATGTGAATCATAGGAAGAAAAGGGGACCCATAGAGATAGGTACCTGGGAAGATAATGAATGGCCTCCCCAGCGTATCATAGATTATTATGGGCCAGCCACGTGGGCTGAGGATGGTACCTTTGGTTATAGAACCCCTATTTATATGCTCAACCGTATTATAAGATTACAGGCGGTGGTTGAGATTATCACAAATGAGACATCACAGGCGCTCAATCTTCTAGCGAAGCATAACACCAGGATGAGGACAGCAGTCTACCAAAATAGATTAGCCTTGGATTACCTTTTGGCAGTAGAGGGAGGTGTATGTGGGAAGTTTAACCTAAGCAATTGCTGTCTTCAAATAGACGACGAAGGGCAAGCAATAGCTGAGCTTACTAGCCATATGGTTAAACTAGCGCATGTGCCTACTCAGGTATGGAAAGGGTACAATCCAAGTAGTTGGTTTGGTAACTGGTATGAATGGTTTGGAGGGCTTAAGGCAGTGGTAGGTGGAGTCCTACTGATTTTACTGTTGTGTCTACTCCTACCGTGTCTTATACCCTTAGTAGTTAGGTCTGTGCAAAGCCTGATAGGAAGTATAGCAGAGAGGAAGGCTGCTGCACAGATAATGGCGATATACAAGTATAAGGCTCTAGATCAGGGAGAACCAATGCAAGAAGATGAATGTTGAAGATTCACATCATAAGATAAGTCTGGTCTGGTTCAAGGTAACTTGCGGTGTAAGCAAACCAAGGTTAAGTGATGCCTCAAGTAATTGTAAAATATCAAGAGGCATCAAAGGGGGGAATGTGGTGGAATCTCGGTAAAAATAAATTTAGTAGGCCGAGATTACCACGTGGCATGTGTACGTGCATATGCTGACGTATCGATCAGTTGGTTGCACGTGGCAAGATACGATCAGTAGTGTACGGAGCATGTGCAAGAATACAGGATATAGTATTCCCCCTCCTCCATTGTGCTGGACAAGCCATGCGGTCAAACAGGAAGTTAATTCTTATTTGTGTTGATTGGTCAAGGGAATGTGCGGGTGGAGCTTAATATGGGAGGAGTTATATGCCTATATAAGGAGCCTGCACTATTGTCCGGGGCTCAGATTTTGCTGTATTTTGGTGACGCTAGTCCCTCTGAGTCCCGATCGGTGATCCAATAAAGAATCTCTTCCTTCCTGAAGAAACCTGTGTCCATCTCTCTGTGCTTGGCTTCCGTCAGTTTCTCCGGTATCAATACCTCACTCACAAATTATTGATGCTTAATGATAAATGTAATATTTATTCTCCACAAAACATTAAAGAAAAAAAAACGTGCAAAGCAGAGCATAAATTGAATTAGATACATTATAGATACAGTATATCTTAATTAATTAATTAAATCAGTAGTGTATATATGCTTCTAAGATAACAAGTTAGGCAATATATTTTAGCACAACCTGTTGTATAGCCAGCTGTCAGTTTGCAATATATGGAACAAAGTATAACACGCCCCTTAAGAATATAGTAAATAAAGAAATACATAAAATTTAAAAAATCCTTTTTTTTGTTGGATGAACAATACCCCAAATTCTCAGTAATTGTGAAATAAACCTATTAGTGGAAAGCAATGATAAGGCAGTCCATAATTTAATTTATATATTCAAAATTGCAAAGAAACGTGTGAGTAAGCCAAAAAAATTATTAAAAGTAAGAAACATTTTTCACCAAAATCCTATATAATAAAATAAACAGGATAAAATAAATACCTTTTTTTACTAACTTTATTTTATGCCCGGACCTAGGTCCTGGGCGCCGCCATCTTTGTGTGGTCAGATGAAGGCCCTGTGGGACACGTAATTTGCCAACACTAGATAGCGCCATGAAATTCCTGCGCATGCCCAGTTAAACACTTGCGCATTCGGACGGAAACTTCATTAATTCATTAATTCACCAGAAATACAAATGAATGAATAGAAATTTTAAACGAATGAACGATGACCTCTTGGTTCATATGTTTATTTTATGACAAGGAAGGAGCTACCAGCTTGCAGCTCCCCCCTTGTAATATGTGAAATTAGAAGTGGCAGGGAGCAGTGCTTCCCACCACTTCTTAAACCCCCCCATGCCACTAGTCATTTTATGAGTGTCAATATGACCCCCATATTAGCATAAGGGAGAAAAAAAATCTCCCGAAAGCCCCTACTCGCAATGCCACAAATAGGGGAATGTCTACTAAACAGTGAGCGGTGGCCAAAAAATAACAAAAGGGGGCATAGTGCCTCCCTCTGCCCCTCACCCAAGAGCAGCAGGTGGGGGCCAAAAGAGGAGGGGGAACCTATTGTCTTCCCCCCTGGCAGCCATCCATGAATGGCGGGTGGGGACCCTAAGTGATAAAAGGAGAGAGGGGTCCTATTGTCTTTTTATTGTCTATTAAACATTCACTTTAATAGCCCCCACTCCGCGTGTCCTCCCTCCCGATAATTATTTTAATAGGAGTGGGGACCTATTAGAAGATTAGGTAGAGGATATGCCCCTACCCATGGTATAGCGAGTAGGGGCAGAAGGGAGATTTGAATCTCCCTTACTTACTAATACTAAGTAATCTTTATTTAGTATTAGTAAATTTGGCTGAACAATTTCTTTACAGTCTTATAGCTGTATAGCTGTATAGCAGTCTCACCCAAACAATAGCCGAGTGTCACGGACAGATAGGATCCAACAAGCAAAGACAAGCACATCAAATACCAAAGAACAGAAAATGTATTACCGGACCTTAGAATGGCCAGATTAAAAGCCACTAGAATATACAAAACAAGCCGAGGTCATGGATACAGAAGACAGAATAAAAGTTAGGAATAGCCAAAGGTCAAGGACACATAGAGAGGAGAATAGTCAAGGAATAGCCAAGGTCAAAATACCAGAAATACAAGAAATACGAATGCGCTCTCGGATTAACCAAGCAAATAGAAACTACGACAGGGCATCAAACAAAAGTAAAAAAAAAACGTTTAAATAGCCTAGGAAAGGCTCTCATTGGTTATTGGGACCTGATGATGCCAACACATGCGTGCATGTTGATGACGTGATGACACACGCATGTCTGCATCACCAGCATCCAAATGGGCAATGAAATCCCCATGTCGGCGGCATGACACCGAGGCCATCAGTTTAAACAATGTAAGTCCCTCCCTAGAGTCTTGGTGTCCAGGACATAATTAGTTTAAAGGGACACTATAGTCACCAAAACAACTTTAGCTTAATTAAACAGTTTTGTTGTATAGATCATGCCTCTGCAGTCTCAGTGCTCAATTATCTGCCATTTAGTAGTTAAATCACTTTGTTTATGAACCCTAGTCACAACTCCCAGCATGTGACTTGCACAGCCTTCTATAAACACTTCCTGTAAAGAGCCATCTAATGTTTATCCTTCCTTTATTGCAAGTTCTGTTTAATTTAGATAAATCTTATCCCCTGCTATGTTAATAGCTTTCTAGACTATGCAAGAACCCCCTGTATGTGATTAAATTTATATTTACAGAGCAAGAGATACAAAATTTGAAGGTAAATTACATCTGATTGAAAGTGAAACCAGTTTTTTTCATGCAAGCTGTGTCAATCAGAGCCAGGGAAGGTGTGGCAATAGCTTCATAAACATGATCTACACACCAACACTGCTTTATTAAGCTAAAGTTGTTTAGGTGACTATAGTGTTCCTTCAAGTCACCATAATTAAAATACCTGCTGGACACCAAGAAGTGTTGCATAATAACTATTTCACAATCACACAATAACCCAATTAACTTCCATTCTGTTTTAAATTAGTGTGAATGCGGTATTGTGTTTACAAGGCAGGATAGGGTCAGACAATAACGGAGGACCACATGGGAGCTTAAAGGGCATGGCAGAACAGCCAGTTTTAACTAGCCTGGAAGTGTCTATGGAACCATGGGACAGCGCCCTTCTGGGAAAACAACAACGAAATTGGGGAGGAAAATAACAAACAAACAAATACATTATAAACACCCTATACCTATAATGGGCACAGGGTGACTAAACATAATATGGGGACCTACATAACGTGTCCATCTTCAGCCCCCAGTGATGATTACCGGGATCATCTGTCAGTAATCTAAAGATGCTTTTTTTTATTATTTTTCATAGGCTGGCCATATAAGTCAATGAAAATAGCTGGTACTTAATTAATAAATGCAGGTCCCCTACTTATCTCTATTTACCCATCTGCAGTTGTTCACAAACCCTATATTTTAAGCAGTTTTTCTTTGAAAGCACCCAATAGAATGCTTTGAAAAATGTAATTGTTTTTTTTTTCCAGGCTCTTCCTCTTTCCTGTTTACATCTGATTTAATAGTGTAGAGGATTACTATATTGAATTTTGCCCGGATAGATACATGCATTTTATGTACGCCCTTTCGCAAGCAACAGCATTTTTTTATTAAAGACCACAATATATTTTCCTTTTGCTAACATAAACCTTTTACAAATGTGTACCTTTAGAGCATTTCAAATACTGCTACCCTCTTTTCATGGACAATGCATATTTGCTGTAAAGTAGAAACCTAAACTCAGACATATATATGTTGTGAGACTCTGTTCTGTCCAACGAATTGTAGTTTGAAGCTTACTCTAGCAAAGTTTAACTGTTCTTGCAGATGCAAAGCACAGATTTATGCTGAATCTATAATAATGCTTTGCTTATAAGCAAAAGAAAACTGATGATATATCATTGTTCTCTATGCAAAAAATTGCAAAGTTATGGTGAGAAAAGCCAATTTGCTAGCACTTCAAATTCTTTGTGAATTTTAGCTTCACATGTCTTACAGAACTCCCTGATAAAATAATGTGCCCTATAAATCACACAATTAAAGGTGTTTTAAATGACACACGTGTGATTTAACTGGTAAGTAACTCATTACATTGTTTCCCTTTCTTAAGACGGAATACTTTTTTTGTGGAATAAAGTATTATAAACACATTGCAAGGAATGTAAAACAAGCAAAGCAAAATGGTATGTAGCACAAACCTTTACACAATAAATGGCTTAGAGTCCCAGGGGTGGGCAATCTTCGGCCCTCCAGATGTTTTGGACTACATCTCCCATAATGTTGTTAGGGCCATAATGCTAGCAAAGCATCAAGGGAGATATAGTCCATAACATCTGGAGGGCCGAAGATTGCCCACCCCTGACTTAGACTGATAGAAATGCATAGAACTGGTTTCTGATCTTGCTCAATCCTTGTCCACTTCTTAGTCAAAAAAAAAAAACTAATTAAAAATCGTCTAACTCCAGTTGAGCTGGTTCATCCTAAAATTTACAATTGCCAACAATTCAAATACAATACATAACCCTGAATTTTGCTAAAATCTGAACTTTTTCTTTGTTCCTTAATTCTAACACTTCTGTAACAATACATCCCAACACAATACATTCATTCTGCTGGTCGTTTCTGCGCCTGCCCTTCTTTCAGAAAATGTACTGAAAATGAAGTTTGATATATCCTGCTATGTATCTATAAAATGTTTTATACAGAAACAAATGGTGTATTCAATTTATCTAATTATCAAGCAAGATGCTTATGCTAAAATCACACCATAGGTAGCGCTGCTACATGTTGAACTCCCCAGAATGAAATTTATGAGACGGACCATTCCAGGACTGCCACTTAGAGTGTTCTAGAATCTTGGTCTGTTTATACTGAGGGTTTGTCACTGGTTCCCTCTCACTGTGGAGGGGTTAACATTATACAAGAATAAAGAGATGGAAGTATCAATCAAGTCATCAAAGGATGCAATCTCCCTAACTAGATCTACATGTCTGTGAAGAGCTCTGTGTAATCACGTCTCAGGCTCTTGCAGTGAGAAATCATGGGGTATTATGAAGAAGAAAGGAACAGGGCTGCCCAAGCTGAATAATCTACATTACTAATAACCCACTCCAGCCGTGAAGGGCACAAGAGAGAGGGCAGGAGGAGAGGGTGGAAGATTAACGGTGAGATGAGAGTAGGCCTTTTGCCAAAGCATTGGCAACAAAACTGAGCATTTTTGCTCATCACAAATGTAATTAAAGCTGATAAGCTTGGGATAATTTTAGGAAAATTGGTAGATGAGCCATTTTAGGAATTACAAAAAAAATGCTAATACAGTTTTGGCCTGCAATGCATGCTGACATTTTACACTGTGAAAATATTCTCAAAAAATGTAAAGCTTCAGATATTCAGAGTATGACATATTAATCTTATCTTGAACCCCAATGAACATTCATAACAGGATTTTTTTTTTATGTAAAGTTCCAAAGAAAGATTCCTATAGGTAAAAAGTCTTCCTGTAATTTAAATATCCCCATAATTAAAACCTGTCTTTCCACCAAGGAATTTGATCCCTGTTCCTTGTATATTTTGGAGGAAACTAGAACATCAAAAGGACTTATGTAGTTAATTTCCCTAATAAATCCCAAGTGTTTTTTCTGCATTTGCAGTTTTATATTGGCTAGATAAATAAATCACTAATATGTTCTGGGGATTTCTTTTTTAAAGCAGTAACATCTAATTGTAGAATGTTATGGTAGTGATGTAATTAGTAAAGGATTAATAAAGGCAGACTTTCTATTTTGTTATTGTGATGGATTGCTTGGTCACTTTTGACAACTGGCACCAGACTCTAGTAACCTCTTCGCAACGGTGCTATTTCCCACAATACCAACACCGTCCCTGATGTACCTCTCAACTAGAGAGCCCAAACCTAAAAACTCTCAGGGACTCGCAAAAGGCTCTCTCAAGTACAGTGCGCCCAACCGGGAGCTACTTAGAAACTTCATGGAACTATGACTCAGATCACGAAAGTGATGCTGTCCAATCAGATTTCATCGAGGTAGCTCTCAGTCCAAGAACCACCAAACAGGGCACTATTTGGAAGGGAGATCAAGGAGGTAGTGAGGCATCCGGCAACACCAAGAACTTGTTGGAGATCCCTTCCCTGGGGCTCCAAGAAGCAATTAACAGAGATCGGGACTTAGACGTAAATTATCTGGAACTCTAAGTTAGATCAGAGGATGGCCGCGGACTAGTAAAAGTTTAATCCATGATTACTCGGGCTAGACACCTCCAATCTGAGGACTTTTTGCACTGATTATACTCTTTGATCAGAGCTATCAGGGGTTGTAAGAAACTTGGTAGTAACTATAGGGAAACATGTATTTTTATGGTTATTATTGTTAGGCAACCTTGTGTCTGTTAGCAGACTTAGTACAAGATAGCTTAATTACCTATGTCCCTGCCAACCCCTGCTAACCCCTGTTGTGTTTTCCGTTAAACTCAAAACTGTCTTACACTTCATTAGGCTTCGGCTGATGTTTAGAAAGAGGGATCTCTCCTGGAAGAGCCTTAATGGCGAAATGCGCGTCGGGACTTTTACAAAGTATGATGCTGGTCTAAGAGACATGAGACAATATAAACAAAGATCTTTACTGACAGCTCCAGCCATACTTTAATTAACTTTAAATATCTTTTATCCTTATGTTTATACACGTTTTATTTTTCTAATTTTTCCGTATTTTTCAGTTTGGTTTACACCATAGCCGTACAGCACAATATGATATCCTTCTAGCTATACCGCTGTACTTAGACAACCAGGCAGCCTAACAGGAGGAGGAGGGGGGATCAGAATTTGTCAAGGGGTGCCCTCAAAGGCACAACAGAGTAGGGAAACTAGAAATATATTTTACTACCTGCAGGGCTTCCCGCAGCATTATATCTCTCCACTCCTGGTTAATACGGAATGATACAGTTGCAACTTTTAAAATCTTGTTACACTCTGTTTGACATTGCAACAATATGGTGAGATTACCAAACTATCAAAATCTTTTTTGTCACACCATTATTTTTTCATTTAGATTAACTCTTTTTAATTTAATTCCTTTTCTTTTTGATTATATTTATTTATTTATTTATTTATTTTTTAAATTCTTTATTTTTGAATTCGACAGAGAAAGGCAATAGCAATAATCAAGCAACAATGGGGCTTGCGCAGAAGCCAGACTCAGGACATGGCAATCACTTATACATAAGTAACAACGTTATGCGGCAGTACACATCCTATGTCGACTTTTATTACTCCACTTTTAATATAAGAAAACACATGTTATCATTTCTCTATGCCTAGTCGTCTGGTATTGCGAATGTACTGTAACCATTTAACTTACGCAGCAGCCAGCTCGTGGCTAGTTTGATTAGTATTCCTCTTATTACCGCCTTGTGGGCTGCCCATACCGTACTGGGGCTCACGTCCGGAGTATCGTTCATAGCAAAATACGCCGTTATCTCCTCCCTTATCTGTTCTGTTATTAGGGGGTCCCGTAGGAGGGACGCATTCAGTTTCCACGTCCATGGTGAGGCTATACAGAGGTTCCCTAAGCTTATAGACACATCGGCGTGGTCAGACCACGAGATATCTCCCACCTCCGACTTGACTACGCGTGCCATTCCAGTCCCGTTGGTCAGGAAGAAATCTATCCGGGAATAGGTCCCATGAGGAGCGGAATAGAACGAGTAGTCCCTAGTATCTGGGTGATGGGCACGCCATATGTCAATTAAGCCGGTACTATCCATGAATTGTTTAAGGAGGCGATCCTGACCGCCGCGGCCTTGTGAGCGTGGTCCTCCGTCTCTTGAGCTCCTGTCAGCAGCTGTGCATGGGGTAGCGTTGAAATCTCCCCCCATGAATATCATGCCATGCGGTAACCCCAGTATCTTGTCTCTCAATAGCGTCCAAAAGTCAGGGTCAGGTCTATTCGGAGCGTATATATTTAAGAAATGCACGGAGTGAGAATGAAGGGTGCCTGAGACTATGACATAGCGGCCTTCTGGATCCGCCTCATGAAATGTCACTTGAAGAGGGCAGCTGAGCCTGATCAGGGTAGCTACCCCATTACATTTACGGTGAGCTCTAGACTCATATGTGCCGCCGTACGTTTGATCTCTTAATTGAAAACGTACTTGCTGGGGAAGATGGGTCTCTTGTATGAAAGCTATGTCTGCGTTCATCCTCTTCAGTTCCTTAAACATGAGGCGACGTTTCTTAGGAGCGTTAAGGCTGGAAGCAGAAGAAAATTAAAAATACCGCCACAATAGAGGGCCGTGGCACTTCAGGGCAACCCATCACTCTCCCCATGGCAAAGGGGTACCGTCCCCCACCCAAGCAACAAAGTCTTGCCCCCACCCCGGGATCCCATCTGTGCAGGTCGGGGCTGTAACTCACAATACCGGAGGACCTCAGCGTTGGACAGCGGCACCAGCTACCTGCCAGTCGAGGCTCAGCGGCGGGATATCCTCCGGGTAAGGAGACATCGTCGGGAGATCCGGCGGAGGGCGCACGTCCAGCTCTCTGAAGAATCGAAGAGGGTCGCCTCCAGGCAGAAGGGTATGTACTCTGTCTCCGCGGAAGACATTCAGCTTAAATGGGTACCCCCACGAATATTTGAGGCCTGCTCCGCGTAGGGCCCCTGTGATAGGCCTCCAGTCTCGTCTTCTCTGCAGCGTGGAGGGCGATAAATCCTGATAGATGGACAATACGGAGCTCCGGTACCTAATGGGACCGTCTCGGCTCCTCTTGATGACTGCCTCTTTAGTGGAAAAGTAGAGGAATCGGACGATGATATCTCTCGGGTTGTTAGGGTCGGGCCTCTGTTTTCTTAACGCTCTATGCGCCCGTTCCAGGACCCAGTGTTACGCCGGTATTGTAGGTAGAAGTGGTTTGAGGATGTCAAACAGGAGCCCCTGCAGATCCTCTCCTCTCTCCTCCGGCATGCCACGTATCCGGAGGTTGTTCCTCCTAGAGCGGTTCTCCATATCCTCCAAGGCCAGTTCAGAGTCTACCATATGCCTGGTTACGTGGTTAACTCTGTCGGCCATGTCGTTATAGGCCCGAGCTGAGGAGTCCATGCGTTCCTCTAAGCGCGACGTGCGCTCTCCCAAAGCCCCCATTTGGGCCTGGAGGACTGCAGTCGATCTGGTGATCTCCCCTGCCAGGTAAGTCTTAACCTCTGCGAGTTTCGCCAGTACGAGGTCCTGGTCTGCGGGGGGTGTCCCCGGTGCTGCACGAGGCGAGCCCTGTGGTGAGGCCCCGTCGCCATCTTGGGTTCCGGCCCTGCCCGGCCTGTGGGTCGTTAGGAGGTCGAGAACGGTGCTCCCTGACTCGGTAGCCCGTCTCAATTGCTTCTTTGGGGCTTTCTTATCCATATTGAGTACCCCAAGGGGGGAATAGCCAAAGAAAAGGTCACTTTTTGCAGCTTTTGGGCTGTAGGGCTGAGGAGCTCTAGCAAGGCACGTCTATTCCCATCGATGGTCAAGCCACGCCCCCTTATTTATTTTATATGTTTTATTTTTTCCTTGATTTAGAGTAATTTGAATATTTTTATTTCACCCATTTTTTAATTATGACTTCATAGGGGTGTTTTCCTATCACAGACACTATTTTCACTTACGATAAGTGCTCCTAATATTTTAAATAATTATATCAAAAGTGACGTTTTATAATTTTATTTATCTTTGGGTTACTCTTTACACAAAGGGGCTATCGCCTAAATGGTTCCCCCTTGTGCTTTGTTCCTATTATAGTAAACTCTGTCTGGGGGTTCCCCCCCTCCCTTTATTAGAGTAACCTGACACTTTCCCCTAGAAGGTTACTATCGTTTAGTATTCCATTGTATTAGTTAAGAAAACAATCTGCTTACTGTGCAGTATCCCATCTGCAGCTCAAAGCCAGAGATATTAGCTTTGTCATATAACTTCATGTTTATAAATAATGATCTTGATGCAGTGGCAGTCATCCATAAACATTTTTCTTGCAGCTGACCTCTTGGCTTACAATAGGGAAGTATAGATTAGGAGGAATGCGAAGGGTGGGTGGGATGAGAAGGGAAGATAGATTCATCCACCTATGATTGTCCATCCATCCTTTAGTTCATCCATTAATATTGATCATTGTAAAATCAAGCCTTGATACAATGGGGGAGGAGGCGGGGGGAGAGGTGATTTATCAAAGTGTAATCAACACTTTATCAACATATTTTTGACAAATTTTTTTCAAGAACTTTTGGCACAATTCATCAAATGTCAGATTTCATCACGTTCCTTTTTTGCTCCCAATTGTACAGTTTCTATGCCAACACAAATAATTTTTGCATATTTTCACAACTTTTTCCTACAGCAAAGTATCATTCATGCCACTATAAATGTGTCAGTCTTCTAAAATGAACATTTCAATGACAACTTAATGTGGCTATGTTGCTTGGAGTCTATATGTTCAGAGTTTCAAATCTAAAAGTTGCTGGAGGTGTAACATTCTATATACAGATGATTGTTCGTTGGCTGAGAGTGTTCAGCTGATGATCTGAGCCACTGAATGACCATTGGGATTGGTTTTTGTCTTTTAGAGCTCTACATAAGCTGCACATCACCAGACATAAAAAGAGGCTTGTTATTATGGTTTAATACTTTCTTTTGTTGTTTAAGAACCCCTTGACTAGTGGAATGAATGGGCCACCAATGACTAGCAGTTCACCATTATATTTACGGTTCTCTGTTTGGGTTGAAGAAAGAAAACAGATCCATTGTAATGAATATAGATTTTGACAAATGCTGTATGCACCAATGAGCTATATCTTAAAATATAAAATGTGTATGTTTCATATCAAATGGCGATGTGCTGCAAAACCTTCTTTCTAGCTAGTTTCTATATTGTTCTTGAATGGCCCAGAAATGCTTCTGGTTAACTCAACCTTATAAGCAGCAACTTACTGCTAAACTGAGCATTGTGATCTTCATTTAAATGAAAGAAAGGAAAAAATACATGCATGAGCCACAAAGACACATGTATTTTTTTTTAAAGGAACACTATAGGATCAGGAACACAAACATGTATTCCTGACCCTATAGTGTTAACACCACCATCTAGCCCCCTGGACCCCTCATGCCTCCATAAATATAGTAAACATCTTACTGTATTCAAGCCAGAAGCTGTAACTCTGCATGCTGTTTGCCTAAAAAAAATTATAAAACAGTCTGCTGACATCATCAGAAGTGGTAGCCTGATCCAATCACAGTGCTTCCCTATAGGATTGTCTGAGACTGACAAAGAGGCAGATCAGGGGCAGAGCCAGCATGATACAAACACAGCCCTAGCCAATCAGCATCTCCTCATAGAGATGAATTGAATCAATTAATCTCTATGAGGAAAGTTCAGTGTCTGCAAGCAGAGGAAGGAGACACAATGCTGCCATGTGCTCTGTTGACAGCAGATCTGAGTGGATTGAGGCGTTGTATGCCTCAATCAACTCAGAAGTCCCTCTGGAGGCATTCTGAGTGACTGCAACTGGAGGTGTTCCTAGCTTTCAATGTAAACACTGTATTTTCTCAGAAAATGCAGTGTTTACATGAGAAAGGCTGCAGGGAGCTATATTTCTCACCCGAACAACCTCATTAAGCTGAAGTTGTTCAGGTGACTATAGTGTCCCTTTAAATAGAAAATGTTGGCCCACTACTAACTGTTTATGTCTGATAGCATCCGCTACACAGAGGTGTCTGCAGATGGAGACTTGTGTATTAAATGAAGCAGTTCCTTGAGCCATGATTAAAACCCCAAAATCTTTTGAAGTGAATTTCAAAATGATAGTTTTGTAAAGGTAGGGAGACTTTGCAACATATAGGCGCAAACAATAAAAAGCACATCTGTTTCACATTTTATAAGAAAAATATTACAAAGCAATGACAAATAAATCATACAAAAGTGAAAAAGTTAACATCACACTATTCCAGTGTCTTGAAACACTTCCACTGCATCCCACTATCCTGGCTATTGTGCCAGGAAGGGCACCCTCCTTGAGTAATCTGATTAATAATTTTTGAATGGTTCAACAACTAACATGGATCATGCTACATGTAGTCTTCTCCTGCAGGTTATCTTCACAAATGTCTTCACTGAGCTATGCAGGCCCAATACAGTGAGTGAAGCCTGCATCAGGGCCGGAACAAGGATTTTAACATTAATCAAAAGTGTTATATATTGCAATTAAACATATTTAGAATAGTAGATAATAACTTGCCATTGCTGACAATATCGGCATTTCACTGATGATATCATTGTTGTGATACGTTTTACTGTTTTGAAACACTTGTATTTGTGTTCAGTGAAGGCTCCCGAGTATAACAGTACCTCCCATGTACTGATTGTATTGTGTTTTTGAAAGTTAAAGGGTCAAATATAAGGCTTGCCCATTTAATTTTTTTCATTGAAATTTCCCAAATTGGTTATGTTGCCTTTGAGACCGTATGGTAGCCCAGGAATAAGAATTACCTCCATGATGGCATACCATTTGCAAAAGCAGACAGCCCAACGTATTGCAAATAGGGTATGTCCATTTTTTTCTAGTAGCCACTTAGTCACAAACACTGGCCAAAGTTAATGTTCATATTTGTTGTTTTGCATTTCTCACACACAAATAAATATAAACTAACTTTGGCCAGTGTTTGTGACTAAGTTACTACTACAAAAGACTAGACATACCACATTTTGAATACCGTGGGTTGTCTACTTAAAAAAAAAATATATGGTTTGATGGGGGTTCTCAGGGAATGTATTCTTAAATTGCTATGTGTGTCAAAAAATGAATTATTTATTTGTTTTCTTTAAATTTGGCATAGATTGGTGGTAAAATTGTTGCATGAAAAGAGTCAAAAGACCCCAAGTTTAATACCTTAGGTTGTCTTCTTTTAAAAATATATATACATTTGAAGGGTTATTCAGGGATTCCTGACAGATATAAGTGTTACAATGTAACTTGCATTAATTTTGAAAAATGTTTTTGGGAAATAGCAAAGTGCTACTTGTACTTATTGCCCTATAACTTGCAAAAAAAAAGCTAAGAACATGTTAACATTGGGTATTTCTAAACTCAGGACAAAATTTAGAAACTATTTATCATGGGTGTTTTTTGGCAGTTGTAGATGCGTGACAGATTTTGTTTATTTTTCTAATTTTTTCCATCATACGTTATAATTATTTTTATAGTAAATTATATGATATGATGAAAATAATGGTATTTTTAGAAAGGCAATTTAATGGCGAGAAAAAGCGGTATATAATGTGTGTGGGTACAGTAAATGAGTAAGAGGACAATTACAGCTAAACATAAACACCGGACAAATGTAAAAAGAGCCCTGGTTCCAAACGCTAAGAAAATTGAAAAGCGGTCTGGTCACTAAGGGGTTAAAGAAACACAAAACACTGCAAATTGTATGATTTGACTATTATTGCTATGATTATTGATTAAATAAAAGTGATACACTGAGAAAAGACCAGAGACTGCACCCTTTTTCTTTGATATAAAGTAGACACAATTCTCACAGAGGGTCATACATTTCTTGTGTGAAACTCACAGAGCGATGTTGCTTTAACTGTGGGCGCCTTGGGCACCCATGACTCAAATGCCGGTTCTCTGGATGTCCAATTTTCGCGCCACTTTGGTAAGTACTAACCACTGCATACTGTACACACCCCATAAGACTTGCTGTTTTGGAGATCCCCAGTCATCTAGCCATCACTATTTAGTCACTCAGATCTTTTTGCTTGCCTATTTGTTCCTGCTTCCAACACATGACATTCAAGAGCTGACTGTTCACTTGCTGCCTAATATATCCCACCCCATGACAGGTGCCACTGTAGCAATACAATGTTATTTACTTCACCTGTCAGTGGTTTTAATGTTGTGGCAGATCAGCCTATTATATCCATAAACCTCGTTACTGATATTCACTATTAAGTAAGCAATTGCTGAAGGTCCAACGCACATTAGACTATTACATTATTGCTGTGGTTTAGTTATGCCAGAAATGTCCTACAGAACCATCACTCTGCAGCTGTGATTGGACTACATTTTATAACCTAACATCAGCTGGAGATCTAGTGTAGGACAATATTACAATGTGGGACACTACTGCCTATGTTAGTTTTTCCACTGCTTTTCCCTCTGTATAGATCTGCCGAGCATGTAGAAAAAAACCCTGAAAAGCTAAACTAATAATGATGAATGTTTTACAAACAAAAAAGGTTTTCACCAGTAGCTTACTGTGCTTGGAAACATGTTATAGATTATGCAAGACACCTCTGTGATTCATCTTTTGATCTTTTTATTATAACTTGTCAATGCCCATAGGTCATCAGAATGTTATTATGCAGTCTTTTAAGGGGAACCCAACAGGGTATCAAAAATTATTCTTCTCATATGGCATAAATAAAGTCTGTTGATATGTTTTTGTATTTAACTTAGTTAACAAGCAGTGGGATATTTCAGAAACTTTGATGAAGACACACCATAGAGAAACTTAGCAGGGTAGTGTATTCATGTCACATTATGAAAAAATGAGTCTTTGATAACTATACCCCAAAGTGTTAAGCTAGACAATTAGTGCTGCTGCTGGTGCAGTGTATGAAATGCCTCTGTGTCTACTGCTCTGATGTGATTTCAGGACAAGCTGTGGATTAAAACTGTTAGGGTTGCCCAAGGGACCAAAAAGTAATTAGTTGTACCTTTTCGTTGAGTCAATAAAGCTTTGTGAGAGGAACAGGAAGCCCAAATGTGATTGCGGGTGTTCATTACGGGATAAAATATTTATGTTTTTATTGGGCTACAAAACTTGAATATATATTTTGTGCTGTGTGTTAGATATGTTAAATATTTCTTTTGTTTGTTTGTAGAAAAATAAGACGCAAGTGCTGGACACACACACATAATAAAAACAAAATCACAATGCATCAGAGTGATCTTCACCTTTTATAAACCAATTTCCTGAAAATAGTTATTTCTTCCCAGGTATCTTTCTGCACTATAATATTTCTGTAGGATAATGAAGAGGCTGGTCCAGAGCCAAAGGGGCTGCACCAGCCACAAATGCAGCAGACCACTAATACATTTAGTGGAGATCACTCTAAAAAGAGTCAGACTCATTCAGAAATGTTGATCTGACTAGCAGATTGTGGCGGACCGCCTGGCACCCCGACTGGGTACCTCCGCCAGTCGCTGCTTCCTAGTGCTCACCGAGTACTCCAAGCACTCCACCAGACACCATCAGCACTGTAGACCCTTAGCTGCCACAGCTTGGCTGGGGTCTCGCTGTCCTCCACCCACCCTGACCCAGGTCAGGGATCCAACCTCCAGTGGGTAGACCTCTCCTACTCCAGAGGGTATAGCAAGATATCTCTTACAAGAGCTAGTGAGATAGTCTGTATAGCCTTCTCACAGAAATGAGACAAGGCTCTATGCTGGGGATGAACTAGAACTGGTTTAATGGGAGCAACATGCGGCATTTTATGCAACTCCCCATGCAAAGGTTCTCCTTAATCACATTCCAGGGACATTCCCCACTGGACCTGAGAGGAGACTAGTTACAAGCAAACATTCCACACACTCCTCCCCTGTGACTGAGAGATAATTACCTGAGCACACAAACATATAATAGAATTATCTCTCAGGTACAAAAACAAATAATTTAACAAACCCCAAAAGCACCCACAAAACACATGAAAACCCCACAAAAGTCACATCTCTTGATAGTCCTGATCTGGGTGGCCAACATATCCAAAAATCACCCAAATTGGTTCAGGATTTTCATAGAAGTCACTTATTTGACTGACCGTGCACATGGTCCTATGCCCAAAACAGTTTCAGGCAATCAGGGCTAACGGTTGGTCTCTTTTCGGGAGCACAAAAGTACATAAAACACAGAAGGGAATACTTAAATTACTTATGTAGCCTGTTCCCCTTGTTCATCGGAACGTTTCCACCGAACAGTGCCTTTCTAAGTGAGGTAGAACCGAATGCAGGCGATGATGAAAGTCCAGTGGCGTTCGGGAGTTTCTGTGTCCGATTTTAGGTTGAAACGTTACTGGAGTTAATTCAAAGTGTTCGTCTGGGTGGCCACATTTCTTATGAACGACCACGTGGTGGCTGCCATCTTGTTCCCGCAAACGCAGGCAGCGCTGTTTGGGCATGAATTTCATGAAACCGCTGCCTGCGTTTGCGGGAACAGGATGGCAGCCACCTCGTGGTCGTTCATAAGAAATGTGGCCACCCAGACGAACACTTAGAACACTGCGGTGGAAATTACTACAAAGTATCAATTGGGCTTAATAAACTCCCGGGTGGTCTCTGGTTTGTGCGGCTGTTCGGTTCCCAAACCATATAATCCCAATTGCATGAACAGAGCCTTTTTAAAGTATATTAGCCAAGGTCTATTACAGGGGCCATAGTTCTGAGGCAGGAAGCTGACAAGCAGGCCACACAGATGTTCAGAGCATTTGCTGTTTGAGAGGTAGCAAGGTATAAGAGTGACTGCTGGCTAGTTCCTCAAGTTATTTAATTACTTCCTCAATTGGGAGGTATAAAACCCTGCCTAGAAAGGGTCAGGGCTAACTCACAGCCTCCTGGACTAGCCCTACTCAGGGCAGACCATGCACAAAGCACTGCTGAAGCTCTCTGTGAACCCTCATTCAGTACAGCACAGGTGAATGTGTATAATGACAACTTGAAATATGTGTACAATCTCAAAGTCATGAGCTCTTTACAGTTTAACAACTCAACATTGTTATCAGGTCCCCAGCCAACTATTCTCTTTGAATACTCCTTGTGCCCTGACAGCATCTAGTACTGCACAAGTGCCTTGGATATGTTGCTATTACTGGGGAGGTTGCCTGGTGTCTCCAGAAGTCTCACATTAGGGAACCAGCCCATGATTGCGAGTCAGGTACTAACTAGATCTGGTATTGACTATAGGTATGCTACTCCCATAGTTAAAGGGACTCTCCAGTGCCAGGAAAACAATCCGTTTTTCTGGCACTGCAGGTCCCATCTCCCTCCCATCCCCGGTTGCTGAAGGGGTGAAAACCCCTTCAGTGACTTACCAGAGGCAGCGACGATGTCCCTCATCGCTGCTTCTTCCTCTGCCCACGCTCCTCCCCATCACCACGTCAGCCGGCGGGGGAGACTGATCCCGCCCACCGGCGGGGAAGACCTAATGCACATTAGACCACATTAGGCCTCTCCATAGGAAAGCATTGAAAATGCTTTACAATGCTTTCCTATGGGGATTTTAGCGACGCTGGAGGTCCTCACACAGCGTGAGGACGTCCAGCGACACTATAGCACAGAAAACCTGTGCTATAGACCAGGAAGTGCCCTCTAGTGGCTGTCTAATAGACAGCCACTAGAGGGGGACTTAACCCTGCAAGGTAATAATTGCAGTTTATGAAAACAGCAATAATTACAGTTGCAGGGTTTAGGGTAGTGGGAGTTGGCACCCAGACCACTCCAATGGGCAGAAGTGGTCTGGGTGCCTGGAGTGTCCCTTTAAAAAATAATACAAAAAAGTAATTTGACCCAGAAGCCCAACAATGCATTGTTAAATTTGGATCTTCTGAGTCAAACCTATCCAAATCTAACCATCCTAAGCTAACTACTACATGCTCATACAATTAAACCTTTAAACAGGGACATCGTGGCCAAAAACTAAATATTTAAGTCTTTCATTACCACATTATCTACAAAGAACGTAACTCTGTTTTTTGTTTTTTTGTGTTCCTGAAAGGGATGTGTACTTTTATTGTTCATATTAGCATGTATATAATTAAAGGAAACAATAACAATATTGTTGTTAATTCACATTAACCAGACAGTGAAAAAGCCCAAATCACATACAGAATAATGGAGTTAATTACAAGAATATAATTTTAATTTATTCATACCTTCTACCTCCAGGTACTAATTTTGTTGGAAGTGAATGGGTTTATATCAGTTAATATGAATAAGCAAGTGATGCGTGACTCCATTTTGAAATCTGTTTCAACAACACACAGCAACATGTGAATACAAGGTGTAGGAGACACATTATAACAACAAGTTGGTTTTATAAATTGCAAGCAGATTTTTTTTATTTTATATTTTTATTCAGTAGTGTTCTTTTCAGTAGAATTATTGGTGTATATTTACACTACTTACTCTAAAAAGAACCATCTGGTTTTATAACTAAAGCTGCATAACTCAGCTGTTATTACTGTAATTTTGGATTTGCTGTAATAATCTTTCATCAAATGCAAATTTCAAACAAATTGTTTGCATTATAAAAAAAAAATATCTGTATACAATGAAAGACATTTAGAGCAGAGAGCTATCCATCTGATAGCATTACTGTTACTCAGCATGGAGCATTGGAATGGGGGTGAGTGGGTGATACTCTAGCAATGTGCTGCAGAAGGGTCATTAAGAAATTAAAGTCATATGAAACAGACAAGAACAGATGGAAGATTTATTAAACAGAACACATTCATTCAATATTTGGAATATGGAAACATACACTCAGAACGCAAATACAGCATCTTGGGAGATGTATTCTGTCTATTTTCTATTTAAATCTTTGAAGGGGAAGTTATTATTTGCTTTTTTATACAATAAATCGCATCATGTGCCTCATGCATTTAATAGAAGCCTTTATATTCCTGAGCACACATACTGGACAAATGTTCAGGCAGACACATGAAGTAGAATAAGGCAAAGTATCAATGCTGCAGTACTACTGAAATCAGTGATATGACAAAGGTCACTTGTCAAAGAGGTGGAGTTTTTGATGGACACCTGTAGCTTATCTTGACATGCGCATCGTCGTCCTTCATGGCATATTCTCAATGTTATCCAATTAACCTTATTAAAGAAATACAGACACAATCATTTTTGGAAATTTTTTCCATGGCTTTATTAAAATATATAAATGATTATTTAATAATTCAATAAGGTCATTGTCAACAAACATGAAATATGACATCACACCATTCACCATTTTAACATGACTAAACCCCCTGACAATGACCTAAACAAAATATAACAGTAAAACATCCATACAATCATATAACATTAATATAAATAACATAAACCATTATCACAGCCACCAAGGGCATCCATTTCCAATTGTAGGGGCAATGCCCCCGCCACCGTGACCAAACGGAAGAGAAAAACAGCCAATCATTAACCATTCCAATCCAATAGGGAGGGTGGGTGGGACAGCTACCAGAAGGTAAGAATTTCAATTTAAAATGGATCCTAACTTAAAATGTCCATTATTTAAATGGAGAATTCTAAGCCACACCCCTTACTTGCAATCCTCCAATCAGACCACCCCTTCTTCCATTTGCCTGCCTCCTAGCTCTGTCAAGGCCCATTCATAGAAACATAGACATAGAATGTGACGGCAGATAAGAACCATTCGGCCCATCTAGTCTGCCCAGTGACCACCTAGCTCTGCTGCTCCATGGGCTTCATTTTTCCTTCTGGCCTGGTACGGGAATGAGAAGAGGGAATAAGCTTCCACTTATTTGTTCCCATCCAGGAGTATTCTTCATAGTATGAACAGTAATCATGGGCGTTTGATATCATTGTTGTGCCAATTGTAGAACAAAGTGATCCTGAGAGCGTACAGAGAAAAGTGCTATGTGAACTATAGAACACAAATTCCCCTGCTAGACCTTTAGGGACTTTAGACCTACTTACCTAGTGGTAATAGAAGGATCAGAAGATACTTGTTTTGCAGTGCTCTACTAGGACAACACCTGCTGAACAGCAATAACATTAGTGTAATGACAAAATATCTCAAAGGTTTCACTGCCATGAGTCAGAACTGTCTACACTGGTTCTGTTACCAATTATGCTCAAATACATTGCATGTTTACTACATGTAACCATTCAAGTCAGTGATGTATTCTGGATTTGTGCTGCCCTAGGAAGGACGAAACTCGGGCACCCCCCCCCAATTTAAATTTGACCCACCCCTTTCTGTCAAAGCCGCACACTCTTTGACTGACAGACACTTTCATGCACTGACATACACTCACTGAAAGATACAGTCATTGGCTCACACACTGTTTAGCCAACACACACTTCCACTGAAAGGCACACATGCACTCACTGACAGGCACAAACTCTCAGATACACTGACATGCAATGACATACACACACACTCACTGATTTGACACACTCTGACAGACACACACTATTACTCAGTGAAGTAATAATATTGGGAATTGATTGATCACTCCTGAGCAAAACCTGATATTAATATAAGTGTATACAGGCAGTGTCACTAGAAACATGCCTGGATGTCACTGCTATTAATCTGACAGGCATGACAGTATCAGCATGCCTCGACATCGAGGGGCTGCGTACCATCACGAAAATAGTACAGTGCTAGGCGATAGATAAGAGATAAGATAACCGTACAGACATGACATGGTGTCTTTGGTTGTCCTAAACAGCATGGGCAGCTGCCAGTCCCATCCGGCGCTCATGACAGGTCTTTGCTTCGTTGCACTGATAAGAAACTTGATGGAAAAGTACAGACTGTCCACTCTAGTGAAAAAGCTATAAGAGACAGGGAAATTTGGCAAATGTTGTTGCATTGGGTCCCCTTATGGACAATAAAGTGTGATGTGAATTCTTATATTTAACTAGGTCTCTGTGTGATTTCTCTTTCCTATTGTTCAAGAATTCGGTAGTGTGCCCGCCACTATCACTTTAAACCTTATTAGGTATTGATTATTACTGTTTGGGTATTGGTGCTTCATGAATCTAATGATTAGGCACAACACTCAGATACACACACTCACTGGCAGATGCATACACTTACTGACACAGACACACACAACCACTGACAGACACACACAATCACTGTCAGACACACAAACTGATTCACTAAAAAACACACACACTCATTGACTGACACATACACACTCACTGACACACATTCACTGACCGACATACACACACACTCACAGATTTTTTATTTTTTTTATTTTAATTCAAATCCACCCGGCTTCCCTGGGAGAGCTGGAGTAGATTCCTTACCTGGGGTCCAGTGTGGCTGCTTGTGCTGCTGGACAGGTTTAAGTGCAGGCAGGGGCAGACAGGCAGAGTAGGCAGCAAGGGAGCTGTGATCTTCCTGCTCAGCTCCCTCACGCGCCGATTGGTGATGCCAGAGCTGGACTGACATCATATTCTGGATCCCGGCTTCACTAAGCGGCTTAGGAGCGGAGCAGGAAGAGCTCACAGATCAGTGCTCCCTCACCACATTCCGGCTGGAATTGTGGAAAATTGCATATAAAAGGTTTATGGATACAATACAATTACATAATACACATAATATTGTATCCATAAACCTTTTATATGCTATTTAACCATTTCTTTTACATTTAACTTAATACAAATGTTATTTTATTGTGAAGCTTCTTTTACTAATATGCTAAAATCAATCACACATGTGTTACAATGGTCATGTGACCATGATAAAGTAATTTCCCCATCTTTTTTTTTAAGTTGTTTGTATTTTCAGTTGTCCTTATAAATAGGGCTACATGCAGGACTCTTATTTCTGTCACTTGAGAGAGCCCAAGCGGTGAAACACGTGATTTGAGATTGTAAAGCATTTTTATTTTGTATTGCTTATTTGGTATTAAATAGTTTTTACCATTCAATTCATTTTTATTTATTTATTTCATATTTTATGTTGTTCCTGCTTTTTATTTTATCTTATGCATCTTAAATGTCCTAAAAAGGGGCAGCTGCCCCAGGCCCAGTTGCTCCTGGGGGGCCCAAGGCAGCTGCCTCTTGAGCCACGCTGGCCACTGCCTACAATGACATCCTAAAACAGCTTGCCAGCTCCGTGTCCCGATCTTATCCTTCACTACGTGAGAAAGCGGCATCGCCGCATAATGAAGGACTTACTTGTTGCTCCTCCTCCAGACCTCCCCTGCCCTTTGCGTGTGCCACGTACTGTGACATCACGTGGAGGCGGAGTCACGGCAACACTAGGGTGAGCCCCGGTCTCCTTCCTGAACTGCAGAGCGGCGCCTACTTTCAGCCCTGAACCCAGCTGCCCAACTGATCTTGAGCCTGTTGGAGTCTTCAGAACTGTAAGTATTTACAGTAATTTAATGTAAGCTATATTATATATGTATATTATTTATTTTATGTGAGTAAGGGTGCTGGGTGGTTGGGAGGGGGGGCGGGAGGGGTGGATGGAGAAGGGGGATTTAGTGGTGGATGGAGGGGTTAGTAGTACAGTACTATCACATTGTTAAAAAAAAAGTAATCTGTAAAATACTTTATATTTGTGTCAGAAGTTGTGCTTTTTAAATTTTTAGAATAATGATACAGCCATTTTATTTAATGCTTTTGTGCTGATTCTTTTTTTTTCTCTATATTCAAGGGACACAATAGTCACAACAGCTAAATGTAGTAGTTCTGGTGTCTATGGCATGTTTTTGCAGGCTTTTTAATGTAAACACTGTCTTTTCAGAAAAAAGGCAGTATTTACATTACTGCCGAGGAACACCTCTAGTGGCCACTCATCAGACGCTAAACACTCCTCATAGAAATACATTGATTCAAAGCATCTCTATGAGGCCACGCATGTGCAATAGCCTCCCAATGCTTCCCTATTTGAAAGCAGTGGGTTGGCTATGATATACTCACACACTGCACATTCATGTGCATTATACTGAAGAGGTGATCTGTAATACATTCACACACTGCCCGTTCCTGTGAGTTATATTGCTGTAGAGCTTGTGATACTCACACACTGCACTTTTCTATGCATTTTATTGCTGAGGTGATCTGTGATGTACTTGCACAACCCACATTACTGTGAGTTGTATTGCTGTGGAGCTGTGCGATATACTGATATGCTTCACATTACTGTGAGTTGTATTGCTGTGGAGCTGTGCAATACACTGATACGCTTCACGTTACTGTGAGTTGTATTGCTGTGGAGCCGTGTGATACACTGATATGCTTCACATTACTGTGAGTTGTTTTGCTGTGGAGCCGTGCGATATACTGATATGCTTCACATTACTGTGAGTTGTATTGCTGTGGAGCTGTGCGATACACTGATACGCTTCACGTTACTGTGAGTTGTATTGCTGTGGAGCCGTGCGATATACTGATACGCTTCACATTACTGTGAGTTGTATTGCTGTGGAGCTGTGCGATACACTGATATGCTTCACGTTACTGTGAGTTGTTTTGCTGTGGAGCCGTGCGATATACTGATATGCTTCACATTACTGTGAGTTGTATTGCTGTGGAGCTGTGCGATACACTGATACGCTTCACGTTACTGTGAGTTGTATTGCTGTGGAGCCGTGCGATATACTGATACGCTTCACATTACTGTGAGTTGTAATGCTGTGGAGCTGTGCGATACACTGATATGCTTCACGTTACTGTGAGTTGTTTTTCTGTGGAGCCGTGCAATATACTGATATGCTTCACATTACTGTGAGTTGTATTGCTGTGGAGCTGTGCGATACACTGATACGCTTCACGTTACTGTGAGTTGTATTGCTGTGGAGCCGTGCGATATACTGATACGCTTCACATTACTGTGAGTTGTATTGCTGTGGAGCTGTGCGATACACTGATATGCTTCACGTTACTGTGAGTTGTATTGCTGTGGAGCTGTGTGATACACTGATATGCTTCACGTTACTGTGAGTTGTTTTGCTGTGGAGCCGTGCGATATACTGATACACTTCACATTACTGTGAGTTGTATTGCTGTGGAGCCGTGCGATATACTGATATGCTTCACATTACTGTGAGTTGTATTGCTGTGGAGCTGTGCGATACACTGATACGCTTCACGTTACTGTGAGTTGTATTGCTGTGGAGCCGTGCGATATACTGATACGCTTCACATTACTGTGAGTTGTATTGCTGTGGAGCTGTGCGATACACTGATATGCTTCACGTTACTGTGAGTTGTATTGCTGTGGAGCTGTGCGATACACTGATATGCTTCACGTTACTGTGAGTTGTTTTGCTGTGGAGCCGTGCGATATACTGATACGCTTCACGTTACTGTGAGTTGTATTGCTGTGGAGCCGTGCGATACACTGATACGCTTCACATTACTGTGAGTTGTATTAATATTGGACGAAATTGTTTGATAAAAGAGGAGGAAGCTTCTGTGGCGTGCAGATTTACTCTTGCGTGTATACACGCATGCACTGGAGTCTTAACCCATCAGAGAGAAGATCCATGCAACAGTCATGAGCACAGCTACAGAAGGGAAGAGCAGACAAAGCATGGAAGAACAGCGAGAGGAGAAAGGAGATTGGTGTGGCGCATGCTCTCGTTAGATGCCTTCTGTGGGAACTTTGCATCTGTAGTAAGTTAAACAGCATGCTTGGCTGTAACATCAAAATTTGAAATATGCAAAAATCCTACTAAAATATATGCATTTTCACTCTATTGACATTTATTTACTGCAAGTGTCAATCACGTTTATTTATTCAGGAGCCTGACTGCCCTCAACATGTCCAAACCTCTGAGTGGTGCTCAGAAGCAGAAGAAGAAGCAGGAGTTGGAGGAAAAAATATGTAGAATTCCAAAAATAACTGGTTTTCTTTTACCTACAAGTGGATCTTCTGCACAGCCTTCTGTGTATGGATCTTCTCAAGAACATGCTAGTACATGTTCTCAGAAAGAGATTCCTCCTCAAAGTGTATCTGAATATGGCTCTGAAGCCGACACAGTGGATTCTTCTGATCAGTCCATGCTTCTAGAAACCACTCCAGTTCCCATGGAAGTTGAGAAACATAGCTTCCATACTGTTGAAATACAAGAAGCTACTGCTGAAGCAGTTGATATATTGCCAGAATCCATGGAAAAGTCAGGTTTCCTAACTGACATTGGTTTGTGGCCCAACTCATCTACTCTGGAGATGCGGGAGTATTGGTCCAAAAATGGAAATTCGGCAGTAAGGAAACCTCTGGAACAACTGCACAATGAAGGATTTCCAAAATCATTTAAAGATGGACGTTGCTGTACAGCAGATATGTTTATTCGTAACTGTCCCAATGGGGACAAAGTTGAATGGAAGTGGTTTTGTTACTCAAATAACAGAGGCCGAATATACTGTTTTGACTGCAAATTATTTATTTAGTTCATCAACAAATGGTGGCTTCAGCTACTGGAAACATGCCAGTGAACGAATTTCATCCCATGAACAGTCTCAACATCATATACGCGCTTTGATTGATACAGCCAAATTTACAAAACTGGAAGGCCGGATTGACTATAAAATGCAACAGCAGATTGAAGAACTGACCACCTATGGGCAAAACCTAGTAAAACATTTGCTTAGTGTCATATTTTTTCTTGCTGAGAGAGGATTGGCATTTAGACTATTGAATCCCCACACAATGGCAACTATCTCGGTATTTTGGAATTACTGTCAGAGTATGATGCTTTCCTAGCACAACACATCCAAACAAAGGCGAACAAAGGTGAACAAACGCAAAGGATGTACAAGTTATTTATCAGCAAATGTCTGTGAGGAACTCATACAAATTACTGGGGATAAGATCTTAGAAGTTGTCATCAACCGTATTAAAATGGCAAAATACTACTACTGTTTCTGTGGATTCAGCGGAAGATTCTTCTCATACTGTCCAACTCACAGTGAATTTTCGATACTTAGAAGGAAATCGACCTGTGGCTGTGGAGCCTTTTGTAACTTTTTTACCCTCAACAGGGCATAAAGGAGAAGAAATGGCAGATGTGCTCCTAGCACTTTTTAATAGTGTTGGACTTACCATACAAGAATGCCGTGGACAAAGTTATGACAATGCAAGCAAGATGTCTGGCCACTACAAGGGTATGCAAGCAAGAATTGTTAAAATGAATAAATATGCTAAGTACATACCTTGTTTTGGACACTCATTAAACCTCGGAAAGGATGCTGCAAATTTGTGTAGTGAGGCTGTAAGGTTTCTTAATTTTGCACAAGCTCTTTATACATTCTTTAATGGTTCAACGTGGCGCTACAAGAAGCTTAAAGACAAGCTTGACGAGAAAGGCCTCTCTGTGTCCATGCCTAAAAAGCGACACACACTGGTCATGTCATGCAGATGCTTGTCTTGCATTAGTCCATGGCTATGACAATATAATGAACATTTTGTTTGAATTTTCAACTGACATTGAAGAAAAAGAGTGGCGTAATACCGCAAAGGTACTATTTGATCAGTTAAGCAAACTTGAGACAGAGATTTTTGCAGAATACTGAAACACTGTTTGTGGCAAAACCAACCTCGCCACTGGGCATTGGAGAAGCCTGTTTGCCCGCCTCCTGCCTGCTGACTATGGCCCCTGGGAGATTTGGCCCTTTAAATACAGTATTTGGGCATATTGAATTTTATTATGCTGCTGGCCCTTTAAGAACCATCTGGGGACATACTGTGGAGTTACTGGGTGGCCACCATTTCATGTATCAGAGGCACATGGTGAGAACAATGGATGAAGCACATGGTGAGAACAATGGATGGTGGCCATTTTAACTCACAGACACTGTTTGGACTTTTATACACGGTGCCATCTCACCAGTATTTGGTGCACAAAGACATCGGGCAGTAGTTTTAAACTATACAACAGGGGACACATTATACAGTAATTATTTTGTATATAGCCTGTATATGTTCTGCGGAATCTGCATTAAACTGTATCTTCAAAACCACTGAATGGATCTGGGTGAATTTTGGATATGTGGTTCACCCAGATCCCCCGGTTCCGAGGAAATACTTTTATATATATATTTTATGGGGTTATTGCATGTTTTGGGGTCCCTGTGATATGTTTTATAAAACTGTATTTCTCTACCTGTGATAATTATATTACCCATTGTGTTCAGTAATCATATCACAGGCAGAGGGGAGGATTTTGTGTGGGAGTGTCTGTGTGTATTGTACGGATTGATTGGTTGGATTTCAAAACCCTGTGGGCAGTACTATGTTTGTGGATTGTGAATAAAAGAGGCTGTATGTGCCAGCAGGGCCGCCATCAGGGGGTGACAACCATAACGGTTGTCACGGGCCCGGCGGCCCTGGGGGGCCCGGCCGCCCGGGCCCGATGTGTAGCGGCAGAATTGCCGCCGGTGCAGTTGCACCGGTGCCCGCACGCTGATGGGGCCCATCGGGTGGCCCATGCACTTGGGGCCACCCGATGGACCCCATATCTTCAGGGGCCCGGTCAACGCTGTGGCCGTGGTATAGCGCGACCGGGCCCCTTTAAAAAAAAAAAAAAAAGCAGCCGTACAAGTGCTGCTGGGAGGAAGTGGTCACTTCCTCCCAGCTCACTCCGCGCGGGAGGAGCGCGCGCGGCAGTGAGGGAGAGCCGTCCGACTACTCCTATCAGCCCCAGCCACCCTCCTGCAAAGACAAGGTAAGAGACAGGAGGGTGGCTGGAAAATTAGCTTTGTGTGTGTGTTTGTGTGTGTATGAATGATTTTATAAATGTAATCATTGTGGAGTGTGGATCATTATTTAATGTGCAGTTTGCAATATATATGTACAATAGGTGTATGAAATATTGCAGGCCCTTTTGCTTAGATTTGAAAACGTTACACTTTCAATGACATTTCCACGAGGTTAAAGTTAAATTAGAACAAACACATGTGCTGTCAGTCAAATGTATACAAAACTCGTTGTAAGCTAATTACAGGCAAGAGCCTTCTAGAGAATATTCCACAAACACATGTGCTGTCAGTTAAATGTATACAAAAACACTTCGTAAGCTAATTACAAGCTCGAGCCATTTAGGGAATATCCCAAACTTAGATATGCAATACATTACATCATGTAACAAGTTAGAAAACCTTTTTGGGAAAATCACACAGGTGGGGGCTGCTTTATGGAGAACAAAATGGCTATTTAACTGAAGGAGAAAGGATAGGACGTTGTCATTCTTTAACATTCATTCACTCAGGCATACATTCAAACATTATTCCATTCTCACTTGCACACGGACACCATACATATGCTGTAAGCCACTAATACTTTGGTAAGATTAATTATTTACTGACTATTTTTGCATTCTGTTACATTCATCCAATACACTTTTATCTTATATTTATTTGAGTCATTGTTTCATTTATTACAATATTATTACAGTGCCGTTTGGGTTTTCCGACACTGAATTATTCTAGTGGTAATTATCATCTAGAATGGTTAAAGAAAACAGTATTTATAAGTAATTTGGAAACGGAAGGGTCTACTCCGTATATAGCTATAGATTGCATAAAGACACGCTAAGCTTAGAATGACCCGGAGTGACCTTTTGTCGGTAAAGGTCCACATCATACCTGAAGCGAGCCATAACTATCAAAATTGAAGTATCACCGAAACCGACATTCTGGGGGCCTCGTCCTTGGGAGGTTTAGTCGTGTCTTTTGCAGTGGAGAACACGGTGTACTCAGTTGCCGGGAGGATTCTCGTTTTGTAAGTATGTCTTTCTTTAAGTTTCCAAATAGGATAGGTAATCTTGAAACTAGTTCAAGTGACCCTATTGATTTAAATACTGAACAGAGATCCGTTGATTACCCTGTTTTGTTTTCTTTCCCTTCTGTGTTTCAAGAATTTATAAAATGTTGGATTAAAAAATATGGAGGTCCATTTAAGTTGGGCGAAAATATAAGTGATGCACTGTTTCTAGAGGACATTTTTCAAGTATTACCCTCATTAATGCAGCTTAAAGATGACAAAGTAAAAAAGGGTAGAAGTTTGCAAGCTTTACTAGATATGCTATTAATGTCCCTTCAAATGATTGAACAGTTGCAAGTTAGTTTTAATCTGCAAGCTTCTCTTATTAATACGCTGCATGTACAAATAGAAGATTACCGCACCCAGGCACAAAATGCAGCTCACACTGCTGGATTCTTACAAGATAAAGTTCATAAGTTAGAATCCAAAAATATAATTCTTGATCAAGCTGTAGACACCTTACAATGCCTGCGTACAAAGCACTCTCCTTCTTTAAAACTAGGAGGTAAAGCACGGGGAAGTGCTATATTTAAAAAATCCCCTGTTGCTCATGAAAACAAATGGTATCAGATTGCCACCTTGTCAGTCGATCTTCCTTCTGCTTTAATTAATGAAGACGACAATGCAATATGGATGGAGCATAAAAATGAAAATATTGAGTTTCCTTCACAAGTAACTTCTGTCCCCACTGCTCCTCCCACGTATACCCATTTGTATCCAGAATTGCCAATTGAACATTCTAAAACTGATCTTGTTCCTTGTAATCCTATAACACGTGGTCCTCAATTAGAGGCTAACGAAGTGTTATCAGATGACAAATTGAAGGAAATTCCTAATGAGTCAATCACAGAAACTGCTAACAGAGTAATTGTTTTCCTAGCTGCTCTTACTAATGGGGCTACTTCTTCAGAAAAACGTTCTGACATACAAGCTGACCTTAAATTGGATCCAGCAGTGCGGGAGTTAATTTTCACTCTTGTACCAAGTAACATTTCTCATGTTATGACCATCTGTTACGGTGACATGAGGAATGTGGACTTTAATTCATGGCTTGACCGTTTGCAAGTTGTAGTGGTTAGATATTCTACACCCTCTCCGATTTCTGAAATAACATGACAGGCGCTGCACACAGATGCGGTGTCCGCCTTAAAAAGTAAAAGTGATTTTGATAAAAAATCTGACCTCACTGAATACCAAGTGGGAGATTCTGTGTGCATGCTTAAACAAGGACAGAAAAACCCTAGGAAATTTCCTAAAGATTGCTGGGAAGGTCCATATCTTATTGTGGACAAAGTGGGACCCTCAGTTTATCTTATTCAAAAATCAGATGGTTTAAATGTCTACAAGCATGCAATGCAGCTTAAATTGTTTAAGGGCTCTTAAAGCCCTGTGTTTGTTATTCTATATTTACTTTGTTTTTTAGAAAGTGTACAAAGGGACTGAGACTCTAGAACGGCTGTTCCAGACTCTACTGTTCATTATGAATGATCGGCGCCTTTACATCTAATCTTCATATGGACAAAGAAAAATAAAAACAGTCCTACCGGATGTACAAAACTAGCTTTGGCTAGACTACTTTCTGCACGTGTTGCATGTTTTCCTAGCCTAGTGTGATACTTTTATGTATTTACTAATAATAAATAGTAACGTTGTGTAATAATCTCCTTATCCACATTTTTCATGTTATATTTGAAGTTTGGTGTCCGTAACTTACAGTTTGATCATAACTAATTATTTTATTGGTTTTCATAACCTACAAATTAGACTATGGCATCTTGGACATGTTGCTTGATGGGATGCGTTACAGTGATGTGTTTGCTCTATACCTTTACTAACATTTGGCATCCAGATAATCATAATCTGCAGAAGCGTCTTGTCACTTCTTCTGAAGTGCTTGCTCCTTTTAAACCTATATATTTAGTCTCACACCCTACTACCAGCATTGACCTTATCTTTTCCTTATTGTCTAACTTTCAGCGTAATAGTGTTAAATCTAACCGTCCCATATATCATATTTCTCATAGTTCTGCATCCCCACAATTTGTTGCACTTTTTATTGCTAGTGTTCCAAAATTTGACTATGCTCAGCTATGGTTTATTAATAAAACACATCTTCTGATTCCAGAATATGGTGCACTTCCGCATCTTGATAAAAATATTTGTTTGATATGCAGTATTGATTTGCAATCTACTACTTCTGGCATTTTTCATAATTCTAAAAGTCGCCCTATGGCTAACATGGATAATCTTAATACCTGTGGAAGTCCAGAAGTCCAGGACTCTACTTCGGTTGCAATGCCTGCGACTATTTTGGTTGATACTTCCAACCCCTCTGATTCTGTAGGTGAATGGCAATGTACAGACAATGGTATTCCACAGTTTATAGTTAGAATTGATGAAATAGCTCAACCTTCTACTCCTATAGCTTTTGTATCTCCCTCTACTCCTATACCAGAATCTTCCACACCTCCATTTAAGGAAGGTGACCCTATTCAAGTTCGTTTAGACTCTGCTACACAAGTAGCATATGATGTTTCATATCGTTTGGTTACCTGGCACTTACAATTAAATAAATGGTTGGTTTCCACACAATATTCCAATTGTACGCCATTCGTATCAGTACAGGAAAGAGCTTTTCAGTGGTGGTTTCATGAAAGCATGTTATATAATGTATCACTTCGATCACACCATCGCCCTAGACGAGATATTTTAGCTACTGGGTTAGGTACATATGGTAGTGTCATGGGATCAGCTGCACAAATTAATTCAGAAATTCTAAGATATAAACTTGCTTCTTTAGCCTCTCATACTTCTACAGGTCTGGATACCCAATATGGTATTAATACTAATATTGTTAAGCTTCAACAGCACCAAACTCATGTTATGGTAGATACAACTGAGATTATTTCTGATAAGTTTCACACTCTGGTCGACTCAGTTTACAATGTTACGCATGATACTGCATGGGCAATGCTATGTTCACAGGTTCAGGCTGATCTGTCTGCCGATCTTAAACTTCAGTTGCAAAGTTTATGGTCTGGTAGATGGCCTGCTTCATTGAGTCTTGCTGCTTCAAAATCTGTGACTGACTTTGCGATGACTCATCTTTTGTGGTGGGAAGTTCTTCTATCTGACTGCTCACTTGAAAGATGTGCCATTCAAACATTAATACCATGGGCAGGCAAAGATGCTATTATTTATCGTTTAGCTACAATTGGCCTACCGTCTAATGGTTCATTATTGTTGCCTGAACTTTCACATCAATGGGTAGCCCAGGGTACGGATAGTTCCAACTGGACCCTTGTAGACATTTCCTTGTGTCACTCGAATGCTAATTCTTATATATGTTCTCCATCCCAATATAAAACTACTACTGAAACATGTTGGGTTAATCAGGATGAATGTAGTTTTCATGGTCAATTTAATGTTACAAATCCTGTCTACTACTTGGGGTTAGATCGTGTTTGTTTTCACTTATTTCAGCCTGATCAAATTATTTTCAAAACAATGGACAAATCCCTTCTCAGCACTCACTTATTGCCTGGCACGTGGTGTAATTCCATTCCTGTGTCTTACATTGCTTCTTCAGTATGGAACTTCACTATGCCTCAACTTACTAACATAAGTTTGGATTTATCATGGGAACGTATTGTTGATTTTTCCATGTCAGATTTGCCCTTATGTATGGGTTCTGAGATGAAAAAATGGTTAACTGACTCAACATCAATTACGACATTGCTTAATTCATTAAAGAGTGTTTCGCACCAAGCTCAAATTACTGTCACACATAAACAAGGGATTCTTAAACAGGTCTCTGCTGCTGTTAAACAAGATGGTCAGACCTCATGGTGGGAATCTGTTTTGGGATACAGTAATACTGCTACACATTTTTTTAATATAATGTTGCATCCAGTTGTAGTTATTTCTCTCTTACAACTGATTTTATTTTTATTCATCTGTATCAGTGGTTGCTATTTCAAACGTTTACATCGTAATCTGTGTAAAAAGGTGGCTGTGTTGGAGGACTTAGAGTCTAAGCATAAACGTCTTCTCCCATTATATACACTAAATGGTTATTCTGTATCTTTGGATCCCTCTCAGCTTCCCACTCCTCGTTAATTTTGGATTATATTCTGTGTCCATGATCTTACATTATTTTTGTTTTCTTTTAGATCTCCATTTTGCTTTTCTTCTATGTCATGACTGGTTCCTTACTTTATTTTTAAACAGCACTTGGGCGTTTCTGTCTCTTTATTTTAAATACTAAGTGGTACATTCTGATGACAGGTTTACCAGCTACACTCTATTATCAGTAACTTTCTCTGTCAACGTACATCCAGCTGCTTTTATTACACTTATCTGTGAAGAATTTCTATTTCTAAGAAGAGTTCCTACTGACTGCTATACTGTCTATGGGTACGATCGGTACTAGGATGAAGACTTTGCATACTACCTCGGACGAAGATTTCCTAAACTTTGCATATACCTAAGGAGTTGAGGAGCTATCATGGTTATCCTACTTCTCAAACTTCCTGTATGGTTGCTGTGAATGTCTATTGTTGCTATTTTATGGTGAATCTCATGCTGCAAATTGCTATTTCATTCTGTGGCCTGGACTCTAATTCTGAACTCTCCATGAACTATATTTCTTGCTATGTCGCTAATATTCCTTCTATTGGACTTCCAGATTTGATACTGGTATTTGACTTCTTCAATCAAGATCTCTAAAGAACTTTAATGTAGCTTTAACACAGTTTACTACGTCACTCTGTGTTATATTTCTCATTCCTGTGTTTCTGCTGGTACCACTTGTATGCAATTTATTTTTCTCTTTCTCTCTTTCTCTTCTCTTTGGCACAAGTGTTGTTTTGTTTTAGATTTTTCACAGTTTTTCTCTTGTTTTTTCTTTTTGGTTTTGTCATAGAAGAAAAACAAGTGGGGGAGTGTGGAGTGTGGATCATTATTTAATGTGCAGTTTGCAATATATATGTACAATAGGTGTATGAAATATTGCAGGCCCTTTTGCTTAGATTTGAAAACGTTACACTTTCAATGACATTTCCACGAGGTTAAAGTTAAATTAGAACAAACACATGTGCTGTCAGTCAAATGTATACAAAACTCGTTGTAAGCTAATTACAGGCAAGAGCCTTCTAGAGAATATTCCACAAACACATGTGCTGTCAGTTAAATGTATACAAAAACACTTCGTAAGCTAATTACAAGCTCGAGCCATTTAGGGAATATCCCAAACTTAGATATGCAATACATTACATCATGTAACAAGTTAGAAAACCTTTTTGGGAAAATCACACAGGTGGGGGCTGCTTTATGGAGAACAAAATGGCTATTTAACTGAAGGAGAAAGGATAGGACGTTGTCATTCTTTAACATTCATTCACTCAGGCATACATTCAAACATTATTCCATTCTCACTTGCACACGGACACCATACATATGCTGTAAGCCACTAATACTTTGGTAAGATTAATTATTTACTGACTATTTTTGCATTCTGTTACATTCATCCAATACACTTTTATCTTATATTTATTTGAGTCATTGTTTCATTTATTACAATATTATTACAGTGCCGTTTGGGTTTTCCGACACTGAATTATTCTAGTGGTAATTATCATCTAGAATGGTTAAAGAAAACAGTATTTATAAGTAATTTGGAAACGGAAGGGTCTACTCCGTATATAGCTATAGATTGCATAAAGACACGCTAAGCTTAGAATGACCCGGAGTGACCTTTTGTCGGTAAAGGTCCACATCATACCTGAAGCGAGCCATAACTATCAAAATTGAAGTATCACCGAAACCGACAATCATAACCGAGAAGTGGAGCAAAGTTTTAAAAGAGAGCAATCAATCGCTGAGGACATTTATTGTTACCACTATGATTGCTCTTCTTTTAGAACTTTGCCCAAACCTTCTTTTATCAAAACATTTCTAAATTCTCTCCATGTGTCATTCTATGCATGTCAAGTTATTTGTGTGCATCAAAATAGATACGCAAAAAATTTAGATTGTCATAACTTGAAATTATTTATTTATTTATCTTTAAACAGAAAAACTGAATTTAGTGTAGCATAAAATTAATCGTCATGGATTTTCTTTTCTGTATTTGTACTTTCAGTATATACATGTATGCCATTAACATTGTGGGATGTCAAATTTGACATTTGGGTAGAAACTGATGCAGTGTCATCCACATTTAGGCACTTCCTAAAAAGATTTCAGTTTGTGGTGGATGTGAATAATTTGGGGGCATGCATTATGTTTGTCAAAACAAATGGACTTTCATTTTTCTCAGCATGATATTGGCTGTCTGCAATAGCATGCTATTTGATGTT
The DNA here is from genome assembly GCF_036172605.1 of Pelobates fuscus. Lineage (NCBI taxonomy): Eukaryota > Metazoa > Chordata > Amphibia > Anura > Pelobatidae > Pelobates > Pelobates fuscus. Next base: position 291,564,490 of record NC_086319.1, on the reverse strand, counting down.
ACCTAAAGATCATATTCAGTATGGGAGATTGATTATAGTCGTCTGAATTACATGAAAAACTATATGTAGACAACTGAGTAGAATTCAGGTACAAGCTGGGGAGATTTTGTTAAGCTTCCAGCACAAAACATAAAGCTAAGCTGTTCTAAAGTTTGTTGATGTTGGAAAAAATCTACATATTGTACTAGGCAACCAGCTGGGACAAAACCACAAGGTACGTATATAACTTAGTATACATATTTATTTGATCTCACGAACACAAGGTGTAAATAGGGTTGTATTTAGAGATTAAAAATTTCCAGAAATTAGGAAGTCCCGTTCTTTTTCCGAAAAAAAATTACATTTTTAAAATATACATAGTGGAGTAGTTTTACAAACTGAAAATAATTGTGTTACACTGGGAACATGAAATGCAATGTATATCAAAGTATTATGCTTGAAATAAATGTACAGCATAATCAGTAAATAATAAACTAAATTTGCTTTTTTTTTTTTTAAACTTCATTTTTTTGTTACATACGGAACAAGGTCTGTAAATGTTAAGAACATTTCAACTATACATGAGAACAGGTAACTCCTCCCTTTCCCTCAAAAGCTGCAAAAAAACTAACAAAAATAAAACCATCAACATTAAAAAAAAAAAATCTTCTCTAATCCTCCTCAAAAGCTTTCACTGGGTGAGTGATCACAAATACCCAATCAGATTTGCACGTTGGCACAAATTGCAAATAAAAAGGTAAGTAACTGGCATTATTTGTGCCGCTAGGATGTGGCCACATGGCATTGTGGAGGTGGAAAGACCACCTCAATATTTAATCTTCATATTGAAGGTTTAACATTGGAGTTGTCCTTTAACTGGCATAAGAACTTTGGAGGAAAAAGCTACTTCACTTTCATTACTATGGCCCTCATCGTTTATATATATATGTATATATGTCTGTATGTCTCTCTGTCTGTATGTATGTATGCCAGTATCAATGTATGTCTGTATGTCTGTATATATGTCTGTATGTATGTATGCCAGTATCAATGTATGTCTGTCAGTATGTATCCGTGTCCTTTTTTATCAGTGTGTGTGTGTGTGTGTCTGTGTGTGTATTCCTGTGGGCGGTATTTGGAGGCGGACCCTGTGGGCGGTATTTGGAGGCGGGCCCCAGGGGGCCCAGACCCTGAGCTGAGTTAGGGGCCCCAAAATTTCTGGTGGCGGCCGTTTGTGCCAGTACAGTCAGTTCTGCTTGACCTCAAAACGAAGTGTCGTCTTGTTATTGGGGGAATTGGATTGTATGCTGATTGCCAGGAGTGTAAGCTGATTGTATGCTTTTCCTGTTCGGTGGTTGTTTACAGCATTCATATGCTTGAGAGCATTCGTATGCTTCTCCGGTTCGGTGGTTGTGGTGTCTGCTGCAGTGCTTGGAGTCCTCAGGAAGCGCTAGGAGCATCAACGGAGGTACCCAGTCGGGGTGCCCGTCGATTCGTTACACTGTTTTGCAGCATTTCAACAGCAGCAGCAAAACTCTGCAGTCTGTTCAGCTGAACCTAAATGCTGCTGTTGGCGTTTTGAAATCATGAAAAAGATTTTATTAATGAACAGCGTACTAAATTTGATGCATTTGAAGAAGCTGGCAAGCATCTAACAGATACTGAGGAGTATATTGTGGAACACCGCCGTCTTCAACGTCGGAATGTCCGTTAGCAGCCTCTTGACTATGGACACAGTGAAGAAGCTTAATTAACCCCAAAGGAGGCCTGTTATGCTAAGGTCTTTCTCCTGCGTGTTGACAAACTTTTAATGTGTCTGGAACATCGCCTAGGAGCCTACAGTGAAGTGTGTGATTTTTATTTGGTTTCTTTATAAACTTTCCAGCGATGGACACTGAATTCAATAAAATTGCAGCAGAAAAGTTGTCTGCTTTCTACAAGCATAATCTGGGCACAACATTTGGTGATGAGCTAATTCAATTTCAGTCATTCATTTCTCTTTTCCTGGATGAAAAACCAGACGATTGCAGCATAGAGCAATTCATGTACAGTACAATTAATGACAAGGATGTAAGAGATACTTTTCCCAACACAGAAATTGCTTTAAAAATCTACCTTACTTTAATGATCACTAACAGTTCAGGTGAACAATCTTTTTCAAAAATGAAATTGATAAAAAAAACTTACAACGCACAACCATGAGCCAGAGCCGTCTCAACAAACTATCTATAATGTCTGCTGAATCCGATATACTTCACAGTCTTGATTTTACAAACATTACAAAGACCTTTGCTGCTCAGAAAGCCTGTGTGTGTGTGTGTGTTGTGGTGGAGGGCATGATTGCATGCTAGGGTTTTGGAAGGCGGGATCCAGGGGGCCCAAGTAAATTCTTGCCCAGGGTCCAATAAATATTAAGGACGGCCCTGATCGCAGGTGGGGATTGTACAACAGATGCTGTTACCACCGATCATGTGTATGCTCCTTTAAATCTAAGTATATTTTATTGAAATATTTAAGCTATATATCCACTTCAAACAGAGAGTACTAGTTTTTGTATATCTATTTTTAACATGTATATTGAATAAATATGGAAAAACACTCACCAAAAGGAATATCTGTGAGTGGGGATTAAACCGATTTGTGCTTTGACTAAGAGCTGAATTGGAAACTCTTTGTTTGTGAGTGTTTTTTATCTTCTTTTAATTTACCCTTTGGCTGTTTTAATGGATTTCTCTTTACGCTTATATTTTATGTGAGTTTCGCATGCTGTGAAGGTGTCCCTATACATTACGGTGTTCCTGAAAAGATTCTGAGTGTTTATCTACTAAGTACCCCATGACAAGAATTGTATTGTCAGGCGTTGATACATGAGAGCTAATATATAGCTCCTTCTTTGTGAGTGCATTTTCTATTACCTTATTCCTCACCTCTGTCATATACAATATTACACTATTTTGCCATTCTTGTCATTTCATATCACAAAATCCGTACAAACTACAATACATGCTGTACTTCACATCCCCTATCAAGAATTCTGCTATCAATTGAATGTAGGACTATTCTGTAAATACTATTTTACTGCTTTGTATTATTGGTGTTGTTTAACACCTCTACTCCAAGAATTTGTGCAGCCGGATTTTTATCTCTTCATTTACAATTCTGATTTACTAGATAATACATCCTTTAGCCAATACATCAGGGATGCAAATAATTGTTGGCTATTGTCCAATAGGTAATAGGCAAAACAAAATTAAAATGACATTTTTACTTACCGTACATTTTTTTTCTTAATATGATGGCAGTACCTGTGGGTTTTCCCTTCCCACATGGGACAAGCACCTGAAAGACAATTAAAAGAGCAAATCCCTCCCCCTTGCCCTATGAAGGGCTACTAAGGCAAACCTACCAAAAGTATCAAGAAAACACATACTTAATATAAACTGCAACTTGAAAATGTATTTAGTGGGAGGGAAAGTTGTACTGCCACAATATTAAGAAAAAACGAATTTACGGTAACTAAACATTTCAGTTTTTTCTGACATATGGGGACAGTACCTGTCGGATATAGCAAGATCCCTGTTCGGGTGGCTATTACGCCACTACAGCTTGTAACACCTTACACCCAAAGGCAGCTTTAGAGGAAGAGAATATATATAGCCTATAGTGCATAATGAAGGTATTGAATGAATACTGTGATGCTGTCTTACAGATATCTTCTGGAGAAGCAAGAGTCCTTTCTGCCCATGAGGTAGCCATAGCCCTAGTGGAATGAGCTGTGAGAGAAACTGGCACAGGAAGAAAAAGCCAACCTAATAGCCTCTATGGGCCAACAAGACAAATTATTATGGGGAGCTTCTTTCCCCTTGATTTTCCCATGGAAGTTAACAAACAGATGGTCGGAAATTCTGTACTCTGTTGATCTAGAAAGATAAATCTGTAATGCTCTTCTAACATCCAATTTATGCCATCTAAGCTCCTGAGGGGAGGAGGCATTACTACAAAAAGAAGGCAAAATAATAGGTTGATTTACTGCTTTCAAAGACAAAACTTTTGGTAAAACGGAACGTTTAGGGTTAAGAACAATCTTGTCATTGTGGAACACAGTAAATTCATCAGAAGATGAAAGAGCCTGAAGTTCACCGACTCTTTTAGTCGAGGTGATGGCAATTAAAAAATCAAGCTTGAGGGACAAAACTTTTAACCCCTTAAGGACACATGACATGTGTGACATGTCAAAATTCCCTTTTATTCCAGAAGTTTGGTCCTTAATGGGTTAAGGGAACCTCTTCCAAAGGCTCAAAAGGGGGGTCACGGAGAGCATTAAAACCAAGGATAAATCCCAGGAGGGAAAACCTGATTTTCTAGGAGGATGCCTGAGTCTCATGGCCTTAAAGAATCTTCTAAGCAGCACATGGGATGCCAAATCATGGCTTACTGAAGTAAAAGAGTAAATCGGTCTTCCTGCAGACCTTGATGACGAAGTATCAACCTAGAAGTATTCATGCCGTCAACCTGGATATCTTCAGAACCTCTAGTTGTAGATTTCTGTTCACAATGAGATCATTCGAGAGTGGGAGTTCCCAATATGCGGAGGCCATCTCCTTTAAAGCCGAAAACCATACTCTGTTTGGCCAGTACGGAATAATCGCCAGGACCACAGCTCTGTCCGTTTTCATTTTTTGAAGAATCCTTGGAATTAGTTTCAGCGGAGGCAAGATGTAAGCCAGGTTGAATTCCCATTTCATTGACAATCCATTTATCCACTGAGGGTGATCCGCTCTGTGAAGAAATGACTATATTATTAGATATTTTGTTGCATAGTTCTTGCCTTTTTGTGTACTTTTCATTCGGCAGATGGGACTGCCGAACAGAGACCACCCCTGGCTCACTTAACTTCAAAGCCGGCATCACTTTCACCCTCTATGTGTGCGGTCAGCGTTCGTACTGTCGAACGCCACGTGGCAGAGAAAACCGCGGCCATCTTGTTTTCGCCAAACAAAGGCAGCGGGACTTGGTCGTCGAGTGTCTGGAACTAAAATCGGACACTCGACTTCCCAATCACCGGTCCCCATCATGCGAACGCTGGAACTAGTGATACCGATTAGCTAGGAGAGCGCTAATCGGTACAAATACGCACACGAATGAGGGGAACAATCGCTGCTAGGAGCCAGGGGAATTCATTCGGTACTTTTATGCATTTCTTCCCTTTTTCTGAAGTGACCGGCAAAACCACACGAACCTCTGGAACTATTTTGGGCAGTCCGCCCCCAGTGGACCGGTCACAAAGGACTTCCATACTTTTTGCGAACCCCTGAACCGATCCGGGTGAAATTTGGATATGTTGGTCACCCGGATCGGGGCTATCAGGGGATATAGCATTTGTGGGGATACCCCAGGTATAAAGGGGTGTTCCAGAAATTGGGGAAAATAGTGAATTTTCAGCCTGGAGATAATTAGGTTGTTACTATATCAGACCTGATTATCTCCAGGACTAGGGGAGGGAACTGCCTGTTTGTATTGGGTGTGTTTTATATTTTTACTGTTCGGGATTGGATAAATGTTACTCCTCCCTGTGGGATGTCCCCTTGCATGGGGACCTGCATAAAAAGCCATGTGTGTGAATAAACGTTAGTTCTACTTGTATCCTGAACCTGGACTCTGACTGTTATTTGGAATTCGTATGCTGTAACAAGGGAATTATCTTATGCAGCTGTTTTATTCCGTATGGATTTCGGTTCCTGTAACTATCACAGCAAGCTCGCACTACCTTAGACTCTGACCTTTCGGGAGGAAACTACCGAACGCGGTTTGTCTAAACTTGGTTTCCTTACAACTGGTGGCAAGCGGAGGGATTCGAATCCCGAATGGACGTTACAAACCAAGCAAGGGAATGAATGGCTCAGCAGTACCAGCTACTTAAAAGAACCACACTAAAAGATTTACTGGAAGCTCGAGGCAGAGTGGCAAGTAACAAGACAAAAGCCACGTTAATTGCGGAATTAATACAGAGCGATAATACCAGTAATACGGAGATGGATCAAGAGGAAGAAACCGTGATGCAAAAGGACATCCGATGGATGGTCAGTCTATTGGGACCCAACCCAACTACAGAGGCGCTTTTGCAGGTCATGGCACAAGCCAGACAAGCGCAAAAAGAACGAGAGGACCGGGATAGGCCGGCACAAGGAGATTTACTACACTCCCCGGGAAGTACTGGGGAGATACCAAAGAAGGTAAATTATGCAGCCTTTAAATCGTTTAATGACAATGGGATGGAAATTGACAGTTACTTGCAAGACTTTGAACGTCAATGTGCGCTGGAGGGATTAGACTCCACAAAATGGGCTGCAGTCATTAGCAGTAAATTGTCCGGTAGAGCAGCCGAGGCGCTGCGAGCAGTACCTGAGGGGGACATACATAATTATGAAAAAGTAAAAGACATTTTGTTGGCCAGATATGCGGTAACTCCGGAGGCATACCGGAAAAAATTTAGAGAGCTGAGGAAGACTGGGAGAGATTCCCATACGGAATGGGCTTTTCGGCTACAACGGGCGGCCCGCAATTGGATGAAGGGCTGCCAAGCAACCACTCTGGAGGATGCTTTGCAACTTATGTTACTGGAGCAATTTTTTAATCACTCTGCAGAGGACATAAAAGACTGGGTTAAAGATAGAAAACCAAAAACTGTGGAGGAAGCCGCCAGGCTAGCGGATGAGTATCAAGATAATAGGAGGAAGGAGCAAGGGGTGAGCAGACCACCTTTTAAGCCTAACTACCAGGCTCCAACAACCCCTACCCCTCCTAGACCCTCCATGAATAACCCTTCACCGAACCCAGCAAACACACCACGTCCTCCTGCAGTGTGCCATTATTGCAAGCAACCAGGGCATTACAAGAATCAGTGCCCTCGCTTAAACCGGGGAAGCTGGGAAAGGCAACCCCCACAACAACCCAGGGCAGCTGCTCATTGTGTGCAACAGGAAGGCACAACCGGTGTTCCTAACCAGGAAGAACAGTGGAGTGTATTACACGAGGTCAACCCAGTTCAAGCTGGGGGTGACAACCGGGACCACCACCGCCAATGGATTACCGTAGATGGCGTGGGGGCCCGGGCTCTGAGAGACTCTGGGGCTACTTTGACTGTGGTGCAACCTCACACGATCAGAGCGCAAGCTCGCACCGGACGCACAGTCGCTGTGAGGGTGGCTGGGGGCGCTATTCACAAACTGCCCACCGCTAATATCCTTGTTGATTGGGGTTCCGGGTCCAAACAGCTGGAGATGGGGATTATGCAAGAACTACCCGCCGAGGTTTTGTTGGGGAATGATGTAGGATGCTTGACCTCTCAACTGGCCCGAGACCCCCCTGCCGAGGCATACCCAGTTACCACCCGAGCTCAAGCCAGACTGGAAGCTCCGCTGCACTCTGAGGAAAACCAGGTAAGAGTCGAAATACCCCCCTTACCCGATCCTACCTTTCCTTTCTGGGATACCCCCCAGGGGTTTGAACAAGAGCAGCGTACCGACCCCACATTAGAGGGTTATAGGAAGGCAGCGGCCGTTACCCCAGGGAACAACCCGCACGAAAAATTTGAGTGGTATAAGGGGTTACTGTATAGAGTGACCGAGGGGGTGGGACAGGGGGCCACCCAGGTCATCAAAAGACAATTAATTGTACCCCGTAAATTCCGGGCTGAGTTGTTAAAACTCAGTCATGACATTCCCCTAGCAGGACATTTAGGGGTTAAAAAGACAAGAGACCGGTTAACCCAAACCTTCTTCTGGCCCAGGGTCACCCAGGACCTCAAGTATTACTGCAGGACGTGCGACGTCTGCCAAAGGGTGGGAAAAAGGGGAGACCTTCGGAAGGCCAAACTTCACCCATTGCCTATTATAGAACAGCCCTTTCACCGAGTAGCGGTAGATTTAATAGGACCCCTCAGCCGACCCAGCCAGTCGGGCAAAAAGTTCATACTAACCGTGGTCGACTACGCCACTCGGTACCCGGAGGCAGTCGCCCTCACCAATATAGAGGCCGAGACCGTGGCCGAAGCCCTTATTCAGATTTTCACCCGAGTAGGTTTCCCACAAGAGATCCTATCCGATCGGGGAACTCAGTTCACGGCTACCCTGACACAACAATTGTGGCAGAGCTGTGGAGTGAAACCCCTGTTCAGCGCCCCGTACCATCCCCAGACTAACGGGCTCTGTGAACGTTTCAATGGCACTCTAAAACAGATGCTAAAAACATTTACGGAGTCCCACAAGAACTGGGAAAAATTCCTCCCCCACCTTCTGTTTGCCTACCGTGAGGTGCCCCAGGCCTCCACTGGGTTTTCCCCCTTCGAACTCCTGTATGGGAGAAAAGTTCGGGGCCCACTGGAGCTCGTACGGGAGCACTGGGAGGGCAATACAGACGAGGGGGGAGTCCCTATCGTCCAGTATGTTCTGGAGTTCCGGGACCGTCTGCGGGCGCTCACCGCATCGGTTCGGGAGAACCTGCAGACGGCCCAGGAGGACCAGAGGAAATGGTACGATAGGGGAGCCCAAGATAGAGTACTAGAATTAGGGCAGAAGGTGTTAGCTTTGAAGCCAGTTAAAAAGGATAAGCTACAAGCCGCATGGCAGGGACCATTTAAGGTGGTAGAACGGGTTAGCGAGACCACCTACATCGTGAGCAAATGCTCAGATGAAAGGCTGACCAAAGCCTTCCATGTGAATATGCTCAAACCATACTTTGAGAGAACAGAGGATGTGGGCGCCGTGTGTGCGCCCGCCACAGAAGATAGTGAGGGACTACCCCTCCCCGATTTACTAGACACCGCTCCCTGTACTATTGACCAAGTAAGCTTGGGTCAAAATTTAAACCCCCTGGAGAAAGGTGAGGCCACGCAACTGCTGCAGAGATACCAAGAGATGTTTTCAGCCACCCCAGGCTATACCTCCGCTGCGGTACACCGCGTGGAAACCCAGGGAGAGACGCCACTGCGGCAACAACCATATCGGATCCCGGAAGCAGTGCGTGAGAGTATGCTCACCGAGCTAAGGGATATGTTACAGTTAGGGGTAATAGAACCCTCGCAAAGTCCTTGGGCCTCCCCGGTAGTACTAGTACCGAAGCGCGACGGTACCACGCGCTTCTGTGTAGACTATCGGAGGCTTAACGATCGTACCATAACAGACGCCTACCCCATGCCCAGAATAGATGAGCTCTTAGACCGTATGGCGGGGGGGAACTACTTGACTACCCTGGACCTGTGCAAAGGTTATTGGCAGATCCCCTTGGAGCCTGCGGCCATCCCCAAGTCGGCATTCGTCACCCCTTTCGGGCTATACCAATTCAAGGTTATGCCCTTTGGGATGAAGAATGCCCCGGCTACCTTTCAGAGGATGGCCGATAGGCTCCTGGAGGGGTTTCAGGACTTCGCATGCGCGTATCTAGACGATATTGCCGTCTACAGCCGCACATGGGGAGATCATCTGGGCCATGTGTCCAGGGTACTCCAACGAATCCACCTCGCAGGGCTCACGTTAAAACCCGACAAATGTCACGTAGGTCTGGCCGAGGTACAGTATCTCGGCCACAGGGTGGGCTCCGGTAGACAGCGTCCAGAGCCAGCGAAGGTAGAGGCCATAGCGAACTGGCCCCAACCTAGGACCAAAACCCAGGTACTAGCTTTCTTAGGGACGGCCGGTTATTATAGAAAGTTTGTCCCAGAGTACAGCGCCCTGGCCAAACCCCTCACCGACCTTACCAAAAAGGCCCTCCCCAAACAGGTTTCCTGGACCCCAGAGTGCACGGACGCTTTCCAGAAGCTTAAAGCGGCATTGAGTGAGGCTCCTGTGTTGGCAGCACCCGACTACACTAAACAATTTCTTGTACACACAGATGCCTCCATGTTCGGACTGGGCGCCGTGCTAAGCCAAGTGGGCACAGACGGCATGGAACACCCGGTGGCATACCTCAGCCGTAAACTGTTACCCCGAGAAGTCAGCTATGCCACCGTAGAAAAAGAATGCTTGGCCCTCGTGTGGGCCCTCAAGAAGCTACAGCCCTATTTGTATGGGCGGGCATTTACCCTTATGACGGACCACAACCCCCTGGTATGGCTTAACCGGGTAGCTGGAGACAATCCCAGGCTATTACGGTGGAGCCTAGCCCTTCAACCTTATAATTTTACTATGCAGTACCGGCCCGGAAAACAAAATGGTAATGCGGATGGCCTGTCACGCCAGACCGAACTGGACTCCTAAACCGCTACTCTTCTCGGACATCCCCAAGCCAACCCGACAGGGTCTAGGCGGGTATGCCGACCTATGGACTTATAGGGGAGCAGTGTGAAGAAATGACTATATTATTAGATATTTTGTTGCATAGTTCTTGCCTTTTTGTGTACTTTTCATTCGGCAGATGGGACTGCCGAACAGAGACCACCCCTGGCTCACTTAACTTCAAAGCCGGCATCACTTTCACCCTCTATGTGTGCGGTCAGCGTTCGTACTGTCGAACGCCACGTGGCAGAGAAAACCGCGGCCATCTTGTTTTCGCCAAACAAAGGCAGCGGGACTTGGTCGTCGAGTGTCTGGAACTAAAATCGGACACTCGACTTCCCAATCACCGGTCCCCATCATGCGAACGCTGGAACTAGTGATACCGATTAGCTAGGAGAGCGCTAATCGGTACAAATACGCACACGAATGAGGGGAACAATCGCTGCTAGGAGCCAGGGGAATTCATTCGGTACTTTTATGCATTTCTTCCCTTTTTCTGAAGTGACCGGCAAAACCACACGAACCTCTGGAACTATTTTGGGCAGTCCGCCCCCAGTGGACCGGTCACAAAGGACTTCCATACTTTTTGCGAACCCCTGAACCGATCCGGGTGAAATTTGGATATGTTGGTCACCCGGATCGGGGCTATCAGGGGATATAGCATTTGTGGGGATACCCCAGGTATAAAGGGGTGTTCCAGAAATTGGGGAAAATAGTGAATTTTCAGCCTGGAGATAATTAGGTTGTTACTATATCAGACCTGATTATCTCCAGGACTAGGGGAGGGAACTGCCTGTTTGTATTGGGTGTGTTTTATATTTTTACTGTTCGGGATTGGATAAATGTTACTCCTCCCTGTGGGATGTCCCCTTGCATGGGGACCTGCATAAAAAGCCATGTGTGTGAATAAACGTTAGTTCTACTTGTATCCTGAACCTGGACTCTGACTGTTATTTGGAATTCGTATGCTGTAACAAGGGAATTATCTTATGCAGCTGTTTTATTCCGTATGGATTTCGGTTCCTGTAACTATCACAGCAAGCTCGCACTACCTTAGACTCTGACCTTTCGGGAGGAAACTACCGAACGCGGTTTGTCTAAACTTGGTTTCCTTACACGCTCTAAACAGGGAGGCAAATTGGGGAACTATGTTGTTTGTATTTCTTGCCATAAGATCTATTTCTGGAACCCCAAATCTCTTTTTCAGAACGTCGAAAATTCTTGGATTCAATGACCATTCTTTCTGATCCCATTTTCCCCTGCTGAGATCGTCGGCTATTATATTGTCAATATTATCATATATTGCATAATCTCTGAGCACAGGAGATAAAGACTTTTGACTCTGGTTCCTCCTTGTCGGTTGATGTATGAAACCACCGTACTGTTGTCAGATTGAATTCTTACTGCCTTATTCACGTATCCACGGTCTGAAGTGATGAAGGGCGAATAGCACTGCTTTCAACTCTTTGAAATGTGCAGATTTTTCCTTTTCCATGACAGACCACTCATCTTAATACATGATTGAGCCTAACTGAGCCCCCCAACCTGTTTTTGATGCATAGATAGTGATCACTACCCAGTTTTTCGGTTGGAAAGATAAGCCTGTTGAAAGGAACCTTGTGGTATTCGACCAAGTTAGTTGAGTTCTTAACTGGGGAGAAATCTGGAACCAGACATCTAGATCTTCTTCCTTTCTTGACCAACCTGATAGAATCTCCCACTGAAGAGGCCTTACTTTGGATTTTGCCCACTTGACCGCGGGAAAAGATGATGTGAGGAAACCCAGTACGCCCATAGCGTATCTGATGGAACAACTTTCTTCTTTCTGCAAACTGGACACTTTTCTTCACATTTTCTTACTTTTCTGTTTTGTAAGATGAACAGGCAACATCTTTGAATTTACCATGAGACTTAGAAACTCTATCTCTCTTGATGGTGAAAGAATTTACTTTTTAAAATTTAGGATCCAACCATGTTCCTGTAGTAGTTTGATAGAGATCTGTAGGTCTTCGAGAAGAAGCTGTCTTGTTCTTGCTATGAGAAGCCACTCACCCAGACATGGTATCATGTAGACTCCCAGCTCCCTCAAAAGTGCTGTTATGAGAGACAATATCTTGGTGAATATTCTCAGGGCAGACGATAGGTCAAAAGAAAGAGCCTTGAACTGGTTATGGTAATATGTCCTACCCCTTTTTACGGCAAACCTTTTTCTTGATGACACAGCAATCGGGACTTGCAGATTTGAGTCACTACGATCTAGTTTTACCATGAAGTCACCTTTTGCAAGATCGGATTTATAGAGGCAATATAGATTCCATTCAAAACCTCTGGTATGGAATGAACTGATTGATTTCCATGGGTAAACAGACATGATAAATTTTGATCTTGGCATTCTCGTGAAGTGTAATTTGTAGCCGTTTCGTACCAGATTTAGAATCCAAGGATTGCTTGTAGTCATTTCCTATATAGGATAGAACCGTTGAATTCGTCCTCCCACCTTTTTGGCATGAGAAACGTTTACCTTTGTCAGGTCTGTCACTTCTCTTTCTCTCAAATCTTTGATTTTTTTTCCTTTTCTTTGAAAATAACGAGACCTCTCTTGGTATGACCTTCTGTTTCTATACTGGAAATTCCTGTTACTGGATTTCCATGATACTTTCCTGTCCTGAGACAGAGCCTCCTTAGTCTCCAACATTTGTTTTATGATTTCCTCTAAGGGAGACCCAAACAGCTTCTGCTTCTCCAAGGGAAGCTCACAAAGAATCAATTTTGACGCGGTATCAGCCGTCCATGATCTTAACCACAAAGCTCTCCTTACTACCGATAAGCCAATAATCCTAGATGTCAGTTTCAAAAATTCCATATACATATCCATCATAAAATCGTTGGACAGCTGTAAATTTTGGAACAATTGGATAAGTTGTTTACCCTGATTTTCTGGAATCATATCCTGCAAGGAACTGAGCCAAAAGCCATTTGCTCTGGCTACCGCAGCTCCTGTCAGTAAAGCTTTACACTGAAACCCCGCTGTCTGAAAGGTTCGCCTACAAGGTCTCAGCTCTTTTGTCCATAGGGTTCTTTAATGCTGATACTTCCCCTATGGGAATAGTACTTTTTTTTTAGAAAGTTCAGCTACTTGTATATCCACTTTTGGAATTTCTTCCCAAACTTCATCACCCGTGATTTTAAAAATTTCTTCAAAGTATCATGAAATGAAGGCTCGCTTCTCAGGATTTTTCCACTCTCTGTAAATTAAATCACTAATAGGCTGTTGAACAGTAAACCCCTTTTTTGTTCTGAAAGACATGTCTGGCATCAGAATCAGGTTCACTTCCTTCATAAATTTACATAGTTCATCTGGAGGGAACCCAGACACTTCACATGAAGATGAACTAGACATGTAGGAATCTGTAGAGGCAGAACATTCGCCAGATGAAGATCTTCTTCTTTTCTTGCCTCTCTGACTCATCTCTGGAATCATTGCGGATACTTTATTAGATTCCTTAAAAGTATCCAAGGTCGAGGGGCGTGGCCTGGACACCGAAGGGAGCAGACGCATGGCGGCTGAGCTCCCGCTGTATAACACATAGAAATAGACAAAGAGGATTTCTTACTTCGACATCAACGACCGCCGACTGTAACAACTCCACCGGAGATGGGGAAGAAGGCTAAAAAGCTGAAAACCCTGATCAGGGAAGGCTCTCGCAACATTGAAGACCTCCTGCAGCGGAGGCCTAAACCTAAGATGGCGGCGCCACTTGACTCTCCCTACACCTCCTCCGGGGAGGAAGGCATGGATGCCCTGGATAAAATACCACACACTACGGGCCACCTACCCACACCGCTAGTGGGGGACCTGTCGGCTCCGGCTACAAAAGGAGACATACAGGCCCTCCTGAATAACATACGGGCCTTCTTTAATGCGGACCTCGACATTGTCCGCGAGGACATCGCTGCGGAAACGGCCCTAGTAGGGGCAACGGAAGAGCACCTCTCCACAGTAACCCACCAACAAGACAACAACAGCGAGAAGATTCGCACCCTGCAAGCTGCCCACAGGGACCTACAGATTAAACTGGACAATATGGAGGACGCTCGAAGACGCAACAACCTCAAAATAAGAGGTATTGCTGAAACGGTCGATGACCAAGAGATGCCACACTTCCTCAGGCGCCTCTTCACCTCTCTTACGCCGCAGCGCTCAGTAAAAAATTTACAACTAGACGGCTGTTTTCGCCTAGCACAATCCAACAGGACTCCCGCTGGAGCTACCCGCGATGTCCTGGTACGCTTTCTACTTGCCCGGGACAGAGCGTCGGTACAAGAGGCAGTACGAAACAAGACGCCTTATGGCTTTGAGGACATGCAAATACTATTTCTGCAGGATCTATGCCGCTCAACACTACAATGGAGGGGATCCCTCAAAGAAGTTACACAGACCCTGCGCACTAAGAACATCACCTATAAATGGGGCCCATCTCGAACTCTTCAAGCCACCAAAGACAGCTGCACCTACCCACTCACCTCCGCGGACAACACCAAGGAGTTTCTCAAGAAATTGGGCATACCCCCACCCACAGGCTCGGGAAGCGAGCCACGCAGCACATGGGACGTTGCCAAGGTAGTACCCTTCACCCCAAGAGCCGCTGCTGACACCGGCTGCGGGCAGCCAGAAATTCCGGACATGGGCCGCAACCGGCACTCTAGCTACCAGTTCAATTGGTTTACTTTTTTCTTTTTCCTGTATCCAGTTTACCGTTTTTTTTTTTTCAGCTTAATTTTTATTGTATACGATATGCTGGTCCACACATACCATGTAGAACAAAGTGGAGATACCATTTCAGTGTCTACCCTCCCCCCCTCACACTGCTCAGGGGTTATTGAGCGGAACCTCTAAAACTGAGGTACTACTACGTTCACCACAGCACGGTAATGTGCATACACCTTAGATCTCCTGTACTGTGATGCAGGAGTCCATGTAATCGATAACCCTGCACGCTGCCCTCACCCTGCGTTTAACCGGTCCCTCCTCTAAACTGAATACCCGACCAAAAGGTATAGCCGGTTGGCGCGTGGAGTGTTGGCGGGTGAAGGCATGCAGTAACACATAGTTATAATACAACTACAACCACACAATGAGAGACGCACCTTAAAAATACGCATCAAGGACACACTATTAACTCTCATATAATTTCTCCCTCTCATGTACCGTTCTTTTCTTAAGCCTAAGACTACTGATACCTACGGCTAACACTTAGGTCTAATTATAAAAATGTGCAATGTATGTCAATGTCATGCATTAGTTACTTGCTGTTAAATGTTGACCTGTGATCAATGCTGTTGGGGCATGTCAAAAGTATTTGTTACCATTACTACCTTATGCACGCAAAAATAAAGAATAAAAAAAAAAAAAAAAGTATCCAAGGTCTGGGCCAAGTTATCCTGAAACCAGGTTAGGAAAGATTGCATGTCTTTCTGTTTAGACTTTTCCAAGGAAATTGTAGTACACCGGTTTCATACTTTTTTCCTTGTGCCACCTGAAAGCGGAGTTGCACAATCACTGCAAACCAAATGTTAAGACTTTGACGTAGCCTTTCTGGGTGTAGGAATCGGCAACTTCTTCTTTTCCATTTCTGGATATACAGGACTAGACATATCTGTAAAAAAATGGCAATACTTAAAACTAGTTAAAAAAATATTTTAACAGAGATATTTTAAAGTAAAGATTAGCTAATCTCACCTCAAAATACCTCTGAGCTGTGTGAGGGGAAATGGAGGGTGGGGGGGGCGGGGCTTGTGACATGGCGTACTTCTTCTGGCAAGCATCTGTGCTGTCAGTAGGTACCTGCACAACTTTATACCTCTAGTTTTGCAATTTCACGTTTTTTTTTTTTTTAGTTCGGATTCGGGCATACAAAATGGCACTGCCGAAACTTCGGTGGGACACAACACCTCCCGGGTGTGCGTTCCACCGCTATGCGCAGACACAGGGCCTAATTGCCTCCTACCTGTGCAAAGGACCACCTCCCTGCACATGCAGGAACCTTTCTCAGCATAAGAGTGTTACTTGGACTTTGCTCCGTAACCACAGCGGCAGGAGTATGGCTGCTCAGGTTACCACCCGGGCAGCTATCGGGCCAGATCCCCCAGCCAATCAACCTGTGTGGCTCCCCTTTCCAAAACAGATGCTGATCCATCACTAACTGGGTCAAGGAAGGAACTGGGGTAGGTTTGCCCTTTATAGGGCAAGGGGGAGACATTTGCTCTTTTAATTGTCTTTCAGGTGATTGTCCCATGTGGGAAGGGCAAACCCACAGGTACTGTGCCACCATATGCCAGAAAAAAATCAGTCATAGCTTCCCTGCTTCTATGGTAATTGGGCATGTCCCCTGCCAGATCATAATCATATGTTACTTAAATGACATTGTGGACAGTTTAGATGTTTAATACAATATGTGATCTTGGCTCCTTTGTTCAGAAATGTATTCCTTAGAGGTTTTCAAAGCATATTTTCCAACTATCTCCGTTAAATATTAACATAGAGATATAAAAAAACCTGTAATTGAAAGTAGAAAAGCAGTCGTCAAGCTATAAAACTCTGGGAGTGATATAACACAAGTCCCAGGTAGCTGTTCAACTGCTGTGAAAGCTGCATTTAACTTCCACTTAATCCCAGTAATCCAAAAGCAATCTTGTTAGAAATGTAATTGCATTTTCTGGAAAGTATACGCAATAACAAAGTGTTTGTCTTTTAAATGGCTGTTTATTGGCTCTACCTGCCGTATTTCTCTTGTTTCACTTGATGTATCCAGACAATGCATGAAATAAAGCAGGTGTATAATGAATCACATGTATATTCTAATATAATAATATATCAAGTGAAATATAATATGATATATATGATATAATGTATATATCAAACTTGGGCGCCGCTGAAAATTTGAATCATCTGAACACATTCGGGCGAAAAAAAAAAGAAAAGTTGTTTTATTGGAACGAAATTTATTCCACTTGTTCATTCATTTTCAGATGTAATTCGGATGTAATTTCATTTTGGAATTTCATTCGGACACATAAAATTCTGATCTGTGCCGCATCTTGCGGCCGTTTAGTAGATAACTCTCTTTGGTACTTGTGGAATTTCCATATTTAAGAGTATCAAATTAGGGATCTGTTTAGTAGATAGCTCCTTTTTGGTATCCTTATATTAAAGAGACACTATAGTCACCAGAACAACTACAGCTTAATGTAGTTGTTCTGGTGAGTATAATAGCTCCCTTCAGGCATTTTCATGTAAACACTGCCTTTTCAGAATAAAAGGCAGTGTTTACATTCCCCTAGGGACACCTCCAAGTGGCCACTCCTTAGATGGCCACTGGAGGGGCTTCCTGGCTCAGGGCTGCACAGTAAGCAGCCCTCCCATTCAGCATCCCCACGCTCTGCATGGAGACGCTGAATTTTCCTCATAGAGATGCATTAGTTCAAAGGAGCCTATAAACGAATTGTGGCTTAAACCCCAACTTGGTTTTAAACTAGTTTCACACATTGGGATGTTCAAGATGAATCACTTTGAACTTCCAGGGCATGAACTCACCAACAAAAATGTCTTTAATGAATAACTATCTAATTAAAAAACACATTGATTTATGTTTTCTTCAAGAAACACACTGGAGACAAACTGAAAAAATAACTTTGGGTGGGAAAAAATTCCCAACTATTATTCCTGCCTCAGACAGACCCCCCAAAAAACAAAAAACCATGAGGCATGGTAATAGTATTTGGAGAAAAGTTACAGGTTGGAATAATAAATGTTATGTAATCCAGAAGGGAGATTTGTATAAGTGGTCTGTAAAGTAAATGAAAAGGTATAAACTTTGTTTAATATTTACCTCCCAAATAAATCCCCTAATACTTCTCTAAGAAAAATAAAGAAAAAAACTTGAAGAAATAAAAGTTGGACAATTTATACGAGCTGGAGATTTTAACTCTGTGCTAGATCCTAAAGTAGATAAAAAGCTGATGAGAGGTGTTAGTAGTAACAACATGTTTATCAAATAAGCAAAATCTCTAAGTAATATTAAAAATGAGTTTAATCTATTTGATATTTGGATACTTTATCATATTGAAGACCATGATTATATCCATTTCTCAAGAGTACATTTTTCGTATTCAAGATTAGATATGATCTGGACAGACCCTACTCTTGTGGATTCAATTACTAAAATAGATATTATAGATTTAACCTGGACAGACCATAGGAATTTTATAATATACCAACATCTACAACTATAGTCGATATTAAACAATATCTTAAAAACTCTAATTTACCTCAAATTTCTGAATCTGATAGATCCTTCTTAAATAAAAAAAATAACCTCAGAAGAAGTGATATCTAATTTGGAAAATTTGAAGACACCAGGTCCAGACGGTTTCAGTAACTTATTTTATAAGCTTTTCAATAATCAAATAACAAATGTCTTTAACTATGTTGTCCAAAGAGGATCCTTTCCACAGGAGATGACTAGGGCAAACATTTTAACCATTTTAAAACAAAATAAGCCTTCTACGGATGTTCAAAATTATAGACCTATATCCCTTCTAAATGTTGATTTCAAACTTTTTGCTTCCCACTTAGCATCTAGGTTGAAGAAAGTTCTACCGGCAATTATACATCCTGACCAAATAGGCTATGTCCCCGGAAGAACGTCTTCCACCAATATAGGTAAAACAATAAATATCTTGGATGATGCCTCCAGAAAAGAGATTCCATTGTTGACCCTGTCAGTAGATGTTGAGAAAGCTTTTTACAGGGTCAACTGGAACTATATGGATGCCACTCTACATCAATTTGTCATATTTGACTGGATAAAGGAAGCTATTATGTCTATATACATCAATCCATCTGCCCCCACAATGGGTCCAAATATTTGTTCTCCTTGGTTCTTGTTGAAAAACGGAGCTCGTCAAGGATGTCCTCTCTCCCCAATATTATATCTGCTATTAATTGAACCTCTTGATATGGATAAAAAAATCAGTCTGTATGCATACGATGTTTTAATTACTTTAACTAATCCTATCAAATCTATAACAACTCTTATGGAAGAGAATGTGCTCTACAGTAAGTTATCCAATTATAAGTTAAACACAAATAAGTCCCTGATTCTAGATTCTAACCTTCGACGAGAAGAGCAAGGAAGAAATCAGTAATAAATATGGGTAATGGGTATCTGTGGGTAAAATAGAATATTTAGGTATTAAACTAACTAGAGATATAACAAAAAACACAAATAGATGGTTGAAAAAACTTAGAATTTGGAGATCACCTTTTGGGGAAGGATTAATGTGGTGAATGCATACATGATTCCAAAATGGTACTACATGTTTCAGATGCTGCCACTGGACATTCCCAGCAGTTAGCTAGATATGATCCAATATAGTTTTATGCAATATATATGGAAAGGTGAAAAAAAACAATACTAAAAAAAAATTGTCTCAAAAGATGGAAAAGGGAGGTACAGGCTATCTATCCCATCATAAACAACAATTATTTAGCCTCTACAATATTACATATATATAGAATGCAGTTAACCAACAATACTGAAGAGGGATGGTACAAGAAGGAAGCTAAGGCAGGTGATGTGGAAAATCTAATTTCCTGATATGGGATACAAGGCATAATAAGAAAAATATATACCCCAATTCAATACTAGCATAGTTGCTGAAGAAATAAGAAAAAATGCAAATAGCTCTTAAAGTTAATAAAAACATTCCAACCTATCTTGACCTGAAATTTATTGAGCAACATCTACTCGATCTAAATTTAAGAGAATGAACATCCCATCTAATTAAAATATATTGGGGCTGATGTGTGTTGTAGTCCTTGCTGCTTAAGCGCAGGACTTCTCTTTTTGTATTTGTATTTACTTTGTATCACACAGCCTGGTTACAATGCTGCTACCCATCCCATGTGTTCCCTATTAAGGGTTAATAAGTAAAGGGGTGTATATAAAAAATACCCCTTTCTGTCTCATTAGAGATATCTTTGCCAGAAGCTCAAGGAAGCAGGCTGAAGGGTCAGTGTTAGGACCCGCTTAGGGGGGTCTGCCTTGACGTTGGCAGGCGGGCATCCCTCCAATGGCCATTGGAGCAACTAAATGACCTCCATTTGTCTAAATATACATAGGGATTAAGGAGAAAGCGCAAGTAACATTTTCTTTTCTTTGGTTTTTACAATATATTGGGGCTGATGTGTGTTGTAGTCCTTGCTGCTTAAGCGCAGGACTTCTCTTTTTGTATTTGTATTTACTTTGTATCACACAGCCTGGTTACAATGCTGCTACCCATCCCATGTGTTCCCTATTAAGGGTTAATAAGTAAAGGGGTGTATATAAAAAATACCCCTTTCTGTCTCATTAGAGATATCTTTGCCAGAAGCTCAAGGAAGCAGGCTGAAGGGTCAGTGTTAGGACCCGCTTAGGGGGGTCTGCCTTGACGTTGGCAGGCGGGCATCCCTCCAATGGCCATTGGAGCAACTAAATGACCTCCATTTGTCTAAATATACATAGGGATTAAGGAGAAAGCGCAAGTAACATTTTCTTTTCTTTGGTTTTTACAATATATTGGGGCTGATGTGTGTTGTAGTCCTTGCTGCTTAAGCGCAGGACTTCTCTTTTTGTATTTGTATTTACTTTGTATCACACAGCCTGGTTACAATGCTGCTACCCATCCCATGTGTTCCCTATTAAGGGTTAATAAGTAAAGGGGTGTATATAAAAAATACCCCTTTCTGTCTCATTAGAGATATCTTTGCCAGAAGCTCAAGGAAGCAGGCTGAAGGGTCAGTGTTAGGACCCGCTTAGGGGGGTCTGCCTTGACGTTGGCAGGCGGGCATCCCTCCAATGGCCATTGGAGCAACTAAATGACCTCCATTTGTCTAAATATACATAGGGATTAAGGAGAAAGCGCAAGTAACATTTTCTTTTCTTTGGTTTTTACAATATATTGGGGCTGATGTGTGTTGTAGTCCTTGCTGCTTAAGCGCAGGACTTCTCTTTTTGTATTTGTAATTAAAACTAATGCACAAAATATAAATAATTTTAAGAAACTGTTTAATTCTAATTCTACAGAGAAACCTTTTTCAAAAGCCCTCTCTTTAAGTAGATCACTTTTGAAAGAAAAAATATCCAACAGCCATATGAGTATGGGCAAAATACCTAAATATCAAAATAGATATTAAAGAATGGGATTCCTTAATGAAACGTGACCAAAAACACTCATTCTTTGATTGTAATAGAATCTTATTTTAAAGTACTTAAAGGGACACTATAGTCACCTGAACAACTTCAGCTTAATGAGGTTGTTCCGGTGAGTGCTACAGCTCCCTGCAGCCTTTTTCTTGTAAGCACTGTATTTTCTGAGAAAATGCAGTGTTTACATTGGAAGCTTGGAACACCTCTTGTTGCAGTCAATCAGACGGCCACCAGAGGGACTTCCGAGTTCAGAGGCCCTAAAAAGGCCTCACGTATTCACGCATGGGTGAATACTTCAGACGGGCTATACGCACAAAAAGCACTGTGAACGCGCTTTGTGTGCTGAGGCTGTCAGCACTGCTGTGGGCGTGGCTTCAGCTTACAGCTGAAGCCCGAACCCACAGGGACGCTTTCTGGCCACAATAGTGGTTGAAGGGGGGGGAGACGTACTCTCCTTCCCCCCCCCCGGCCCCGGTGGGTGGGGGCCCTAAAATTAAAAATAAGGGGGGGACCTACTGCCCCCCCGGCCCCTACCCCTGTGCGGCGGGTGGGGGCCCTAAAATTAAAAATAAGGGGGGGACCTACTGCCCCCCCGGCCCCCACCCCTGTGCGGCGGGTGGGGGCCCTAAAATTAAAAATAAGGGGGGACCTATTGTCCCCCCTGGCCCCCTCCCTTGAGCGGTGGGTGGGGGCCCTAAATACAAAGGGGGGACCCAAGTTAACCCTCCCCCCCCCAAAAAAAAAATATTTCCCTACCTACCCCCCTTACCCTAAAAATAATGGCTTGAAATCCATCCAATGACAGTGCTCTGTGTCATTTTACAAGCGTGGGAAAATTCTTTGGAACTTTCCCACGCTTGTAAAATGACACAGAGCACTGTGATTGGATGGCTTGAAATCCATCCAATCACAGTGCTCTGTGTCATTTTACAAGCGTGGGAAAATTCCAAAGAACTTTCCCACGCTTGTAAAATGACAAAGAGCACTCTGATTGGCTTAAACCCACCAATCAGAGTGTTCTTAGCCTAATTGCAGGGCGGGGAAAGGCTTTATAAGCCCTCCATGGGTAAAGATGGATTATTTTTTTATTTTTATTTTTTTAATTGCGTCGGTTATTATGGCTTTTTATTTGGCCTTTTTTGGGGCTGAAGAAAGAAGATTTTAGAAGAAAGAAAACATTGAATGGTAAGTTGTTTTTATCTAATTTTTTTTTTTTTACAGGTTTTTAGTTAAAGGTCCCCCCCTCATTACTTTTAAAGTGAGGGGGGTAGGTAGGGAGATATTT
This sequence comes from Pelobates fuscus, assembly GCF_036172605.1. Lineage (NCBI taxonomy): Eukaryota > Metazoa > Chordata > Amphibia > Anura > Pelobatidae > Pelobates > Pelobates fuscus. The sequence continues at coordinate 291,541,706 of NC_086319.1, read as the reverse complement.
TTTTTTGGGGGGGGGAAGGGTTAACTAGGATCCCCCCTCCCTTTGTATTTAGGGACCCCACCCACCGCTCAGGGGTGGGGGCCGGGGGGGACAATAGGTTCCCCCCCTTATTGTGAATTTTAGGGCCCCCACCCGCCGCACAGGGGTAGGGGCCGGGGGGGACAGTAGGTTCCCCCCTTATTGATTATTTTAGGGCCCCCACCCACCGCTCAGGGGTGGGGGCCGGGGGGGACAGTAGATCCCCCCTTATTGATAATTTTAGGGCCCCCACCCGCTGCTCAGGGGTGGGGGCTGGGGTGGACAGTAGTTCCCCCCCTATTGTGAATTTTAGGGCCCCCATCTGCCCCTCAGGGGTGGGGGCTGGGGGGGACAGTAGGTACCCCCTATTGTTATTTTTAGGGCCCCCACCCACCGCTCAGGGGTGGGGGCCGGGGGGGACAGTAGGTCCCCCCTTATTTTTAGTTTTAGGGCCCCCACCCACCGCTCATGGGTGCGGGCTGGGGGGGGACAGTAGGTCCCCCCCTTATTGTTAGTTTTAGAAAGTGAGCTGAGCTGTCAGTCAGACAGCTCAGCTTGCGAACGCGCATTCCGCGCATATGCGCGGTAAAGCGCTGAATTTCTTCATAGGGCGGCTGTCAATGCCGCTCTATGAAGAACGCGATAGGTGCAGCGCGAAGCCGCTCATGCGCACCACATCACGATGACGCTTCTCTCAGAGAAGCGTCCTATTGGGCCCCGCGATTTCGTCATTTTGACGAAAAAGGGGGCGCGGCATGGCTGGGAGCTCGGCGCTGGAACGGAGGTAAGTTTTTAATATAAAAACCCTACGAAAATAATTTTTAATCAATGAAAGTTCATATAAAAGCAAGAAGGAAGGCTGGGTACCTGTCTTTCTTGCTTTTATATGTTGACTATAGAGTCCCTTTAATACTTAGTGGCACTTAGTTCCAGAGAGAATGAACAAAATGTTCCCCAATGAGGATTTTCTTTGCTGGAGATGTCGCACAACAACAGGCACATACCTACATGTATGGTGGGATTGTGCTAAGATTAAAGACGTATGGGATAAAACTTACCAATTTATCTTTATAATTTTAAATTACAAAATAAATAAAAAAATCTCCAGATGTGGCCTTACTTCATCTTAATTGGCCTCATATGCCCTCACAATTAGTGATTTCGAGACATTGGAAAAACGAAAATAATATTCCCTGGCTATTAGTCCAAAAAATATTTGAATTCCAGGTCAAGATGGAACAACTGTTTAGTGAACAAATTATAAAAAAATTACAGAAAAAAAATCGCCTCCGGATATCTGCCTCGAAAAGTTAAATATTACTTCAACCATATTCAGTTAATAGATTAACAGTATCATCAAAGTAAAGAAACAGAAATGACTTCAACCACATTCAGTTGATAGATTAACAGTATCATCAAAGTAAGGAAACAGAAAATGTGTAAAGGTAGTGAATATACATAATTGTAGAGTCCACAAGAGTGAATCATATGGAACCTCAAAAGGGTCGAGATTGGGCCACAGAGACACTAATTATATGGACAATTTAAAGAGAGAAAGGGAGCAAGTGTATGGACTGGTCCACACAGGACTAATGAGTAAATCATATAGCTCTAGTAACGGCAAAAAACGTGGGTAATATTGCTGGGATTTTAGGTGCCCGGCAGTAGATCAAATATATCTGTCTTTATGAGATTTAGGAGCATCTTCCCAGTTTTTAAACTAAGAGTTTTTGCCCTCACACTTTCACTACCTTTACACATTTTCTGTTTATTTACTTTGGTTAGGTTCTCTACCTATTTTATTTAATTATTAGTTTTCTACAATAAAGGTTATTACCATATTTTTGTTACGTTTATTTTAGGAGGTATTTTTGGAATGTGATTGAATCCCATTCACCTTGAATGGGTGTTTTTTTTCATCCCATTCTTTCAGTTTGTAACAAATAACCATGCCTAATGTACAGAGCAGACATAGAGATTCATTTTGGGTTATACTGCAATTCAACCAAATTGGAGCCTCTCAGGTTATCAGACAAAATTTAGATTTTCAAACCACCACAACAGACTCATGTAAGCCTGAACATGCACCTTTCAATTCAAGACTCAGAGTGCCAATCCTGGCACCAGAAAAATTGAGGATAAAAGGCTGTTTGTTTTTTGAAGAATACTATGGCTCTAAACATATTTAGATGTATCCCAAAAGAGAATACCTCTAGTTGGTTAAGGATGATATTCATACAAAGGTGTCAATATCTCCTTCATTTTCTCTATCATCTCTAGGTACTCCTCTGTCTCCTCTGTCTGCACCTACGACCTCTGGCACAAGAAGCTTACCCACTTTCAATGTTGCTATCATCAACAGCACCACTAAGACCATCTATACCACCACCATCAACATCATCAGTACTGTCACCAACAACATTTTCAATAGTATTAAACAACCATTAATTTAATTTAATATTAATAAAGTTCTCTTTGACTCCGACCTCTTCTTCAAGCCTCATGTTCAATCTATCGCCAAAGCCTGTCATTTCCATCTCAAAAACATTGCGCGCATCCGCCCCTACTTAACGCCAGATGCGACTAAGATGTTGGCACATTCCACTGTTCTTTCTCACCTTGACTACTGTAATCCACTTCTCAGTGGTCTTACGTGCTCCCAACTTGCGCCGTTACAGTCCATAATGAATGCGGCAGCGAGGCTCATCTTCCTGTCCGCCAGCACCTCCCATGCCTCACCCTTCTGTCAGTCCCTACATTGGCTTCCTATAAAATATAGAGCTCAATTTAAAATTCTGGTTCTTGCTTTCAAATCGCTACATAATGCTGCTCCCACCTATCTATCCTCCCTTATACACAAGTATGTCCTGTCTAGGCTCTTACGATCTGCTGAAGACTTACGTCTATCCTCTGTCCGTACTCCCACCTCTGATGCTCACCTTCAAGATTTCTCGAGGGCTGCACCGTTCCTGTGAAACTCGCTTCCCTCCTTCGTTAGATGCTCACCCAGTCTCCACTCCTTCAAAAAATCGTTAAAAACCCACTTCTTCATAAAAGCGTATCAATTAAACTGTTAATAGCTCCCTACTGATTCCTCGTCTGCAACTGTCACTAGTCTAATACTATCCTTACCTTTTTGTGTCATTTTACCCCACTCCCTCCAGCATGTAAGCTCATTGAGCAGGGCCCTCAACCCCTCTGTTCCTGTGTGTCCAACTTGTCTGGTTACAACTACATGTCTGTTCGTCCACGCATTGTAAAGCGCTTGCGGAATTTGTTGGCGCTATATAAATAACATAATAATAATAATAATAATAATAACCAAGTGCTATTGTACAGGCTAGTGTTATGACTGCTTCAACTGAAACCAATGCAAATTCACTTTGTGTTTTTCAGCAGATACAAGGATAGAGGTTGAGGGTATTGTATTGAACCATAGAATCAAAGTTTGGGATCACTTTGAGTGCCTCCAAGATGGCAAATTAGCAAAGTGCAAATTTAGGAGCAAGTAAGTGAGTAGGGGTGAGTGAAGGTTCATCTCTCTAGTGCTAGTATGAAGCAACATCTGCAGATACATCACAAGTCTGTATTACTGAGAGAAGAAACAAAACAAAAAAGTACTAGGGCAGGCATTAGGTCCACTTGTGCTGTATCTGATTCTGCACAGTTGTCAAACATACTACCTTCTCTACTACTACTACCCCCATCACCCTGAGGTAGAACATGGGAGATTGTGAGGATAGTGCCAGTAGGCAATAGAGGCTGATTGGACAGGAATAGGTGGACACCTTATCATCCAGTAAAATAAAAAATAAAAACTACATAAAATATAGCTTGCTAGCTCCTAATGCTCCTTACATCCACTTTAATTCACTGATTTTACAGTTTTGTGATTTTGAATTGTTTTTGCACTTTAATTCACAGATTTTACCGATTTGTTATTTTGTATTTTTTAAGAGAATGATTATGTGTTTTTGTTTTTTTGGTTATTAAGTAAATTGGCCAAGAGGAAATTAGGTGGATTTTCAATGTGGAAACTCTGGCCCCGCTGGCCTCAATATAGATTTTGATTTGTTTAACTTTTTATGACCCCCTATATAGATACTTATTTTTCTGATAAACACAGTTTTTTTTTTTAAACCGGTAGCCTTTTGTATCAATTTTTTAGTGTTCAACTTTTTAGCCTTCCAATACATGCCTGATATTAGGTACATTATAAAGAGTCACTGTAACGGATCGCCTGGCACCCCGACTGGGTACCTCCATTGACGGAAGCTCCTAGTGCTTCCCGAGGGCTCCAAGCACTCCACTAGACACCATAACTACCGCAGACCCCACAAACCGCTGCAGCTTGGTTGGGGTCTCGCCGTCGTCCACCCACTCTGGACCTAACACCAGGATCCAGCTTCCAGTAGGTAGAACTCTCTTAATCCAGAGAGCAGGAACAGGAACAAGCTCTTACAAGAGCTTAGTATTTGTACTCTGGGAAGTATAGTGATTATAGCAATCCCCACAGTGTAGGTATTTCTCCAATCCCCCAAACATGAGCCAAGACTTCATGAAAGGTAGAACAAGTCTGTTTAATGAGCACAAAGTCATTTCTTTTATACACATTTTCCCCACAAGGTTACCACGCACGTGGACCTTGTGGAGCACAGGACACAAAGGACACAAACTAATCAAACCAATACGATAATGTTCGGACACTCCCACATACAGCACACAAGCCCTCCCCTCTGCCTGGGATATAATTAAAGCAGCTAATTCAATAACCTAATTATCCACAGGCAGAAAAAAACACATTTTCCCCAAAGTCCAAAACACCCCAAAACATAGCACATTCCTATAAGTTATACATCCCTGGATAGCCCTGATGGGTGAACAACATATCCAAAAATCACCCAGATCAGAGCAGGGGTTCAAAAGTCAAGTCACATTTGACCGACGCAAGCATGGCTTTCATGCCCCAAAAAGTTCCACAGATTTAGGCTGTGCATCCAATCTTATCCTCTGTCCTGGAGATAATTGGCTTAAGTGGCTGTGGTAACTTAATTATCTCCAGGTACAGGAAATATCTCTGAGTCAGAATCTGTTACAAAAACCACATAAAAATACATAACTCTTATAATACAATGTTTAACCTATATGTCCAACATACCCCCAGATAGCTTGGATCTGAGCGCTCATTATGTCCAATGTTAAAAGTGCCCTATGGTACAAGGAAGGGTGGGGTCAGAAAATAGCAAGGGCTGATGGGAGATTGAGGAGGGACAAAGCACCCAGTTTAAACTGGTCTGGCAGTGTCCCTGTGACAACGCCCTGCCCAAATAAAGCTTTTAAAGGGCAATACATCCCAGGGGCCTTAGTCACAGGGCAAGAGGCTGGCAAGCAGGCCTCTCCAAATCCCAGTGTTGAAGGTGTCTTCGTCAGACATCTTCCCTCCCAGGGGGAGACTAACCAGGTACCTGACCTCCTGTCAGTCAGTATCTGAGTTAGTCGAGCAGCCCACACACAACCAAGTACTGCACCTGTAGTTTTCAGGTGTCCAGCATTGTCCTGTCTGTCCCAGGCTGCAGAGGGCACGTCTGCCGCCCCTGATCTCCCTTGTGCTCCCAGGCATGGAGGTACGTGGTGGGCAGAGGCCAACTCTGCCCTGGTGCCAGCGCTTCAGGCCTTGAACCAAGGAGCTGTTGTGGAGAGGATGGATCGCCTACCACCTCCTCCTCCTGGCACTCTTGTAGTGTGGGTTGGTGATCTGGACTGATTGTCCAGCATCCCTGTAGGGTAGGCGGCTGCTGGGAAGAGGGAGTGATATGCTCCTCTCCCTGTAACACACACTGCCGCTGGAGAGTGAGACCGACCGTTCTCCACTCTCAATAACTTGGCCTGCCACTGGGGAGGGAGACCGATTGTCACCTCTCCCTGTGAGATGCACTTCAGCTGGGGAGAGAGACCGGTTGTCCCATCTCCCTGCAGGATGCACTGATGCTGGGGAGAGAGACCGATTGTTTCTTCTCCTTGTAATGCTGCTTGGTGCTGGGTAGTGGTAGTGACCATCTCCACTCCCAGTGATGCTTGCCACTGCTGTATTGAGGGACCAACAGTCTCATCTCTTTGTGACATGGGCTGCCACTGGGGAGAGAGGCCGACCGTCTCCTCTCCCTGTAGGATGCACTGCTGCTGGGGAGAGAGACCGATTGTCTCCTCTCCTTGTAATGCTGTTTGGGGCTGGGTAGTGGGAGCGACCAACTCCACTCCCAGTGATACTGGTTGCTGCAGGGACGAGGGACCGTCAATCTCCTCTCCCTGGGAGGCTGGCTGTCGCTGGGGAGGGAGACCGGTTGTCTCTTCTCCCTTTCCCGATAATGATGCCTGGTGCTGGGTAGTGGGAGCAACCATCTCCACTCCCAGTGGTACTGGTTGCTGCAGTGATGAAGGACAGACAATCTCCTCTCCCTGTGATGCTGGTAGGGGAGCAGGGGGTAACTCAGCCAGATCTTCCCAGCTACACAGTCGGGTGGATTGGGGCCGAATTGAGCTGAGGAAGTATTGGTAGTCCTGCTCCAGATCCCATTCCTGGGTGACCAGATGGAACAGGTCTGGTCCTAGGTCGACCGCGTTAGGGAGATCCAGCATGGCTTCACGGTAGTCATGGATGTCCCAGAAGTGGGACTCTGTAGGACTCCCGAAATCTGGGTCGTTAAATGATTCCCAGAACAGGCCAGGGCCATGGAAATCCTCGCCCTCCGGTTTTTCATAATTGGCCGTCTCAGGAACACGCTTGACCGTGTACCACCGTAGCGCCTGATACTTGTCGCCGAGGTACAGTTCCTTCCATACTAGTATTTCAAATTTCTTTACCCACTCCCCCTGTGGCTGCTCACCAAGAAGAGGCATCCTCATTACCATTCGGGCCTGTAGTCACTGCGGCCTGCTGGGAAGACATTTATCTCGCCAATGCTGAGCGCTCTCCAGGGCTTTGTCCCACAGCTCCTTCATGGCCTCCTCTCTGAGGTCTAACATGGCCTCCTCTGATACCGGCCCATCCTGTTTGTCCAAGAGGTTCTGCACCCTCCAGTAAAGCTCCTCCTCATATCGGTTTGCTGCTGTAAACAAGGGCGCTGTATGAATACTAGCGTTGCCCTCAATATAATTCACACTTTACCGGTGTGTCTCCGAGCTGCTTTTCCTCGCACTAGGACGCCATCTCACCGCTTCCACCACTGTAACGGATCACCTGGCACCCCGACAGTGTATCTTCCTTTGACGGATGCTCCTAGTGCTTCCCGAGGGCTCCAAGCACTCCACTAGACACCATAACCACCGCAGACACCACAAACTGCCGCAGCTTGGTTGGGGTCTCGCCGTCTTCCTCCTACTCTGGGCCCAAGACCAGGGACCAGCTTCCAGTAGGTAGACCTCTCCTCAATCCAGGAACAAGCTCTTACAAGAGCTTACTCTGGGGAGTATAGTGATTGTAACAATCCCCAGAGTGTAGGTAATTCTCCAATCCCCCAAACATGAGCCAAAACTTCATGAAGGTACAAGATCATCTGTTTATTGAGCACAAAGGCATTTCTTTTATACACATTTTCCCCACAAGGTTACCACCCACATGGACCTTGTGGAGCACAGGACACAAAGTTACCAAACCAATAAAAACAATAATTAACAGAGTAACACTCCGACATACAGTCAGCAAGCCCTCCCCTCTGCCTGTGATATAATTAAAGAAGCTAATACAATAACCTAATTATCCACAGGCAGAAAAACACCCATTTTCCCATGAATTTAAAGGGGCAAAAAAGTGTTTTAAAATCCAAAATGCCCAAATAAAGCTTTAAAAGGGAAATACATCCCAGGGGCCAAAGTCACAGGGCAAGAGGCTGGCAAGCAGGCCTCTCCAAATCCCAGTGACGAAGCTGCTTTTGTCACAGTATATATGGATTATAAGTGGGAGTACTTCTTTTTGAGATTTTTATGGTTTATAAGATAAGCCCCTATTTTCTAGATATAGTGGATTCTGTGGATTTTTTGCATTTGTCAAATTATTTATCTATTATCTTCCTTTGTTTTCTTCAATGGTTCAACAGATGTGCTCCCTTTGTATCTACTTTTTACTTATTTTTTGATTGATATTAAAACATGGAATTTTTTCACTATTTTCTATAATGGTATACATAGTGAATTTGGCACTTATATGCTTGAAATATTTTAGTTATTGTGCATTTTATAAAAATGATTTTCTATTCATAACAATTGTCTTGGGAATACTTTTCCATGTTTATGAAAATTGTATATTTATATTTTAGATGTTTCTTATGAACTATTTTATTCAATTGGTCGATATATTGCCGATGCAAATAGTGTGGACTTAGCACTTTAAGAAATATGATGTTCAACCGGCCTCACGGCATATAAAGGAATGTCGTAGGAGAACACATTATATGCTTGAAAAATCCCAGAGAGAGGCATATAAGGCAACAGATGACTTTTGCTCTGAAATGAGCCATTACCGGTTCAGCAGCTTTGTGAAGCACCACGGAGCTGAACTGAGGCTGAACGGCAAACACGTGAACCAGCAAACCCATCGCCTCCAAATGAACCGCAGAACACGTTGACTCTCCCATGCGATGGGAACCGAGAGATACGCGTCTTTGAGATCGAGTCGTGTGAACCAGTCGCTGGCCATCAGGAGGTCTCGAAGCATGTGAATTCCTTCCATCGTGAAGTGTCGGTATACCACGTAGCTGTTGATGATGGGTCGATAGTCTCCCGTCTTTTTCTGGACCAGGAAGATGTTGCTGAAGAACCCAGTTCAGCGCCCTTGTCAAAGAGAGAACGAATTTCTTCATCTATAAGATGACTGTGCTCTTTTGACAAATGTAACGGTGGAGGTCGGGAAGCCTGAATGGTCCATGTACCTGCCTGCAGTGACATTGGTAATAGGAGCAGACAATGCAAGGCTCACCTGTCGAGAAGTGACCACAGCCTCGTCCTCTAGTGCCTCTTGCTCTTTCCAATCCTCTGTGTGTTAAACACATTTTCTCAAAATCTTCTGTCAAACAGGAGCTAGTTAGAATAAAAGGACACATAAAACAAGTGCTGATGGCCGAAGTTGGAACGTCTCTGATCGATTAATTTGGGGTTTGATGTGTGTAGCTCAGTTTTTGGCAGGAAATATTTAAAGAATAACATTTCCACCCACACTAACTCTGCAGTTCTTTGAAGATTTTTTTTTTTCTCAAAATGAGCTATTCAGAAGAGACATTCCAAGTACACTCACTTTTTTTCCTGGAGATAACATTCAAATTTGCGCTTATGATTCTCTGTGAGTTTGCCAAAAGAAAAAATCTTGTTTAACAAGAAAGATGATACACTTTAGAATTGCATGATTGGCAATTGAAAACAAAAATGTATTTAATTGCTGTGAACTCTGGGGAGGACTGAAATTGATATAATGTTCTTTTGTGACAGCTCTTTAGAATGTTTTTAGTTTTTAGTTTTTTTTTCTTAAAGAAACAAACCTCTCAGGGCTTGGCAAAGCCAGACATTGCACTTTGGAACATCTGTCAGGATAACTGTTTATGAAATGTACCATGTCTGTACTGTTCAGTGATCTACTAGAGTCTAGACTCTTAACATATCACTTGTTCTAAAGCTGGCAGTTGTTAATGTAAGTAACTTCTAGAAATAGGAAGAAGGATAGGAGAATATTGTTTGCATAGATAAACGTAAAACAGACCTTTCGTTAATGTGTACCATTGTTCCAAACAAGCATAAGTGACATTGCATGCCAAACAATGATAGAAATAAAAAATATAAAGATTATACTGGTTTTGGTGCTTGGAGTGCTCCAGTTAAAGGATTTTGTATTTCAGAAAACAAATGGATGATTGTGTGCACATTATTATTATTATTAAAAATATTATTAATAATATTATTATTTTATTATTTATATAGTGCCCGCATACACATAGCCCACACATAGTGCTCTTAAAATGCAAAATATACAGATAATAATATATTGATGAATTAAAGTTGTAATACTGTGGCTCTTATGTGCTGGTGCTGATGATATTATTGAATAGAGGTTTGCATTTGAAATTGGGAATTGCAAGTTTGGATTTCATTTTAAAGGATGCTCTATGCACTATAAACACTGCAGTGCACAGTAGTGTTTATGGTACCAGGAGTCCCTTGGGCCACCAAATGGTAAGCTGTTAAACTGTTTAAGAATGATTTTATACTTGCATGTATCTGAGCAAGTATGGTTAAAAGGTCATACTTATACATTATCATACTAACTTATGCTAAGTTAAGACATTATCCATCAGCTGAGAGTGTCAACTAAAGGCTGCCATCCAAAGAATACTTTCTCAATGTGGTATTAATTGGTATGATAATGTTGAAACATGAATTTTCATTTCACCAAACCAGTTCAGACCAAAAGCAGTACAAGCGTTTAACAGAGACAGGTAATTCTACAACCATTCTTGGTTTAACTGGTTAACATTAGATCCCAGCATCCTGGCACTATGGCCACTTTAATGTGCTGTAGTAGCCAAGGTGCAAAAAGTGTCCTTTAAAACATCCAATGTGCTGCGAGTATTGGAAAGGTTTGTTGTGACTTTTTATTTTTCTCTCATGTGTGTGTGTGCATTTTGCTTCAAATGAAAAAAGGAGGGTTGTTTCATTTCTTCTATTAGGTTTTCTGTGCACCCTTTATAACTGATGGAATTTACTCACTTTGTCTAAATTTAAAAGAAGTATATTTTATCGGAGTTAAAATGTACATGAGTTGAAGAAAAGCACTATTTTGCTTGTGTCAAAAAAAACACATGTTTCTGAGGCAATAAGTGCTGTGGAACTACCTCTAGTGTCTTTCAGTAAGGAATTAACCCTGCAAGGTAAACATTGCTGTTTCTAAAAAAATACTGCAAAGTTTTACACTGCAGGTTTAACACCAGAGCGGTGCTGCAACCAGAACACTTCGTGGATGACTTTAGTGTCCCGTTACTTTTGAAATTCTTTAATTCTTCACCTGTGAGACGGAGTAACAATGTTGAACAGGTTTACTGCTCCCTCAGCAGAGCTTAATGGAAACACCTAGTAGAGGAGTAAGAAGAGATAAGTCAATTGAAGAACAGGTAGATAGCTTAGCTACCTTTAGACATGATTGATGGGTAGGAGGGAGAGAAATAGATCACTTTATTATATAGGGTATTATAAAATTATTTTTTACAATTACGTAAAAATGAACTAGTAGATGTATCTCATTCTATCTATATTATCCAAAATATAGGGTTCAAAGTTATCACGGCTGAATCCCAGATAGACTATTGGCTATTCACGGTAACTAACTGTTACAAAATGCCTTTTGTAACTGTCTCTTTAAGTGACAAATTGCACTGCTTCCCTGTACTATGGAGAAGCCTTATTGCCAGCCTCCTTCCTCATGACTATGGCCCTGGTGTGTATGGCCCTTTAAGAACAGTCTGTGAGCATATTGGGGCTTATGGACTTTTATGAGAATGGTGCTGGCCCTTTAAGCACATTTTTGGGACATAGGGAAAATTGGGACAATGCCCCTTTAAGACGGGGTCCCAAGACTTGTTTGGGACACTGCCCGTTTAAGCCTGTATCCCCAGTGTCCCCAGACTTGGTTAAAATACTTTATTCATGGCTTCTTTACACTTGGTTCAGTAAATGGGGCTTACTGAACCAAGTACCACACAGACGGACCACCCAGAAGTGGAAGTGTGCCATCAATTTACCTCCCAGGCTGGGAGCCTGATGTAGGTAAATTGCCGACTGCTGGGTGGCCGCAGTTCGAGCAAACGAACACGTGGCGGTGGCCATCTTTGTTCATTCGAACGATGTCAGCGGTATGTGTAGCCAAATTCATGGAACTGAAAGCTACAGAGACTAAGTCCCATTCGGCAATTCAAACGCATATTCGAATGGGACTTAGTCCTTTTTCTGCATAAAATTGACCGGCCGCACAGCCCAAATCTATGGAACTGTTTTGGGCAGGAAAATGTGCTTGTGGTCTACCGGTCATAAAGGACTTCCGTCTAACTTTTTATCCACTGGTGGGATTTGTGTGATTTTTGGTTATGTTTATATTTAAAGTATGCTGATTCTGAATATGTAATTTATGAAGCTTGGACGTATATTTTTAAAGTTACAGTGTATGTATAAAAACTGTATTTTTCCTCCCTGTGACAATTACTTTAACCCATTGTGTTCAGTAATTATATCACAGGCAGAGGGGAGGATTTGTGTGTTATTGATGGGTGTGTTTTTACTGTATGTTACGTGTTTATTGGTTGTTCTGCAAAACCCTATGGGCAGTCCTGTATGTGTAAGACCTCCATAAAAGAAGGCCCTTTGGTGCCAATTAAACAGAACTACTTGACCATCTAACTTGCAGCCTCGACTCATGTTTGTAGGGGACAGTTATAATCACTACAGGGATTGCTATGCTCTTCATACTCCCTTAGCTACTGAGCTCTTGTAAGAGCTCTTGTTCCTGATCCTGCTTTGCTGTACAGAAGGAAGAGGTTCACCTACTGGAACCTGGAGCCTGGACGGAGAGATCACAGCCCAGCAGCGGCGGTTCGTGGAGTCTGTAGTGATTATAGTGTCTAGGGTGCTGATGGTCATTTGGTGAGCGCTAGGAGCATCCTTTCTATGGTCCAACTTCCAGCCAGCCTGGAGGCAACCGTAACACTAACCTACTGACAAAAACACCAGTTTACACTTAGCTCTGTCTACAGAGCAAATCGCATGGACTGCAGAGGCAATATACACGTATAATAAAGGAAAGAAAACAATTCCCTTACTTGTATGTGCCATGTAAAAACTGTGCACCGACTAATGCAAAGAATGATGTGAGCCAAAGCTATCTGCAAGAAAACCTTATGACCATATGGAAGTTATAAAATGTATACATTCCTGGAACGGTCTTCCAACATCTATAATCCAATTTGTTATGATAAATCAGTGAATTATTATTTTTGGGGTAATAACTATAACTTTTAAACCTTTATGTGTGAAAAAAAACATTTTATCAGTATAGATAAATGCCTGAATTTGAGCTGGAATGTGGATCCCTCAGTATCTATGCTTTACAAGATTTTCTAATATACATTCATGGGCATTTATGGAGTTGATTTCAAATACCATAGTTTAGTTTTTCTTTCAATAAACTGTTCCTAATGCTTTAACCCCTTAAGGACCAAACTTCTGGAATAAAATGGAATCATGACGTGTCAGACATGTCGTGTGTTCTTAAGGGGTTAAAGGACCACTCTAGGCACCCAGACCACTTCAGCTTAATGAGGTGGTCTGGGTGCCAGGTCCTTCTAGGGTTAACCAATTTTTTCATAAACATAGCAGTTTCAGAGAAACTGCTATGTTTATGAATGGGTTAAGCCTTCCCCCTATGTCCTCTGTGATTTTCACAGTGAGAGCACGCCAGCGTCCATAGGAAAGCATTATGAATGCTTTCTTATGTGACCGGCTGAATGCGCGCGCAGCTCTTGCCGCGCGTGCGCATTCAGCCGACGGGGAGGAGAAGAGGCGGATCGGAGGAGGAGAGCTCTCCGCCCAGCGCTGGAAAAAGGTAAGATTTAACCCCTTTCCCCTTTCCAGAGCCGGGCGGGAGGGGGTCCCTGAGGGTGGGGGCACCCTCAGGGCACTCTAGTGCCAGGAAAACGGGTATGTTTTCCTGGCACTAGAGTGGTCCTTTAAGTGCTATGTTGTGTTAGCTGCCATCCAGCTCGGAGTGTCAGATAGAAAGAGATTTTTAGGAATCAGAACCTTTTGAATCTTAGCAAATTCCTCTTGCTTTGTTATTTGTTTTGACATATATCGAGGCACCTTTTCAATCTAAATGACAAATAAACCAACTGTGCAGCAAGATAAAAGGGGTGTGAGAGACAATTCTTAGGGAGCTGAAGCACAGCAATCTCTTCATCCGGAATGTGCATTAACATCTTCCACAATGGCTGAGAACCTGTTCACCGTCGATGCTTGTGATCCACTAAAGCAATTATTCATAGACACACTTTGTCAACTTTTATCTAGCTCGTCTCTGTTTTATGAAGTCATTGTAATTTCATCAATACAATAAAAGGGATTAATCTTCATTGCCGGTAACTGTTTGCAGGGCTGGGGTTACGAGTTTGGCTCCGTCACCAGCCTTCCGGGCCAAATGAATCCCCCGTTGCTCGTCTGTAAAAGCTTTTAATCTAGAAGCCATCATTACGCCTTGAGAAATATTCTCCCTTTCTTGTTTCCTCGTTTCCAGCGAAGTGTCGGTGTAGAAATCTGTCACCAGTAATATAAGCACTTCTTTACACGTTCTAATGTTTGTCCTAGATTTACCGGAACACATAAAACTTTTACAAACAACATATATTATCATAAGGGCTGTGGGGAGATGAAGAATGATTCTAGAGTACACAACAAGAAGGCTGTTTAATGCAGCAAGACTTACTTTTCACGTTCATATCCGTACTTTCTTAAGTACGATATGTGTAGTTGAATTTGACTATTCCTCTCTGGTGTGAATTTGATAAGAGTACAATGAGAATCATTTAATGTCTCCCTGTAATATATTACAGCCTTGTTACTTGTTTAAATGATCTAGTGCAGTAGGTTAAATGAGTTTAAAATATAATGGAGTTGAGCAGTTTATCCATAGTATATTGCATCCTAATGGGACAAGGGACAATCTATAACAGGAGGTTTAAACTCTTTTGGCAAAATTCAGTCAGACCCAGACAAGGTCCAGAGAGTGGTACAGTGAGAGAATATGTCTTGCTCTCTAGCATAGAAAAAAAAAATGATTACAAGTAGATTAAAATGAAATTTTATTATTATTCTGATTTGTCTTTGAATCTATTTGCATAACATTATGCTAATGGTCACCTCGTTTAGATTTCCAATCTCCACTGTCCAAATAAAATAAAAAATAAAAAACACAATTTAGTAGATATATATATTTCAATGAAAATATACATACATTTAACTTTGCATTTTCCATTGGTGGTATATATATATAAATAGCTTGAAGAAGTGGCAGTTCTCTTGTCTTCAGCCTTTGCAAGCCCTCTCATTCTTTCCCTGCCCAGACTTTCTGTGGCTGTCCAATCAAATACTTCCCAATGCAGCTCAATGAGAAGTCTTTGCAAGGCAGGTACTCTGGGCAATTGAGTTCGGCTTCACTGATCTAAACAACCAAAAAGTATCAGAACAACAGCTAAGGGGCTGTAAATAGGTTAATATATAAAAGTGACAGTTTCTATTGAAAACTGCACTTTAAGTAAAATGGACAAGCTTCATGTGTTTTGAGTGTCCCTTTAAGTCTCCTATCAGACATGGATGACCTAATGAAAAAAGTTCCCCAATCAAAAATTGACTGTTTGCAGAGGTCAAGTCATAGTAAGTTCACACATAAAAACAGTTAAACATTGTACTGTCACTTTCCAATATAGCTATATAATTCTCTCATTGAGGCCATGAGAGATATATGGGATACATTAGTAAATCTCCAAATTTCAGACCCCGATATAATTTAGCCAAACACAGAATTGCAACATTCCAGCTTGCCCTATTATTGTTTTGGGGCAATGATTCCTGTAGTTTAGATTTTAGGCTGGTATGAATATTTGGAGCTTTAAGTAGTTTAACTGTACCCCTATACCTTATTGTAAAGGCACCTTTACAAATAAAAAAAAAACACATTTAGGAACATTTAGGTACTCATAAAGGTACACAAATGTAATCAATGGCTATAAATTAAAAACATCAAAGGTAATTCACTAACCACTGTCCCAGTATGAGTTGACAAATGACATGCAAAAGTTAGGCTACATCAGCCAAGAATTTAGATGCATATCACTGTGGTCTTTGCAGTGTACTTTGTGAGGTCATTTAACTAATCAATAATGCCAGGGCACCAGTGGTCATATTATTATCTGCTTATGTTACAACGAAGAAAAACACGGGTCACTTCTAGCCTGGATTGTTCCTTTAGCTTTGCTCTATTTTCATTCCATTATTACTTTTATTATTATTTTTGTTGTTCATGTTGTTATCCTTTATTTATGCACTTTGTTTTGTTCATTTTTCCCCGTCTCAATAAATGCCCTGGAACAAAATGTAACAGAAAAAAATAATGTTTTTGTAAATAAGAATTGGAGGGCATTTTTTGAGCATACAAAATTTGTTAGAAACCTATGTAACTACATGAGTCAAAACCATTAAACTGAGCCAATTGGTGAAATGAAGCTTCAGCCGAGTTATTATTAAAAAAGACCCAGAGGGTGTTAAAGCTGTTATCACATTGTCAGTAACTCTCTCAAAAATGTAAAGATATTGCCACTGTAGTCTTTGCAGTTTGCACAGTGAGGTCCTGTAACTAATCAATAAAGTCAGGGCAGCTAGCCAGTGGTCAAATTCTCGGCTTATGTTTCTAGGAAGAAAAACGAGAATCTAAGTTGTGCGGAAAATCCTGTGTATGGAAGAAAACACTTTATTTGACCATTGAGAAAGAAACTTTAATTGCACATTGAAGGAGAGAACAATAAAAGAAAGCTTTACATCAACAGTGATTTTGCACTTTTGAGACTACATTCTAGGGTCGGTGGGAATGACTATATGCACCTACTGTGGTTGATGAAACTATTGTAAATGTAGCTAGGTTAAGCTTCAAGCTGCAGTTTGAATTATGTCCTTCACTTCACATTTCACTAGAATTGAGTTACACTTTCTCCCCCGCTGTGTGAACACCGGAGACAGAGTCTGTATTATTAATCCATTATGACTGTGGGATCCGTTTCAGGTTAGGGCGATCATTCCTCATTCACGAAAATAGCCACTTAGAGAGAACTGCAAAGCATTTCAAATCCCAACTCTTCAGGCCATATTAACAAGTCTTCAGCTCACTCTTGACATAGAGCACAATGTTCAATCAACAGGTTGGGCTGTGTGCTGTGGATGCTATGTGTGTGAAACATGATTGTATCATTGAACTGTCTTAATGATTTGCTATAGGTTTTGTGTCCTGCACAGTGTTTGCCATTAAAGGAGGCTGACATATAGAGCTAAATCATGCCTTACCTGCAGATTTAATTTTTTAACTTTTGATAAAAAATATTTCATATTGACATTATTCCCAACGGATTACATTGACCCATGTTCAGGAAATTAACACTTTGTAGAAGAGAAAAAAATAAGAGCTTACCCTTTTACTGCAATAATGAGAACCTGATTCTGCATATTGTTACAATTACACATGATGCACATGTCAAGTGACCCAATATATTTCCGGCACCGTCTGTTATAGCTTGCTGGCACTATGGAACAGTCTGTTTATGATGTCGAACACATGAATGACAAGATGTTTGTCATACCCAGAGGGTGCACCGTTCTCATCACTAACAAGACACATCACTTAGCTTAGCTTTCCACCATAGTCACAGCAGGTGTTTTACCTATGGTAAATTCAAAAACACTTGTATCTGTGCATTTACTACACATTCTAAAAAAAGGCTATCTTTGCTTTATTTTTAAATAATAATAAAAATATAAAGAGCTGTCCGGGTCTACCCAACATACTGTGAGCTGTGGTGATACAAGAGCTGGCTTTCAATATTTAGGTCAAAATGCCAGTTGTGAAAAAAAATCATCAACTATATAGGATCATGCAAGTCTTAAGATTAACGGATTGGGATGACCTTATAGACAGGGTTGACCATGGATGTACAAAACAGACTGAGACAGACACATGGGAAGATAGATGCCTGGGGTGCTGAGGTAGAAAAAAGGATGATTTGATAATATTTAAATATTTAACCATATTTTCTTTTGTTACTAGTAAGAAGGAACTTTCCAAGCACTATAACCACTACAATGTGCTGTAGTGGTGTTGGTGTCAGGAGTACCCATTGTAGTGGAAATTAGTTAGCCCTTCTCTGCAAGGATTGACTCAGAGATTCCAATGGACACTCCTACTTACCAAAAATAGTTTAACTACTTCTAGAACTCTTTGACTAATTACAATGGGGGTGACCTTGGCACACCTGGCAACATAAACACTACAGTAAAGTGGTTATGATGGTTAGAGTGTTCCTTTAATTATGTGAATCAGCCAAGCTGCTATCCCATATACGTTATCCATAACCCTGCTGATTTCATAAATAGATATAGATCACCCAGCATAGGTTCTGATAGAGATCTGATATTTTATTATTTTTATTTAGTGTATTTTAAAAAGGACTTGCACTCTTGATATATCTACAGACGAGACTATTAGCCTGATTTGACCTCATTCTTGGTGATTGTAACAAATGAATCTTGCAATGTGCACATAGCAGAACAGGATATTGCTTGGCTGCTAAATCACTAAATACTTTTATTGAAAACAGCTTATTGTGGAACTAGACTATTGCATTTTACGCATGCTTGGATACTTAAATGTTCTGCTCAATAAATCTTGTGATTTGCCATTACTGAAAAGTCATTGCCACCCTAGAAACTATCTTCAAACCCTTCAAGCAGAGCAATACGTTCATATTGATTGAAAAAATGGTTCCAGGCCTTACTAAACTCAATCAATGTGTGCCAATGAAGTGTTTCACTACTCACTGTGTCATTGATGTTGGTGTTGGCGAACCAAAAATACCTAATTTTATTCATCCTTGAATAAAAATGTTTTCAGGTACACTGATTACTGACATATTTTACAATTAGATTATAGTTTTATTTCTATGAAACATTGCTTAGTTACATTTTTATTATTTAATTTATTTTAACTTGTATATGTTCCTCCTCGGCTCTTCCCCCATGTCTCAGATAGAACTGAAGACATATTTATGGTGTATTCAAATCTGAGGTCTGAATAGCCGAAATTAACTATTTTGGTCATCTCTACTTTCAGTTCATCTTCTTTGACTTTGAACTTGAAATTCACTTTGCATTTCCCAGCAGTTATTAGTTTACTAAATAACACTGAGTATGTTAAACTTCTTGTTTAACTTCTTACCTGGGGTCCTCCGAGCATTGCTCTTGTCACCACTCAGCCTTCAGGAGAGTCGGATTCTCCTGCTTTAGAGCTTAGCTATTTCATTAGCTAAGATTCTCAGATACAGAGAGCTTTCAGCTAAGAGGAGACACTAAGTCGGACTTAGGGAACCCCTGGTAAGAAGTCATATAGTAGAAGAACATAACCACTACAGCACGCTGTGGTTAAGGTGTCAGGAGTGTACTGGCACAATTCCTGTGTCATCAGTGGAACTGTTTTAGTACAGCTTGGCACAGTTTGAAACTTTTATTCATAACTAGAGATGCAGCTGGTTTTGAACAGGGTATGGTATCTCATGAAGTTAAGTGGGTAGAACCCAAGAAGTCGGGAGTGGGGACAGCACTTACTAGCGTTAAACATCACCAGATGCCACGATCTCTAGATTGTGGGAATGAATAAAAAAAGTGGAATTTGTATTAATTCCTGTCCAGGGGAAACTACATACAAATTATCTGGTTCTTTCACTGGCTTTCCGGTTTATCTGTATTGGCTTGGTCGCATTAACAGCAAATGGTCATACACTGCATGGGTTTTTACATTGAAGGCTTCATTGGATGCCTCCTACTGGTGGACATGGTGTTGCATGCACAACTGAACTACTGTGTGCAGCCACATTTAGCCCAAGTATCAGTGCACACGTAGGCATTCTGACACTTATAGGCTCAGCTCCACACAAAAATCAAAACAGAATACTGTATAGTGATCAGTATCTAATCCAATGTGTCATCGTGTGATAAAAATAACAGATAACAAAACAAATGACACAATTATGGAGGTGGCACTGAGCAAGACAGGACAAGAATAGGCAAGAAAAGAAAACGGAACAGAAGTGGGAAAGTACATTACTTAGCAACAGGATTCCATTTTTTACATTGGACAAGAATCCAATGAAGGGTACATTTGTCAAGGTATAAGGATAGGAGCAGTATTGAAAATAGTTTCAGAGCAACAAGACTGAGCTCATTTCAAAAGGCACAAATTAACAAGACCTCTTGAAACTACATTTAATGGCTTAGTCTCAAGCATTATTAGCTGTCCATAGCAGTGTTTGAGGTTATACACATACATATCTTCTTGATGGGATGTCCTTATAAAATATATATATGTACATAGATTTCGCACTCGTTTCTTTTGGGGGGGTGAAATAACTTTCATTGCCAGAACTGTAAGCAACGCATTGACTCCTGCATTATTCAAACATGTAATTTGTCTTCAATACATAAAAAGCATTATAGTAACAGATCCACTAAGTTTCATTAAGCTACACATATAAATGCATACTCGTTTACTTAAAGAAAAATTATGTTCTATGTAGTCCATGGACACATTAACAGAGAAGAAACCCCTCTTCATTTAGAAAACCAATTGAGTTGCCATAATTTATTTTGTTCTACAACAAATGTCAAATAGAACCCTACATTTTTGTTGTTGATTTTTAAAATATATTTACATATATCATCATCTATAACCACAGTGTGTCAATAGATACATTTTTATGTATATTGAGATGGTGCAGTGTAAAAATACAGCAACGCAACAGCATGAATTACAGATATTATCCTCCAATCAGCATGCAATTAACACAGGCTGTAATTACACCAAATTGCAGATTTTATGCTTATATCGGTGATCATTTTCTATTGTGCAAATTGAAATGTTAAGGTAAATGCTCTGTGAAAGTACCTGTAACTAGTTTAGTCAGATGGTTATTTTTTGGGCGGAAAACATCCCCCTAATTTATGGGATTTGTGCACATGGAATTTTCGTTATAGATTCAGTTCTTCTGTAAAATTGAGGTCCCACTTTTCTTGCTATTTGTTACTGAAGCATTGTTTAGGTTGAAAACTGACACTTTAGGCTATACATGACTGCTGATCCATACCATCTCCATCTTAGCCCCCAATAACACATTCTGTAGTGGATAAAGGCATTGGCCACAGCTTTAATAACATTTAACCATTTAACAATATCCATAACTCTGTCAGCTGTTGGGCGGTTGCACAATAGACAGTTCTCCAACCTTTTGTTCCATGAGCCTCAACAGCCGGTTACTTGCCATCTGCACCGTGCAGGCTGTCGTCTCCCCCAAAGCGACTCCGCGACTTGCACCCTATTCCAGCTGTGCTGTCCAGCAAACCCGCCAAGCAGTGACATCACAAAACAAAACAGCAAGACAGCAAACAACAAGCCACCAGAACTAGGGTGGGAGCATGGGAAAAGCAATAAGGGTCCATCAACTGTTCCTGCCGCTGCTTAGTCTCCTCCCTCCATCTCTCTTCAAAACCCCTTTATGTTTTCCACATTTGAATCCTTTATTAATCCAGCCCACAATACATGGGCAGCAGTCATGCTCCCCTTTTCCTAGTTGTTCAGTGGGAAACTGTATATGCAGTTATGACATTATCACAATACATGTAGGACATATGCATAGGTAGAAGATATTGGGTATGGGCATAACCCGTACCCAACCACTAAACCCCAACCACTTACTTGCCCAAAATAATCAAACCATAGACTTACTTGGTGAACGTAGGCCACAGCTTTATTAAATATATAAATATGTATAAATCTTTAAACTTCAACTTTATAACATAAAACATCATATATACAAAGTTTACTCAATAAATATATCTGTCACTGAGTACCACCTTGCCAACTAAAAACATTCACTTGTGCAGCTTCCCTCCCCCCTCGTTCCAACCAACAACAGACCTTTCCTGGGTCTTCCATTCTCGTAATGCACACCACTAGCTGATAAATGGCTCAGTGTGCACATCTGTTATCCATAACTGTACCTGAGGTTAGAGGAGGGACAAACCTTACCCATCCACTTTCCACGGACCGCTGGTCCAACCCCCGGTTGACAAGGGCTATTGCACTAGGTACTGCTGTGACAATAAACACACTGAAAACAAACACAAATAAGAAACAAATAAGGGGAGGGAGGGCGGGAAGCTGTTACCAACTAATAAATAAGATGACTGCTTATCCTGTTAAATGCCTACCTATTTATACTATCCCACCCCTTTGCCACTAATCCTCCTCCCACCATTCTAAAGACCTCATTACCCTTCTTTATATACACTCCCCCTCACACTGACATGTCCCTGTTCTGTGTAGGCCTTGTCTGACTCCTCAGGGTCTTGTGCCTAGGTAGAGGGTATTGTGTATGGGCATAACCCCTACCCAACCGCTAACCCAACCACTTACTTGCCCGAAATAATTAAACCATAGACTTACTTGGTGAAAGCCACAGCTTTATTAAATATATAAATATGTATAAATCTTTAAACTTCAACTTTATAACATAAAACATCCTATATACATAATTTACTCAGTAAATATAGCCAATTAATGGCTCAGTGGGCATGTCTGTTATCCGTAACTGTACCTGAGGTTAGGGGAGGGACAGCGCATCCACTTTTACAGACTGCTGGTCCAACCCCTGGTTGACAAGGTCCATATGCCGCCACAAGACCCGCTTGTTTACCCCCTAAATCACCCTACCCCAACATCAAAGCCAACTTGAACCAAATACCCCGGCCAAGAACATCTGTCTTGGACTTACGCAGCAAAAAACGCACAGTTACAACCTTACTAAAAACCTCCCCAAACAACAATCTCCCAGGGACCGCCTTGGATGGGCTAACGAGCTCCCCCACCAGCATGGCCCCGAAAAAGGTGAACGTGAATGCCAACCGAAACAGTGCCACCATCAGAGCACCTGAAACTGGCCTCCGAGAATCCGAAATTTTTAACCAATTTAAACCATAAACTGAGCCCAGACAACTTACCTGAAACAGCCAAAGAGGATCAGATTAACTGTAACAGACCTTGCAAACGATCTCCATGCAACCGGAAACCCGCTAGCTGCCTCTCGAAATCCACTCACTCACACCATGCCTTACCATAATGCTGCCATGTAGATTCCAAGACCAAATCCAGGATCCAGGACATTATTCGTCAGCCCAAGGCCCCAGAGATCCATCGAGCATGGAAAGCCCCCCAGGAGTCTGCACACCAGCGGGTCCCAAAGATGGCCCCAAAACCCACCGCCCCAGCCGCGTCAGTAAAGAGATGGAGCACGGCAAGGGACACCTCAGGAGCCTGCCAATAGGAACGCCCATTAAAACCTTCCAAGAAGACGGATCAAACTGCCAGGTCCACGCGCGGGGGCAAGTGATCTGCACATAATGATGATGGCGCTCCACCCCAAAGGTCGCCTCTGCCAAGCAACGAGCAAACACCCTTCACATGGAAACAATCCAGCACACAAAGTAGCCCAAGAGTGACTGCAGCTGTTACAATTGAATCTTCTTGAGCAACCCAGCGGCCGAAACCTTAACCTGCGGCAGACGACACTCCCCCGTGACCGAATCAATCTCAATCCCCAAAAAGCTCAAACAAGTGGCAGGACCCACTGTCTTTTCAGGGGCCAGAGGTACTCAGAAAAACTGCGAAACCGACTCTAGGGTCCAAAGAGGTGTGAACACACATGCGAACCTGCGGGACCGACACGGAGGTAATCATCCAAGTAGTATAAAAGTGAGTAGCAAGATGCTTCCTCCCACACCACCCATTCCAGGAACATGCTGAAGCATTTGAAATAAAAACATAAGATCGAGCAACCCATGGGCAGGCACAAGTCCACATAATGATTTTCCCGGAAAATACAGCCGAGCAGATGGTGGCAGACCGGGTGCATCGGAAGAAGACGAAAGGCCGTTTCGACATCTGCTTTAGCCATAAGGGGACCCCCGAACCCGTAGCCTGGACCATCTGAACCGCCATGTCAAAAGACGCATATGATACCCTGCACAGTTCAGCATAAATATCATCATTCACTGGTAGGATAAATTATGAATCAGCCGAAACTTGCCCATCTCTTTCTTGGGCACCACACCCAAAGGGGAGACCCAAAGGTTAGGAATCAGCAGAGCTGCGAACGGGCCTGCCATATACACCAAGGACAGCTACATGTTGAACTTTTCTTCTATCACAACAGGGTGGTCCCGAACCAACTTGAGGTTCTAACAGACCCCAGGGGAATCCCTAGCCCGATGGGGAATCCAAAACCCATCGTGGAAACCCCCAAACAGCAGTTGCGCTGCCTTGCAGTTCCTATAATGGCTGTTGTATTAGTGTACTTAACGCATTACTGGAATCAGGATCATACAAACATGCTTGGAGTACACATCTAAGCTAGGCTTCCAACATAGGTTTGCAAAGGATTAACGATCTAGACATGTATATAGGCAGATTAGATTAGATAATTAAAACAAGTGTGGCGAATCTGACACAAAATAGGCTATAGTAAATGCTCTGTATGTGTGTATATTGTGTATATATATATAAATATATAAATATATATATATTATATATACACTATATATATATATTATAAATACACTATATATATATATTATATATACACTATATATATGTATATATATATATATATATATATATATATATATATATATTTATTTATATACACACACATACATATATAATTAAGAAATATTTGACAGATTAGAATTTGATTAGATTTTCTGCAACATCTATCGTGTATTAATTTTTAACATACTGTAGCATTAGTCATGTGGGAATAATGCTATTTATGTAAATGTTTCTTGACACTGTCAATCCAGAGTCACATCCAAGCGAGTCAAAGCTGAATTACTTTAATATTAAATGTAAAATTGTTTACTTAAATAGCACTTGGCATCTAATGATAAACTGTGTTCTGCCAGCAATCCCCATACTCCTGGGAGAATGGAGAAGGAGGGGCAAGCGAGCTACAAGAGGGTGTCAGCTAATTGGTGGAAGTTGACAAATCCACGCTCATTAATTCCGAGTACACGTGAGTATTGCTTGCGAGACGCCTGTAAATATGACTTCTAATGCAGTTATGACATGATTGCCAATAAAAGTCATTTTCTTCACAGTAAAATAGTTAATTATATGCAGCTGGAGTCATTTATTTTATGTCCCTTGTTATGTTTGACTGGACTCATTAATAGAGAATGACGCATTTGCATTCCAAATCTTGTCTTGCATATTTAATGAGGACAAAAGGAATTGTACTAAATTATGTTGTTTTTTTTGTTTTTTTTTCCTATGCAGTCATGTCCAGGGAAAAATTGGAAAATATGGGAGACAGAGTGCTGAGTTGCTTGTTCAAATATAGGGTGAGTTGCTGTCACGTTTCCGGGAACCAAACACGCTAAAACACACACAGAAAAGGTGCAGTACCGGACCTTAGAGTGGCCGGGCTAAGCACACAAAGAATAGTCAGGAGACAAGCCGAGTAAGGGGAACCAGAAGACAGAATAATGAGAAACAAGCCGAGGTCAAAGGGTAGGAGAAAGTCACGAAGTCAGATAAACAAGCCAGAGAGTACGTAAACAGAAACACAAGTTCAGTAGCAATACTAGTAAGCAAAGACCACAACAGGGCAGAGAGGAACAGGAAAGGTAAGTATTTAAATCCATAGGTTAATTCTGATTAGATAATTTCCAATCAGAATTAACAATCACACGTGGGAGATATCTAGACCTCCCACTGTGATTGAGGCACTGTGCCTTTAACACCGGGTCAGGTGGCTGACCCCGGCGTTTATTAAAATGGGCGGTCTACCAGCGTGCAGCATCATGCATGCTGCCGCTGGGGAACATAGAGGAAGACGCGGGCGGCATCCGTGGCTGGGAGGATGCCGCCCGCCGAGCGCACACCAGGAAGGGGACCGTGGACGGCTGGAGGGTGAGTGCCGCGAGCGGACTGCAGCCTCACCTCGCAGCCGCCCGTGGGATCCTGACAGTTGCAACCTGAGTGCAATTTCTGGACTCTTGGAAACTAGTGTTTTCAGGAAAATGTTTAGAGAATTCATTATTCACATTGAAACTTAATGTTCTCCACTAGTTGTTACATTAGGAACCCAATGACTTTAAGGGAAACTTCCCAGGATTTTAAAATAAGGTTTACTTATAGTGATGTCCCGAACTGTTCGCCAAACTATTCGCGAACTGTCGAATAGTGTGTTCGCGTTGGGCGAACATATGCGATTTCCGGTCCGCCCCCTATTCGTCATCATTGAGTAAACTTTGACCCGGAACCTCACAGTCAGCAGACACATTCTGGGAGGGAGGGTCTGCTTCTGATTGGCTGGAATGTGTCTGCTGACTGTGAGGTTCCAGGCCAAAGTTTACTCAATGATGACGAATAGGGGGCGGACCGGAAATCGCATATGTTCGCCCAACGCGAACATGCTATTGTTCGCCGGCGGACAGTTCGCGAACAGTTCGGCGAACAGTTCGGGACATCACTATTTACTTATTACTATATTTAACAAATCCGTTTTGTGTAAAAAAATAAAAGTCACATCTCTATGTTAAAACTGAGTGCCTCCACCTTAGCTCCCTGTCAATCATGTTTATAAACTTTGTCATTTGTACTTGGCTGTCAGCATAGTGAAATCTTGCACAGAAGAGAGGAAATGAAACAAATGTATATACCTGGAGCTACCCTCTGTCAGCTGGGGACACAATTGCTCACCCCAAACTGACAGATGAGTGACCTGAAAGTCGGGGCGGCAAGGGGCACTTCAAACGAGTATTTAAATCCCAATTAACAGCAAAGAAGTTTGAATAAATTCCTGCTCAAACCACGGAGTCCCAGGTAACAATTAATACCTGGGTCTGCCTTCTATCAGCTTTGAGAATACCACGTCTTAGCAATTGCGCTCAGCCGCAGTGATTTTGTGCATGCAGCTGAACAGCCTCCCTCCATGTCCCAATGCCATTTTAAATGCGATGTAAAGGGCATGCTATTTTCAATGTACCAGGTATCTATCTGCCTATTCTACTATAAATATCCAGTAGATGGTGGCAACATACCACTCTCTGTTTTAGCTTAGAATTATTTTTGTTAATATCAGTACTTTTACTGGCATAGGGATAAAGGAACTAGGATTAAATTAAGAATTAGGAATAGGTTTATGATAAATATTAGGTTGATGTTTCGATTTAGGTTTAGCATTAATTTTAGGATTAGGGTTAGGTTTTAGATTATTGCTAGGGTTAGGATTTATTAGGATTAAGGTAGAGTTAGAGTTAAGACTAGGGTTAGACATAAAATGTTAGGATTAGGGTCAGGTTTATTATTAGGATTAGGGCTACATTTTGTATTAGTATTTGGAATAGGATTAAATTGTTACTTTGCAAATGTATACATATGGAGTATTGTTGTACTCAGGAGATGTTGCTGAGTGCAGTTAAGATCATTTTATTACAGTTGGCACGCATGAGATTAAAAAATAAGCAGCAGGGGGGCGTGGCTTGAACGCTGATGGCGCCGGCCGCTTGATTTCGGAGCTCCGACCCGCGCAGCGATAATAAGGGCACAATCCGAAGCACAGACTCTCCAAATGGGGCGCACCAAACGCCCAGACGCTCCACAGACACCCAGGGGACAGTTACCCGCTTCACAGAGCGGACCGCTGGACGGATACCTCCGCACTCCGTTGCGACCGTCCCAAGCTGAACAAGGCCCCAAGATGGCCGACGGGCCGACCACGCCACCGGAGGGTGAGACCCTCTCGCTAGCAGACATCAGGGCGGACATAAGAGCCCTGACTACCCTGACTGCCAGCATGGTCACTAAAGCAGACCTAAAGGCCTCATCTGATACCTTACATGAGGCTATTCGTGCTGAGGTCGCAACGCTGGGGAATGAACTAGCAGCACAGGGCACCCGTATACTGGCCTTGGAAACAGCGGAGCAAACGATGTCGGGCCGCATAGAAGCTAACAACCTGGCTATAAGCAGACAAGGTACCATCCTATTACACCTTAGGAGACAGGCGGAAGACCTGGACAACAGGGGCCGCAGGTCTAACATCAGGATACGTAACCTCCCTGAACCACGCAACGAAGAAAACGTGGAAGCTACTCTCACTGCCCTATTCAGGGAGATTTTGGGCCCTGACTCCCCGCCGACCTTCCAATTCGACAGGGCACACAGAGCGCTCCGGCCCCGCAATGCAGACAATTCGCCCAGAGATATCATCTGCTGCCTACACGAATTTAAGGTGAAAGATCTCATAATGTCAAAAGCCAGATCCAGACAAACATGGCTATTTCAAGGAGCCGAAGTCGCCCTTTACCAGGACCTCTCACCCCTCACACTAGAAGCCCGCAGAGCTCTACGACCTGTAACGCAATTGCTCAGAAGTAGAAATATACCATATAAATGGGGATTCCCCTTTAGCCTGCTAGCTCGCCATGACAATGAATGGGTACCTGTGAGGTGGCCAGACGAGGTCCCCGTGTTCCTGAGGAGACTAGGCCTACCACCGACCGAAGTTGCGGACTGGATACTGGGACCCCTTGAACAGCGACCAGGTCCCGTCGCTCAGAGAGCCGCTAGGAGACGCAGAGAGGACTCACCACGCAGATCCCCAGCACACAGGCCGCGCAACCCGGCCCCGCATGCTGAGGACTAGCCGGGCGGTCTAGCTTGACAGGTGTGTCTCTCCCCCCTGCCCGATGGTCCGGGGATGATGCCGCACCCGATTATGGGACCCAGATGTCATTCCTCGCTCAGAAACAGATAAGTACTTTCAACCACCCCCATTTTGGGCCGCACACTGACTGATAACTTTCTGCGATAGACATACACCCGTCCCTCCCGGGACCTAGCCCACACCCATAGTTGCAGCTAAGATAACGGTGACACCACACACTGTATAGGCGTGGATGAGCACTCTCCACCACCCATAATGAGTCGTATACCAATTGCCACCCTCACACTTGTGAAAGTGACTCATCCCCTCCGGGGACTCTCTCCACCATGGGGCATAGCTTTTGATGGAAACACACACACTAAGGAACATTATGATGCCATGTGGATACTGTGGGAGGGGGGACTGGGGATTCCCGCATGGAGACGGGGCACTGAGCTGAGTGGGGGGTGTTCTTCAGGGACCCTATCTATTTCAGCGTTGCAACAGTAAAGCGGAAGATTTATGGTGGGCCACACATACTGATGGCTGTATTAACGGATTGCACAAGAACCATGACATTGTTGGGTGGGGGCACATGTTGGGAGGGGAGGGGCTCCACTACAATGGGGACAAATGTGTCAATTGTCATCCCGATTATGTTGAATTATTTGGTTCATAATACTGATCGTTATAATTTGCCCTATGTATATGCATGATTCTTCGCCTGACGGGTGATCGGGGTTATTTGGCTGGGCTGGGTGGGGGGTGGGGGGTGGGGGGGGGTTATTCTTATTCATGTTTATGTACCTTGGTTCATGTATTTATGTTGCTTACTATGTTGCATTGTGGGAAGGTAGACCGTGCCCCCCCCCGCTACCCCTCTGCCCCCGACTGACAAGCTCACTACTTTATCTGTATGCTTAGATGACCCTACCAGCTATCATGCCGAAAGCCCGGACTACAGGGGACAAGGGGACCACATTGGGGCGAGACACACCTGACGGACATCTCAGACCCCAACTGGAGAGTACGCATAGGCACCTGACCCGATCGCTATGTGCACACCTACTGACTCATGCTTAGCGGAACAGGAACCCGACCTAACCCATACGGAACACACACACCTGACCGTCGCCACTAGGCGAGAGCCACGACCCGAACTAGACCCGAGTACACCAAGACTACTGGGGGATCCGCGCTTGCTGCCGCTCCGGTACTCACCGTGTAGTGGTACAGCGTAGGCCGCCCACCCAGTTACAAGGGACTCTGCCTGACAAAGGCAGTATCGACCCCACACGTTGGGTTACTCTGGGGTAAATACCCTCACTCATTAACACACATTAGGATACTAACACACGGGGAGCATAGTAGTTTCTGGTAGAGGACCGACACACTCACCTTCGCCTCGCACCCTCCCCTCCTGGGCCCCCAGGCGACCGCTACCCCCCCCCACCCCCCCATGAACACCGCTCCCCCCCCTCCTTCCTCAGTCTTCCTGTGCGGCTGGTGGTCCGGCGGGGCTGGGCGCCTGGCCCGTGCATTGGCAGATCGAAGTCGACACCCCCCCCTCCCACGATGGCCTACTCCCCATCACCCTTAACCGTTCTCACGCAGAACTGCAGGGGACTCAATGCCCCGGAAAAGAGGTCCCATCTCTTGAGGACCCTCAGGAGCCAACGCATCTCCATCGCGCTCTTACAAGAAACCCACCTAAGAGCGACGACGAATCCCCTACTCAGGAGCAGGTACTACCCGAACAACTTTTATAGCAACCACCCCTCCACGAGAAAGGCAGGCACAGCTATACTGATCGCGGCCGATCTTCAATTCACGGTCTCCGACCAGATAGCGGATGCCGGCGGTAGATTTCTGTTCGTGAAAGGGGAGATAACAGGGAAAAAATACACGCTCGCGAACATCTACGCTCCGAATGCAGGACAGGCGAGCTTTATTCGCAGGACACTGTTGAAGCTAAGCAAATTTGTAGAGGGAGTCCTGATCCTGAGGGGGGACTTCAATGTCCCGCTGGACCCCCTGATTGACACATCCACGGGTCGGAGCAGTGTGCCTAGCTCGACGATCAGGACCATCCTGAAAGCCCTCAGAGACCTTCGGCTCATGGATGCGTGGCGAGCACTACACCCAATGGAGAGGGATTTCATGTATTACTCCACGCTGCACCGTCGATACTCCAGAATCGACTATATCTGCGTACAACAGGAAGGACTGACCTACCTAAGGTCAGCTGCTATCCAAACTACTCCATGGTCAGATCACAGTGCAGTAAAAGTGGAGTTGGAGTCACCCTTATACCGCCCGACAAAAAGGACGTGGAGACTAAATGATGCCTTGCTCTTAGACGAACCGACGAGACTGCAAATTGCGGGGCACATCCGTCAATTCTTTGAGGAGAACGCGACTGAGGAATTAACGGACATGACGATATGGGAAGCGCACAAGAGTGTCCTCAGAGGTCACCTAATTCGAATAGCAGCACGGAAGAAAAGGGAAGAAGGACAGCAGATACGCGACCTTACCGAACAGATAGCGGCCTTAGAGCAAAGCCATAAAAGATCTCCACAGGATCAAACTTATAAAGACCTTGTCACACAAAGGAGAAGACTAACTGACATCCTAGAATGCAAATATACGAGACAGTTACAACGCTCCAAAGTTTTCTTTTACAGGCATGCAAACAAAGGGGGTAAACTGCTGGCCCAAATGCTAAGAGGCCCACAAAATCGAGCCCAAGTCCACTCTCTGCGCACCAGACAAGGAGTACTGACACAATTCCCCGAGGCTATCGCAAAGGAATTTGAGATCTTCTATACCAACCTCTATAACTTGGACAACTCACCTGAGGGCCCCGCTGCTTCCAGCAAACTAAGGAACACCATAGAATACCTGAGGGACTTCAACCCTGATGCACTCACCCCTGAGGAAGCTGAATCACTCGACGCACCGGTAACTGAAGAAGAGGTCAAACTCGCCCTCAAGGTGGCCAAGAATGGTAAAGCGCCGGGCCCGGATGGCTTTCCGGTGGAGTATTATAAGAAATTCGGTGAGGAGTTGGTCCCGAAGCTGGTCAACGCACTGAACAGCCTCCGGGAGGGCGCATCCTTTCACAAGGAGTCCCTGGCGGCAACGATAACGGTGATCCCGAAACCGGGTAAAAACCCGGAACAGGTCGGCAACTATCGCCCGATCTCGCTTATCAATGCTGACATCAAGCTTTTCTCAAAAGTCCTATCCTCTCGACTACGGCAGTACGTGCCGCGACTGGTCCACCCGGACCAAACGGGATTCATCCCGGGACGGGAAGCCAGGGATAGCACCCTCCGGCTCTTCGTGGTCCAACATGTGGCGAAACTCTATCGGAAGAAGCTACTTCTGCTATCTACGGATGCAGAGAAAGCTTTCGATAGAGTGGACTGGCAATTCATGATGGAAACGCTAAGGAGGACAGGCATTGGTGACCAAATGAGACACTGGATCGGGACGCTGTACCACCGGCCGAACGCTAAAGTTCGAGTGAATGGGGCACTCACGGAGAGCTTTCACATAAGGAACGGGACCAGACAAGGCTGCCCGCTCTCACCGCTTCTCTTTGCACTCACCTTGGAACCGCTCTTGGACAAAATACGTAACAACCCCAGAATTCTTGGCCTTAGATGTGGGACGCAGGAACACAAGGTCGCTGCGTACGCAGACGACATGATGTTTTTCCTGGCTGAACCCCTTGAATCAATCCCTCACCTTCTGGAGGAATTTCAGACGTACGGGGCTATATCTGGGCTCAAACTCAATATGCCCAAATGCGAGATCCTAAACGTGACGGTGCCGGAGGAGGAATGTGGGCAACTAAAGCAACAATTCCCGTTCCACTGGTGCGCAGATAGTATGCAATACCTGGGACTCCAGGTTACCCCTGCAGCGAAAGATCTATACGCACGCAACTACACGCCCCTTCTGTCCGCAGTGTTGAGGGACCTTGGGAGATGGAATTACAACCACATCTCCTGGCAGGGGCGAATCGCAGTGGTGAAGATGAATATCCTCCCCACGATACTCTACGTCTTCCACACGCTCCCATGCCCCATACCCCAAACCTTCTTTAAAACGCTCCGGACAGCGATACTCAAATACATATGGAAAGGGGATAGAGCCAGGATAGCTCACAGTAGGCTGAGCCTTCCCAAGTCATGGGGGGGACTCGCCCTGCCCGACTTCAACACATACCACCAAGCTACGGTGCTGCAACGTATTAGGGAACTCCATGTAGCCACCCCTCAGAAACGATGGACCACACTATGTAGAGACCTCACCCACAACCAGCTGCCTCAATACATCTGGCATGATGGACGCGATGCCACAACACCGAAGGGGGATGACTCTCCCATCACACATATGCTCCAACCATGGAACAGACTGAGGAGGACACCCTACATCTCCCCCTCCCCCAGCCCACTGATCCCCATTACCCATAACACATAGGAGATAACCTCTCGCCATCAGCGTGGCCATTGGAGGCCCATGAAGGCTACATCCCGTTGCAACTGGCGCTAACAGATTCTGGATTGCGAACCATGCGAGACCTATCGACCGGACGGGACACCACTCCACTACACCAATTCCATTATGCGCAACTCAGGCACTTCTACCATAATCTCCCGAACAGAATCAAACTACACAGAGGCCTAACCTGGTTTGAAAACCTCTGCCTCCTGACGCCTGAATCGAACGGCTCGGTCTCGATTATATACCAAAAACTGATAACGGGAGGAAAAGACACAAACGATCTGTTTAAAAGGCAATGGGAGGATCTGCTGGACACTACATTCACGGAAGATCAATGGGCACAGATCTTACTGCGGCAGCACAAGAGCTCATCAAACACAGCTTACCAAGAAATGAACTATAAGTTACTATCCCATTGGTACCGTACGCCATCCCTCCTCCATCGAATTAACCCAAACATACCGGACACCTGCTGGAGATGCGAATCAGGAGTGGGAACCATAAAACATATCTGGTGGGACTGTACCGAGATCAGGCCGTTCTGGAACGAACTCGAAATGGAGATATGTGAAATTCTGGGAGAACCCGCAACCCTAACGGCGTGCCTAACACTATTGCACCACACGGAAAGCTCACTGTCGACTTATAAGAGATCGATCCTCAGACACCTGCTGAATGCAGCTAAGG
Source organism: Pelobates fuscus (assembly GCF_036172605.1). Taxonomy (NCBI): domain Eukaryota; kingdom Metazoa; phylum Chordata; class Amphibia; order Anura; family Pelobatidae; genus Pelobates; species Pelobates fuscus. The sequence goes on along the minus strand of NC_086319.1, from coordinate 291,507,885 downwards.
CTCTGATACCGCTGCTGTGGAAAACACGGACCCGTCCGACCATCGGACAGTGGAGACTTAAGGTAGAGGATATCCACAGAGCCGAGTCTACAATAGCCTGCCTGATGGGGAGACAGGAGAAACACGCAGAACAATGGGCGCCATGGTACCTATACTGCTCATAGACCCTGACTATCACCTGGCAGGGGGACCGATCTGCCGATGTGGGGGTGTAGGGACGCCCAGAATCGCCGGACACAGCCCCCCGGGTCGCATCCAGAACCCCCGCAACCTACTGCTGAAGTCGCACTGGGGGCCTAGGGGGGCTCACACCCAATTTACATTTCACAGGGGTAACTAAATAAAACCCCAACATTGACAGCAGGGACATATCAGGGCCCCTGGGCGGAGATCGGGAGACAAATTTCCTAGCCACCAAAGTGAACACCATTCAGGCGCACTCCCACTCCCACGATCCCATCCCTGCTCCTGAGACCTTTACAATGAAGGGCCCCACTAGCTTGCAAAGCATACATCCTGCCTCACCAGGCATAGCATCAGCCTAATGATTACTCATATACCTACATAGCTGTTTGTCACAGGTGTGCACTAGAGATCAGGGAGAGGACAAGACGCCCGAGACAGACCCAAACCTACCCACCCCCCCTCCCTTCCCCCCCCCCCCCTTGTTGGGGCTAGGATGTCCGCCTACCCTGATACTTGAACGAAGGGGGAATACCTAGTGGAGGGTGACGACGCCCCACAAGACTTACCGCTCCTCAGACACGACACCACACACACTGACTATCACAACTGGCGGCTACGCCATACTAGACACCAAGCTGATCATACTACCTATGCTGACACCGACAAGCATACACGTTTAAACTAATGTTTGATATTGAATTTGCTATTGAAATATTCTTTACTAATGCTACGATTCTCATACTGTGGCTATGTTGACCCATACTCGTGGGGACCCAAGGGTCCCGTAGTTTACTGAAAATTATGTTGTTCTTAACTGTTAATGTATATGTATTAGGATTGACTGGTTCTTATGCACACCAGGAACAAACGAAGCAAAATGGACATTCTCACGTTATATTCACTCGTAAGCCTTTCTGATGTGGATCTGCGCATCCTTCATCCCCATTGCTGATGTGACTTACTTGGAGACCTGCGAGTCCCACCGCTAAAATGTTTGATACATTTGTTTGTTCCTTTATTTTGTCAACTGACTACAATAAAAAGTAACTTTACAAAAAAAAAAAAATAAGCAGCAGAATAAATAAAGAAAAGTTAAACAAAATTTGCACAAAAAAAGGTGCAAAAATGTCACCTTAATAAAGCACAACATATATCATGTGAGATTCCTTACGATGTCCACACATGAAAATTATATGCATTTATGACGTCATTTAAATTTCTGAGCTACTAAAATGCCCCAAAATGCACCATGACCTATCTTCAATTTGCCATTTAAAAAAAAAAAAAAAAAAAAAAAACCCTGAACTGGGCATGTTATAAATTCAGCACTTTGTTTTCACAAAAACTTGACAAGGGTATGTGAAACGGGTTATTCTGTACACAGGAGGTACAGCAATTTAGTTATTTGGATCACAGTGGCATACATGATGTTTACAAAACTGCTAAATTGCAATTTGAAGGTAAAATATTGTGAAAATAACATAATACTATAAACTTTGAAACAAATTGGTGCAAAAATTACTTTATAATAGGTCTCAAAACATGCCAGATGACATACCTTATCTACATGGTGTCTACAAGATAGTGCCAAAGACGTATACAGTAGGGGTATTATTTTATTCAGAAGAGTATAATTTGGGGGATGTAATCACACTAGCACGTATCAGATTTGCACAATATACCCATATGAGATACCCTGGAGTACTACTTTCTACTTTCACAAATGGTTTGCCCTTGTTGGGTAATTTGAACAGTTAAAATGAGACAAAGACCCATCAAATCCATCTATAAGAATTCTAACTGTGAAAACTGAAATGGTCAGGTTTATTATAGGACACGGTAGCATCACATGATAGTGGCAAAGGTATGAGGGGGTGAAGTTTTAAGATGTAGTTAAACACAATATGGGATTTTGTTGAAGAGGTAGCACGGATCAGGTTTACAAAGCACACATTAAAAACACCTTGTTACATGTGTTTATGTTACAAATCTAAAAAATCAACACAATTTTACTACAATATTTAGTATTGAAATATACATTGGTGAATAGCTTGTGATGTCTACTTTAGGCAGAGCGCCTGCAGAGAAAGATATACCTCCTTCCCTTCTTGTGGGCACTTCCTCCCACCTGCCTCTGCTGCTTATTTGTTGTTATTATTATTATTATTATTATTATTATTATTATTTTTTTAACAAACCCCCCGCTTCCACCTCATCATTCCCACTACCTAACACCCTCCCTCAAAGCCGGCAAATTGATCCAATCATGAGGTTCTCTATGAAAAGCCTGCAATTAAACTATGTGCAACTCCAGTGACAAGAGGAGGGGGGTCAGAAAAGCAGAGCTGGGAGCTTCATCTGGCGCTGGATTTCAGGTTTTACAGCACATTGAGAGGTGGGACCCTAGACACAATGTCCAATAGGACATATTACACCTGATAGATTCCCCCCCCCCCCCCCCCCCCCTGCTAAAAAGGATTACAGTAGCCCTTTAAGTACAAAGCAAGCAAACAATCTTGATCCTTAAGGGGGATATTATCCTTTCATATTGTTAAAGACTACTGTATATCTTTCTGCCTCCTCAGGGATTTCAGAGTAGTGGGAGAAAAAAGCTAACCCAGATTGAATCCTCACTGGTCTTGAGATGTTTAAATTATATGAATTGAAATCCCACAGCACATAAAATGTTCACAAGCTTCTAGATGGCTCATTAGGGGTTGGGAGCCTGAATGATTCTGGAAATATTTTTCTGTGACTTGCATTTATCAATGGGTGCAAATGTCTGACCCTCACTTGCATAAATGCAAAATATGGGACCTGCTTAGCTCTCCTTAATACATCTTGGCCTGTGCGCCTAGTTAACTGTCTGTAATGACAACATATTGCCTTTATTCCTTTCTTTTCAGACTGCTAGCCTTGGTTGAATGCATGAGCTTGTTCCAAGCATAATTGGAAATTGCTTTGCAGTTGAAAGTGGCTACATAAATTCAAAGCATGATTCTATATATATATATATATATATATATATATTCATACACTTGTTTTTTTTTCTCTTTTCATCATAAGCTAATAATTACAAGGCATGTTAATAAAATATCAGGTTTTAATCGCATATTTGATTTAGTTAGACAACTGGAACTTTTTAAGGCTCTATTAAGAAAGCTCTCCCACCACTTTCTGCTACATGAACGAGAGTTCCGCTTCTTGTTCTTATTCTATTCTCCCAGCAGTGCTGTGCTTTGAAAATACTCCATGTATGAAATTTCATAATAATGTGGATAGCTCCTGCTTAGGCAACTTAATTACCTAAATAAATTGCCTTGTTGATCCATTTATGGTCTTTGAGAAGGGTCCAACAGCTAGTGTAAGACCTCTACAGCATGGATTTTCAACCCTCGCTGTTTAGAGTGACTTTTAATTTAAAGAGAGATTGGCAGCCTACTGGGTCAGCTGGACTCTCTTTAATGTGGGTAGTTTGTAGTTCTCTGCAGAGAAATAATAATAATGGATGTTGAAGAATGTGCCTTGTTATCTGCAGCTATTTGATGCCTTCAAATATATAAACATCTTATACACCTACACCATATAATGACAAACTAACACTGGGAAAAAAAATCTAATGCTAAGTTCAAGTAAAACGTTTATGGAATCCTTAGATGTCAATAATATTTAGCATTTAGGTCCTGTAGGTCTTTTGCCAGTGGCAACAACTAACATAACAAAAATGCAAGAAAGGACAAAATAACATTTACCTGGTCACGTGTTTCAACTATTTATTTTGTACTAACTATTGCATTAATTTATTACATTGTTTATGCTATTTTTAGCTGTCATCATTTATCTTTCACTCGCTCACCTTTCAACGCTACTGCTTTCCCGCACACTAACCTTTTTGGCCTTATCGCCCACATTGCTCAATCACTTGTGTTTTTATCCCTTATCTCGTCTTGATTGTAAACTCACTTGAGTAGTGTCTTCAATAACCTACTGTTTTCTTTTTAACGATTGTAATTGTTTTGTTTCTGAATAACTTTTACATCCCCAAATTGTAAAAAGCTATGGAATATGTTGGAGCATTATAAATGACAGTAATTTAAATAATGTACAATCATCAATATTAAGCATGGCACATTGTCTATATACTGACAGTGGTCAATGTGCATTAGCCTAGTACAATTTGTAACTAGCTTAGTTTAGAAACAGACATTAAAGTCCCTGAAGGGTTTATACTCTAGATTCTGAAGGATCTAGTGTCAGGAATTTGGAAAGACCCAACATGCAGAATGTAACCTAAATATGAAATGATATATCAGACCTTAGAGTGGCCTGACTTAGTGTATAGTAAACAGAGAATAGTCAGGAACAAGCCAAAGTCAGGGAAACCAGAAATCAGGATTAGTGAAGAACAATAGCTGGGTCAAGAAGAACAGCTAGGACAATAGTCAATAATAGCCAAGATCAAAACCAGAAAGACAATAGGATATATATAATTTGCTATTGGGAACCAAAACAGAACCACAACAGGGCATAAATCTTAGCCATAGCTAGCTATTTATAATTGGGCTTCTTAATTAGTTAGCCACACCACCATAATCTCAAAAACACTTTTTACATTGCATGATGTCAACGTCATCATGTTGGTGCGCAAATGCCACATCAAAAAAGGGGACAGAGTTACAGTGGCTGGTGTGCTGAGCAGTACGGAGGAACATGAGGTCTGCAAACCTCCCCCTGTGTCTCAGAAGACAAGGTACCCTGACACCGTGCCCAGATTACAAATTGTAAACCAGTATCATGCATGGGCATTTGGACACCAGAATTCACAGGATTTATCAGTGTTCATATTTTGAATAATAGTTCCCAATAAATTAGAGTAAGTAATTCAGATTTCAGCCTGTCTGGATATAACCCAATAGTTGTAATCTGAAACCAAGTGATAGAAATATGCAACTGCTCATATTCTAATTTATGTTCATAATAATTCATCAAAACTAGCCACCATCTGCCTGCCAATTTGGTTCAACTGAATTTACACAGTTTTGCTTAATAAAATATTCAGGCACATAGTAACCATTTTTAATACCACCTAATATAAGGAAAAATCCCAAGTAGCCCTTTTTAGGTAACTATCTCCTAGGGAGCAAAAAAATAACTCCTTAGAAGAGTACATTATACTAAATAATTCCAGTTCTGAAGTCCAAATGATGTTATTATTTTATCAATATTAAATCAAACTATAATATAAATTGTATCAATATATTATTTTTTCACTTTGTGAAGCATTTGCTCTCTGGTTGTTTGTACAGAGAGCAAATGCTTCAGTGAATAAATATTGCAGATATGTGTAGATTTGCTTGAAAAAAGCAGATTAATTAATTAGAGAAATAGTCTAGCTATTAGTGTAACCCATAGTACATGGAATTGGCATCAATGTACACCATTATTTTTCTAAGAAATAGCCCCCACTGCTAATACTGCTTAACACTTATGACATGCAGGTTGGATTTTATTTAAATAAAGTCGGTTTAAACAATGTTTTAAATCAACAGTCATAATGACATGATTTTAAACAAGACAAACTTGCTGGTTATTTTATTTTTATTTTTTTTAATATTTGCAACCAGATGAATATTTCATGTAGTTCATGTATTTGCTTAAAGAGTTAGTCCAACCACCATGACTTCTGAAATGCTGCACTTACAGAGATATCTCCACTTATGTGCCAAGGGCTAGTTACACCTCTAGCAAACATGACTTTGGCAGTACCTAGTAACCCTTTTCTGAACTCTCTCTAAGGTATCAATATCCTTCTGAATATAGGGTCTCCAGTACTGCGTACAATACTCCAAGTGAGGTCTCACCAGTGTTCTGTACAATGGCATGAGCACTTCCCTCTTTCTACTGCTAATACCTCTCCCTATACAACCAATCATTCTGTTAGCATTTCCTGCTGCTCTATTACTTTGTCTGCCTACATTTAAGTCATCAGAAATAATCACCCCTAAATCTCTTTCCTCAGATGTTGAGGTTAGGACTCTATCAAAAATGCTGTACTCTGCCCTTAGGTTTTTACGTCCTAGATGCATTATCTTGCACTTATCCACATTAAATGTCAGTTGCCACAACTATGACCATTTTTCTAGTTTACCTAAATAATTTTCCATTTGTCTTATCCTTCTTGGAACATCAACCCTGTTACATATCTTAGTATCATCAGCAAAAAGACATACCTTACCAGCAAGACTTTCTGCAATATCACTAGTAAAAATATTAAAGAGAATGGGTCCAAGTACAGATCCCTGAGGTACCCCACCAGTGACAAGCCCATGTTTCGAATATACTCCATTGACTATAACCCTCTGTTGCCTGTCACTCAGCCACTGCCTTACCTATTCAACAATATTGGAATCTGTAGATCAGAAAGATACAGCATGTGACTGAGAAAATGTTCTAGCCTGGAGCCACCCATTCCCCTATCTCATCGTTTCTCTGCCCTACTTCATCCCATATTGTTATTCATACCCTCTAGTTATTTTTTTTCTTTCGAAAAACTTCTCTTTACATTTCTGTGATTATGAAAAGTAATTTTTCTCAGTTTTACCTTTATAAACAAAGACAATTTGAATAGTATTTTTTTGTTTGCTCAATGTTGGTTTAAGCTGGACCTGTTTGCTGATTGCATCCCCTTCCTTACGTGTGTTCTAATGTGTGCTAGTGTGCAATTATTAGTCTTTATAGATTTATATTTTCTCTGCCAAAAAACATTTTACTATTTCCATTAACAAATATATCACATGACGACTGTCTTCTGTATGTTCGTTCAACATTCCATTACTTACCACAATCACTTAGATTCACACTGTGTCCGTGATCAGCACACCAAAGATTCACAGTATTGCAACTGATAATTTTAACAGCATCTCCTTTGCATTTCATTTTCAGTCAGGCAAAAATTTCACACCTTAAACTAATCCCTTTAGCAAAACAAATCTTTTTTCTCCACTGACATTTTCAGCTTTTGACAGACCTGTTCTCAAAGTTCTCTCTCTTTTTCTTCTTCATCTTTTATCACTAGAATGGCTGGAGGGATTGTGGTGAATCTGTTCCAGGAAACATCCAAATAATAGGTCTGTACTCTGTGATATCAATGATACTCCATACAATGTGCGGTGTAATTATAGGACAGATGGTTTCTATTCATTAAATTGTCAGAATGTTTTTATTATGAGAGGTAACGGATAAACTTTATTAATGTGTAACCTCATCTTATATTCACTGTAACCAAAGCATATTAATCAGCTGCCCCCTGTAACCATAAACAATGTTTAATTAATTATTTCCTTAAACTAAAATAAATAAATGAAGCATTTTGGGGAAAAAAGTATAAATTTTTGAAATATCACTGGTGTATTAGTTTTCAAAGCCATTGGATATTTATATAACAAGCAATCAAACATTTTCCATATGTGGTTTGATAGACACACATAAACTCCTTAGGCATTTTTTGGTGATCCAGCCAGGCCTATGAAAACGAATGTCTGAATCTGCTTCCCTAATACTATAGAGCCTACTGGTCCCCCTCCCGTGTCTTCCCCCTAAGAAGCTAAAGGGGTAAAAAAAAAAACTTAAGTCACTTACCCGATTCCCATGCCCATGTCCAGTCGCGGTGCAAGGATTTTTGCCGCCCTAGGCAAAATAAAATTTGCCGCCCCCCCCCCCCCATATGTCCTGCCCACCATGTGACATCACAATGCCCTGCTTATATGCTCTGCCAAATGGGCCAACGTCAGTCTGCACAAAGTGTCTTTTATCTGAAAAGACAGTGTGTTTACATTAAAAAGCCTACAGGCACAGGCTATAGACATCAGAACCACTACAGTAAGCTGTAGTGCTTCTGGTAACTATAGTATCCATTTAATGTGAGGTAAATTAGAGATTAGTGCCACTAATAACATATTGGATTGCCTACTTACCACCAGATGAGGACAATAGGCTGATGATAGGCTCAGTCTGGCTCCACAGGTCTGGTGTAGAACCGGAAGCAGCGCCATTTTTGGGGCCCCTTACACAGCTCAAGTTCTGGGCCCCCAGGGCTTGACCGTGAGTATGCCTACAATGCCCACACATAAATCCACCTACATGGCCCACCCATGAGTTCTCTCACAGGTAGTGGAGTGTATGTGTGTAGTGGATGTTTTATGTGTTATTGTAGAGGATGTAATGTGTGTGTTCTTATAGAATGTAGTGTATAGGGATACCAATTTGTGTAAGGGATGTAGTGTGTGTATAGTCTTTCCCTCTTTCCCCAGTGGTCCTTAGTCCCCCCTCCTTCTCCCCCAGTGGTCCTTAGTCCCTCCCTCATCCCCAAGTGATCCTTAGTGTCCCCTCCCCCTCCTCCCCCAATCGTCCTTAGTCCCCTCCACCCCCCTTGTGGTCCTTAGTCCCCCACTCCTCCCCCAGTGGTCCTTAGTCCCCCCCTTTTCCCCAAGTGGTCCTTAGTTCCTCCTCCTCCTCCCCCAGTGGTCCTTAGTTCCCCCTTCCTTCCCCAGTGGTCCTTAGTTCACCCCCTCCTCCCCCAGTGGTCCTTTGTCCCCCCCTCCTTCTCCCCCAGTGGTCCTTAGTGTCCCCACTCCCTCCTTCCCCAGTGGTCCTTAGTTCCCCCCTCCTCCCCCAGTGGTCCTTTGTCCCCCCTCCTTCTCCCCCAGTGGTCCTTAGTGTCCCCACTCCCTCCTCCCCCAGTGGTCCTTACACCCCCCTCCTCCCCCAGTGATCATTAGTCCCCCCTTCTCCCCCAGTGATCCTTAGTGTCCCCTCCCCCTGCACCCCCCTTGTGGTCCTTAGGCCCCTCCACCCCCCTTGTGGTCCTTAGCTTAGTTCTGTCAGGGTACCTGAAGTCTCTACCTCGGAGGAGGTTAGACTTTCAGACGGCCGTCCTCTCAGGGGGGCTGACTCACCCAATCCTCACAGCTCTCATAGCCATTTACACGCCGGCCGCGATAACCCCGCCTCCTTTTATGACGCGGCGCTCAGGAGCCGACGTCTTGACGGCAATCACGTCCCGACCTGTCAATCTAGTTCCGAACAACGAATCAGGGCTCGGCAGGGGCGGAGTCATCAATTAAAGAGCCAAGGTATAAAATAGGGATGTGTGTAATGGTTCATTGCCCTGTCGTGGTTCTAGCTTGTCTGGTCACTCAGTGCTCTTATTACTGTTTGTCTTTTTGGTTCTGACTTGGCTTGTATTTTCGTTCCCTCGACCTCGGCTTGTCTCTGACCATTCTTTGCTTTCTCCTTACGTTAGTCTGGCCATTCTAAGGTTCGGTATACGTACCTAGCTCCTGTTTGTATTCTGCGTGTCGGATCCCTGTCCCGATCCTGACATTACGACAGGGCCAATGGATCCTGCAGGTACAAACGCTCAGATTGGTTCTCCTGACTCGAGATTTGAAGCCATGGACCATAGAATGGACCAGATGGCTCTGGCGCTGCAAGCATTGCTATCCCATCCTAGTAATCAATCAGAGGAGATGCGTACACCATCCATCTCTCTTGTTAATACAGGTCTAGAGGTAGCCACAGTGGGAGCCTCTTCCCGTGTTACTTCCCCTTTGCGCTATGGCGGGTCTCCGGATACCTGTCGAGGTTTCCTAAACCAGATAGGGATTCATTTTGAATTACAACCCCGCGCCTACCCTACAGACAGGGCGAAGGTTGGATTCATAATCTCGTTACTCATTGACAAAGCTCTTAGATGGGCTAACCCTCTGTGGGAAAATGATAATCCGTTAGTCTATAATTATAATGCCTTTGTCGCTACTTTTAGGAGGACTTTTGACTCTCCAGGAAGAAAGGCCAATGCAGCTAGACTACTATTACGTCTTAGACAGCATAGCCAAACCCTTGTGGATTATGCGTTAGAGTTCAGATCCTTGACGGCAGAGGTCAAGTGGAATGAACAGGCCTATATGGACGTATTTCTGAACAGATTATCAGATGAGATCCTAGATGAGGTTGCCACAAGAGATCTTCCTGAAAATTTGGAAGAATTAATTTCATTTATTTCTCGAATAGATGAACGCATGAGACAGAGGCAGAACACTCGAGATAGAACTCATAGACCTTCCTTAAGACTAGCTCCCGCATTTCAGAATTCTGAATCTACAACTCTAGCTCTCCCTGAACCTATGCAAATAGGTAACACTCGTCTCTCAGAAAGTGAAAGACAATACAGGAGAAGGGAGGGTCTGTGTATGTATTGTGGAGTAAGAGGTCACCTACACCTAAATTGCCCTAACCAGCTGCTCCGGAATCTATCAATGCCATAGCATTAAGTACTCCCTTTTCCCAAGCTAAAGAAACAGGTAACAGAAGCCTATGATCCTTGTAATCATATATAGAGGACAAGATAGAAACACCCAAGGCCTGTCCTCTTGAGAAACTTAGGTGCGAGCGTTTCCCGGACGGCTGTATTCCAGGACCTAATTAATGAGGTTCTTAGGGAATTTCAACATGAATGTGTTATAGTTTATTTGGATGATATACTAATACACTCTAGAGAGCCTAAGACACACCACAAACAAGTCAGAAGGGTATTACGCAAGCTTCTACAACATGGTTTGTACTGCAAATTGGAGAAGTGTAGCTTTGACCAATCTCAGTTAAACTTTCTTGGTTACGTTATTTCTGGAGATGGGTTTAGGATGGACCCGGTTAAACTCCAATCAATTTTAGATTGGCCATTGCCCAAGGGACTCAAGGCCATTCAGAGGTTTATCGGATTCTCCAATTATTATAGGCGCTTCATTAAGGGGTACTCTTCTATTATTGCTCCTATTACCAATATGACTAGACAGGGTGCTGATACCAAGACCTGGTCTCCTGAGGCGCTTGTTGCTTTCAGAACACTCAAGGAACAGTTCAGCACCGATATTGGTTCATCCTGACACCTCTTTGCCTTTTTTTACTCGAGGTAGACGCCTCAGAGACAGGTATAGGCGCTATCTTGTCCCAAAGGCTAGGTTTGAATAAACCGCTGCACCCATGTGTTTTTTTTTCGAAGAAATTGTCTGGGCCTGAAAGCAGATATGATATTGGTGACAGGGAACTATTAGCGGTCATTATGGCTTTAACACCTTAAGGACACATGACATGTGTGACATGTCATGATTCCCTTTTATTCCAGAAGTTTGGTCCTTAAGGGGTTAAAGGAGTGGAGACATTTGTTGGAAGGGACTTTACACCCGGTTACTATTTTGACGGATCACAAGAATTTCTCCTATATAGGGGAAGCAAAGCGCTTGTCCGCCAGGCAGGCTCGTTGGTCTTTGTTCCTTACTCATTTCAACTACGTGCTCACTTATAGACCTGGTTCTAAGAACTCTAAGGCTGATGCATTGTCCCGCCAACATGAACCTTCTACTATGTCTGATATGGTTTTTTCTTCTGTAGTTCCCAAGTGTAATATTGTTGCCAACACGAGCATCAAGATTCACTCCCCGTTGCTTGCTGAGATCAAGAAAGTACAGCATCTGGCCCCCAGACTTGTTCCTGGGGATCGATACTTCGTTCCTCCAGAACTCCAACTGGAACTGATGCAGTGTTTTCATAACAGTAAATTTGCCGGACACCCTGGCATACGCAAGTCATGTTCTCTGATTTCTAAAGATTTCTGGTGGCCTTCGTTACGTAAGGATGTTAAAGACTTCGTCAGGGCATGTGATGTCTGTATGAGGACTAAACAACCTCATACGCTTCCATGTGGGCTTTTGCACCCCCTAGAAATTCCCGAGAAACCATGGTCTTGTTTGGCTATGGACTTCATTGTCGATTTGCCTGCTTCTAAAAAACATACTGTTATCCTCACGGTGATTGACAGGTTTACAGGGGTTTTGTACAGGGGTTTTGTACCCCTGCCTAAATTGCCCTCTTTTCCCGAATTGGCTGAGATTTTTGCGAGGGAGATTTTTTGTTTACATGGTATTCCTTCTGAAATTGTTTCTGATAGAGGGTCCCAATTTGTTTCCCGGTTTTGGAGGTCCTTCTGTTCTCAATTTGGCATCAAATTGAATTTTTCTTCTGCCTATCATCCCCAGTCCAACGGAGCTGCCGAACGCACCAACCAAAAGGTTGAACAATTTTTGCGTTGTTTTGTTTCTGAACACCAGGACGATTGGGTCGGTCTGATTCCTTGGGCGGAGTTTGCGCACAACAATCTCGTTTGCGATTCTACTCGTTCTAGCCCCTTTTTCATGAATTATGGCTTTCATCCTTCCGTTCTTCCGTCGGTTTCCCCTTCCCAAGGGATACCGTCGGTTGATGTTCATGTTGCCAATCTGAGGAAGTTGTGGGATCAGACTCGACGAATTCTTCATAATTCCACGGTGTCCAAGCGACACGCTGACAAACGCAGACGGGTGGCTCCGTTTTTTTCCCCGGGTGATAGGGTATGGCTGAGTACCAGAAACATCCGCTTGAAGGTTCCTTCCATGAAATTTGCTCCTCGTTACATAGGTCCTTACATGGTTCTGTCTCGTATAAACCCAGTTGCGTATCGTCTGGCTCTTCCGTCTGCCCTGCGAACTCCTTTCATGTTTCCTTATTGAAACCTTTGGTTTGTAACAGGTTTTCCTCCGCTGTGTCCTCCCCTCATTCTGTCCAGGTAGAAGGTCAGGAGGAGTATGAAGTCAAGTCCATTCTCGATTCTCGGGTTTCTCGGGGGAGGGTGCAATATCTTGTTGACTGGAAAGGTTATGGTCCTGAGGAAAGGTCTTGGGTGGTCCGGGAAGATGTGCATGCCCCTCGTCTCCTCAAGGCATTTCATGCTCGTTTTCCGTCTCGCCCCGGTTCCTTCCGCCCGGTGGGCGTTTCTGAGAGGGGGGGTACTGTCAGGGTACCTGAAGTCTCTACCTCGGAGGAGGTTAGACTTTCAGACGGCAGTCCTCTCAGGGGGGCTGACTCACCCAATCCTCACAGCTCTCATAGCCATTTACACGCCGGCCGCGATAACCCCGCCTCCTTTTATGACGCGGCGCTCAGGAGCCGACGTCTTGACGGCAATCACGTCCCGATCTGTCAATCTCGTTCCGAACAACGAATCAGGGCTCGGCAGAGGCGGAGTCATCAATTAAAGAGCCAAGGTATAAAATAGGGATGTGTGTAATGGTTCATTGCCCTGTCGTGGTTCTAGCTTGTGTGGTCACTCAGTGCTCTTATTACTGTTTGTCTTTTTGGTTCTGACTTGGCTTGTATTTTCGTTCCTGCTTACCTCTCGTGTCCTTTGACCTCGGCTCGTCTCTCGCTTTCCTGTTCTCTCGTTCCCTCGACCTCGGCTTGTCTCTGACCATTCTTTGCTTTCTCCTTACGTTAGTCCGGCCATTCTAAGGTCCGGTATACGTACCTAGCTCCTGTTTGTATTCTGCGTGTTGGATCCCTGTCCCGATCCTGACAAGTTCCCCCTCTCGTCGTCCTTTGTCCCCCCACTCCTCCTCCTCCTCCCCCAGTGGTCCTAAGTGTCCCCCCCTGACTCCTCCCCCAGTGGTCCTTACCCTCCTCTTCCCTCCTGCCAATGTAGCGTGGCCGGGCGGCACGGAACGCGGGACAGGAACCTCTGTTTCCTGTACCTGGCCGCCGGCGAACTGAAAGGAAGTGAGCACTTCCTGTCAGTCCGCCAGCGACCGGGTACAGGAAACAGAGGTACCTGTTCTGCGTTCCGCGCCGCCCGGCCACGCTACATTGAGAGACCGGCAGGAGGGAGCGCTCTGCGCTTCCCTCCTGCCGGTCACTCAAATCCGGCCGCCCCCACACAGCACTGCTGCGCCGCCTGGGGCTTGCTAAAGCGCTCAGGCGGCGCAGCATGAGGAGACGCACCGGTGATGACCGAGTGCAGGGATCCGGTGCCCCCTGCTAAGTTGCGCCCTAGGCGGCTGCCTTGGTCGCCTTACAGGTGGCGCCGGCCCTGCCCATGTCCCTCGACTTGGTGGTTCTCATCCTCCTCCTACATCATCTGATGGGGAAGGGGGCTAATGCACATATGCAGCGAGTGCCATGAGTGCCTTACGCTTAGACTCATTGCTTCAGTGCTTTCCTATGGGGCTTTCACTATCGCCAGATGTCCTAATGTATAGCATTTAGTTCCAGCATCATTTACATGACTAAATTGACAGCCAATAAGGCAGTCTTAGTTCTGCAATGTAATTATTGCAGTTTATCAAAAACTGCAGTGATTTATATTTCATGACTAAGTAGGACAGGGACATTGCACCCAGACCACTTCAATGAGATGAAATAGACTGGGTGACTATAGTGTCCCTTAAAGCACAGCAGACAATACTAGTAACAGCCACAGACAGTATTGTCTGCTGTTACCCACATACCTATAATTACCAAAAATTGCCAGAACATTAGGTCTTGGTAGGAACTTGAAACCAATTTAAGTATTTAATCTTCTCCTTCTGAATGTTGAGTAACTCAATATATAATGTTGTCCTGACAGACTAAAAGCTCTCAGTTGCACTGGCAATGGATTAAAAAAAGATGGATAACTAACAGCTAAAACTTGGTATTTTACAAATAGACTCCAATTATTACTAGTTTCTCCTCCCATTATTCTTCAGGGTCAGAGTACATATTAATATGGGTTGAAAAATAAATAAAATCCATGAAATTCTAAACAAAACAAAAAGTGATTTTCTGAGCAATACTGCAAAAACAAAACACTATTTTTCCAGTGTCCTTTGAATATAGTCACACAATGTTACATTGCAAACATACCTGCAACTCTTTACTTTGAAAGGCAGACACATAAGGGTTTTCGTGACCGGCACTGCCCCCATTTGTTTCCTATTGTTTTAGATTTGCTCTGTCAAGGTGTTTATCCTTTTCAAAGAACAGACAGTACGGGTGGTTATGTGCCCCGGCCACTTTCTACTGTGCCTAAATGCGTGTGTTCTAGATAAAGCTGCTTTACATCCGGATCATGTCATATTTGTATTTAACTTGCACTTTTTTTATCCCAATACCTGCAAGGGATAGTTTCCTTTTAAAAAAAAAAAAAAAAAAAAAAATCTTACAGCTATTGCACTGCAACTGCTGTTATAAAAAGAATGACAGCCTGAAGAATTGTACGTTGAATACTTTATATTATTTGTTATTTTTACAAAAATTTTGCCTCATACAAGTCTTCCAGACAAAAACATTCATCTAATCCTAACAGAAAGGATATGAATGAAGTGATGTCAAGTTGTTCCGACCTTGAATGTTCCTGTCTTTGCTCAGTTGTTCTATTTTAGGTTTTAAATTACTGTACTATATTAAAAATAAATGTCAGCATGTTTCTTGTGTAAAATAAAATCCATTAATTCTGAAAGAGAAAGACACCACTGAATGCAGCGCTTGAGACCCCTTTAAGCTCATCACTATGTGAAAGCAAAGATTCTATCTCCTGGGGGTTGCCGAGTATGAAGTGAGATTTAGATGTAATTAAGTCTGCTTACAGTGATTTTGATAGAAGCATACATGTAGACAGCATATATTGAGCGCTAGTAAGACTCATCCAATTTTATAATTTTTTTAATGTAATTGGAGGCTCGCCTTTTAATGAACTCATATTTGGTTTGCCCTTGGCAAATCTGGGAACTCGATGAGTTTTCGCTGGAGGCTCTGGGTTTACCAGCTTATTATTGGACCTCTGGGACATTCTGTAAAGTTTCTAGACGTGTTTTTAACATAGCATTGGGACTGGCACAATGCCTGGGGAGCAGAAAAGCTTCTGAGCTGCAGACCGATAGGAACTTAACTGGAATTATCCTTGGCTTCAGCTGCACTATATAGGGAAACCAATTAGAATTTGGACAAACATAAATTAGTAACACACTGGCCATGCAAGAGGAACATTTTGTTAGGACGGGATCTAAAGGGGCCTAATAGTGCTTGTACTTGCCATGGGAAAAAGTCTCCAAAACATGCAAAACATAAATCACGCATGAAAAATTTAATCAGAAGAAAGGAATAGTAGGCACATGTGAAAGTGTACTCAAATGTGAGTCTCACAAAGCACCAATTGCCAATTGGTCACTGCTCACATCCCAATTGAGGTTGTCAGTTGCCAACCATTAAACATTGTGGGGAAATAGTAGTTTTATGGACACCAATCTCATTTGGTTCATAAGATCTGCTGATTACTCTATAATGTCTATATGGTCTTATAAGGTTACAGGTACATGACATAATTTTATACTACCATGTCCACCAAATGGTGCAAATAGTGTTCATTCTTGATGTTGCAATCTTTTTCAGAGATGTTAGGGTCAGGGGTATTCTTTTCTATTCTTTTCTTTATCAACTGCTGCCTAGCTAATACTTTGTGCACTACAGAGATAAACGGAAACCAGGAGAAGTTCCAGGAGACCCAAATTCAGGCTTAAAACATTGTTAAACAGTTTAACCCCGAAAGGTAAAAAGGTACATTTATGTGTTTACAGCAGTTCCAGGTGGACATTCCAAAAGCAAAGGATGACCACACTCACTATTATTGTTAATTGTTTACATACATTTGTTCAATAAATTTTATAATACACTATTACTATATGAGTATCTAAAGTCACCTTGTAACATTAGGGGGAAATCTGTCTCTGTCTGTCTGTCTGTGCCTATCTATCTGCTTGTCGTACATTCATTGTAGACATGCGTTTTCTCTTAATAAGAGACAGGCAAATTGCCTCTTGCTATAAAAAACAAAACAAAAGAAAACTACCCTTTAGACAGGTGCATTCATGAGAGATGTGTAAGAGATCTTTGTTCTTTTATTGATAAATCTCTGCTATGTACCGGACCCTTAACATTCATGCATCAATATAACTAATGTTATAGTATGTGTATAATGTCGCTGTGTCTAAGGAAAGACACATCAAAGTAAACATTTTTGTTAGTAGTGCACATTCTTGTGGCATTTACCTTTCCTTGTTGCAGGAAGCTAAAACTGTAATTTCCCAGGTGTTACGAACCTGTTAAATTTCCTATGTAGTAGCATTTTTGAGATCAGAACATGTTTGATGGCTTGACACAATAGACGCAACCTTTTTTATGAGTATATATATGAAATGGACTATTGTTCTTAACGTACATATAAATTCCTGGATGTTTCTTTGTCTACTTTTTTGGTTTTTTTTATTTTTGTTTTTTTTTTCTCTATTCTCAGCATGTGCATCTCGTAACAAAACACAGATTGCTTTTAACACTGAGATGAACTCTGCAGAGTTCTTTGGTCTGCACTAATCTTTCATTTTATTTTTGTTATGCAGCAATCAACCAATTTCAAGACCCCAAATATTCCTGAGAAGGACCGGAATGGCCTTTCTAGAGAGAGAGAGCATTTGCCACGAGAGTTCCACCCTCTGAACAGTATCATTTCCCGTTGTATTAAGTGTCCCTAAAGATTGCCAATGGAGTGCAAACTCCCTCCTTATCGCCCTTGGCAGTTGGCAAATTGAAAGAATGGCTGGAACACAGCACCACAAATGAAAAGTAAATTGCTACCTGCAACCATTTGTCAGCTTTTAACAAGTGCTTCAAATTCTATGCTGTCTAAAATAACTTCTTCTGGGCTTGTGAATAGCAGAAGCACGGAGGAGCCCGTATATCATCCTACCCTGGCAGAGATTGGCCTCTTTTGACCCTGTGATAACAATACTTTATTATAATTTATTCTGCAAATTAAGGTCCTGATAATATGTAATTGCTTATTGTACTTTTCTGACTTACATAGCTTTTCCATTGCATGAGAACTAATGTACAGTATTGAATGAGAAGTTAAATGAAAATGAGGCAGTAACGTAACATTGAACACTGTTCAGATCACAGTTTTTAGAACTTGGAAAGTTACTATATGTATTTTATGTACATATTTGATGTGTGAATATATAGTTCAAATCTGATTATGTAGCTCCGTTTTCGCTGTATTCTAGTAATAATAATTATAGTGCAGTTTTTAAAAATGCACATACCATATATGCATGCAATTACCCTTATCTAGACATATATTGTCTTCACGATCTTCAAGAGGCACTGCCAATAATGACATTTTTGTACAACCAAAAAGAAAACTAAAATTTAGCTACTAGATGCGCTTTTTAAAATGTTCCTTTTTTTTCTTGGCATGCCATGCCATACAAGGCATAGCATGTAAATTAGTTTAACTCCTACAATTCTGTGACACTTGTCTGGAAATGACAGTTTCCCTTTCAGGTCCCATCGTATTTTTCACAATTAAATATTGTTGACTTTTTAACCTTATTTCTTCTTCTTGGAGTGTCCCTACTACCTTTATTATACTAAACAACGTGATTTGGTTATTGAAGAAAGAAATTAGTGAGTGGGAAGATTGGTATAATTCTTTCATCATACACATGTGGTAGTTTTTAGACTTGTGCACTTCAAGATATTTCATTTCTGCAGATTTTTTTGTTTTTTTTAAGAGCACACAAAAAAAAAGCACTGAAAATGGGCCAATTAGTATGCTGCAAAATATGTACATAATAAAAAAGCAGTAAATATATATATATATATATATTTATATTATATATATTATGATATATTTGTATTAAATAATTAATAAAATGTTATATTATGTATATAGTTTGTAGAACTCTATGCCACGCCACGCCGGGAAGCTCAGGCGAGTTGCACTCACTTCCCTGACGCCCTAATTCCTCTGTTCTTTGGCAGCACGCCGCTAGTGTAAGGCGCTCTGCACTTGCTCCTTGTCTTCCGGGCCTTGTAGCCACTCCACGTGGCTATGCATGCAAGGGAAGTCGAACACTGGCTGCTCTCTGGCAGACACCTTTTGTCTTATGCCTGTTATGTTCCCGACACTGCCCCATGGTTCCCGTGGGGTGTTGGAACCTTGGAGGATTCATGGTGGATTACTCAGGGGCAGTGTGACAACCAGTTTAATGCCTGGACCTGTTTTGGAGCTTATGGTGAACTTTTACAATTTCTTTTCTAACCTAAGACTTTTTACTTTGTTTGCTTATCCTGTCTAGAAGACTATACATACTTTGTTGAATGATCCTGGTTCTATTACATTTGTTAACTTCCTGGATTTTCCAATTTATGCCATTATTTCAACAATACAGACTTTTTAGTTTAAGTGACTGTGCTTTATTCAAATCATGAGCTAATTCATCACAAACCTGTGTCACACTGATTTGCCTGTTTTCGTTACCTTTTTTTGTTTGGTCTTGGGTCCCTTAGCCAACAATTTTCATTTTTTTCCCCTTTTTTTGGCATTCACAATATTGACCCTGCTCCCCTGAATATGTCGGCATTGAGTGTTTCGGTTAGTCTGTAATTCAGGTATATTTCCCCAAATTGCAATTCGGTCTGAAACTGATCTCCTAGTCTAATTTTTTTCTAGGACACAGCAAATGACAAAAGACCATCTTACACTCAGAGATAGGAACGGCAGACAAAGCTAGGAACAAAGGCTTTAATCTCACACTAAATGGGTTAATTTTTTAAATATCAACTATCTCAAGACTAATATTTTAGACATCCATTATTCCTGTTTTACAAACTGATTCAAGAGCAAATATCACATGTCACGAATTGCATTTCTCTTTCCCTGAGGGGCCAGCTTTGAAAAATATATTCATAATCATTGATGCTATTTAATATTTTAAAAGCAAGGCACAGCTGAAGAAACGTTTTAGAGAGGATCCCGTTGGGATGTATTTAAAAGCCTTCAAATAGCAGACAATACAACATTATTTTGTATTAAGAAGATGACTAATTTAATTATCATACGCTATTTTAGATTTTCAGAGAGCTGATTGATGCAGTTATACACCCGTTATTTTCTTTCACAGATTAACATATGTTTTAAATAGTTTATTTCAGTGGTAATAAACTTTCTATTTTTGGTTTGATTACCATAATACCACAGGTAAGTAGGGGTAAAACATATTTTTGACAATCATCCTTTCTGCACATGTATCTTTTATTGTGTCTAGGAAAAGGAGATGGATGGCAAGTGTGACCCGGGGGCCAGGTACAAGTGAATAGCCCTTTAAACCAACCCACTGTCCCACATTATCCAATCACTTTCATTATTTTTGATATCTCTGCCACCAACCCAAGCATAAAAGGGTTGTACATTATCCTGTACACCTCAGATCTGGCAAATCTGCCCTGTACAGTTCCTGCCTGTCTTCATCAGTAGAGTGGCAGAAGACAGCCCAATATATCATTGCTGTTTTTAATCGGCTGAAGAAAGGTAGAGTGAGTCTGCAGCCCGAAACTAATGTATGCTTGTGGTTCAGGGGACAGTTTTACCTCTGCATCCCTTCATAGCTTTCCCCTGCTTGGGAATGTTTTGGAATCCCCCAACCTTGTGACCTTTCTATTTTCTTTTCTATGAATGACAGGAAACAAAATACTATAAGTAACTAAATATAGGAATGGCAGTATAAAATGTAAAGACTAGATATGTATGTAATTTTTCGTCATGGCCTAAAGGGGAATGAGTACGGTTCAAGGAGCCAATAGGACCCTTTTCTCACTCTTTGTGGTAAGAATAGAGCATTGCACCAGGATTTCACAAATTAGCCATTAGACCCGAAAGCTCAAGGGTTAATAAAGACAGCTCAAAAGAAAGTCCATTAACAGTTTAGATCAATACATTCATTATTTATTGTGCTATAATTAGAGGCAGGCAAAATCTGCTCTGTTTTCTAAAATGACGGAGGCTAAGGGCTCAAAGAGCGTTTTTAAACAAATTTCTACTCTCGCACTGTTTGATGTAACATGCCATGTCGAGGTCCAATGAAAGGCCACTCATAGAGAAACCCTTGATTGAAAGCTTTAATGGGTTCAGAGTTCATGTGCAAGCTCTGAGTCCGTAACGGGTGAGGAAATGGAGGGAGTGAATAAAGTGGGAGAGAGGACGGGATTAAAAAAAATAAGGCAGCAGATTGGGTAAGCAGGAGTGGAGTGTTAAATTTAGTGTGGAAGCGAGAGAGGTCAGACACGAGCATCCCCTTGCAAGGTCTGCCTGCAAATGTGTATCAAGTATGTCTGTCGGCAGAGTTCAGTGCGCTCTGACAACAGACGTAAGTTATGTTCAAAATTGACATTAGGTAGCCTAGAACCTGGAACCTGGAAGTCATATGTGCTGAGGTACAGCATGTCCCCAGCACACAAATGTCAATATCTCAGGATATTTCATCAATGTATCAAGCTAAAATACTGCACATCCAGGCTCCTACCAACATGACCACTTCAAGTCACTGACGTTGTCCTGGTAGTTGGAATAACCCTTTACGTACTCAATGTTTAATTTAGGATGGAGTAGATAAGGGTGCCAATATCTATATAGTAAATATATATTAATAACAGCTGATCTTTAATAATTAGACCATCATCAAACTTATCTGCCTTTTTATATTAATCCAAAACAACAATCAGATCCTTAAAAGAGCACTTTAATCACCATAACCAAACTTTAGTGGTTATAGTAGTTATGGTCCTAGTAGTTCGCTTGAATCCTCCTATAGTAAGTTGTCAAGTTGTTCTACACCAGCTTGACTTTTTAGAGAGTCTGCTGGACACCACTCTTTTCCTTTTATGGTGCTGGCCCATGGTTTTGATAATTATTTGGACTGAATGTGCAAGATCATCAAAATATGTATATGGCTAACTATAACAATAAGTGACACTGGACATAAATTGTGTAGAGTGCCAGTGCTCATGCATGGGTGTCTGTGCATGTGTGTTAATGTGTATGTTTTATAAATATGGTAATTTAGGCACACTCATGTGTTATTTTTTTGTATTCCCTACTAATGACTTTCTGCACATGCAAAATGTACACCATAATTCATTAGACTTAACTGATGGGGTTTTAGTTGCTTTCTTCAGCTTTTAGCTCCAGACTCTCTCTACTTGTGGTATTTTCGCAAGGAAGTATAATATGGTATTGAAAAAGTTTGCTCTTTATTATTTTATTCACCTTAAACTGAATTAATTTGGTTTAATACAAGGAGGAGTGAAAAAAACTCACAGAATGTTGGGGCTCGTGAGATCTGACTGCAATTGTTCATGTTAATGTCTCGTTTGCTGAAGTTTAGATCCCCCTTGCCTTAAATGAAAAGACATTAGAAACACAATGGATTTTAATCAGAGCTTCTTACAAATGAGGTCAATATTGGAGTACTGAGTTGTTTAAATATTTCACGAGTTGAAAACGCCTGGCATAATGCAGAGGTTTGGAAATGTATTCTTGCCCGCACAATGAATGCCGCTGGAAAATGTTAATTGGAAAGATAAAGGTCTTTTTAGCGTGTGCATGTCTGCGTTTGTTCTTCAAGGACCAGACACTCCAACCACGGCAGAAATTAGCAAGCAAATAAATCCGCCCAGATAGAGCACCTTCAAAGAGTACTACTTGGTACTTAACCTTGTCGTTTCCATTTGTGGTTTCTCTAGACTGTCATTGTGTCTTGCAAAGCTGTAGGTTATACATGATCATTTTCATTGTGCACAGGGCATGGTGCGACCTCTAGTCTTTAGTACCATGAGTGGCAGAGGTTACTTCCCTCTCTCTATACACACCACTGTGCTTATTATAGAGGTTTATTTCAACAGCTACATTGCAACATTTAAAGGGAAAACAGTATTTTTTTTTTTTTTGATATATTGCAAAACATGTTAATCTATGTAACATGTATGTAAAGGAGAATGTAGGTTCACCCTCTTTCCAATATGAGCTGCTTTCATTTCCACAACATTGGAGTGCCGAAGGTCGTCTACCCCGTCCTAAATATTTGACATAAAACAGTTGTTCTGTCTGACTGTTTTGAACACAGGCAACCAATTACCCTAGCTCGCTGCTTTTATTTATATGCAATGTCATTGGGAAGTCATCATAATGGAGAAGGGGAAAATAATATATCTGAAACTATATGGTGATTACCATTATTACTGTGTACAGTATCATAGTTTTCTGGCAACAAGAACGTCAGCTAACCAAAATATATTAAAATATATTTAATTCTATAGTATGGGATAGTGGAACAAGTGTATGGCCAGTTTAAGTTCCATGAACTGGGATATGTCACATCAACACCTATGGTCTGAATGAACTGGGTCACATTAATCCAGATCTCCATGTTTAATAAAAGGTTCTGAGACTATCCTCAACATTTTTTTTCCTGCTCTCCTCCACCTCCGCCATATTGTATCTCCTTACCTCATATGCTGTCTAAAGAATTGTTTGTAAAGTGTTCTGTTGTAACTTAAGACTCATTATGTGCATATGTGCCAATTAATGGCCATTTATTTTATACATTAATATATATGTATGTATTACCATAGCCACCATGTTTTCAGAGACGCAAATAATTTTGTCATATTTATGAAAATGCATGGGGGGCGCAGTTGCTGGTGACGCCACCTCCATGAAATAAGTTTTTGCATGTCGGGATGTCTGGTTTTAAATCATGATAACATCATGGGCTCGTGCAGCCTTCTCTTTGCCATAAGCCCATGGTAGACTGCACACCCCCAAGTTCAGATTGGGTATCACGTGCTTTAATCAAGCGAATCAGGAAGTGCTGCCAAGGCGTGCCAAAAACAAAGAACCGGACACACACAAAAACAACAACAAAAACCAAACATTTAGGAAGGGTGGAAAAAGCTACTGAATTCACGACTGTAAAAACAAAGGGAAAGAGATATAGTGTTTTAAACCCTCTCCCTGCAGAATTGTTACACGACTGACATGGGGTTGCTATGCCTACTGCACATGCCAACAGCCATGTACACCTCTCCATACAATGCAAGGAATCTTTTCTTAATGTTCTAATTAAAAAATACTGATACACAGCTGGGTATTCCATCATTTTAATTTACAACATATCCATCCAACAACTGACATTCAGGCATCCTTGCCAATGGAAACCCTAGTCAATCTACAATGAAATTTATTTTTTATATTATTATTATTATCGCCATTTATATAGCGCCAACAGATTCCGTAGCGCTTTACAATATTTTGAGAGGGGGGGATGTAACAATAAATAGGACAATTACAAGAAAACTTACAGGAACAATAGGTTGAAGAGGGCCCTGCTCAAATGAGCTTACAGACTATAGGAGGTGGGGTATTAGAAACATTAGGATAGGAAATATCAAGTAGGAGTGAAGCAGAGCTGGAGGAGAGAGCAAAGCACTGTCCCATAGGAGAGAGCAAGAGACAGGTATGTAAGACAGGTATGACACTCTGGGAGGCCATACGCTTTCCTGAAGAGATGGGTTTTTAGGCCCTTCTTAAATGATTGAAGACTAGGGGAGAGTCTGATGGCAGTAGGCAAGTTATTCCATAGGAGAGGAGCCGCCCGTGAGAGGTCCTGCAAGCGCGAGTTGGCCGTACGGGTGCGAGCAGCGGTCAGGAGGTGGTTGCGGGCAGAGCGGAGGGTACGAGGAGGGGCATACCTATGGATCAGTGAAGAGATATAAGAGGGGCTGGAATTGTTATATAGGTTAACCCTCTCTTTTGCCTTTTCAGAATACATTTCATAAATGGGAGCAGGGTGGAATTAAACGGTAGTTTATACCTCTTCCTGCAAAAATGTAATATTAATAATTAAAAGTCAACAATAAGTGTATGCATTGTCTTCAATTAATAAGAGACAATAGTAGTTCTGAATTGAAATTAATAGCCTGTATTAGTGCAGCTAACAGAGTCTTCAGAGTATTCAAATAAATGCTACCAGCTTCCTTGACTTAATAGGGAGGGTTTTAGGACCATTAGGGTAACAATGAAGTCTTTGTAAAGTAGAACAGAAATCACAACCTTTGCATTCCATCTGGGAATAAAGCCAATTTAGGAATATGCCAAGCTATACATAATCTTTACAAATCATAAATATTTAAGGTGCTGCTCAACTTCCATACATCTTGTGGGATGTGTCAGCCTGCGCTGTTCATTTATTGTTGCAAACATTCTGACACCCCTGCAATACTCGGAGCTGTCAAGATGCAGGAACACTGGAGGGGTTTATTTGAAAACCAAAATGTAGGCCAAAATATTCAAGTTGAAAAAATAGCTGAGAAGGAGAATTTTTCTAGTTCACCTGTCATAACCTTAATTGTGCTCACTACCAATCGCTGTTTAGTGAATACACGTTCAAGGAATGAGATTTAATGGTATTGAAATAATATGGCATACTGTGTGTGTAACTTCACTTTTGTGGATATTAAGGGACTTGCTTTCATTTTGCATTGTGTCATGGTATCATTTCACTGATAATAGATACTTTGGGAGCTTGGGAACAATACAGCAACTTTTGTTTTTTTGTGTTGCAATATGTTCTGCATCTCTGCACCAGTACTTATTTTTCTACCTTCTATTCAAATAAAGTCAAACTACATCCCAAGTCCCTTAAAAAAAAAAAAAAAAAAAAAAAAAAACAGTTTCAAGGTGCCCAATGGTTATGTAATGTTAAATGCAGTGCTTAATATTCTATGCTAAGTCCTACCCTCAAACTCACACTACTCCTGGGCGGTAGCATGGACTATAGTACACAATAGCCCCAACACATACAATAAAAATACAAAGAAAAAAAAAATACTTGCTCACTATCTGAAACCCCTATGCACGTTTAAATAACTAGAGATTTTTTTTAGTATCATTCCAATGGGCATTAATGGCTAAACTCATCTGCCATATCAAGGCAAAATCTCCATGCAGAGGCTGGAGACACTGAATGGCAGTGCTGCACAGTGTACCCCTAAAAAAGGGAGCAGGAGCAGGAAGAGATCCTTGGATAGCCCCAAAACATCTAAAGGGGAGACACCCAGAGGCGATTTAATTGCCATCCATTTTGTGAGTGCATTTCTGGCTGTGCAGTGTTTTAATTTGTTTTAATTGTATTACAGTATGAAAATATGTTGCCAATTCTGGTTTAACATGATCTGTTATATAACCAGAGAAGGAAGACATAAAAAGGGAAAATTGGCACAAAATACACAGACTGGAAGAAAACTGTCAGCTGTTTCAACTTAGAATTTGTCATTTATGTGTCAATGCACAACAGTCTCTTTCTTGTGAATACATCTCAAAAGAAAAACAAAGAAGCATCATATGTAATGTCTAGTAGAATTGTGAGATACTTTGCTCCCCAGATTTTGTAATAGACACCTGGTTGATTAGAAAATGTGACCAGGTTAATTTTGTTATCATTTACGGCAATTCTCCCTTCTTCCTTCTGTACCCCCATCATGCTGTTTATAGTTAGTCTTAACAATCCCCAGCTCCTCAGCTCCTCAGCCATTTATTTTAGCTTTTGAAACATCTAAAATAAAGAATGGTGTAATTATTACAAATGCTAAATTACAGATACTTACAGAAATGTTCTTGTGATTTTACTGGCCTTCACATGACATGCACATAGTCATTCTTTTGGCATATCCTAAACCTATCCCAAAATCCCATAAAAACACAGACATATTTTTGGCTGAAAATGTATCACAGCTTTAACTGTTTTTTAATCATAAAACCAAAACAAATAAAGGTCATTGTCAAACAAACACCTAACATAGCATACTAAAACCGCACCAACCCCTTTTATACAACTATACCCACAGCCAATGACCCAACCACAAATAATAGCAATGAAACCATATTAACGGCATATTAATAGCAATGCAACCAACATTAATACAAATAACATAACCACTTAACATAGCTATCAAGGGATATATCTAGGTTCTGAGCCACCGATGAGCTGGAACCTACCAAAACCAACTACGGACATAACTATTCATCCTGAACATAAACTACCCCATGTACCAAGTCTACTTACCCCCTAATTTTCCTATCTATCCCCCGCAGCCATCACCAAATAGGAGAAAGAGGACTTCCAACATCCCTACACCAACCTTAAAAAAAATTAGGGAGGGTGGGACAGCATCAGGTAGGTGAGAGTTAATTAAAATGGCTCATAACCTAAAATGTCCGCATTTTATGTTTACCAAAAACCCAGCCCCCACTGACACATCCTCCAATTAAAACCTTTAAATATTCCTATGCCTGCCTCCTAGCTATGTCAAGGCCCATTCCACTATGCCTTGCTGTTCCATGGGCGTCAAAATAAATAAAAAGTTTAAGTTATGCTTGTCCCTATTTATCTTCTAAATAGGGACAATTGGGAGGTATGCCCTAGTAAAGACAGGTACTACGTAAAAATCGAACAACAGGGTCAGAATCAGAAAATCAGGGAGAATGCAGGTCAGAGAAAATCTGCTTTGATCTATAACTATTTGCTACTGCTACATATAAAGGAAGTGCAGAATTATTAGGCAAATTAGTATTTTGACCACATCATCCTCTTTATGCATGTTATCTTACTCCAAGCTGTATAGGCTCGAAAGCCTACTACCAATTAAGCATATTAGGTGATGTGCATCTCTGTAATGAGAAGGGGTGTGGTCTAATGACATCAATACCCTATATCAGGTGTGCATAATTATTAGGCAACTTCCTTTCCTTTGGCAAAATGGGTCAAAAGAAGGACTTGACAGGCTCAGAAAAGTCAAAAATAGTGAGATATCTTGCAGAGGGATGCAGCACTCTTAAAATTGCAAAGCTTCTGAAGTGTGATCATCGAACAATCAAGCGTTTCATTCAAAATAGTCAACAGGGTCGCAAGAAGCGTGTGGAGAAACCAAGGTGCAAAATAACTGCCCATGAACTGAGAAAAGTCAAGCGTGCAGCTGCCAAGATGCCACTTGCCACCAGTTTGGCCATAATTCAGAGCTGCAACATCACTGGAGTGCCCAAAAGCACAAGGTGTGCAAAACTCAGAGACATGGCCAAGGTAAGAAAGGCTGAAAGACGACCACCACTGAACAAGACACACAAGCTGAAACGTCAAGACTGGGCCAAGAAATATCTCAAGACTGATTTTTCTAAGGTTTTATGGACTGATGAAATGAGAGTGAGTCTTGATGGGTCAGATGGATGGGCCCGTGGCTGGATTGGTAAAGGGCAGAGAGCTCCAGTCCGACTCAGACGCCAGCAAGGTGGAGGTGGAGTACTGGTTTGGGCTGGTATCATCAAAAATGAGCTTGTGGGGCCTTTTCGGGTTGAGGATGGAGTCAAGCTCAACTCCCAGTCCTACTGCCAGTTTCTGGAAGACACCTTCTTCAAGCAGTGGTACAGGAAGAAGTCTGCATCCTTCAAGAAAAACATGATTTTCATGCAGGACAATGCTCCATCACACGCGTCCAAGTACTCCACAGCGTGGCTGGCAAGAAAGGGTATAAAAGAAGAAAATCTAATGACATGGCCTCCTTGTTCACCTGATCTGAACCCCATTGAGAACCTGTGGTCCATCATCAAATGTGAGATTTACAAGGAGGGAAAACAGTACACCTCTCTGAACAGTGTCTGGGAGGCTGTGGTTGCTGCTGCACGCAATGTTGATGGTGAACAGATCAAAACACTGACAGAATCCATGGATGGCAGGCTTTTGAGTGTCCTTGCAAAGAATGGTGGCTATATTGGTCACTGATTTGTTTTTGTTATGTTTTTGAATGTCAGAAATATATATTTGTGAATGTTGAGATGTTATATTGGTTTCATTGGTAAAAATAAATAATTGAAATGGGTATATATTTGTTTTTTGTTAAGTTGCCTAATAATTATGCACAGTAATAGTCACCTGCACACACAGATATCCCCCTAAAATAGCTATAACTAAAAACAAACTAAAAACTACTTCCAAAAATATTCAGCTTTGATATTAATGAGTTTTTTGGGTTCATTGAGAACATGGTTGTTGTTCAATAATAAAATTAATCCTCAAAAATACAACTTGCCTAATAATTCTGCACTCCCTGTACTGTTCAGTCTGAAAAACACTCATTATATTATGTATGATGAATGATGTGTTTACTCAAATATGACGCATTATTAACAGTTTTTTGGATAATCTCATGGACATGCTAAATTCAACTATGCATTAAAAAGGAATTTGTGCTTTGTACATTATACATCTGCGCATTAAGTTTTTATTTGAAATGCATATAAAGAAAATTTAATAGTTTTATAGTACCTAACTTTTTTTTATAGTTTTATAGTACCTAACTTTTATCTGATTGGTTGATTTTCTGTGCTGCTGTGGAGTTCTAGTAAAGAGAGACTTAAGCAAATACTCGCCTCCTGTCATTAATAAAATTAAGATTATAGTTACACTAAAGCTAGCATAATCTACAATTTTATAACATGACAGGAAGCTTCGTATTTGCTGTTTCAACGCTCAGTTCACCAATCCAACGCTGTTTGTGTCGCTGGTACCTATTCCAGGGAAATCAGAGTAATCCTAATGGACATTCCAAGAACACTAAATGACAGTAGACTGATCAAAGAAGATGCCAGCCGACGAAGCATCTCAAATACGGAAAAAAACACCACCCGCTGGTAAATCCATTGTACCTGGTGTTGCCACCACTGGCAAGCTGACCTATCAGCCATATTCCTGTAGTTGTATAATATCGAAAGTCAATTTCCGACTTCGGGTCGCGAGACGAAACTGCCACCACGTCTCAACTCATGATCCGTAAGGCGGCTACTCTGACCGTGCCAGGGTCATTCGGTGATGCGGCTTTGCAGGTAGATATCCAATCTCAAGGAATGCGCCTAAGTCCACCACCAAAAATGCAATAGAAACCGAGGAGGATCTTTCGTTCCTTCCTGTCCTACCCGGTGGGATGTTTCATCCGAGAATAAAATCATAATGCAGGCACAAGTGTGGCCGTATTCTAAGCAATTCCAATATTCCAAATGGACTGAGTAATCCTCGGGCGCAGTAGAGAAAGGACTCCAAAGGACGTCCATTCAGGGTTCCGAACTGAACTTGTGTGGAGGAACGGTGGTCAACTATTCCGGGCATGGTGAATCCCAGAAATCTTCAAAGGAATGGGAAATGCCAACCGGAACGCAGATTTCCATCCAGAAAATGCTCTCGTCCAAGAGTGAAAGATGTCTGTAGGAGTCAGGGCACACCAGGTATCTCCATAAAGTCTCGTAGGTCTCCTTGACGGTAGTTGAAAAGAAGGTGGCGCGAATCCAACAAAACGGCTCCCGTGAGGGATAACAGAGTATAGACGGAGGATCCACCATCTCCGAAGCATGTCCACCAGGTATGCGCTCCGAGGAGACGGGGCAGTCCTGCCATCTTATCCCAAGATCGTAATGACGGGGGAAGTCAAGACAACCAGGTTTCCAGTCTTACCATGTGATCCATACATATGGTTTACCTTCAGACCAGGTAATAGGCCTTCCTTAATATTGTTACCCGAGCAAGGCAGTGCCCGATTGCTCCATGAAGGTCTCTGTATCTCCTGACATCTTGACATGGGAGAAAACTGTCTGCGCAGTTTGTTCGTACTGGCCTGGACATGCAAAACAGAAATTAATACTCTGTATTATATGGTGCAGAATATAGCAAAAACCTGCACTCTCGTAGTACCGGAGGACCATCCG
This sequence comes from Pelobates fuscus, assembly GCF_036172605.1. Taxonomy (NCBI): domain Eukaryota; kingdom Metazoa; phylum Chordata; class Amphibia; order Anura; family Pelobatidae; genus Pelobates; species Pelobates fuscus. Next base: position 291,477,158 of record NC_086319.1, on the reverse strand, counting down.
TTAGCCGTACCATCTCCCGGAGTGTGTGTAAACAAGTGGGAGTCTCCCCCGTCATACCTCTGTTAGTATTTCTCGCGTGTGTCACAGCGGTCCGGATCCAGTAGACCCATTACAGGAGATAGAATAGAGGGATCCAGTCTAAATACGTATAACTTGCATGACCAGGCAGTCCTCTAGAACGAAATCAGTAGCAGGGATGTCAGCTCTAATTGAATGTAGGAGGGACGTCTATGTTGTCATCAATGTCTTGCACAGGTACAAGCCCGTGTGATGAACAATTGGCCGGTACTGTAGAGCATCGTGTGAGAGAGCCGCGCTCTCTACTAGTGTGATCGCATACCGTGATAGCAGTGTGTGTGTATGAATGCAGTGTGTGCGTATGAATGCAGTGTGTGTATGAGTGCAGTGTGTGAATGAATGCAGTGTGTGTATGAATGCAGTGTGTGTATGATTACAATGTGTGTGTGTATGAGTGCAGTGTGTGTATGAGTGCAGTGTGTGTATGAATGCAGTGTGTGTGTGTGTTGCAGAGCCTTGGTGAGGGGTGGGCAATTTTCTTCTTCTTATTTTTTTATTATTTTAATAATTATTTGTTATTGTTATTTTTTGTTTTATTTAATTATTAGTATTATTATTTTTTAATTAATATTTTATTGTTATTTATATATTTTTTTTCATCCCCCCTCCCTGCTTGATACATGGCAGGGAGGGGGGCTCTATTCTTCCCCGGATGGTCTGGTGGCATTGGTAGTTCAGTGGGGGGAGGAGGGGGGCTGGCTGAGAGTTTACTTACCTCTCCTGCAGCTCCTGTCAGCTCCCTTCTCCTCCGCGCCGGTCCGTTCAGCACCTCTGCCAACTCACACTGTAAGTCTCGCGAGAGCCGCACTATGACCCCGCGGCTCTCGCGAGACTTACACTGGGAGCTGACTGAGGTGCTGAACGGACCGGTGCGGAGGAGAAGGGAGCTGACAGGAGCTGCAGGAGAGGTAAGTAACCGCTCTGCAGCCCCCACAGCCCCCTGTCTGTATTATGGCAATGTAAATTGCCATAATACAGACACTGACTCGAGTATAAGCCGAGTTGGGGGTTTTCAGCACAAAAAAGGCTTATACTCGAGTATATACGGTAACTATGACTAAATTCCACAAGTGCAATCTACAAAATAGAATCTAAAATACTGTATATAAGCAATAAAATCCCAAAGCCACCCATTCTAAGCAGGAGGTAGTGGTACTCTGACCTGTACTATCTGCAGAGCAGCAAAGAAAGAGGAAATGATGCATGGGGAGGGGAGTTTTATAGTACCTAACTTTTTTTCTGATTGGTTGTTTTTCTGTGCTGCTGTGGAGTTCTAGTAAAGAGAGACTTAAGCAAATATGAAGCCTCCTGTCATGTTATAAAATTGAGGTCAACAGATGTAAAAAAGAAAAAGATAGCACCTATTTGTAATTGCCCTCAATAAATCAGACCCATGTGACATATTTTGACTATAATGTAATATAATAAATAAGAGGTTGCTTGGCACAGCTGGGTGCCAATTTGTTAGTCACTTCTGACTGCAGTTATTTGTTTTGTTATTTAACAAAATAAAAATGTTATATTGCTAACTTTGGTGTTTCAAACCAATGCGTACTTTCCATTCATTCATAATTCTCAAATGATTCATACTTACTTAACAGAAATGCTGAAGAGTTAAAAATGTTCACAATTTCTATATCCTACATCAAGGTGCAGCTGCCCCAGCCCTAGTTATTCCTGGGGGGCCCAAAGCAACTGCCCCATTTGCCCTCTATCCACAACAATTTATTTTATGATCACTGATCCTAAAATAAATTGTTGCGGGTAGCGGTCCTGCACACTGAGCCCCCTTCCTTCAGCCAGCAGGGACAAATGGACTCCCTAATGGTCCAGTGTTCTGCTGGGGCTGCTGCACTCCCACGTGGTTCCGGTGCACTATGAGTGTCAGAGCACAGGCGCCAGTTTCCCAGCCTGCGCTCTGACATCATCACAGGAACCGTGAGGGAGTGCGGCAGCCCCAGCAGCACACTGGACAATTAGGGAGTCCATTTGTCCCTGCTGACTGAAGGAAGGGGGCTCGACCCCCCTCCGCTTCTAACCCCTCAGTGTGCAGGCCCCCTACCCGCAACAATTTATTGGCACTGTGCTAAAATAGGATTGTGATGTCCCTTAGTGTGCCGGTCCTATTTTTTTTTAAATTGAGGTGTGTATGTTGCCGTATTCTGCTTGTGTTAATTGTACTGCAGTTGCTTGGTATCATTGTGCGTATATGAGCTATTGTATTGTATATGTTCATGATCAGTTTGTGGTATCGTGTATGATACCTATGAATGTGGGCTGTGTATGGGGGCTGCTTGTAGAATTGTGTGTGTAGATGGATATGTTAGATTGTGTGTTTGGTGGTATGTGTGTGACTGTTTGGGGTATTGCATGTGAGAGGCTGTATGTGGGGTAGTGTGCATGTATGTGGATTGTTAGTGGTGTTACGTTTGTGTGGATTGTGTGTATGTTTGTGTGTGAAATGTTCATATTATGTGTATGAGGGGAGTGTTATTGTGCATTTCTCTGTATATATAGCAATGTGGGTGGCTTCCCTGTGTTCCAGTTGGGACCAGGCTGGTCAAGTACTGTTCAAGGACAGAAGCCGCAATAGCAGCTGTGGGCTGTTCTACTACAGTGCAGATTCCCATTCCCAAGTGCTGGGACCTGACCTGACTTACCTCCGCCCACATGAAAATGGCACCAACATACGTGCAATGTCACGTCATAGACATGCACGCATGTTTTGGGGTCAGAGGTCAGAGACAATCAATTACAGCCTAAAGAGAGTTATTTAAACCCAAATTACCTTTTTATCAGTGCCCTGTTGTGGTTTCCACTAGCTGGTTATCCGAGAGTGTGTTCCTGATTGCGTTTTTTCTGGTATTTGACTTTGGCTTCGTTTTGACTTCCCTAATTTCTGGTATCCTTGACTTCTGGCTTTCCTCATTGTTGTGTCTCTTTCTGTGTCCTTGACCTCGGCAAGTATTTTGACTATTCTCAGGTACGGTCATTCTAAGGTCCAGTTAGACGTTATCCTTAGTCCTAGGTGTGATACTATTCTGCATGCTGGATCAACTATAATCCTGACATGGAGACTGGGTGAGCGTCTAACGGAGAAGAGAAGGGAGTTCCACAGGAACAGTGCAGCCCAAGAGAAATCTTGAATGCGAGCATCAGAGGTGGGAATATGAACAGAGCATAGACGCAGGTCTTTGGCAGAGCGTAGGGGCCAAGACGGGACATACTTGTGTATTACGGAGGATAGATAGGTGTGACCTGAAAGCAAGAACCAGAATTTTATATTAAGCCCTATATCTTACGGGAAGCCAATGCAGGGACTGACAAAGGGGTGAGGCATGGGAGGTACGGGCGGACAAGAAGATGCCGCCGCATTCATTAAAGACTGCAATGGGGCAAGTTGGGAGCACGTAAGACCACTGAAAAGCGGATTGCAGTAGTCAAGGCGAGAGAGAACAGTGGCATGGACCAGCACCGTAGCCACATCTGGCGTTAGGTAGGGGCGGATGCGCACAATGTTTGTGACAAAGGAGTGGCAGGATTTGGCAATTGACTGGACATGAAGGGTGAAGGAGAGGTCGGAGTCAAAAAGAACACCTAGGCAGCGAGCCTGCGTGGTGTAGCTGATGGTAGCACCATTAACGTGGAGGGAGACAGAGACGGGAGTAGCAACACTTGGGGGAAGAAAGACCAAAAGTTCTGTTTTGGACAAGTTGATTTTAATGAAGTGGGCAGCCATCCAGTTAGAAATATCAGAGAGTCAGTCAGAGACACTAGTCAAGAGGGGTGGGGAGGACAGATAGATTTGCGTGTCATCTGCATAGAAGTGATATTGGAATCCAAATGAGCTGATGAGTTTACCAAGGGATGCAGTGTAGACCAAGAATAGTAGGGGACAAAGGAATGAACACCATAAGAGAGAGGTTGGGAGGAAGAGGCTGAGCCAGAGAGAGAAACACTAAAATAGTGCTAGGTGAGGTATGAGAAGCACCAGGAGAGAGCTTCACCACCTTTTCATATTAGCAGATATCTGAAGTTTCAATGTGATTCCTGATAGGCCGGAGCCTGTTTGGCTCTAGCAGCCTTGAGTGCCGTGCGAAGACACCACGAGTACTGTGCATGGCACACGTGCCATAGATTGCCTACCCCTGCTCTATAGTCTCCCCACACTTCTCTATTATAACCAGACAGCATGCAGCCAACATTTAATCTTATTACTAGACTTTTCACTACATCTGCTCCTTTACTCATATCCCATCCACACACCCCTTCAACTTACTTTAAAATCTCCACTATATCTTGTGTCCATTTTCTAACACCCTACACACACTTTCAACTTTCTTAATATCCCCCCTCCATTCCCTCATTCTGCCTCTCTCTCTCTATATATATATATATATATATATACCCTCCATTCCCAATTGTATAACCATTCTCTCCCTACCTGCTCTGGTGGTAGTTTGGCTAAGTGGCGTGGGACTGGTAGTCCTTGCAAAGAGCTCAATGCGGTTTGGTCCCACCTGCAGGTAGGAGGGAGAAGTGATAGTCTATCCCTGCTCTATAATGCAGCCCAGACACGGGAGTGGACTTTTTTACATTTATTCAATAAAGTACCCACTTCAGGTAATCCTGTATGGGAGGGGGCAAGTTATTAGTATTATGTTATTATTTATATAGCGCCAACAAATTCTGCAGCGCCCATGGGCCCAAGCAAATGCTTGCCCAGGGTCCAACCAAGTATTAAAGACGGCCCTGCCTATATCTTGCAATATACCCAAGAGTGCCTGACGTATTAACATAAAAGCAGAAATACCACTTTGCCACTGACAGCATTTCTGACAAAATAGATTCATAAAAATGCTCAGAAGCGCAGGATTGAATTTTTAGCAATACAACGTCCAACAAATGCCACCAGAATCTAAAAATAATCTGTTATGTGGAGATAATCAAGACTTTCAAGACTTTTGCAAGAAACCTTACAGTGTAGTCAGCCTGCTATAGGCATTCTCCTTCCATATGGCTGTTAGAATGCAGCTAAGAAGTGTTAAAACCACCATCTAGCCCCCCTGGGCCCATCATGCCTTTATAAATATATCAAAATCTTACTTTATTCAAGCCAGAAGATGTAACTCTGCATGCTGTTAGACTCAGAAAAAAACAAGCTGTCTGCTGACATCACCAGAAGTTGTAGTCTGATCCAATCACAATGCTTCCCCATAGGATTGGCTGAGACTGACAAAGAGGCAGAGCCAGCATGATTCAAACACAGCCCTAGCCCTGACCAATCAGCAGGGCTGCCATCAGAAATTTTGGGGCCCCTGACACAGCTCAAGGTCTGGGCCCCCCGGCGCCTGCACCCGAGTCTCCCCCCCCCCTCGTGTCCGCCCACAGGGATGCAGTGTCTGCAGGGCCGGTGCAAGGATTTTTGCCGCCCTAGGCAAAAGTAAAGTTTGCCGCCCCCCCATGTGACATCACAGTGCCCCACCCATATGATCTGCCATGTTAACTAACACAGTGCTGCAGTGCCGCCGTGTTTACAATAAAAGGCTTGCAGGGACAGGCTATAGACACCAGAACCACTACATTAAGCTGCAGTGGTTCTGGGGACTATAGTGTCCCTTTAATGTGAGGTAAATTAAAGATTAGTGCCACGAATAATATACTAGATTGCCTACTTACAACCAGATGAGGATGATGATGGGCTTCAGCTGCCGTCTGGCTCCACTGGTCTGGTGTAGAACAGGCTCTCTGGAGGCGGTTTGTAACTGTGGTCACAAAAATCAATGTTCTGGGAGAACGAGAAGCAGCTCCATTTTTTGAGGGCCCTTTACACAGCTCAAGGTCTGGGTCCCAGGGTCCACCTTCATGTTCCACCAATGAGTTTGTTCACAGGGGTGTGTGTGTGTGTGGGGGGGGGGGGGGGTGTCCTGATGTGTGTAAGGAATGCATTGTGTGAATCTGTGTTTGTATGTGTAAGGGCTGCAAGGTGAGTTTGTGTATGTATGGGATGCAGTGTGTGTGTCTGTAAGGGATGCACTGAGTGTGTGGAAGGGGTGCATTGTGTGTTGCTGTGTGTAAGGGATGCATTGCTTGTGTATGTGTGTCTGTGTGTAATGCATTGTGTGTTTTTCTGTGTGCAAGGGGTGCATTGTGTGTGTGTGTGTGATGGATGTCAATCTCTCCCCCTACCCCGTCAATTTCCTTCTTCCCCCCCCTCCAATTTCCTTCTTCTCCCCCTCCCTCTCATTCCATCTTCTCCCCCTCCCTCTCATTTCCTTCTTCTCCCCCTCCCTCTCATTTCCTTCTTCTCCCCTCCCTCTCATTTCCTTCTTCTCCCCCTCCCTCTCATTTCCTTCTCCCCCTCCCTCTCATTGCCTTCTCCCCCCCCCCTACAATTTCCTTCCTTCTCCCCCCTCAAATTTCCTTCCTTCTCCCCCCCTCCAATTTCCTTCCTTCTCCCCCCTCCAATTTCCTTCCTTTTCCCCCCTCCAATTTCCTTCCTTCTCCCCCCTCCAATTTCCTTCCTTCTCCCCCTCCAATTTCCTTCCTTCTCCCCCCTCCAATTTCCTTCCTTCTCCCCCCTCCAATTTCCTTCCTTCTCCCCCTCCAATTTCCTTCCTCGCTCCCCCCTCCAATTTCCTTCCTCCCTCCCCCCTCCAATTTCCTTCCTCCCCTCCTCAAATTTCCTTCCTCTCCCCCCTCAAATTTCCTTCCTCTCCCCCCTCAAATTTCCTTCCTCTCCCCCTCCCTCAAATTTCCTTCCTCCCCCCCACAAATTTCCTCCCTTCCTCTCCCCCCTCAAATGTCCTCCCTTCCTCTCCCCCCTCAAATGTCCTCCCTTCCTCTCCCCCTCCCTCAAATTTCCTCCCTTCCTCTCCCCCTCCCTCAAATTTCCTCCCTTCCTCTCCCCCTCCCTCAAATTTCCTCCCTTCCTCTCCCCCCTCCCTCAAAATTCCTCCCTTCCTCTCCCCCCTCCCTCAAATTTCCTCCCTTCCTCTCCCCCCTCCCTCAAATTTCCTCCCTTCCTTTCCCCCCTCAAATTCCTACCTCTCCCTCCCCTCCCTCAAATTTCCTTCCTCTCCCCCCAAATTTCCTTCCTCTCCCCCCCAAATTTCCTTCCTCTCCCCCCCAAATTTCCTACCTTCCTCTCCCCCCCAAATTTCCTTCCTCTCCCCCCATCAAATTTCCTCCCTTCCTCTCCCCCCCAAATTTCCTCCCTCCCTCTCCCCCCACTCCTCAAATTTCCTCCCTTCCCTCCCTCTCCCCCCACTCATTCAAATTTCCTCCCTCTCCCCCCCCTACTCCCTCAAATTTCCTCTCTTCCCTCCCTCTCCCCCCACTCATTCATATTTCCTCCCTCCCCCCTCCCTCTCCCCCCACTCATTCATATTTCCTCCCTCCCCCTCCCTCAAATTTCCTGCCTTCTCTCTCCCCCCCACTCATTCAAATCCCCCCCACCCCCACCCACTCAAATTTCCTCCCTTCCCTCGCTCTCCCCCCCACTCATTCATATTTCCTCCCTCCCCTCCTCCCTCAAATTTCCTGCCTTCCCTCTCCCCCCACTCATTCAAATTCCCCCACCCCCACCCACTCAAATTTCCTGACACCCGGTGACCCGGCGGGCGCGCGAGGGAGCACTCTCCTCTGAGTGCTTCCTCTTCAGCTCCCTCGCGCGCCGCGTACTGATGCCGGAGCCGGAAGATGACGTCATCTTCCGGCTCCGGCATCAGTACGGTGCGCGAGGGAGCTGAAGAGGAAGCACTCAGAGGAGAGTGCTCCCTCGCGCGCCCGCCGGGTGTCAGCAGGGCCAGCCTCTGGGGGGCCCTGAGGTGACCGGCTGCTGGGCCCCCCAGGAGAAGAGGCTGGCCCAGTGGGAACATACCGGGGTCGCAGGGCCCCCTGCGACCCGGTATGTTCTCACTGAATGTGGGGCCCGGACGACCTGAGCAGTCCGGGCCCCCCAGGACCGCCGGGCCCATGACAACCGTTGCGGTTGTCATGCCCTGATGGCGGCCCTGCCAATCAGCATCCCCTCATAGAGTTGAATTGAATCAATGCATATCTATGAGGAAAGTTCAGTGTCTGCATGCAGAGGGAGGAGACACTGAATGTTTGGATGCATTTTAGGCAGCCATGACCCAGGAAGGATCTCTAACAGCCATCTGAGGAGTGGCCAGTGAAGTTATCACTAGGCTGTAATGTAAACACTGCATTTTCTCTGAAAAGACAGTGTTTACAGCAAAAAGCCTGAAGGTAATGATTCTACTCACCAGAACAAATTCAATAAGCTGTAGTTGTTCTGGTGACTATAGTGTCCCTTTAAGTTACACATGTTGCTCTTGGAGGCTGGGTGACATTTTATAACTGAATCCTGACAAATACTAAAAAAAGTCATGCAAGTAAAGGTTTATGGGTCAGATTTTGCAATGCAAAGCAAAAGGTAAGTGGAATATACTCAATTGTCTTATTTCTATGCTGTTATGCATTTAACCCCTTAAGGACCAAACTTCTGTAATAAAAGGGAAAGCATCTGTTAAGTATTGTTTATACCAACAACAATTGGGGTTAAAAATAACACCTAATATTGTTTACCAAATAAAGTATAACATTTTAGAAAATTGTAGATTATGCTAGCGCAGTGTACCTATAATCTTAATTTTATTAAGGACAGGAGGCGAGTATTTTGCATAATCTTTCTTTACTAAAACTCCAGCAGCACAGGTTTAACAATAAAGTTTAGTGAAAAAAAACATTGCCATAGGGTATAAAAGGCCCTTCCTCTTGCATCATTTCCTCTTTCTTTGGTGCGAGATAATCATAAACATATCCTGCTATTACAATAAATAATGATAACGACGAAGAATCAGACTGTAAATGATCCAAATCCCGACTGGAAGATTGTCGTAGAGTTCAAAGACGATCCCATATATTGATCCATGAAGAAGAATCAAACTGAAAAGAAACAAAAGATGTGAAAGGGATTTGGAAATGAACTGTTTGTCCTCATTATTAGCATAATCAATATTACTGTTTATAAAACGCCAGTTTATTCCGTAGTACTTTACGTAAAAGGAATTTATCAGATGAGACAAGAATATTTTAACCGAAATAGGTAGCTATGAGAGACATTAATATAGTCAAATTGTATGTATTAGGAAATCATAACAGATGGCAGTCGTAATTTCAAGATGTGATATGAAATAAACCACATAATAAAGAGATAACCACACCCCCTGAATTCAAATCTTTTATTGAAGTACAACCCAAGGAATGATAATTAGGGAGGGAAAAAGCAGGGTGGGAAAATACTCGCCTCCTGTCCTTAATAAAATTAAGATTATAGGTACACTGCGCTAGCATAATCTACAATTTTATAACAGGACAGGAGGCTTCATATTTTGCATTTTTGACGCTATGGAACAACACAGGATGTGTGAAGAGTCCGAGGAAGTAGAACACCCTGAAATTCTCTTCTCGTGACTCGGCCAATGAACATCGGCGAAGGAAGATGCGTCGTGGATGGCTAAGACGCATCCATGACTCGAATGACTGATAACCAATCGATCACCGCAACCATATGAGCAATGGTCAACGTGCCCACTCGGTAAGGTGGTGGCCATAACTGGTGTGAAAGGTATAGCATACAAAGGGAGAGAGAGAGGCTGTCTCGATTGTGAGATTCCTCGAGGGTTAGTTGGAGTGAATATCCAAATCCCTAGGACAAACCCGTAGGAATAGAGAGAACCACAACTAAGACCCATAACCGAGTGTATTCCGATACTGGTTCTGGAGCGTATGACGCCTCACAGCATACGAAAAGTCCTGTCGTGGAGTATGAGCCGCCAAAGTCTCCGATGGTATCTTGTGGGTTGTCCGTAAAATGGGAGACAGCGGAAGGGCAGTGGATAGCCCAGAATGGAGTCAATAGGATCGGGAGCCTCTTCAATTCTGCTGTAGTGGCGAGGTGCGTGTCACCCAGATCTCCGTGATGCGATGGTGACCAAGGAGTCCCATTGTCACGAAACCCAGTTCATGATATAGGTAATCTTCTGAGGGAACCCTAGTCATAGCCTTGCGTGTAATTTAGAAATGGTAAATGTCCTCCGATATTATTAGAGTCCGATACCAGACTCTGTCCAGGTGTTTTGTGTAGTCGGTTGCCGAGATATTGTCCAAATGTAGGAGAATACAACGATCGGATCTGTCCCAGGCTAGCTGTAGTTTGTCGGTAATCTCGACGCCGGCCGTCTCTTCTCCAGATCATGGTTCTCTGGTAGGGGTATGTGCAGCGAGCCTTCCAGCCCTAGAGACTGATTGTCGATTACGTGTGTAGTAAGTAACGTCTTGTAGTCTAGATAGGTGAGGTAGTGGATTCCCTTGTGGCAAAGGGCGCCATGACCGGTTATAAAAGTTTCTTGGGTACCATGGGTCGTACCTTAATGATAGACATGTGAATTGATTTGTTTGGTCCCGTCGATGAAAAAACAAAATGGACAAATGGGTCCCTGGTGTGACTATCCTGGACGGGTATGTGTCCGTCCAATCCTAATTATTGAACCCACCTAGGTGTGGGGAAGCTGTAGGATGGTGCCAGAATGGTAGTCTCCCGACTACTGTGAGCATAAAATTAACCCCGAGTTAATCAGTGACGTCTGGAGCGAATGCCCAGCGCTTCTTGGAAATAAGTAAGTTTCCTCATATGTGAGATTTGTGGTCCTCCAGTACCCGTAGAGGGGTGGTATTGGAAGATGTGGACTTCGACCCCCAATGGTCGACCAGGTATCCAGATTAAGCATTAGTTCATGGAGCTAAGTTACCCTACTGGGACGTTCAGCCCAGGAGTATAGAGGAATCCTATGTCCTATCCTTCGGCCATCCGGAGTAATCTAACCTACCTACTCGAGTAGAGGTAGCTTCCTTATTTCATTACAAGGTAGACCGCTGCCCATGGTTACACCATGAGAGCGTTGAAACCGGAGAAATGTAAGAGTATAGCTGTTTCTCAGTAATATGCTGTTGTTGGGGTGAAGTGAGTGAGGGCGTGCGACCCGGAGTCGAACACACAGTCTCCTTTTCCTCGGTTTTGTGGCTACAATTGTATGGATCGTGGATGAAGGCCTGGCAACCCCCATTTCGTCGATCTCTGTGTGTTGACTGACCGTGCAGCGGTCAAATCCGTGGAGTCTCCGGAGATTTCCTTAATATGTTGTTTGGATAACTTTCCGGCACATCGAGGTTCCCAGGCTTGATGTAATTATTTGGAGGGTCCGTGATGGAATACTTGCACTTGTCGTTTGTATATAGGTGCTTGGCCCCGGGCCTAGTAGCTCATGAATTCATAGGCAGATGGGGTACCATGGTTCACAGTCTCTGCAAGACCCTGACCCAGCCTATTGGGGATTGTTGTCTGCATTGAGGTTGCCACTGCAATTAACCTAGGCTGAAAGTCTTGAGTGAGAGGTCGTCTGTTGACCTTTCCGTCTGTTGAGTATATATATCTATATATATGGACTAGGTACATGTGTAAATGTGTTAGGACACCTAGAGCACCTCCGGCCATAGTTCCATGTGGAATGCGCATCTGCGAGTGGGGGAATAACCCCAGTAGTAAAGGGGTTCATCCCAATAATAAAGTGCACAGAAGTCCGCAGACGAGTGTTGGAGCCTGATTACTGCAAAATTTTCCCCCTTCCCCAGTGAGGAGTATGTGGATCACCCTAGTCGTATTGTGGGTACCATGCATAGAGTCATATATACATATGATATAGCAGGGGGTGAGCCTGCGTGCACTTTGACTCTTAATTGTATAGCAGGGGATGAGCCTGCTTGCACTGTGACTCTTAATTGTATAGCAGGGGATGAGCCTGCTTGCACTGTGACTCTTAATGATGTAGCAGGGGATAAGCCTGCTTGCACTGTGACTCTTAATTGTATAGCAGGGGATGAGCCTGCTTGCACTGTGACTCTTAATTGTATAGCAGGGGATGAGCCTGCTTGCACTGTGACTCTTAATGATGTAGCAGGGGATAAGCCTGCTTGCACTGTGACTCTTAATGATATAGCAGGGGATGAGCCTGCTTGTACTGTGACTCTTAATTGTATAGCAGGGGATGAGCCTGCTTGCACTGTGACACTTGAGCCTGTGGGGGTCGCCTCCTATAAAGGGGTCACCCCAATAAAAAAGTGCACAGTAATCCATTGGTGAATGCACATCTTTGAGTGTGGGGGTCACCCCAGTAGTAAGGGGGGTCGCCCCAATAATAAAGTGCACAGAAAATAACGTTTGGATAGTTTTATTCTGGGGACTTCTCTAAGGAAGTCAGTGTCTTCCGTTTCAGTGGCCGTCGCGGTGTCGGTGTCTGTTTTCGGGATCTGCACCAGTGGCAATAGCCTTCTCCACTGAGGCAGCCACCGCCGAATTTATCATTGACTGGAAGTCAGATGGTGGTGATTGTGGTGAGTCACTCAACATGAAGTAGTGGAGTATTCCTCTCTGTGAAAGACAGGAGAATGTCAGGTACTGAAGTACATGAGTAGTAGTGCAGTCGGCTTCCACTAATGACTGGCCTGACCAGTGTTATCTGACCCGAGACCCTCAGGTCGCAAGGGGTCGAGTGGCCTGAAGAGGGGGTCACCCTCTGTGCGACCGGGATGAGCGGTCGTATAAGTGGGCCGCACCCGTCAAGGGTGGAGGGCCTGTTTGGTTTGGGGTTCACCCAACAATATATGAATTGTGGAGCCTGTACATTTGCAATTTCCTCACTCCTTGGTAAGGAGGTGCGTGGATCACCCCATTCGTAGTGTGGGTGTCCGATATTCACTGCATAGAGTCATTTTGTTAGTGTATGGCAGGATGTTGAACCTGCGTGCACTGTGTCTCTTTGAGCCTGTGGGGGGTCACCCCATCTGAAAGGGGGTCACCCCTGAATAAATCCTGCACCAAGTGCTGTATGGCTCCGCTTGGGGGTCACCCAGCATAGGGGGTCACTCCTGTTATGGTATTGGCAGGAGCGTGAGTGGGGTTCACCCCCAACTGAGAGGGGTCACCTCTGTATAGACACTCTGCAGCAGTGTAATGGTTAATGTACAGTGCAGTTTGTTATCAGCAATGTTCCACAGTAAATTATTGTTTAATGGAAATACTTAACTATACATATCCAACGTTTTTGATTCATAACCGCTAGGGGCGCAAATGGCAGTCGTGGGTCTCGCAGGTGCGAGATCTAAGATGGCCGCCGTTCGCGCCAAAACGACAGCGCGGCTAGCAGTTGCGGCCCGCCAGCGTGGATACAAAAAATACACAGAAATTAATAGATCACAAGATATAAAATCGTGAACCCATTCTCTGGTTACCCAAATAGGTGATTCCTATTTTATCTACTTCAGTGGGGATAGAGCCTGTGAACCATAAGATATGGACAGTGTACTGCTAGTGTATTAGCCCATTGAGCTAACCTAATGCATGAAATACATTGTGAAACATCTATATATACACATACATACACATATATATATATATATATACACACATACATATATACATACACATATATGTACATACATACATACATATATATATACACACATATACACATGGTGCTATGTATATCACAGCTCCTGACAGGCATTGAAAAACCCTGTAGGAGAAATGAAAGCATTCCAGACCGTGTGAATCACGGTCTGGGAAGGTGGCTGGCCGCCCTGGATCTCGCGGTCTGCGATACCCAAAATGGCCGCCGTTCGCGTGCAAATCTTAATGCCGGTAACGCGGATTCCCACACTCCCCCTCCCGCTGACCCTAACCAATGCCCCAGTCCCTGGTTTGATAAGCGCGATCTTGGTAACTTGCCGCGATCGCGAAATGAATGACAGGGAGATAGTGAGAGGGAAGCAAAGGTAGTACAGGTGGGGATATAGGGGAGAAAGGGAAAAATTTAAGAAAATAAATAGTGATAATCAAATATAGAGACAATCCATCAAACCCAGTGTGAATGTAAAACCATAGTAAGAATGGGCAGAGAATACAAGATTCTGACAGAGTAAATATAAATTCCATAGTAAGAATGGGCATAGAATACAAGATTCTGACAGAGTAAATATAAATTCCATAGTAAGAATAAGCAGAGAAAGGAAGCTCTGACAGAGTAAATGTAAATTCAACAGTAAGTATGAGCAGAGAAAAGAAGCTCTGACAGTGTAAATGTAAATTCCATAGTAAGAATGAGCAGAGAAAGGAAGCTCTGACAGTGTAAATGTAAATTCCATAGTAAGAATGAGCAGAGAAAAGAAGCTCTGACAGTGTAAATGTAAATTCCATAGTAAGAATGAGCAGAGAAAGGAAGCTCTGACAGTGTAAATGTAAATTCCATAGTAAGAATGAGCAGAGAAAGGAAGCTCTGACAGTGTAAATGTAAATTCCATAGTAAGAATGAGCAGAGAAAAGAAGCTCTGACAGTGTAAATGTAAATTCAATAGTAAGTATGAGAGGAGAAGGGACACTCTGACAGTGTAAATGTAAATTCAATAGCAGAGAATAAAATACTCTGACCTGTCTGACTGGAGCAGCAAAGAAAGAGGAAATGATGCAAGAGGAAGGGCCTTTTATACCCTATGGCAATGTTTTTTTTCACTAAACTTTATTGTTAAACCTGTGCTGCTGGAGTTTTAGTAAAGAAAGATTATGCAAAATATGAAGCCTCCTGTCCTGTTATAAAATTAAACAAAATGGCACATATTTTATGTATTGCTATGACAACTCCATCATGACACCACATATATAAGGCTCAATCAGCACAGAAATGCTTCATCTGACCTGTGGTCATTGTTTACTAAAGATCCAATTATAGTGTAGTGAAACCTAAAGTTTAGTCCGAAATATCAAGGTGACAGCTTGGGTATTTTAAATTTTGCAGTTTGTTTTTCAGCTCACTCCATTTTGCTCTTAAGTGAATGAACCCTTTAGTGTTTTCATAAATCTGATTTGCAAAATGTATTATTTATTGGAAACTGTATAAGTGGCTATTTAGGGTTAGCATATCCAGCATGTTTTCAGGAACACATATAATATTGTTATATTCATAAAATACGCATGAAAAGGTGTGACCAGAAATATGTATAATGTATATTCTGCAGGATTCCTACTTATTAAATCTTATACACGTTCTTATGAATTCTACATACTAAAGGGCAGCCAATTTCGTGCTGCCCATATATATTTATACAATGAACAAAATTATATACGCAACACTTCTGTTTTTTCCCCCATTTTTCATGAGCTGAACTCAAAGATCTAAGACTTTTTCTATGTATTAATGAGCACTTCTCCTTTGCCGAGATAATCCATCCACCTCACAGGTATGGCATATCAAGATGCTGACTAGACAGTATGATTATTGCACAGGTGTGCCTTAGGCTTGCCACAATAAAAGGCACAGTTTTATCACACAGCACAATGCCACAGATGTGCAATTGGCATGCTGACTGCAGGAATGTCCACCAGAGCTGTTGCCCATGAATTGAATGTTCATTTCTCTACCATAAGCCATCTCCAAAGGCGTTTCAGAGAACTTGACAGTTCATCCAACCGGCCTCACAACCTCAGACCACGTGTAACCAAACCAGCCCAGACCTACAAGATTGTCTGAGACCAGCCACCCGGACAGCTGCTGCAATAATCGGTTTGCATAACCAAATAATTTCTGCACAACCTGCCAGAAACCATCTCAGGGAAGCTCATCTGCATGCTCGTTGTCCACATCGGGGTCTCAACCAGACTGCAGTTCGTCGTCGTAATCGACTTGAGTGGGCAAATGCTTACATTCTTTGGCATCTGGCACTTTGGAGAGGTGTTCTCTTCATGGATGAATACCGGTTTTCAATGTACAGGGCAGATGGCAGACAGCGTGTATGGCGTTGTTTGGGTGAGCTGTTTGCTGATGTCAACGTTGTGGATCAAGTGGCTCATGGTGATGGAGGGTTTATGGTATGGGCAGGCGTATGTTATGGACAATGAACACAGGTGCATTTTGTTGATGGCATTTTGAATGCACAGAGATACCGTGACGAGATCCTGAGGCCCATTGTTGTGCCATTCATCCACGACCATCACCTCATGTTACCAGATACTGACTGGTTTTCAGACTCTCCCAATACAGTAAAGCTGCACAATTTAGAGTGGCATTTTATCGTGACAAGCCTAAGGCACACCTTTGCAATAATCATGCTGTCTGATCAGCATCTTGATATGCCAACGCTGTGAGGTGGATGGATTATCTCGGCAAAGGAGAAGTGCTCACTAACACAGATTTACACAGATTTGTGTACAATATTTGAGAGAAATAGGCCTTTTGTGTGCATAGAAAAAGCCTTAGAACTTTGAGTTCAGCTCATGAAAAATGGGGGCAAAAGCAAAACTGTTGCGGTTATAATTTTGCCCAGTATATATATATATATATATATATATATATATATATATATATATATGTGCACAGACCTGCTGAACATGCCTTGAAGAGTCCATATTTGTTTGTGTTTGGATTGTTGAATTTCCTTAGCACCCACTGCGGTACAAATTTGTGGACCTTGGATTATATACTCCTGGAATATTGGAAAACTATTGAGAAGTAACATACCTACAAGACAGGTGAGCTCACCTATATATATATATATATATATATATATATATATATATATATATATATATATATATATATTCTGGATTTTGAGGTCAGGCATAGGCTACTTGTCAGGTAGTCCTTGTTCGTTAGGACTCCTGGCTGTTTTTTGTGTCCCTTTGGTGATTTATTTGGCAAAATGACAAGTTGTTAGATGACAACAATTCACAATAGCTTTTGTAGGGGTGTTTCGATAGTATAATCTTATTTTTGGAGATTCTTGTTTCAAGGCGATAGAAGACTAAATCTTGCCCAAATTGTTCTAAGAGGGCTCATAGCAAAACCAAGTTATAGGATGCTGATAAGATTTCAACTATTCGAAACAGTAGGACTGCAATTTACACACAGTCACTTTGCACTTACCATACTGACTTTGAGGGAGACCGCAACAGGCCATGTGGGAAATGCAATTAACTGTGAAACTAACACCAAACAATGACATTAAGATTTCTACATTATTCATGAGAGAGGTGGTAATTTAAGAATTTAGTTGCTTGTCTGCCAGAGAGGAATGCTATGGTAGACAACGTAGAGATTGATTCTAACATATTAACTATTCCACATAGAATAGTTTTTTTTTCCATTGGAATACTTATGTTTTATTATTAAATGTAATTCACCAGCAGAGGTCAACATGTATCAGAATATTGCTTTGAATGAAAGGAGATGTGAAGCTTTCCCTATATGATGTGTTAGACTGGCAGTGCATTAGGCCTTAACCAGCATTTTTAAAACAGTTTTTCTTAACTGATTCAAGGCTTCTCTTTAACACCTGCTTGGTTTGACAGTTTCTTGTGCAATACAGCCTGTACATTAACACTTTCAAACTATTATGTGCCAATTAGATTAGCTACCTATCGAATGTGTCTAACTTGTAAAATTATTTTACTGTATCAATAAGTACTATGTTGTATCTGTGTATATATATATATATATACACACACACACACACTATCCATTTATCCCCCTGCATGGCCAGGGGTCAAGTCCTGGAGAAAAAAGTGTGGGAACTCACCCATGATTCCCATCCCCCCCCCCCTAAAAAAAAAAAATTACACTCCTATGCATATTACATAGTTAGATAGCTGAAAAGAGACTTGCGTCCATCAAGTTCAGCCTTCCTAAATAAAGTTCAGCCTTCCATATAGTGCAGTTCAGGGTGTGTAATGAATGTACTGTGTTTGTAGTGAGTGCAGTCTGCATAATAAATGTAGTGTTTTTGTAGTGAGTGCAGAATGTGTATAATGAATTTAGTGTCTGTAGTGAGTGCAGAATGTGTATAATGAATTTAGTGTTTGTAGTGACTGCAGAGTGTGTATAGTGAATGTGTGTTTGTAGTGAGTGCAGAGTGTGTATAATGAATGTAGTGTGTTTGTAGTGAGTGCAGAGTGTGTATAATGAATGTAGTGTGTTTGTAGTGAGTGCAGAGTGTGTATAATGAATGCCGTGTGTTTGTAGTGAGTGCAGAGTGTGTATAATGAATGTAGTGTGTTTGTAGTGAGTGCAGAGTGTTTATAATGAATGCAGTGTGTCTGTAGTGAGTGCAGAGTGTGTATAATGAATGCAGTGTGTTTGTAGTGAGTGCAAAGTGTGTATAATAAATGTAGTGTGTTTGTAGCGAGTGCAGAATGTGTATAATTAATGTAGTGTGTCTAGTGAGTGCAGTGTGTATAATGAATGCAGTGTGTTTGTAGTGAGTGCAGAGTGTGTATAATGAATGTAGTGAGTGCAGTGTGTATAATAAATGTAGTGTGTTTGTAGTGAGTGCAGAGTGTGTATAATGAATGTAGTGTGTTTGTAGTGAGTGCAGTGTGTGTATAATGAATGCAGTGTGTTTGTAGTGAGTGCAGAGTGTGTATAATGAATGTAGTGAGTGCAGTGTGTATAATAAATGTAGTGTGTTTGTAGTGAGTGCAAAGTGTGTATAATAAATGTAGTGTGTTTGTAGTGAGTGCAGAATGTGTATAATGAATGTAGTGTGTCTAGTGAGTGCAGTGTGTATAATGAATGCAGTGTGTTTGTAGTGAGTGCAGAGTGTGTATAATGAATGTAGTGAGTGCAGTGTGTATAATAAATGTAGTGTTTGTTGTGAGTGCAGAGTGTGTATAATGAATGCAGTGTGTTTGTAGTGAGTGCAGAGTGTGTATAATGAATGCAGTGTGTTTGTAGTGAGTGCAGAGTGTGTATAATGAATGTAGTGTGTTTGTAGTGAGTGCATAGTGTGTATAATGAATGCAGTGTGTGTAGTGAGTGCAGTGTGTATAATTAATGTAGTGTATTTGTAGTGAGTTCAGAGTGTGTATAATGAATGTAGTGTATTTGAAGTAAGTTCCGAGTGTGTATAGTGAATGTAGTGTGATTGTAGTGAGTGCAGAGTGTGTATAGTGAATGTAATGTGTTTGTAGTGAGTGCCGAGTGTGTATAATGAATGTAGTGTGTTTGTAGTGAGTGCAGTGTGTATAATAAATGTAGTGTGTTTGTAGTGAGTGCAGTGTGTATAATAAATGTAGTGTGTTTGTAGTGAGTGCAGTGTGTATAATAAATGTAGTGTGTCTGTAGTGAGTGCAGGGTGTGTATAATGAATGCAGTGTATGTAGTGTGTAGTGAATGTAGTGTGTATAGTGAATGTAGTGTGTTTGTAGTGAGTGCAGAGTATGTATAATGAATGAAGTGTGTGTGTGTGTGCTGGAAGATGTGCGTGCGTGCGTGCGTGTGTGCTGGATGATGTGTGTGTGTGTGTGTGCTGGATGATGTGTGTGTGTGTGCTGGATGATGTGGGTGTGTGTGTGCTGGATGATGTGGGTGGGTGTGTGTGTGTGCGCTGGATGATGTGGGTGTGTGTGTGTGTGTGTGCGCTGGATGATGTGTGTGTGTGTGCGCTGGATGATGTGTGTGTGTGTGTGTGTGTGTGCGCTGGATGATGTGTGTGTGTGTGTGTGCGCTGGCTGATCTGTGTGTGTGTGTGTGTGTGCGCTGGATGATCTGTGTGTGTGTGTGTGTGCGCTGGATGATCTGTGTGTGTGTGTGTGTGCGCTGGATGATCTGTGTGTGTGTGTGTGTGCTGGATGATGTGTGAGTGCGGGATGATGTGTGTGCAGTGGCGTACACACGATCCATGGGGCCCCGGTGCGAAAATTGATCTGTGGACCCCCCCCCCACACACACACACGCTTACTCTGCACGGGCCTGGGCCGCAACACATGGTGCGACCCCTGTGACCGCGTGATGTACGCCAGTGCATGCAGATACACATAGACTTAAAGGACCACTATAGGCACTCTGATCACTTCAGCTCAATGAAGTGGTCTGGGTGCCAGTTCCCTCTAGTTTTAACCCTGCAGCTGAAAACATAGCAGTTTCAGAGAAACTGCTATGTTTCATTAAGGGTTAATCCAGCCTCTAGTAGCTGTCTCACTGACAGCCGCTAGAGTCGCTTCCGCGATTCTCACTGTGAAAAATCACAGTGAGAAGACGCTGGACGTCCATAGGAAAGCATTGAGTAATGCTTTCCTATGGGCAGTTTGAATGCGTTCCCGGCTCTGCTGCGCATGCGCATTCGGAGCTGAGAGGCGGATCAGGGCGGAGAGATCACCAGCGCAAAGGGAGCCCAGCGCTGGAGAAAGGTAAGTGCTGAAGGGGTTTTTACCACACACACACACTCTTACGAACAGACACATACACACTAGCTAACAGACACACACATTTACTGACAGACACACTTAGTGACAGACATACATACACTCTCACTGACAAACACACACTCACTAACAGACACACACAAATTAACACACTCAGTAAGACACACAGTAACACACTCACTGACACACACACACACACTGACACTCACTAGCAGACACACACTCACTAACAGACACACACAACTAACACACACACTAACAAACACACAAAAACTAACACTCACTGACACTCACTAGCAGACACACACAAACTAACACACTCAGTAACAGACACACACACTAACACACACACTCGAGGGCTGCACACAGAGGGTGCAGCACACAGAGGGCAAGGGGGATGCACAGAGAAGGGGGAATGAACTGCACAGAGGGGGAAGGGGAATTCACACTGGGGGTGGGGGCTGCACACAGAGAGGGAAAGGGGGCTGCACACAGAGAGGGAAAGGGGGCTGCACAAAGGGGGGGAAGGGAGATTCACACAAAGGGGAATTAACTGCACAGAGGGGGGAGAGGGGGAAATTAACTGCACAGAGGGGAAAATGGGTATTCATACAAGGGGTAGAGGGCTGCACAGAGAGGGGGAAGGGGGCTGCACAAAGTGGGGAAAGGGGGCTGCACAAAGGGGGGAATGAACTGCACAGAAGGGGGAAAGGGGTTCAAACAGGAGGAAAGGATGCACAAAGGGGGATGGGCAGCACACAGGATTGCCAAGGGACTCACTGTGGTGGGGATTAAGGACTTTAAAATACTACAACAATGCAATGCAAAAAAAAAAAAAAAAAACAACAACAATACACCTTCCTATTTGTTGTCCCCCTCACTTTGGCTTACCTTGGGTCAAAGAGGGGAGACACAATGATCTGGACCTGGCCTGACTGGGGGGACTCTGCTCTGCACGATGCACAGCAACACTCAGTGTCTGCTACTTCCTGCTGTCAGACAGTGGCAGTGCTGAAGGGCTGCTGCCTGCTGGAGAGGCAGTGAGGGAGATCTGATTTCCTGCGGAGCAGGAGGAGAAGGTTCCTTCCTGGCTGCCTTACCACCTCCACGTTCCCCCCCTGGGCTCCACCCCCACTACCTGCACCACACGCCCCAGTCAGACAGCATACCGGCCCCAGCTTAACTGCTGCATCAGTCACTGAGTCTGAGACTCAGAGCAGCCAGCCAGCCATCTGCCGAGGCCGCCCACAGCACCAGGAAGAATGTTATTATCCCCCCCCCCCCTCCCTACTTCTTACATTGTCAGGGAGGGGGGAGATCGCCTGGTGGTCCGGTGGAGGGAAGCAGCCGCTGCACACAGGGGCCATCACACGCTGTGTTCCCTCTCCAGCTCTAACTCTCGCGAGACTCGCCTGTGCGGAGCGTTGCCATGGTAACCCGTGGTCTCGCGAGAGTTAGAGCCGGAGAGGGAACACAGCGTGTGATGGCCCCTGTGTGCAGGTAGCAGGCAGGTCCTGCAGGACTGGGAACGGGAACGGCGTTCCTGCTTTGGAAAAAGTGCAGGAACGCCGTTCCCATGCGTTCCTGCAGGACTCGAGCCCTGTGCATGGCTACTCATATTGTAAGTATTCAAATCATTTTAGACTGGTTTTACTTCTAACCTGGTTTCTACTGTACACTACAATCCAGTGAGAGCTTAGGGCTTAGCTCAGTGGCTGATAGCAATCAGTCAAGGTGTAGGTCAGGAGAGCTGTCAACAGCTTTTAAAAGGAAATTCTGGCTCTCACTTTTGCATGCAGGGAGGTAGGGAATGGCACACTGTAAACTCCAGGTAAGAAGTCAAACCTTACTAAAATGTTTGACTACTAACAATTGGTGGGCACCAGGATACTCCTGGAAGCATAACCACTACAGTGGACTTGGACTCTGTTTCCTCGTTAGTGATTAGCTCCCAAGAGAATATAGCCCATTCGTAGTCATTACCCGAGGCCTAATGTAATTGCGTTGTGCAATACCTGGTGCCTGATCATTTTATTAATGGACACTTTGGTGCTGAACAATATTTTACCCCTAAAATCTGGGTTCCCATGCCTGCATCCCGAAACCAGTGCCACCTACGGATAGCTCTCTCTGAGACAGATATTCAGTAAAAAAAATACTTGGATTGGAGATGTCTAGCCTGAATAGTCTGGATGTTGAGTTTTAACCTGGTTGTATCTTTAGATATGGCACAGAGTTCCATAGCACTGTGTGGAACGTTTTGGTCACTTTCGATGACTGCACTTTCCATCTGTACATAGAGCTCCCTCAAGTCTTTGGTGTCATTAGATACCTCACAACCTCTTCTATGACTCCTCCAAATAGTGCCCTGTTTAGTGGCTCTGGGACCAAGAGCGACCTCGATAAAGTTTTACCAGATTGCTGCAGCTTTGCAAAACATTCTTGAGTGCCATAAATAGCACAACCTAAAAGTACAAAGGGAGACCAATAGTGCAGACAAAAAAGAGCTAAAAAACATAAAAAAAAGGGGAACTATAAAACACTCACAAACATAGAAGTAAAAAGGCAGGGTATAATCAGTCTTCTTCAAGTGCTTCCTTTCTTCTTGTGTATGAAGATAAGTACTTAAAACAAAGCACAGAAAAAAAGCATAGTGTATAACTGTATAATATTCCAAGAAATGCTTTATTGTGTACACTTACAAAATAAAGAAGTTAAAAAGGCCCATCAATATATACATCCACTGTCTGCTACCAGGTACAGATGAAACCGCCAGGATAAAAAGACAAAACTGGATGAAAAGAGTCCACAATTAAATAATTTTCAAAAGTGAAATAAAGCTTGCCACCCTACGCCTTTCGTCTGGAAGACTTCGTCAGGGGCTTGTGGCAACAATACACAGTACACATACACATACATTTAAATACCCTGCCAAAAAAACCTTTAACCAATCATAAAACAAAACTTCCAAATAAGTCCACCTGAAAGTAATTTCTTCTGTCCGTTTTAATTCTTTTTGCTTTTTTCGCGCTTCTTGAAAGCGCTTGCGTCCCAAGCCTCACTCCCCATAATACCGGAAATGGTCGCCAGTCCACATTTCAAACGCTTGCGTTTTGTCACTTCCGGGCGACACCGGAAGTTATCGTACGTCCATGTGTGGAACGCAAATGCATTCCACTCGATCCGGAAAAAACAAACCACTCTTCTTGGAACGCATATGCGTTCCACTTCAAACGGAAAAAGTCAATAGAACTCCTAAAATGGGATGCGCAGGCAAAAACCAACAGGTATTGATTAGTAAATAAAAAACAAGTATAAAAAATATATATATAAAAAAAATATACAAAAAATGGACGGCTTTGAAAATTGACAATATAAAAAAAGGAATATATTAAAATAAAGACACATCATAGTAATATATCATAAAACTCTTATAAATCACCATAAAACCCTCATACTAAAAATCAAATAAACAGTCACAGAAAACATGCCATATCAAAGTTCACATTCATACCTTCAGGTTGCATTGTTTTTAGGGTATGAATCCAATAGCCTTCTCTCTTTAGTAATTTTAATACTAAATCTCCACCCCTCTCATCCAGACACACCTTTTCTATCCCGATACATGAAAAAGCACCGGGATTAAAATTTGGACACCTAATACAGTGAACCGGAACTGAATGGGTTAATAACTTATTTTTGATATTGTTGCAATGCTTTTTTTGCATTCTGTAGTGCAAATCTTTTTTCATTCTTGAGTGCCCCAGACTTCGATGTCCTCTGGGCCACTGGATATGGGCTTTGAGGTGTGAGGCGCGGTCTGAAAGGGTCTGAAAGGGAAATAAGGTTGTAGCAATAATTTTTTGGGAAGGAGGTGGTGGTTGGAAGCCATTTACAAGTCTTGGGTGACCGGGTGGTCTGTCACACAGATCCAACCAACATTTATTATTATGTTATTATTTATATAGCGCCAACAAATTCTGCAGCGCTTTACAGTGGGTGGACAAACAAACATGTAGTTGTAATCAGACAAGTTGGACACACAGGAACAGAGGGATTGAGGGCCTTGCTCAATGAGCTTACATGCAATAGTGAGTGGGGTAAAGTGACACAAAAGGTAAGGATAGTATTAGACTAATGACAGTTGCAAGAGAGGAATTAGTCAGGAGCTATTAACAGCTTAATTCATACGCTTTTATGATGAAGTGGGTTTTTAATGATTTTTTTGAAGGAGTGGAGACGGGGTCAGCATCTAACAGAGGAGGAAAGTGAGTTCAACAAGAACTTTTAGGGTGTGTCCTAGTATCCAGGAGTTAGAGTATCCAGGAGTTAGAGCTAACAATGGTGGAGTTATTTTTGCCTCTCGAGTTTTGGTCAGTGAGCATTGTATTGTTGTCTTCCAATTCTAGGAAGCTTTCTGATTGATACCAAAGGCCTGTGACTCATTCTGTAGCATTATGAGCAAGGCTATAATGAATTCCATTGAACAAATCTCTTCAACCTTATTTAGCCATTTCCCTATTGAAGGAGGATTCTATTTTCTCCAAAATGAAGGAATCCATGTTTTCGCTGCATGATTAAGATGTATGTGTAGCGAATGCTTTTGCATCTTAATTGAGAGGTCATGATGTAAGAGAATTAATGCTGTGTTTAACTGTCATGATTACTGATTGGCAGATACACTGTGCAGCACTTGGTTCACCAATCAGGCCCCACCTATGCTTCTGATGTCACCCACACCTGTATTAAAAGGAAGCTGCAGGTAATCTCAGGTGCTCAGTCAATTTGTTTCATTTTGCTACCAAGTGCCGTCTGAGCTCCCTGTCTTACCAAACTGTGTACCGAACCTCTGAACTAGTGATGTAGCGAACTGTTCGCCGGCGAATAGTTCCCGGCGAACATAGCATGTTCGCGTCCGCCACCGCGGGCGAACACATGCGGTGTTCGGTCCGCCCCCTATTCGTCATCATTGAGTAAACTTTGACCCTGTACCTCACAGTCAGCAGACACATTACAGCCAATCAGCAGCACACCCTCCCTAGCAGACCCTCCCACCTACTGGACAGCATCCATTTTAGATTAATTCGGAAGCTGCAACCATTTTTTATTTTTTTTTCAATTTATTATTTTTTTTTTTTTAGTGCATATAAATGTTACAAGTAGATACTACCCCCAGACACTCTGTGTTACTGCAGATACTCCCTCCAGACACCCTGTGTTACTGCAGATACTCCCCCCAGACACTCTGTGTTACTGCAGATACTCCCTCCAGACACTGACACAGAGCAGAATAGGGACTGTTCCCCCTACATAGGGTCACTTGGCAGATATGGATTGACACCTATCCTAAGGATCCCTGATAAACACTGACACGGAGCCCTCCATGGGTGAAGATGGATTAATTTTTTTTTGTGCTCGGGTTTTTTATTTTATTTTTAAGTTTGACGGGTATGATGGCTTTTTATTTGGCCTTTTTGGGGGCTAAAAAAATGAAGATTTTAGAAGAAGAAGACGTTGAATAGTAAGTTGAATTTTACTTTACAGGGTAGTAATTTTATTCCCCCTTCACTATTTTTTAGGGTGAGGGGGGTAGGTAGGGGCTTTTTTATTTGGTTGTGTTACTAGGGGCTTGGGGACACACTGCATACACACTATACACACACTGCACACACTATACACACACTACACACAATATACACACACACTGTACACACTATACACACACACACTACACACACTGCATACACACACTACACACACTGCATACACACTGCACACACTATACACACTGCACACACTATACACACTATACACTACACACACACTGTACACACTATGCACACACTGCATACACTATGCACACACTATACACACACACTACACACACTGCATACACACACTATACACACACTGCACACACTATACACACTATACAACTCACTATACACACAATATACACACACTGTACACACTATACACACTCACTATACACACAATATACACACACTTTACACACTATACACACACTGCATAAACATACATTTAAAAAAAAATTGCAGCTGTTTTTTACATTTCAAAGTTGGGGAGGGGGGTGCCAAATAAAGGATCCGCCCCGGGTGCCAAATGCTCCAGGTACGCCCCTGTATAGAGGGGAGCCATGTTACTCTGTATATAGAGAGGAGCCATGTTTACACTGTATATAGAGGGGAGCCATGTTACACTGTATATAGAGGGAGCCATGTTACTCTGTATATAGAGGGAGCCATGTTACTCTGTATATAGCGGGAGCCATGTTTACACTGTATATAGAGGGGAGCCATGTTTACACAGTATACAGAGGGAGCCATGTTACTCTGTATATAGAGGGAGCCATGTTTACTCTGTATATAGAGGACTGTTTGCGGTGCGTTAAACGGGGAGTTTGGTCTGTCACTGTGAAGCGGGCGTAACCCTTACACTACCTGATCGATACAACATCATACCTGATGTTTTAAAGCACGTTATTCCAAACAATTCAGGAATGTTAGGTGATTTCTGCCCTTTATGGATTAAAACCAGACTCTGCATCAACTATGTAATTTTACATGGGAGTTTTGCCATGGATCCCCCTCCGGCATGCCACAGTCCAGGTGTTAGTCCCCTTGAAACAACTTTTCCATCACTATTGTGGCCAGAAAGAGTCCCTGTGTGTTTTAAAATTCGCCTGTCCATTGAAGTCTATGGCGGTTCGCACGGTTCGCCCGTTCGCGAACATTTGCGGAAGTCCGCGTTCGCCGTTCGCGAACCGAAAATTTCGGGTTCACGACAACACTACTCTGAACCTCCGAACCTCCAAACCTTCAAACCAACCTTGCTGAATTCTATGCTCCCTGGACATCGAACAGACTTTGACTACTCTCACCTCTTTACTCCAAACTGACCTTGCTGAACTACAGACTTCTTAAATGCGGAAAGGACTCTCTAATAACCAACCTCCACAAACAAGCTAAGCTCTTCTGTTATACTGGGAATTGCTGTTTTGTTCAAGTCATTCAGTTTAATCCTCTCAAAGGGTGAATCCAGTCAATACAAAATTCAGTCCACTGTGCTTCTATATATTCCTGTATTTAAATTGCAACCCGAATATATCCTGCACAACCATTGCATATATAATTCTTGTTTATACTCTGCATATAATTCAATTGGACATTGTTTAAGTATTCAAATAAGGATCTACAAACTTTGTCTGGAAGATTACTTAAATATTGAATTGCTAGTGATGGTTGTTCTGTTATTTCAAACTAATGATGTAAATACGTTCCAGTCCGTCCACCACATTGCCAGAAAATGTCCGTCAAGGTAAGGGAGATCAGTAGGAGGAAAACTGGCGTACGGTACTTTGATAACATTTTAGAGTCTTACTCCTGTAACTTGGAGGAAATTAAACATTTTTGAGTAAAATTAAATATATTAGGTCCTGGTTTGAGCTAGGGAAATTTTGAACTCTTTTCCCCAAACTTCCATAAAGCCAGGTAAAGCCACATTTGTGGAGCTACTATCTAAATAGTAGATATTAGCCAGATGGTGCCCTCCTGCACCATACATGTTTTCAAATGGTGTTAGAGAGCACTATAACAGATGTGGCAGAAGGGGAATGGTGAGGAAAGATTTATGTTCACCTTAACTGTGGCCTAAAGGCAATTGTACAGTGACCAAATTATTTTTCTCATGGATGGGCCCATGCCAATCTGGATGCGTGCCCAGAGGAAACACCCACCCACCCAGTTAAAGGGACACTCCGGGCACCCAGACCACTTCTACCCATTGGAGTGGTCTGGGTGCCAACCCCCAACTCCCATTACCCTTAACCCTGCAAGTGTAATTATTGCAGTTTTTATAAACCACAATAATTACCTTGCAGGGTTAAGTCTTCCTCTAGTGGCTGTCTATCAGACAGCCTCTAGAAGGACTTCCTGGTTCTCAAATAATGAAAAGTGTTTTAAACGACGCCGTCTATTAGAGAGCCACTAGAGGGACTTCCGGGTTCTTAAATCATGAAAAGTGTTGTAAACGATGCTGGATGTCCTCACGCTATGCATGAGCACCTCGAGCGTTGCCGGAATCCCCATAGAAATGCATTGAATAATGCTTTCCTATGGGGAGGTCTAATGCGAGCGCGGCCATTGTGCTGGATTCACGTAAGTCACTGAAGGGGTTTTAACCCCTTCAGCAACATGGGATGGCACTGGAGAGCCCCTTTAAATGCTTTCTTAACATCAGTAGACAGCAAGAGGTCCCAGGAATCCCCAGGAAAGATTACCACCAGAAATATCAAAGAGTGCATAGTATTGCAACACGCCTCTCTCTTGGGCAGGCATCCCACTTTGGGTGAACTAGGTTAGGAAGCAATGGTTTCAGACAAAATCCTCAACTGCCTCTGGAGATAGAGCGGTATGGATGTGTTTGGACAGATGTATTATGTAAGTTAGCCTCAGAGATCAGGTTAGGGATTTAATGTGGAAAAACAGTTACAAAAGGTCTCAGCTGAATAATCTGTAGTGTGCACCATCTGTCTTCAAGGCAATTTAATCATTTCCATATAAGTGCGTTGCCTTTCTTCTCCAAGCACTCTGGCCAGTAGCCTACCACTCTTGTTGTCAAATATATAATATTAATATTTAAATTTTTGCATGGTGTACTGGACCCTGACATTAAGTAAGGAATTAAGTTTAGTCCTGGTGGTGACCAATTTCTGTAGAGTAGTATCTGCAGGAATAGCTTCCAGTGCTGCAATTTTCTAGATTAACTCAGCAATTAAAGTTGATGTTTTTTTTTTATTATTGCAAGTTACTGCACTAATCAAAACCCCCCTAAGCACTGACTTATGGGCTTCCCATTAAATACCTAAAATGTGACTTTCGGTGACTGTGTATGTGGCTGTATATATGTGACTTTGGATGACTGTGTGTATGTGACTTTGGGTGACTGTGTGTATGTGACTTTGGGTGACTGTGTGTATATGACTTTCTTGTGACTGTGTGCATGTGACTGTGTGTGTCAATGTGCATGTGTGACTGTCACATTATCTGCATGTGACTGTGAGTGACTATGTGTGGGTGTATGCAACTGTGTTTATGTGAGTGACTGTGTGTGTGACCGTGCATGGTGATACATGACAGTGCACAGTGATTCCAGATCCTTCCCATCTTCCACTGTGCCTATAATGGTTAAGAGTATGAGAAGGAGATTAAATGCCTGTGTGTGACTGAATGTGGCATTGGGTGACCTTGTGTGTGGCTGTGTGTATGTGATTTTGGGACACTGTATGAATGCAACTTTGGGTGGCTTCCTGGTTGTATCTATGTGACTTTGGGTGACTGTGTGAGTGTGACTGTGGGTGACTGTGAGTTACTATATGTGACTGTGTGTATGAGTGACTCTGCGAGTAACTGTGTGCATGTGGTTGCGTGTGTGTGTAGTTGTTTTATTATGTTGTGACATATGTTATCTGTGCATGTTTAAGTGTGTCTACATGTGACTTGTGTCCATGTTTATTTATGTGACTGCACGTATAATTGCATGTGTATATGTATGCAATCATGTGACTGTGTAGGTATGCGTGGGCAAAAAGGTTAAAAGGGTTTAGAGGTACAAAAAGCTAACAGGGGGTCAGAGACTCAGAAGAGGTAAAGTGGTGAGAAATACACAACACATAATGTGGGTTAAGATACACACAAGGTGGAAAGGGGTGGGCTTGGGGTGGAGGGGGGGGGCAATGAGGAGAAACACACATGTCCAGGATATATACACAAAAAGATGAATGAGTGTGGAGCGATGTGGTGGGTGCCAACATACACATCTACTTTGGATGCCAAGTAACCTTGGTACAGTTCTGCTTACTAACTACTAACACACAGTTACTAAATCAATCAGACACTGACACATATACAGTGACCCACAAGCACACTCACTAGCACCGACACACAATTTGACACATTCACAGAACCATACACATTTATGTTCATATAGTGACACACACACACACTCTTATTGCAGACTCATTGTAGCTCTCAAGGCTTTTACTTCACTCACAAGGTCTGGGAAGAGGAGGAACTGATTGCATAGTATGAGGGACCAGGGGGCACACAAAACGCAAGAGTAGGTGAGTGTATGTCACAACCTCCATCAATTTACTGTATGAATATATATTGTGTTTCACAGGATGAAGAACCACGGGAGAGAATTATCAGAGATAGGCTATGCAGTGCTCCACTGCAATTGTATTCTACTGCTGCAAATGAAGATGTGCTGGCTATGTGGAACATCTTCAGATCTGGTGTCTATTAACAACTGCCCCGTCTATCCACTCTTCACAAAATCATTGGCCAGATGGTCTGTATGTTTGAGAGACCAACTTATGGTGTATGCTTACCGTCCTGGTACTTTGACAGGTAAATGGGGCATAATGAATTTTTAGAAAACCAAATAACATATGTAGGTGGTTATGTTGCTTTGAGTATCCCTTTAAGCTCTTTGATGGCTAAAGAGTATCAGAAGTAAAAAATTCAGTATGCATAGCAAGCCAGGCATTGGAATTATGTGAAATAATGCATAAAAAGGATAGTAAAATAATTTTAAGATAATAGAGGCTGAACAAAATATTACTTCTCCAGAGATGGATATGATAAATTTGGGAACTTGGCAAGCAAGTAAGAATGATGAGATTTTATGCAGAAAAATAGAAAATTTAAGCATTTCAGAGCAAACATTCTTGCACTGGAAAATATAGCTGCATTAAAGAAACTTGCGAATATGAAGGATTTAGGAATAATTGTAGACAACAGATTTAGCAAGACTGTGAAATGTCAGTCAGTAAAAACAAAATTACACAGCACAACTCAATAAAGGTGATCCTTTAAATTGATCCTCAGAGAGGTGACATTTCAAGCCAAACATGGGTCTTTCTCAGGCTTAGACAGTGGGCCAGAGTTAGCATATAGATAGAGCGGAAAAAGACACACAATAACCTATTCTATCCAACTTGTTAATTAATTGCTGTTTAAAAGTACAATCAACTGTTAAAAAATATGTAGACACTTTATGGAAAGAAACACAAATATACTTTTCAATGCTTGCTGGCAGACCTAGAACCTGCAAATATATGACTATAAACCTCACAAACAATAATATATATATATATATATATATATATAGGAAACATGGGGGGATGGTTGCACTCACCTAAACATGCTTAAATGGGGTGCTGCTGGGGGCCATATTATACAATAAACAATACACAAGATCCAGCGCACTCTCCTATCTACTAAACAGCAACTTCAATGTTGACAGATTTTATTAGTTTGTAAAAGTTTTTTTTTAAAACACCTAATCTAGACAAAAAAAAAAGGGGATTTAGTTACATTATATGATCATACATTGCATAAGCCTGCCACAACGTCAATGTACCCCATCTTTGGCAGGTCCTACTCTCACAGTCTAACGTCTGCTCTTATGAGATTAACCACTTACTTGGGGGGAAAATCCCATCTGAGGCTTTCTGCAGTACAAGGCTAAATAGGGACCTGAGATGAGGCACCTGTAACAGGGAGGGGTGCAAAACCAAGGTGCCTCATCTCAGGTCCCTATTTAGCCTTGTACTGCAGAGAGCTTCAGATGGGATTTTTCCCCAAGTAAGTGGTTAATCTCATAAGAGCAGACGTTAGACTGTGAGAGTAGGACCTGCCAAAGATGGGGTACATTGACGTTGTTGCAGGCTTATGCAATGTATGATCATATAATGTAACTAAATCCCCATTTTTTTGCCTAGATTAGGTGTTTTTTAAAAAAAACTTTTACAAACTAATAAAATCTGTCAACATTGAAGTTGCTGTTTAGTAGATAGGAGAGTGCGCTGGATCTTGTGTATTGTTTATTGTATAATATGGCCCCCAGCAGCACCCCATTTAAGCATGTTTAGGTGAGTGCAACCATCCCCCCATGTTTCCTATATATATATTTGGGAGTCTAGCCAACTCCTTGGTTTTGCACCCCTCCCTGTTACAGGTGCCTCATCTCAGGTCCCTATTTAGCCTTGTACTGCAGAGAGCCTCAGATGGGATTTTTTCCCAAGTAAGTGGTTAATCTCATAAGAGCAGACATTAGACTGTGAGAGTAGGACCTGCCAAAGATGGGGTACATTGACGTGGCAGGCTTATGCAATGTATGATCATATAATGTAACTAAATCCCCATTTTTTTTGCCTAGATTAGGTGTTTTTAAAAAAAACTTTTACAAACTTATAAAATCTGTCAACATTGAAGTTGCTGTTTAGTAGATAGGAGAGTGCGCTGGATCTTGTGTATTGTTTATTGTATGTATATATATATTTTTATTATTCACATCCTTAACTTTGTCAGTGCAAAGTGAAAATTAACAAGCTTAATAGAGACATTTCAATTAGAGACAATACAATAGTAAATAGAACAAGATACAACATGAAATGTTGAATATACTGCACTGATTTTTAAAAAATGAAATAACAAAAACATAACAGAGAAACAAGCGAAACTAACAGGGCTAGATATGTGATGTGTGATATAACAAGCATCTGCAGTAAAGATGGAAGACCTAATGAATACCCATTGGACGCAAAACAGGGACGACCTACTAGGTGAGTATAATATTAGTATTAAGTCAGAGCAAGTTAGGTGAGAACTTTGTAGGTACAGGTGTATTAAGTTTATTCAGACTAGAAAGCTTGCTCAGTTGCAGGATATAGATACAATGATCTGTCAGTAAAGGGATGCAATACAGGGAAAGCAATGAGAACTACAGAGATACTGGCATGTGCTGTGCAAACAAGTTAAAAATGCATGTCTTATTGTAGGAGTATGCTGAAGGACCAGGGCATTTACACATGAAGTACCTGATAGGAAATAGTAATTATCTAAAGTTAGTCAGATGTGTGTGAGGTACTTAAGCCTCATTAGGAGGCAAATGTAAAAAACATTTAAAGAAAATAAAACATGCTAAAACATGAATTTATAAAAAAAAAAAAAAAAAATGGCTTTAGAACCGCTGGGTATTGGTCGCAATATAAAATACAATTATCCCTGCACTAATTTCAGGGCATCTATTCGAAGTGAAGCCGATTCACCACTATCAGGAGCAGCTCCATCTTTTACATGGGGCAAACGGGGCAGCTGCCCCAGGCCCAGTTACTCCTGGGGGCCCAAAGCAGCTGCCTTGTGTGCTCTGCTGCCCTCATTAATCACTCTTTATCCCCCATGGGCCTGACGCTGCAGCCGGGGTCCCTCATACTAAAAAATCCAATCTGGTGGCCTTTGAATTTATCAGCAGGGGCCCGGTCTGGCGCTGTGGCCCTTTAACCGCATGACCAGGGACCCTTGTTTTGCATCAGCGCTGGTAGGAAGTGACAGCCCGAGTCACTTCCTCTCAGCAGTGCGGGAGGGAGAAGGAGGCAGTGAGGTAGGGGACTTGACAGCCAGACACCTACTCCCAACAAGCCACCCTCCAGCAAAATGTAGGAAACTGGACGGTGGGTTTACAAATGTAAATTGCATGTGTGTATGTCTGTGTGTCAGCATGTCTGTCAGTCGGTGTGTCAGTATGTCTGTCAGTGTGTGTGTGTCAGTATGTCTCAGTGTATGTGTCTGCCTGTCAGTGTGTGTGTGTGTGCCTGTCAGTATGTGTCAGTATGTCTGTCAGGGTATATGTATTGTGTGTGTGTGTGTGTCTGTCAGTATGTGTCAGTATGTCTGTCAGGGTATGCGTCTCTGTGTGTGTGTTTCAGTATGTCTGTCAGTGTATGTGTGTGTGTCAGTATGACTGACAGTTTATGTGTATATGTATCTATATGTGTGTGTATCTGTATGTTATGTTATCAGTGTGTGTGTCTGTGTTTCTTTATGTAGTCAGTGTGTGTATCTGTATGTTGAATGCAGGTAGTGGGGGGAGGCAGGGTCCTGGGGGGGTCCTGTTCAATTGTTCAATAGCATGAATAATGTCCAGATACTGCAGTCTGAATGGGCTGTATGGCACAGGATGAGTTTTTCCACATTCAGTACAGGGCTATTCAGACTTTAGTGAATAACCCCATAAATCACATTTTATTTTCCCACATGTGCAATGCATGGCTAGTTATTGAGTTTAAAATCCTTAGCACATATATACACACAAGGGTTAAATAATATAAATGGAGAAAAATATTGTACTTGGTGCTAATATCCCATTACATTATGTATTATTTTTTTTTCTTTATTCAGCTAACTTTATATATCCCAAAAGTATCAATGAAGTCACAGCTGTTCAGCTCTTTCATACTCCTTAAAGAGATAATTCTGAACAATATATGTTTTCTTAATAGAGAGTGGAGACTAATTTACATGCAGAAGGATTATATTCTTTGACATATTGTAAGTAGTGATGTACCGAACTGTTCGCTGGCGAATAGTTCCTGGCGAACATAGCGTGTTCGCGTTCGCAACGGCGGGTGAACACATGCGCGGTTCGATCCACCCCCTATTCGTCATCATTGAGTAAACTTTGACCCTGTGCCTCACGGTCAGCAGACACATTCCAGCAAATTAGCAGCAGACCCTCCCTTCCAGACCCTCCCACCTCCTGTACAGCATCCATTTTAGATTCATTCTGAAGCTACATTCTTAGATAGAGGAGGGAAAGTGTAGCTGCTGCTCATTTGATAGGGAAATTGATAGCTAGGTTAGGGTATTCAGTGTCCACTACAGTCCTGAAGGACTCATCTGATCTCTGCTGTAAGGACAGCACCCCAAAAAGCCCTTTTTAGGGCTAGAACATCAGTCTGCTTTTTTTTTCTGTGTAATGTAATTGCAGTTGCCTGCCTGCCATCTTCTGTGTCAGGCTCACAGTGGATACTGTGCCCATTTGCCCAGTGCCACCACTCATATCTGGTGTCACAATAGCTTAAGCTTGCATTTAAAAACAAAAAAAAATTTTTTCACTGTAATAGATTGAATAGCAGCTAGTTGTCTGCAAGCGTCTGGGTGTCAGGCCTTCAGCGTGTACTCTGCCAACCTCTGCCAGTGCACTTTGCCACTCATATCTGGTGTCACTATAGCGTGCCTTTAAAAAGAAAAAAAGTTTTTCACTGTAAGCTAATAGCAGTCAGTGTCCATAAAGTGGTGTCAGGCCTTCAGCGTGTGCTCTGCCAACCTCTGCAAGTGCATTTTGCCACTCATATCTGGTGTCACTATAGCGTGCCTTTAAAAAGAAAAAAAGTTTTTCACTGTAAGCTAATAGCAGTCAGTGTCCATAAAGTGGTGTCAGGCCTTCAGCGTGTGCTCTGCCAACCTCTGCAAGTGCATTTTGCCACTCATATCTGGTGTCACTATAGCGTGCCTTTAAAAAGAAAAAAAGTTTTTCACTGTAAGCTAATAGCAGTCAGTGTCCTTAAAGCGGGTGTCAGGCCTTTAGCGTGTACTCTGCTAACCTCTGCAAGTGCAATTTGCCACTCATATCTGGTGGCACAATAGCGTGCCTTTAAAAAGAAAAAAAGTTTTTCACTGTAAGCTAATAGCAGTCAGTGTCCTTAAAGCGGGTGTCAGGCCTTTAGCGTGTACTCTGCTAACCTCTGCAAGTGCAATTTGCCACTCATATCTGGTGGCACAATAGCTTTGATTTAAAAACCAAAAAATGTTTTCACTGTTATAGATTGAATAGCAGTTAGTTGTCTTCAAGCGGGTGTGTCAGGCCTACAGCGTGTACTCTGCCAACCTCTGCCACTGCACAGTGCCACTCATATCTGGTCGCAAAGTAGCTTGCACGCATAGTACCACTAATCCAAAAAAAAATGACAGGCAGAGGCAGGCCACCCGGCAGGGGCCATCGTGGTCGTGGTGCTGTGATTCCCTTTTGCCCTAGAATAATGCCCAGTTTTCAGAGGCCACATACCCTGAACTTGAAAAGTTCTGAGGACATAGTTGACTGTTTAACACAGGACACCCAATCTTCTACAGCTTCCGCTCGGAACCTTGACGCACCATCCTCCTCCAGCTTAGCTTCGGGCACCTCTCAAGATACCACTCACCCGCCTGCCACCACCACCAACACTAGCACCACAGCCGCTTCACTTGGTATGTCAGATGAGTTATTTACACATCCGTTTGAAGAAATGAGTGATGTGCAACCATTATTGCCAGAGGATGTAGATAACAGGGATATATCTCAGGCAGGCAGCATTACACACATGGACGTACGGTGTGATGATGATGATGTTGTACCCGCTGCTGCTTCCTTTGCTGAGTTGTCAGATACAAGTGAAGCGGTTGATGATGATGATGCGTCCGTGGATGTCACGTGGGTGCACGCTCGGCAAGAAGAAGAACAGGGCGAAAGTTCAGATGGGGAGACAGAGAGGAGGAGACAAGTTGGAAGCAGGGGGAGGTCGTCGCAAGGAGCTAGTGGCACAGTCAGACAGCATGCATCGGCACCCGGGGTCAGCCCGACAGCACGCCAATCAACGCATGCTGTGTCCGCCACCAGAATGCCGTCATTGCAGAGCTCAGCAGTGTGGCATTTTTTTTTGTGTCTGCCTCTGACAACAGAGATGCCATTTGCATAGGCACATGATCGCACATCACAAACGCCTATGGGATCAACACATGAGTACAAGCAGCACACAAACTCAAAGCCGCCATCCTCCTACTGGTCCAGCATCTTCAGCCACGTCAACCACTGCTGTCCTCCTTGCCCCCTCTCAAACATCCGCCACTCCGTTTCTCGCCTTGAGCAGTTCCCGCTCATCTGCCCACAGTCAGGTGTCTGTCAAGGACATGTTTGAGCGTAAGAAGCCAATGTCAGAAAGTCACCCCCTTGCCCAGCGTCTGACAGCTGGCTTGTCTGAACTCTTAGCCCGCCAGCTTTTACCATACAAGCTGGTGGAGTCTGAGGCGTTCCAAAAATTTGTAGCTATTGGGACACCGCAGTGGAAGGTACCCGGACGAAATTTCTTTGCACAAAAGGCAATCCCAACCTGTACTCGATTGTGCAAAAGGAAGTAATGGCATGCCTGGCACACAGTGTTGGAGCAAGGGTCCATCTGACCACTGATACCTGGTCTGCAAAGCATGGTCAGGGCAGGTATATCACCGACACTGCGCATTGGGTAAACCTGCTGACGGCTACCAAGCATGGAATGCGTGGCTCTGCAGAGGAGTTGGTGACACCGCCACGACTTGCAGGCAGGCCTGCTGCCACCTCCTCTACTCCTCCTACTCCATCCTCTTCCACAACCTCCTCGGCTGAGTCCTCTTCTGCTGCTGCGTCTTGCTCCACATCAACGGCACCCCCCTAGCTCCCTAGGTACTATTCCACTTCCCGGATACGGCAGAGTCACGCCGTCTTGGTTTTGACTTGCTTGAAAGCGGAGAGTCACACCGGACAAGCACTCCTGTCCGCCCTGAACGCACAGGTGGAAAAGTGTCTGACTCCGCAGCAACTGGATATCGGCAAAGTGGTTTGTGACAACGGAACAAATTTGTTGGCGGCATTGAATTTGGTCAAGTTGACACATGTGCCGTGCATGGCACATGTGTGTAATCTGATCGTACAACGCTTTGTGCATAAGTACACAGGCTTACAGGACGCCCTGAAGCAGCCCAGGAAGGTGTATGGCCATGGCGCACTTTGCAGATATCCAGCGGCGAAACAACATGCCAGTGATGCGCTTGATTTGCGACAGCCCGACACGTTGGAATTCAACACTCCTAATGTTCGACTGCCTGCTACAAGAAGAAAAAGCTGTTAATTAATATTTGTATGACCAGGGTGCTAGGACATCCTCTGGGGAGCTGGGGATTTTTTTGCCACGTTACTGGACGCTCATGCGCAATGCCTGTAGGCTCATGCGTCCTTTTGAGTATGTGACAAACCTAGTCAGGCACCATCAGCGACATCATACCATTTGTTTTCTTCCTGGAGCGTGCCCTGCGAAGAGTGCTGGATCAGGCCGTAGATCAGCGTGAAGAGGAAGAGGAAGAGTTGTGGTCACCATCACCACCAGAAACAGCCTTATCAGCATCGCTTGCTGGACCTGCGGCAACGCTGGAAGAGGATTGTGAGGAAGAGGAGTCAGAGGAGGAATGTGGCTTTGAGGAGGAGGAGGAAGACCAACCACAACAGACATCCCAGGGTGCTCGTTGTCGCCTATCTGGTACCCGTGGTGTTGTACGTGGCTGGGGGGAAGAACATACCTTCATTGAGATCACTGAGGAGGAGGAACGGGAAATGAGTAGCTCGGCATCCAACCTTATGCAAATGGGGTCTTTCATGCTGTCATGCCTGTTGAGGGACCCTCGTATAACAAGGCTGACGGAGAACGACCTGTACTGGGTGTCCATGCTACTAGACCCCTGGTATAAGTAGAAAATGGCAAAAATGTTACCAAATTACAACAAGTCGGAAAGGATGCAGCATTTGCAAAATAAATTACAAAGTATGCTTTACACAGTGTATAAGGGTGATGTCACAGCACAATGGGAATCCTCCTCCTCCCACGACCACGACCACGCCGGCAAGGACAGAACGCTTTAAAGACGTGTTGTTGATGGAGGACATGCAGAGCTTTTTAAGTCCTACGCATCGCTACAGCCCTTCGGGATCCACCCTCAGAGAATGACTCGACCGACAGGTAGCAGACTACCTCGCCTTAACTGCAGATATCGACACTCTGAGGAGCGATGAACTCCTTGACTACTGGGTGTGCAGGCTTGACCTGTGGCCTGAGCTATCCAAATTTGCGATAGAACTTCTGGCCTGCCCCTCTTCAAGTGTCCTGTCAGAAAGGACCTTCAGTGCAGCAGGAGGTATTGTCACTGGTCAAAAAAGTCTAGATTACCTCACCTTTATTAAGATGAATGAGGGATGGATCCCGAAGGGACTGACAGTGGGCGATACATTCGACTAAAAAAGGCCTGATGAGATGAGCTGCCTTGGGCTAAAAATGGTCCACACGCTGCTGTATTTTAGCTCTGAATGCCGGTTGACTTGCGTGACTTATCCGCCACCAACTAGGGTTCAAGCCGCAATGTTTTAGGGCGCTTTCTGCCTGGGAAACAAACATCAATTTTTATGGCCGCTGCTACAGCAGCGGCTGCAACAATACCTAATGTTTCAGGCATGTGTACATGCCTAATTTTTCGTCCCTCTGGTGCTGCACTGTGGCTTCAAAAACCAAACCAAAAAAAATGCACATAACAGGGATTAAACTGATAGGAATAGTACTACTTAACACACCACTCCTATCTGGTGGCACAATAGATTGCACGTGCAGTGACCCAAATTTGAAGTAGGAGGACCGACCAAGCATATTTTTCCATCTCTCGGTTCCTAAAATCGATGCCATATACACGTCCCCTGATAGGGCTCCAGCTCGTTATTCTCTTGGGCACCAGCTCGTTATTCTGTTTTTCACTTCACTAGGGACACACTACTGCACTATGGGCACTTAGACCCACTCTTTGTTTTGCACACTGTTATTCCTAGCCAGCATCTGTGATGGGAAATCAGGCAGTCATCTAAACGTTTAGATTGAGCTTTAGCTTAGAACACCCTTGAAGGTGTTTAAGGAGTTTAGAGGATTCTTCTTAGACCTCTCTGAGTCTTTTTAGCCCTACTACCTATCCAGCATTTCTGGAAACTAGCTAAGAGAAAGTGTGGCTGTGTGTCTGTGATACATTTAACTTTATATCACCTTATTGACACTTTATCACTCCGGTCTCCATACTCTCTGCCTATACCCATCTATTTAGAGGGAATTTCCTTGCCCCTGCCAATATTATATAATAGGTAATAGTATTACCATTATTACACAATTAGGTCACTGAGGACATGTGTCAATCCATATCTGCCAAGTGACCCTATGTAGGGGGAACAGTCCCTATTCTGCTCTGTGTCAGTGTGTATCAGGGATCCTTAGGATAGGTGTTAATCCATACCTGCCAAGTGACCCTATGTAGGGTGAACAGTCGCTAATCTACTCTGTGTCAGTGTGTATCAGGGATCCTTAGGATAGGTGTCAATCCATACCTGCCAAGTGACTCTATGTAGGGGGAACAGTCCCTATTCTGCTCTGTGTCAGTGTGTATCAGGGATCCTTAGGATAGGTGTCAATCCATACCTGCCAAGTTACCATATGTAGGGGGAACAGTCCCTATTCTGCTCTGTGTCCGTGTGTATCAGGGGCTCTGAGGACAGGTGTCAATCCATATCTGCCAAGTGACCTATGTAGGGGGAACAGTCTCTATTCTGCTCTGTGTCAGTGTGTATCATGGTCTCTGAGGACAGGTGTCAATCCATATCTGCCAAGTGACCCTATGTAGGGGGAACAGTCTCTATTCTGCTCTGTGTCAGTGTGTATCAGGGATCCTTAAGATAGGTGCCAATCCATACCTGCCAAGTGACCTTATGTAGCGGGAACAGTCCCTATTCTGCTCTGTGTCAGTGTGTATCAGGGGCTCTGAGGACAGGTGTCAATCCATATCTGCCAAGTGACCCTATGTAGGGGGAACAGTCTCTATTCTGCTCTGTGTCAGTGTGTATCATGATCTCTGAGGATAGGTGTCAATCCATATCTGCCAAGTGACCCTATGTAGGGGGAACAGTCTCTATTCTGCTCTGTGTCAGTGTGTATCATGATCTCTGAGGACAGGTGTCAATCCATATATGCCAAGTGACCCTATGTAGGGGGAACAGTCTCTATTCTGCTCTGTGTCAGTGTGTATCAGGGATCCTTAGGATAGGTGCCAATCCATACCTGCCAAGTGACCCTATGTAGGGTTAACAGTCCCTATTCTGCTCTGTGTCAGTATGTATCAGGGGCTCTGAGGACAGGTGTTAATCCATATCTGCCAAGTGACACTATGTAGGGGGAACAGTCCCTATTCTGCTCTGTGTCAGTGTGTATCATGATCTCTGAGGACAGGTGTCAATCCATATCTGCCAAGTGACACTATGTAGGGGGAACAGTCCCTATTCTGCTCTGTCAGTTTGTATCAAGGGCTCTGAGGACAGGTGTCAATCCATATCTGCCAAGTGACCCTATGTAGGGGGAACAGTCTCTATTCTGCTCTGTGTCAGTGTGTATCATGGTCTCTGAGTACAGGTGTCAATCCATATCTGCCAAGTGACTCTATGTAGGGGGAACAGTCTCTATTCTGCTCTGTCAGTGTGTATCATGGTCTCTGAGGACAGGTGTCAATCCATACCTGCCAAGTGACCCTATGTAGGGGGAACAGTCCCTATTCTGCTCTGTGTCAGTGTGTATCAGGGATCCTTAGGATAGGTGTCAATCCATACCTGCCAAGTGACTCTATGTAGGGTGAACAGTCCCTATTCTGCTATGTGTCAGTCTGTATCAGGGTCTCTGAGGACAGGTGTCAATCCATATGTCATGGTGTCAATATGTCATATGTCAGGTGTCAATCCATATCCATTGTGATTTAGGAATGTTAGGTGATTTCTGCCCTTTATGGATTAAAACCAGACTCTGCATCAACTGTGTAATTTTCCATGGGAGTTTTGCCATGGATCCCCCTCCGGCATGCCACAGTCCAGGTGTTAGTCCCCTTGAAACAACTTTTCCATCACTTTTGTGGCCAGAAAGAGTCCCTGTGGGTTTTAAAATTCGCCTGCCCTTTTAAGTCTATGGCGGTTCGCCCGGTTTGCCGGTTTGCGAAGTTTGCGGCAGTTTGCGTTCGCCGTTCGCGAACCGAAAATGTTGTGTTCGCGACATCACTAATTGTAAGAAATACCTACTGATAATGCTTTTACAAATGTATCAAAGATAAGCCCAGGTGTTTCATTAATAGAATAACATTTGTAATTGCAACATACAATAGCATTCATAGTCCAAGTTAACAAATAGATAACTAATGCATATTAGCAGTATTAATAGTTTACCTGAAAAACAACTGCCCTTAATTTCACATTATTGTTTATTATTTATGTAGGACTCAAAAAAACATGATTCAAGTGTCCCTATGTAGGAGGAACGGTCCCTTTTTTATAATAGATTAGATTAGATAGGATATATTAGAATAAATTGAATGGATAGATAGATATAATAGATTATAGATAGACAGTGTCACGTATTCATCCGCACATACAAATGTGGTTAATGGCATTTACCGTCCTGACAGGAAAAGTTGTGCCGAGCAGCAATCATGCACATGGAAACATGGTAATTGCTTTTGGGGTCAAAGGCGGGTTTGGCCAATCAGATCCACAGGAGGGTTTATGCTGTGCAGCAATTGTGCACATGGAAACCTGGTAATTGCTTTTGAGGTTAAAGGCCAATTATGGCCAATTGGATCCACAGGAGGAGTATTTAAACCCAATTCTCCTTTTGCTC
Organism: Pelobates fuscus; assembly: GCF_036172605.1. NCBI lineage: Eukaryota > Metazoa > Chordata > Amphibia > Anura > Pelobatidae > Pelobates > Pelobates fuscus. Next base: position 291,434,382 of record NC_086319.1, on the reverse strand, counting down.
ATTGCCCTGTCGTGGTTTCATCCTGATGGTAATCCGAGAGTGCATTCCTGATCTTGATTTTCTGGTATTAGACTTTGGCTTTGGTTTGACTTCCCTGAATTCTGGTATCCTTGATTTTAGGCTTTCCCTCATGGTTGTGTCTGATTCTGTGTTCCTGGTCTCGGCAAGTATTTTGACTATTCTTGTATACGTTAAGTCCAGCCATTCTAAGGTCCGGTTATACGTTATCCTTAGTCATAGGTGTGACACAGTTCTGCGTGCTAGATCAACTTATTATCCTGACAGACAGATAATCTAGGGCTCATTATTACTAAATGAGCCAACTCTCATGAATCACTCCATTGGTAGGGCAGGAGGGCTACTGAAAAATACAAGCAGTGTTGTCCAGGCATTTCACAAGGTGGTGTGCAGATGAGTGAGTGCAGATGAAGAAACAATCAGTCAAGCCCAGCTTTATTTAATCTTTCTCTTTTCGCAATCCTCTGGTGTTTTAATATTGGGTGTACTATTTAAAAAGATAGTCCATGAGGTAGTCAATCCTTTTAGCCTACTTTATTCCAACCATATTATAAATAATAAAACTATTCACATGGCTGCACTGTACAGTAATCACTATCTCCTTCACATGTAGTTGCCAACTTTCTATCTTATGCATTTAAAGTATTGAACTCAAAGTCATTATTCTACTAATTGAACCAATGGGGTCCAGGGAACCTTTCACACTTTATTATTTTGCAATAGAGTGAGATGAGCCTCCAGCAAGAACTATACCATGGTGGTCCATTTGATGTTTAGGGAACATTAATAAAGTTAAAAGGATGTTAAAAGTCAATATCATTATTGTACGACAAAACCCTTTTATGTCTAGAACACAGATAAAGTTCCAAAAAAATGAAAAATTATAAGAGTGGTAAAAGGTTTCATATGAAGTGCTTACTTATATTTGACGGTCTATTAGTGAGAACAGATCAGCAAAGCAATGCTTTTGGAACCTGTCTGGCATGTAAAGAGTTATTTTTTTTAGGCAATGCGTAATCTAATTAAGCATGTTATTCACTATTCAGACATGCAGGTGGTTTTTGATTGTGGAATGCTGATTGATAACCGAACTTGGTGTTTCTGATTATTTTTGTTTCGCCTGCGGCTTTTGTGAAACCAGCAGGTTTGCCATCAGATGCTATTTTACTGATCACAGAATGTGCTGTTCCATTGAATGTAACAGGTAGTTATTTTCTCAGGGGGACAGAAACCCACCATTCCAAGAAACACCAAGAAACAAACTCTATCTTTGGTTTAGCAAAATGCATATGGCTGTTCTGCAAATTAACTACGTAGGAGGTGTCCATTAGGGCAACTGGAGACCTATTATGTCAAGGGGATTTCTGTTTCATGTGGACAAAGTTGTGTAAGAAAACAGTTTATTTCAGGAATATTCTGCAGAAAGAAAATGATTATATTCTGGCCATATAAGAAACTTTGCAATAATTGTGAAGACCTAACTTTGTATAGACAAAGTGAATTCTCTTCCACAACCATCATGTAATAGTAAGCATTAAAACGTCATAAAAACATGTAGTTCACATGTAAAAGAAATGGGTCTAAATGAAGGAAACAGCTATTCGTACCAGCTCCATGTTCTAAAGCTTTGTAATTATTAACAATAAAAGTGTCACAGGTTTGGTTGAATGGGTTCAGTATGCAAAGATTTGGAGAAAGCAAAGTCACTTAACTTAATGGGATACTATAGTGCCAGGAATACTTAGCTGGCACTCCTGGCACTATAGCTCCCTCTGCCTCCCCCCTTGTTCGCACCCCCACCCCACCAATGCAGTGGTAAATAAAGAGTTAAAACCCCTTTATTTACTTATCTAATCCCAGTGCCAATATCACATGATACTGGGTGCGACTCTGCCTCATTACTGACGTTACTGACGAGGGGGCGCTAATGCAAGTAGTGCTCGCACAATAGCTCCTCCCCATAGGAAAGCATTAAATCGATTGCTTTTTTATGGGAAATAGTCTTTTATCCTCCCCCTCCCATGGCCCCCCTCCCCCCCACAGACACATGCAGACAAACAGATACACATGCAGATACACAGAGACACACATACAGGCACACACATACACATAAATACACACACACACATACATACAAACACACATACATACATATATAGAGACACAGACATACACACAGAAACACATAAATATAAACACAGACACATACACACACAGACAAACATATAAACACATACATACACACAGAGACACATACATACAGGCACACAGACAGACACACACATACATACATACATACACACAGACAAACATTCCATGGTGGGCATTGCTTTTTCTTCATCCTGATATTGTAGTTAAGCAGTTGGAGGACCACTAATGCTGTGGCATGTATGAGTTTTCTGGTCTCTGTATGATGTTTTTTTATAACCCACCTAATTTTAGTTGTGATACAAGCTTCCTTTTGACAATGTTCAAGCGCTGTGCAACTAGCTGTTTTGGTGTTATTGTAGATGAAGGTATCTTTTTCAACCACTGTTCCCACATATGTTTAATGTGGCCCAGCTCATTGGGCCTGTTATTACAGTTGCAGTCAAGCAGATCTTGGTTCTCACTTTGTGTCCAGGAATGGTTTGTTCCACTAGCACATTTGTCGTCAGATTGCCCTTGTACCCTAGGACCTGATGTGGACCTTGTTAGTTCAGACAATGTCTGAGCTGGCATTACTCTCTTGGTTCATGTTACTCTCATATGATTGTGCTTAGTGAGTGCATATCGTTAGGTGTCTTGCCCAGGGTCACTTACTGGTGAAGTGGTCTGACAGGGATTCGAACCTGGTTGACAATACCGCTGCAATAACCAATATATTTACCAATTTTCAAAAATGTGGGCTGCACTCACGGACGTCAAATTTCAATATAGGTGCTTTATTCCATTAAACAAATGAATCGACGTTTCGGTCCGCACAGGGACCTTCCTCAAGATGATGTGTCATTTCATCCTGAGGAAGGTCCCTGTGCAGCCTACATTTTTGAAAATTGGTATTTATTAAAGATCCCCAGAAGGATTGGCACCTGGCAAACCACACCACTGTATTACAGTAGGACATTTGAGCATGAGTGCAAGGAGTTATGTTTTATATATATATATATATATATATATATATATATATATATATTGCACAAAGAATATTTGTCTAATTCATACCGTACATACAGCACAAAATGTATCAAGTTGCCTAAATATAAGTCACCTTATTCTGATTAACTTTTTATAGAATGATCGCTAATACTGCACTGGTGTACAGTGTAAAATTGATACATAGTTTAAAAGGACATCTGTCTACAGTAGCTACATACTGGAACTAAAGACATCCTTGTTCTTGTAAACTACATTCCAATGGTAAATGAGTTCTGTGACGGAGTTCCCTTTTTCCCCGGCTGGGTACTGTCACGTAATCATCCGCTTATAAAAATGTGGTTAATGACATTTACTGTCCACACCGGAAAAGTTGTGCCGAGCAGCAACCTAATCCACAGAAGGGTTAATGCTGAGCAGCAATTATGCAAATGAAACCTGGTAACTGACTTTTTGTGGTCAAAGGCCGGTTACAGCTTATCAGATCTAGAGGAGGGGTATTTAGGACCAGTTCTCATCCTGCTCAGTGCCCTGTCATGGTTTCCCTTGTGGTTTTCTGAGAGCGCGTTCCTGTTTATAGTTTTCTACCTGGTTTTTGACTTTGGCTTTGTTTATTGACTTCTCTATATTCTGGTATCCTGACTCCTGGCTTTCCTCATCGCTGCGTCCCTTTCTGTGTTCCCTGACCTCGGCTAGTATTTTGACTATTCTATGTACGTTAAATCCGGCCATTCTAAGGACCGGTAATACGTTACTTATTTGTCATCCATGCTATACAGTTCTACGTGCTGGATCATACAGTAATCCTGACATTACGACATGGCCATAGATCCTGTAGAACAGTGTCAGCACATAGCTGCTTGCGAGAGGAAATTAGAGGAGAATGATCACGCATGGATCAATTCGCTTAGGCTTTCAGTACGCTTCTCGCTAGAACGGCGCATCTGCAGCCTGCAGCGTCTCCTCCTATAGCACCTCTACCCTGTGTACCTCCACCCACTGTTAATAGGACTCCTAGCATCTCCTTATCGCCAGGGTCGGACTGGGAGAAAAATTTGGCCCGGGCATTTTTTTTAGCACAGCGGCCCACTAATAAGGGGGCGGGGCAGAGAGGGTGTGTTTCGTCATCACCAATGACAAACACGCCCCCTCACAAAGTGAGCGTTGGATCAATGCTCTTCCAGGGATCTAGCATGAGAAAAAATGCCCTGTATTTGTTCTGCACAGTGCAAGTAAATTTAATAACATGCTTGCACTGTGTTTCCTTGCAACTTGTCTCTGGTGTCTCTATAAATGGACACCAGGAGACAAAAGGGCCAGGAAAGAGTATTGTGTGTGTGTTTGGAGCCTGCTTGTGGTATTGCGTGTGTTTAGAGTGTGCTGATTGTGGTGTGGTATTGTGTAATAAGGTCGGTTTTAGTCGTGTTGTGTTTGTGGTGTAATGTAATGTAATGCATATGTGGCTAGGGGCTGTAGAGAATGTGTGTATAGGGGTGTAGCATGTGTTTGTTTACAATTAATCTAGTGTATGTATAAGGGATCCAGAGTGTGTAGGTTAGGAATGTAGTGTGTGTGTGTGTGTATACAGGAGTCTAGTGTGTGTTTGAAGGACCCATAATGTGTAGGAGATCTAGTGAGTGTGTGTGTATATAACGGAATCAGAGCGTATATAGGGATCTAGTGTGTGTATATGATCCAGAGTTGGGTAAGGGATCTAGTGTGTGTCTGGAATGTAATGTGTTTAGGGGTGCAGTATATGTGTGAGGGGTGCTGTAGTGTGTGTGTGTGTGTGTGTGTGTGTATATATATATATATATATATATATTGTTTGGAAGTATTGTGTGTGTGTGTGTGTGTGTTTGGTGCAGTGTGTTGGGGTTCTGTGTGTATGTATGCAGTGGGTGTCTGTGAGGGGTGTAGTGTGCATGTGAAGGGTGCAGTATGTGTGTGTGAGATGGATGCTGTGTTTGAGGGGTGCTGTGTGTGATGTGTGTGAGGATGCTGTGTGTGATGTGTGTGAGGGTGCTGAGTGTGATGTGTGTGTGCTGAGTGTGATGTGTGTGTGTGTGTGTGTGAGAGTGCTGAGTGTGAAGTGTGTGTGAGAGTGATGTGTGATGTGTGTGAGAGTGCTGTGTGTGATGTGTGTGAGAGCTGTGTGTGAGAGCTGTGTGTGAGAGTGCTGAGTGTGATGTGTGTGAGAGCAGGGCCGGACTGGGGATACAAAGCAGCCCTGGAAAAAAAAAATCTATGCCAGCCCCATAAGTCATTGCGCGCCATATATTGTCGCTATATATATATATATATATATATATATATATATATTGCTTTTTCTAATATAATATATTGGTCCTTTATAGTAAAACATTTAATTATACAGTAAGCATACTCACATGCAGACACAGACAATCTCACTGACACACACAAGCTCATTGATACACAGCCTCATAGACAAACAATTTCACTGATATACATAAGCTCATTGACATAAAAACACAAGCTCACTCACTAGCAGGCACACACACACACACACATACACATGCAAGCAAGCTCACTAGCAGGCGCACACACACACAGCTTAATGTAGTGGTTCTGGTGTCTATAGCCTGTCCCTGCAGGCTTTTGAATGTAAACACTGACTTTGCAGAGAAAAGGCAGTGTTTACATTGCTTCCTAGTGACACCTCTAGTGACAGACACTCAGACGGTCACTAGAGGCGCTTCCTGTGTCAGTGCGGATTGGCTGAGATCATCAAGCTTGATGATCTCAGTCATAAAGGCAGAGACCAGCACGACGTTGGAAAAAAAAAAAAAAGGTGAGTAAAACACTATTTTTAAAAACACACACAGACACCATGACTGACACACACACACACACACACACACACACACACACACACACACCATGACAGACAAAGACACACACACACCATGACAGACACACACACATACCATGACAGACACACACACCATGATACAGACACACCGTGACACAGACGACACAGACAGACACACAGCATGACACAGACAGACATACACACAGCGTAACACAGACAGACACACACACAGCATGACACAGACATACACACAGCGTAACACAGACAGACACACACACAGCATGACACAGACAGACACACAGCATGACACGGACAGACACACACACAGCATGACACGGACAGACACACACACAGCATGACACGGACAGACACACAGCATGACACACACACACACCGCATGACACAGACAGACACACACACACTGCATGACACAGACACACACACAGCATGACACAGACAGACACACACACACACACACCATGATACAGACACAGCATGACACAGACACACACACACAGCATGACACAGACAGATACACAGCATGACACAGACATACACACAGCATGACACAGACACACAGCATGATACAGACATACACACACAGCATGACACAGACAGACACACAGCATGACACACACATACACACACAGCATGACACAGACAGACACACAGAATGACACACACACACACACACAGCATAACACAGACAGACACACAGCATGACACACACACACACACACACAGCATGACACACACACACACTCCCACTGACATACATATTTTTTAGTACCTGTGGGTGGGCAGACTGGTAGCTGTGCTGGCGGACGCAGGGGAAGCTTTTCATGAGGCCGGGAGCAGGCTCTTCTGGGGGAGCAGGCTGTTCTGTTTCTACTCCCCCTCCCTCGCGCGCTAGAAGGAGACCGGGGCCGGAATATGACGTCATATTCCGGCTCCGGTCTCATTAAGCTGCGCGTGAGGGAGGGGGAGCAGAGACAGAACAGCCTGCTCCCCCAGAAGAGCCTGCTCCCGGCCTCATGAAAAGCTTCCCCTGCGGCCGCCAGCACAGCTACCAGTCTGCCCACCCACAGGGGTGACCTGCGGCCGCAGGGATAACTTGAAAGGCGGCCGCAGGGGAAGCTTTTCATGAGGCCGGGAGCAGGCTCTTCTGGGGGAGCAGGCTGTTCTGTCTCTGCTCCCCCTCCCTCGCGCGCTAGAAAGAGACCGGGGCCGGAATATGACGTCATATTCCGGCTCCGGTCTCATTAAGCTGCGCGCGAGGGAGGGGGAGCAGAGACAGAACAGCCTGCTCCTCCAGAAGAGCCTGCTCCCGGCCTCATGAAAAGCTTCCCCTGCGGCCGCCTTTCAAGTTCTCCCTGCGGCCGCAGGTCACCCCGGCCCCAGGTGCCGACGGCCCACCGGGAAATTTCCCGGTATCCCGGTGGGCCAGTCCGGCCCTGTGTGAGAGTGCTGAGTGTGATGTGTGTGAGAGTGCTGAGTGTGATGTGTGTGAGAGTGCTGAGTGTGATGTGTGTGAGAGTGCTGTGTGTGATGTGTGTGAGAGTGCTGTGTGTGCTGTGTGTGAGAGTGCTGTGTGTGATGTGTGTGAGAGTGCTGTGTGTGAATGTTAAAAGGGATTGTGTGTTGGGGGGTAAAAAAAACAACTAATAAGCAGGCATTGTGTCCCCCCCTCCCTTCTTACCTTTAGCCTGGGAGGGGGGGGACCAGCATGGTGGTACCAAGGAGAGAGTGGGGGGGACCGGAACTCTCACTCCGACATCATCCCTGGTGGTCCAGTGGTGAGTGAACTCTAGCCTGTGGGCTAGAGTTCACTCTTGCGAGATCTGGTCATTGCCATGGCAACGCTCCGGATCTCGCGAGAGGAACCCGGCGGAGCTGCAAGATAGAGCTCCGTCGGGTCCTCCTCTCCATCCCCAGCCGCAGGTCTATGAAAGTGGGCCGGTGAGGGAGATCTCTGATCTCCCTCACCGGCCCTCCATGGAAAACAGCGGGGCCTCCCTGCCGGCCTCGGCACATGGCCACCGCAGCCCACCTGCTTATCACCATCTCTACAGTTTGATGGCAATATCCAGGAATGCAGGGGTTTTCTTAATCAGGTGGAGTACCATTTTGAGGCCTCACCAGGGTCGTTCCCCACGGACAGATCAAAAATTGGCTATCTAATGAATCAATTAAAGGGCAAGGCCCATGCCTGGGCTTATCCGTTTTGGGAGAGTAATCGGAGCATTGCTCATAATTACCAGGAATTCCTTGCTGAATTCAAGCTCACGTTTGAGCCATTGGGTAGAGAGGATTACGAGGATCCACTGCCCTAATGCACATCAGACAAGGTAACCGGTCTATCTCGGATAATGCTATTGAATTCCGTACCTTAGCTTCCGAGGTAGACTGGACTAACAACGGGTTAATTTCAGCATTCAAAAAGGGTCTCTCAGAGACTATACTAGATGAGATAGCCGCTAAAGAATTACCAAAGAGTCTTAACGAATTTATTAAGTTTGTCATGCATATTAAAATAGGTTAAGACTCAGAGAAGTCACCAGAAGCAAGACCAGATGTACGGCTATGTCCCTAGCACCTCGATTCTCTAAACCTGTTTTGTCTAACCTCCCTGTACAGTCCGAACACGAACCTATGCAGTTGGGGGTCACAAGACTGTCGGAGGCCGAAAAACAGTATAGGAGAAGGGAGGGGTTATGCCTATATTGCGGTAGAAAGAAACAAATGATAACTAATTGCCCAGTGCGTCCGGAAAGTCTCTGCACCTAAGAACCTTAAGGGGACAGATCTTAGGTGTGATGGAGTTGTCCTCTAACAAAAACAAAAGTAGATTCCTCCTTGAGGTATCTATTTCCCTTGATAACAAGAAGTTTTCTTGCAGTGCCCTAATGAATTCAGGTGCTGCTGGAAATTTTATTGATGTCCAGTTTATTAGGGGTAATGAGATACCGGTCAGGGAGAGACCTACGCCGCTAGCTGTAGAGGCTATTGATGGTAGACCACTCACACAACCGCTTATTACCCACAAAACTGTCCCTGTTACGATCTCTATTGGGGCCTCCCATAGGGAGGAGATGACGTTTCAGGTTATTACTTCTCCATCATGTCCTATCATATTAGGGTTTCCGTGGCTGAGTAAGCACAATCCCTATATTGACTGGGCTAGTGGGGAGATATTGGAATGGGGTAAAGAGTGTATGGGGAGATGTATAAAACCAGTACTAAAGAGATTGGATACTATTGACCTTCCCACTACCACTCCCCAAACTCCTGGAGTTCCCATACAATACCGAGAACTTCAGGAGGTGTTTAACAAGGCTCAATCCGATGTATTGCCTCCCCACAGAGCATATGACTGTGCCATTAACCTGTTTCCAGGCGCTATGCCACCTAAGGTGGCAGTTTATGCCTTATCTCCCCAGGAGAGTAAAATAATGGAGGAATACATCAAAGAATCCTTGAGCAAAGGGCACATAAGAAAGTCATCCTCACCAGCTGGTGCAGGATTCTTTTTTGGTGAGTTACGCCCTTGCATAGACTACAGGGCACTTAATAAAATCACTGTAAAAAATGCATACCCTATGCCACTCAATTGTTTGATAGACTTCAGGGAGCTAAAAGTATTTACTAAGCTTGACCTTAGGAGCGCTTACAATTTGGTTAGAATTAAAGAGAATCATGAGTGGAAGACGGCATTTAATACCCGTAGTGGACACTATGAATATCTGGTAATGCCATTTGGGTTATGCAACGCCCCGGCCATATTCCAAGACTTTATAAATGATGTACTCAGGGAATTCATTAACTCATTTGTCTTGGTTTATTTGGACGATATTTTGGTGTGTTCCCCTGATCTTCAAACTCACCACTCCCATGTGAAACAGGTTCTGCAGACGTTGTTGAAAAATAAACTTTATTGTAAATTAGAAAAGTGCATATTTGACCAGCCTGAAGTCCACTTTTTGGGTTACAACATCTCTGCATCGGGATTTCAAATGGATCCTAAAAAACTAGAGGCTGTACTACACTGGCCATTACCCTCTGATTTAAAAGCCATTCAAAGGTTTATTGGTTTTGCCAACTATTACAGAAGATTCATCAAGGGATTTTCTTCTGTAATAGCCCCCATCACTAATATGACTCGCAAAGGGGTTAGTAGTACGGTATGGTCCAAAGAGGCTGTGAATGTTTTTGAGACTCTTAAACAAAGATTTGCCTCTGCAGACATACTAAAACATCCTGACACCAGTAAACCTTTTATATTGGAGGTTGATGCATCCGAGACAGGGGTAGGGGCTGTTCTCTCTCAGAGAGAAAGCCAGGGAACACCATTGCACCCTTGTGGCTACTTCTCCAGAAAGATGTCTCCTGCTGAGCGCAACTACCATATTGGCAATAGAGAACTGTTGGCCATTATTCTTGCCCTCAAGGAGTGGCGACATCTTTTGGAGGGTTCCAAGGACCCCCTGTTGATCATAACCGACCACAAAAACCTGGCATATATAGGGGATGCCAAACGTTTGTCTTCCAGACAGGCTAGATGGTCACTGTTCCTTTCACGTTTTAACTTCCTCATTACTGATAGACCTGGTTCTAAAAATACCAAGGCTGATGCCTTGTCCAGGCAATTTGATAATGAGTCAGCTCCGGAACAGGTGACATCTCCTATTATTCCACCAGAGTGTATTATTGTTACTACTGTCCTCTCACTGTCTTCTCCGCTGCTTGGCACCATACTGGAGGCCCAGCCTCAGGTGCCCAGTGGTAAACTGTGTGATAAACTGTTCGTTCCCCTATGTGAAAGGGTTAATATCATGAAAGTGTTCCATGACAATATAACTGCTGGACACCCGGGCATCAATAAGTCCACTGCCGCGATCACTAGATCATTTTGGTGGGATTTTGGTGGGATTCACTCAGGAAAGATGTAAAGGAGTATGTGCAGGCATGTTCTGTGTGTGCAGTTTCTAAGGTGACTCGTGCACTTCCTTGTGACCTGTTGCAGCCTCTTCCTGTTCCTGAGATTCCATGGTCCCACTTATCCATGGACTTTATTGTTGAGCTTCCTAGCTCCTGCTGGGTTCACTACTATTCTCATGGTTGTAGACCGATTTTCTAAGATAGCTCACTTCATTCCTCTCAAGAAGTTGCCATCTTCGCAACAATTGGTCCTTATTTTCATACGTGAAATTGTCCGTTTGCATGGCATCCCTCACAATATTGTGTCTGATAGGGGCTGGAGTTTGTGTCCAGGTTCTGGAGGGCATTCAGTAAACAATTGGGGATTGATCTTTCCTTCTCCTCCTACCATCCACAGACCAATGGTACAGCTGAGAGGGTTAACCAGTCATTAGAAGTTTATTAATAGCACACAGGACAATTGGTCCGAACTACTCCCTTGGGCCGAGTTGGCTAGAAACAATGCTGTTCATGACTCCTCTGGGCACAGTCCATTTTTTTGTCAATAATGGTAGGCATCCTACGGTTTATCCGCGCTTTTCACGCCAAATTTCCTCTCAAGCCTGGTCCTGCCCACCCGGTAGGCGTTCTTCAGGTGGGGGGGTAATGTCACGTATTCATCCGCTTATAAAAATGTGGTTAATGACATTTACTGTCCACACAGGAAAAGTTGTGCCGAGCAGCAACCTAATCCACAGAAGGGTTAATGCTGAGCAGCAATTATGCAAATGAACCTGGTAACTGACTTTGGGGTCAAAGGCCGGTTACAGCCTATCAGATCTAGACGAGGGGTATTTAGGCCCAGTTCTCATCCTGCTCAATGCCCTGTCGTGGTTTCCCTTGTGGTTGTCCGAGAGCGTGTTCCTGTTTATAGTTTTCTACCTGGTTTTTGACTTTGGCTTTGTTTATTGACTTCTCTATATTCTGGTATCCTGACTCCTGGCTTTCCTCATCGCTGCGTCCCTTTCTGTGTTCCCTGACCTCGGCTAGTATTTTGACTATTCTATGTACGTTAAATCCGGCCATTCTAAGGACCGGTAATACGTTACTTATTTGTCATCCGTGCTATACAATTCTACGTGCTGGATCATACAGTAATCCTGACAGGTACCTCCGCCAAGCTTGCTTCCTAGCTGGAACCAGGAAACCTGAAACGCTTTTACCCCTCGATCATCGGCTACTACCGGGCAACCGATTTGCTGAGGGTCACTGACTGGCACTCCCACCCGACGGAGAAGCTGTGGGTGCAAGCAGAAATAGCACAGGCCAAGGGGAAAATACCCTCAGAACTATGGAGGACGGGAATTACACCTAACGCCCTCAGCACTGGCAACCCTCTGATAGACGCAACCCTAAAGTCTTGGTGTGCACTCCGTTACCCTCAACAGCTGACAACCCACAACAGCCCGCTCACACCTCTCACCCATAACCCAGATATCGGAGGAGGTCTGACACCGGCAGATCTAAAAAATTTCGGACGGACAGACTGGGCCTACATATGCCAATGGTGCAATAACGGCACCCTAAAAACCTTATCCGAACTAATCCCAGATAATGTCCCAACGATGCTCGACCGGTTCCGATACCACCAGGTCAAATCCTTCTACAACTCCACAACGGCCAAACAATGATTCCACCGAGACCCCACATACTTTGAAGCAATATGCATCAATAGGCGACATATGGAAAAGGGAATCTCGGCGCTAAACACGCTGCTGGAGGGAGAGAACAGGCCACCACCGAAATACATCGCCAGATGGGAGAGGGAGAGACGGGTGAGGTGCTCAATGCCAGAGAATGGGATAAGATATTCCTACTCACGCACAAAAGTTCTATCAGCTCAAAATTTCAGGAGATGAGCTACAAGCTGTTAACCACCTGGTACAGAACCCCTGACGTACTACATCGTATGAACCCAGACAATGATGAGAAATGCTGGCGATGTGGTGCAGAGAGAGGCACTATGATCCACATATGGTGGACTTGCCCAGCCATCACCCCCCTCTGGGAGATGGTACACACCAAAATACGGGAAATATCGGACCCGGAGCTCCCACTCCAGCCCCTCCCCATGCTACTACACCACACCACCATGTCACTGAAAAGCTATAAAAAATCCCTCACAAGACATTTACTGACAGCAGCTAAATCACTGATACCCACCCTGTGGAAAAGGTTGACCGCCCCCACATTTCAACAATGGGTAGATCGAGTGAGAGAAATACATACCATGGAGACTATGACAGCAGCCCTCCAGGGCCGCTCGGAGAAATGTCATCTAACCTGGATCCCCTGGATTCTGTACATCACGGCAGGAGGCTCAGTCTCATGAAAAACTACACTCAGATCAGTTTGAGACCCCCCCCCCTTGATCCCAACCCTTCCCATGCCTCTTCCAAACTAGACTTTACCCCCCCTTCTACCCCCTATACTCCCCCCATTCTCCTGACCACATCCTGACTGGACCACCCCTCACCATGTACTAGACTAAGACACTCAACCCGAGAGTACATGTAAGAGAGTGCTATACCAAGCTCAGATATGTAGAAGGTCAGTAGATAAAACCCCTAAAAATCGATGCAAAGTGATAGGTACACAGAGGATGCCCCTAAAGCCTGAAAAATACATGGCCCAATGGCAAATAAAACCGCACGATAGGCTACACCACTTCAAGCAACAGGATCAGCCCAACAACACACAGGCCACACTCCTACCTTGCATACATACGTAAGGGGCATTTTGAACACCCAAGCCCTGCCAAACGCTGAAAGGGACACACATTACAAAGTACGTACACCTGAGCACGGGTGAGGTGGGTCTGGATGCTCCATCTATAGCATCGACAAACCCAAAACGGAGCTATTGAAGGAGGTGCCACTACCAATGGACCCACACACATACATGACCCGTTGATAACCCGATTCAGGTACGGTCCCACACCCGCCCTGCCTACACCTCACCCTGTGGCTTCATGAAGACCCAAAAAGGTAGGGGTACGATACTATGAGAGCCATAAGACGCACACCAATACAGACTGGTGTAAATAGCAATCAACACTATGCATACCATCCAGTCCTCAACTAACTCGGGATATGTAAACACGAAAATAAGCTATGCTATGTAATTGTGAAGGTTTACTACTGCTTCTGTATACCCTAAACGACTGTTCGACTTCCCTCCCTCTATTCCCTTCTGTAAACCCCTCTCTTACCTGACAAAATTGGAAAAAATTGAAAAAATTAATAAATAAAGATTGGCAAAAAAAAAAAAAAATACAAATAACTAAAACATGTGTGGAAATCTATTCACAAACCGGACTTTACATAGGACACGAGGTCATGCATTTAGGACTTGATGGACGCAAGTCTCTTTTCAGCTATGTAACTATGTAACTATGTTTAAGGCAAAGGAAAGGTTTAGGATTGGGAATTCTTTGCCTAAAGAAGTGGCTTTATCAGAGTTCATACAGATGTTCAAACAGCTGCATACTTGCAAAAACAGAATATTCAAGGATATCATTTTTCAATATAGGGTAATAACTGCTTGATCCAAGGATAAATCTGAATTTTTTTTCCCTAGCTTGTTGCAAAATTGGAAGTGCTACAAACTGTTTTTTTGTTTTTTTTTTTGTGTTCTTTTGGATCAACAGCAAAAATAAAATGCGAGGAAGGCTGAACTTGATGGACACAAGTCTCTTTTCAGCTATGTAATTATGTAACAATGTAATATGTCAGAAAACATGCTATTCAGGTAGAACACACAACAGATGACACTACACGGGCTCCACAGACAAATCCACCCAATTGGTAGCAAGCATCAGCAGGACAGGAGAGCAGACAAAATATTTAACAATAAACACATAAATTACACACACCCTGCACCTACAATGGGCACAGGGTGACTTGGACATAGGAGTAGTCCCGGGTCCTCCATAAAGTGTTTGTCTGAAACTCCTGGTGATGGTGACTACCGTCACAAGTTCTTATGGATTGATTCTCTATGATGTAAACAGTTCTATGTTCAATGGAGGAAAGAGTAACATTTATAAAGATTATTGACAGGAAGGCAAAATGGAGGCATGTACTAGATATATGTGAGGATTTCTGCATTTAAATGTTTTTTCAGACCTCATAAAAACATACTGTATATGCTTATAATAAGTAAACCGAAAAATTTCAATCCTGGGAAGGGACAGTTTCCCTTTATTTTATCAGACATTTCAAGAGTAAAACAGAGTTCTGTATCACTCTGAAAGGAACAGTCCAAGCACCATAACATACATTTCAGGGAGGAAATGTCAAGTCTTGTATGGAGTTTGCACCAGACATGGACATGTAATTTTTCACTGTCAGTTAATACAATTGTGCAAAATCAATGTGAAAAATCTGAATACACAATCATAGTTAGGCAATGGTGGAGACACATTATGCATATACACAGTATAATAAAGGCACAAGACAACACACAATTTAATCACAGTGCTAATTTAGAGTGACTTGTGGTCCTTATTGTGCTAGAATGCATTCATTTTTTTCTTACAAATTATGCTATTTTATAAAATTATTATACAACATAGTATATATGATATCAAGGAACCAAAGTGTCTGGTGGTTTAATTCTTATATAATAAACAGATGCATACGTTTCATTGTATTATACTAAGTGGACAGTAATATAAATGCAAATGTCATTGTATATTCAAAGATCAGATCATAAATGTTAACTAGCCTCATAAAGAAATGCATTCATGGATAAAGATAGAATGGTTTTATACCTTTTTACACATTGCATAATGCAATTTAAATTTAAAAGATGTGGCAGGTGCTGGTGCAAAAATCTGTTTACAGCTTCTAATTTCCCTGGTTCCAGATAGCTTGATATGAAAGAAGTTAATAGTGATCATAATCCAAAATTTCCAAGCCATTTAAATGCTATAGAAATTTGAAAAAAGCTGTCATCTGAAAACCAGGCCTAATTCAAGGCAAACCCAACTGCTGATATAAAGAGGTTAACAACAACAAAAAATGGGAAAGATTTGCAAACGTTTTGATTACACCACAGGTCGATGAATACAGATGCCTTGATGTTACTAATAGATGACAGGTGTACAATAAACCCATTAAGTACCATAGGTACATTGCAGTTTGGTTGTGTGTGTTTCTGTAAGCTAATTAAACATACTATTGGGTAATGTAGGCATATGCATTTGTTATCTGTTTTGCTATTTAAGTTACATTGCTTATTTATTCTTTATCTAATTGGTGATTAATGAGGAATTATTAGATAACTTTGCATACATACATCATCATGTCAGGGGAGATGTTTATAGTGCGGGCTCTACTTATTTAAACTTAGAAATATGTTGGGGTATTAGTTCATTGTTAGAAAAGTATTTGATGTTCTATTTAGAGGTAACGCATCCTCATCAATACTATAATTGCATAACCTTGAGTGCTTTATATAAAGTATAGGGCCATTTTTCACCAGTGTGAAAATGGTAAATGGCCTTTCGAAAACAATCAGAATGGTCAGATTGTGACCCCTCTACGTTATCAATGGCTCATCAACAGCTGTTAATATGTCGATAAAAATGTAAAAGTGCTTGACAGTGTTTGACCAATTTTCTACACATGTGGCTACTATGTGGCTGTAGATTTTTCTGGTCTTTGCAGTTTGATTGAGGTCTACATGAGCTAAGAACAAGAAGCAGTACAAGCTAGTTCAAGTATGTCTTTTCAACATCACACCAGAAACCCACTCATAAGCACATGCAGAGGCAGCTCTCTAATTAGGCGGTTTAGGCGGCCGCCTAAGCCTTCACACTGGCTGGGGCCTCACGGCCGCCTAAACCGCCTGAGGGCAGACTGTGTCGGGTCCTCGGTCAGTGACCGAGGACCTGACTACAGGAGGGGGCCCGCCGGCTTGCCCGGTATGTCGCCGGGTGCGAGGCCCCTCCTGGCTGCCCGGCTAGCCACAGCAGACACCGGTCTGCAGCTCCACAGTGAGCAGAGAGGCAGACCATGTGTCTCGCGAAAACCGGCCAATCAAAACCCGCGGCAACGCTCTGATGGTCTCACGAGATTACATGGTCTGCAGCTCTGCGGCCACCGGACCACCAGGGAGCCCACTGGACCACCAGGGAAATTAAGGAAGGTTCTCTCTAACCACCCTCAGCCTCATCACCCCCCACACCACACCACCCTCAGCCTCATTACCTCCCTCATCACCTCCCTCAGCCTCACCCCCTCACCATCACCTCCACCCCCCTCAGCCTCACCCCCCACACACCACCCTCAGCCTCACCACAACCCTCAGCCTCACCCCCACCACCCTCAGCCTCATCACCCCCACACCACTCTCAGCTGCATCACCCCCCCACACCACCCTCAGCCTCAACACCCCCCCACCACCCTCATCACCCCCACCACCCTCAGCCTCATCACCCCCCCACCATCCTCAGCCTCATCTCCCCCCACACCACTCTCAGCCTCATCACCTCCCCCACCACCCTCAGCCTCATCACCACCCTCAGCCTCACCCCCCTCACCATCATCTCCACCACCCTCAGCCTCACCCCCCACACCACCCCTAGCCTCATCACCCCCCTCACCACCCTCAGCCTCATCACCCCCCACCACCCTCAGCCTCATAACCCCCCACACCACCCTCAGCCTCACCACTACCCTCAGCCTCACCACCCACCCTCAGCCTCACCAACCCCACCACCCTCAGCCTCACAAACCCCCACCACCATCAGCCTCACCACCCTCCACCACCCTCAGCCTCACCACCCTCCACCACCCTCAGCCTCACCACCCTCCACCACCCTCAGCCTCACCACCCTCTACCACCCTCAGCCTCACCACCCTCCACCACCCTCAGCCTCACCCCCCATACAACACCCTCAGCATCACCCTCAAACACCACCCTCAGCATCACCCCCCACACACCACACTCAGCCTCACTACCCTCAGCATCACCCCCTAACCATCACCCCCACCACCCTCAGCCTCACCCCCACACACCACCCTCAGCCTCTCCACCTCCCACCACCCTCAGCATCACCCCCACACACCACCCTCAGCATCACCCCCCACACACCACCCTCAGCCTCACCACCACCCTCAGCCTCATCAGCCCCCCTCACCACCCTCAGCCTCATCACCCCCCACCACCGTCAGCCTCATCACCCCCCACACCACCCTCAGCCTCATCACCCCCCACACTACCCTCAGCCTCACCACCCCCAGCCTCACCACCACCCACAGCCTCTCCCCCACACCACCCTCAGCCTCACCACCACCACCCTCAGCCTCAGCATCACCCTCAGTATCACCCTCACCACCCTCAGCATAATCCCCCTCTCTCATCACCCCCTTCTCACTGTCACATCACTCCCCTCTCACTCTCACCATCACCCCCTCTCCCTCTCACCATTACCCCCCTCACCATCACCCCCCACACCATCACCTCCCTCTCACCATCACCCGCCTCTCACCATCACCCCCCCCCCCCATACACACACCACACTTCAAGCAGCTACCCCATACACATAGGGTCTCAGACAAAAACGCAAACATGCTCACAGAGACATACATTCACACACACACACACACACACACACACACACGCACACAAGGATACTCTCTGTCAGACACACTCTCAGGCACATACACAGATAAACTGTGCATCAATGTGTATATGTGACACTTTTTTGTTAGTGGGGGCCTCATGTTTGAGTTTCGCCTAAGGCCTCATAAAGTCTAGAGCCGCCTCTGAGCACATGGTTTTCTAGCCTTAAAATAAAGAAAATATTAAGGCAGCATTGAAATTCACATGCCTTGCAGACTAAAAAGCATTTTTTTTAGGCTCAGTTCCATTATGTGGCCAAATATTTTTAACCAATAAAGTTTTTTTTGTTTTATTTTGTTTTGGTGGGATGGAATCCCTTGTTATCATAAAGTGGCTATGCAGAATTTTGTAATATTCTATCGAGTGTCTACGTATGGCAATAGGTTTAAAGGAACACTATAGGTTTAGGAACACAAACCTGTATTACTGACCCTATAGTGTTAAACCCACCATTCAGGTGGCTTGCCTCCCCTCAGCCCCATTAAAAGGAATTGAAACTCACCTTATTTCCAGCACCGCCCACGATCCGACTCCTTGATAACATCATCAGAATTGCTGATTTTTAGCCAATCCAATGCTTTCCTATGGGGGCGGGGCCAAACACTGGTTTAGCCAATCAGCACTTCTTCATAGAGATTCATTGAATCAATGCATCTCTGAGGAAATGTCAGCGTCCCCATACAGAGCGTGGAGACGCTGAGCGGCAGTGCTGCCTCATGTGCAGCACTGCCCTAAGAAGCATCTCCAGTGGCCATCTGAGGAGTGGCCACTTGGAGGTGTCCCTAGGGGCAATGTAAACACTTTGCATGAACATGCCTGAAGGCAATGATTATTAAGCTGTAGTTTTTGTGGTGACTATAGTGTCCCTTTGATAGGGAATCTATGCAGAATGTAAAATATAAATTGACCTTTCTTAAAGAAACAAAATCAGAGTATTTACTAAAGTGTGGTAACAAAAGCCTACTATTACCACAACTGTAGGACTAAGTAGCATATAGAATTGTGTGTGTTTCTAGCACAGAGATTAACAGACTGCATCTTTTCACAGCAAGATAACTTGAAACAATAAGGCAAATTCAGGGATTTAAATTACAACCTTGAAACTTATTTTTCATTGACAACTACAAAAAGAATGTATTTTCACAGTCATATATTGTTCTCCCTAACAGTATTTAAAACCAATGGATTGCTGTAGTGTGGGGAGCTAGAAACAACTGGCAACCTTGCCAAATGGAGAACATGATTCTCAGAACACAAAAGCTAAAATGAGAATTTCATGCACAACAGCACCTGAATCAATGAGAAAATTACACCGTGCCACATAAGGCTCTATTAAAATGTAAATATGATTATATAACATTTTCATACATTCCATTTATTTTTATAGTTTGCTATTATGGTAATGCAAAACATTTCAAGCTGAAATGCTGCTTTATAAATTCTAGCCTTGCTGTCCTGCCCTGTGTACGCTAATACATATACAAAAAAAAGTTCTGCGCTTAAACTCCCACTACTCCTGGGCGGGAACCAGGGCAGGTGCATCCATAAGGTGGTTCAGGCAGCCGCCTTAGGGCGCCAGAGCAGGGGGGCCCAAAAGTCCAAATCCAGTGCCTCTAGCTGGTCACTCACCCTGCAGCTGGCAACCAGGGAAGTCGGCCGGCCTCTCCTGATGATGTCAGCAAGAAGGGGTGTGACTTCCACTGCCCTTCTCCCAGGACCGGTGTGGAGCCTGTGAGAAGAGTTGAGGAAGTCACGCCCCCTACTCCTGACATAATCATGAGTGGCCGGCCGACTTCCCTGGTTGCATACTCCCAGACTCAAGCTCCTGTCTCAACAGTAAGCCTAGTTTTTTTTTATCCCCTAGTCAGACCCTTCAGTGCCTGTCCACCTTCCTCAGCCCCTGTCCCCTTTTACTCAGCCCCTGTCCCCCTTACTCAGTCCTTGTTCCCCCACTCAGCCCCTGTCCTAGCCCCTGTCCCCCTTACTCGGCCCATGTCCCCCTTACTCAGCCCCTGTCCCTTTTTCCTCAGCCCCTGTCCCTTTTTCCTCAGCCCCTGTCCCTTTTTCCTCAACCCCTGTCCCTTTTTCCTCAGCCCCTGTCCCTTTTTCCTCAGCCCCTGTTGCCTTTTCCTCAGCCCCTGACGCCTTTTCCTCAGCCCCTGACGCCTTTTCCTCAGCCCCTGACGCCTTTTCCTCAGCTCCAGTCCCCCTTACTCAGCCCCAGTCCCCCTTATTTAGCCCCTGTCCCACTTATTCAGCCCATGCCTCCCTTCCTCAGCCCCTGTCCATTTATTTTAGCCATTTTCCCCTTCCTCTGCCCCTGTGGCCCCCTCTATAGCAGCTGCCCCCTCTACTACAGCTCATGTCCCCCCCTCAGCCCTTGGCCCCCTTACTCAGTCCTTGTTCCCCTACTCAGCTCCTGTCCCAGCCCCTGTTCTCCTGTCCCACTGCCCCAGCCTCTGTCCCCCTTACTCAGCCCCTGTCTCAGCCCCTGTCCCCTTTTACTCAGCCCCAGTGCCCTTTTACTTATCCCCTACTTATCCCTGAATAAGGGGGTTATTCAGCCCCTGTCCCATTTTCATCACCCCCTGCCCCCTTTACTCAGTTCCTGTCTCCCTTATTCAGTTCATGTCCCCCTCACTCAGCCCCTGTCGCCTTTTCATCAGCCCCATCCCCTTTTCCTCAGCCCCTGTATCCCTTACTCAGCCCATGTCCCTCTTATTTAGCCCCTGTCCCACTTATTCAGTCTATGTGCCCCTTCCTCAGCCCTACCCCAGCCCCTGTCCCATTATCTTAGCCCTTTACCCCTTCCTCTGCCCCTGTGGCCCCCTCTATAGAAGCTGTCCCCTCTACTACAGCTCATGTCCCCCCCTCAGCCCCTGTGTCCCTCTCTACAGCCTATGTGGCCCCTTCTATAGCAGCTTTCCACTCCTCTACAGCTCCTGTCCACTCCTCTGCAGCCCTTTCCCCCCTCTTAGCCCCTGTCCCCTTCCTCAGCCACATGTCCCCTCACCACAGACCCTATACCCTCACTAAAGCCCCATAACATCCCCACTAGAGCCCCTCTTCCCCAATTGCAACCCATATCACCCACACCACAGGCCCTTTCCCAAATTGGAGCCATCAGCCTTCAGGCCCTATCTCCCCACACTCCCAGACTCCAGCTCCTGTCTTACCAAGGTAAGCCTAGTTTATATTATCCCTCTTCTCAGCCCATGTTGCCTTTACCGCAGCCCCTGTCCCCATTTCCTCATTCTCTGTCCCCTTTTACTCAGCCGCTGTCCCTCTACCTCAGCCCCTGTCCCCATTTCCTCAGCCCCTGTATCTATTTCCTCATTCTCTGTCCCCTTTTACTCAGCGCCTGTCCCTCTTACTCAACCCTGCCCCCTTACTCTGCCCCTGTCCCCCTTACTCTGCCCCTGTCCCCCTTCCTCAGCTCCAGTCCCCCTACCTCAGCTCCATTCCCCCTTCCTCAGCTCCATGCCCCATTATTCAGCTCCTGTCCCCCTTATTCAGCCCCTGTCCCAACCCCTGCCACCCTTCCTCAGCCCATGTCCCGCTTTCTCAGCCCATGTCCTCCTTTCTCAGTCCCTGTCCTCCTTCCTCAGCCCCTGCCCCCTTCCTCAGCCCTTGCCCCCCCTTCCTCAGCCTTTGCCCCAACCCCTACTCAGCCCCTATCCAAGCACCTGCCCCCCTTCCCCAGCCCTTGTTCCCCTTCCTCAGCCCTTGTTCCCCTTCCTCAGCCCTTGTTCCCCTTCCTCGTCCCTTGTTCCCCTTCCTCGTCCCTTGTTCCCCTTCCTCGTCCCTTGTTCCCCTTTCTCAGTCCCTGTCCTCCTTCCTCAGCCCTTGTCCGCCTTCCTCAGCCCTTGTCCCCCTTCCTCATTCCTTGTCCCAGCCGCTATCCCAACCCCTGTCCCCCTTCCTCAGCCCCTGTCCCCAGACTCCAGCTCCCTTCTCAGTTCCTACCCCCCTTCTGCAGCCCTTGCACCCTCTCAGCTCCTGCCCCCCTCTCAGCTCCTATCCCCCCTCTCAACTCCTGTCGCCCTCTCAACTCCTGTCCCCCCTCTCAGCCTCTGTCCCCCATCCTCAGCCCCATGCCCCCACCACAGACCCATATCCTCACTACAGCCCCATATCACCCACACCACAGCCCCTAGCCCCTACTACATCCCCTAACTATTTTAATTACAGCCTCTAAAACCCACTGTGGCGAAACCAACCTCGCCACTGGGCCCTGGAGAAGCCTGTTTGCTAGCCTCCTACCTGCTGACTATGGCCCCTGGGTTATTTGGGGCATATTTTACTTTATATTGCTGCTACTGGCCCTTTTAAAATCATCGATGGACATATTGGGACTTTTTGGGATTGTGGCGAAACCGACCTCGCCACGTGTCCTTGGAGGGGGCTGATTGCCCGCCTCTTGCCTTTGGACTATGGACCAGACTTTATGGGAATGTGATACCCCAGGTAGCTATACCATGGAGCCTATTCATATAATGAAAGACTATGGGAAAGACTTTAGCTCCATGGCAATTGTACTGTGTGAGTAGGATCTGCGCGCTATTCGGTAGTTTTGTGCGCGCGGATCCCAGCTATCTGGGGATAGGTGAAATGTCTGTGTGTTATGTGTAAAAGGTGAATTTATGTATTTTAAAGTGTTTTACTGTCTTTGTGTCCCCATGTGCTTAATGGAGTCTGTCTCTGTGCTGGGAGATAATTGAATTACTTCTCCAGCACAGAGAAGGCCCTGTAAACCTGGAAAGCTAGGGGTTTTAAAAGATACTTTACTAACTTTTGAAACCCTGGTCTGATCCATGACATTTTTTAATATGTTGTTCCCCTGAATGGATTGATTGTGGATATGTATTTTTATGTGAATGTGATGTATGGTTTTGAAGTTACAGATATTGTGTAAAAGTTATGTTTTAAACTGTATAATAAGTGGATTATCTCTCAGGCTAAGGGGAGGGGATGTGTGGGTTGTACCATATCTCGGATTGGTTATTTTATGCCTCCCCCTGGGTGTGGCCTGTATGTGTGAGATGGAAATAAAAGCCAGGCTGGATGAGCCAGTCCAGAGTTCCTGTTTTACCCTCAAAGTGAAGTGTCGTCTCATTATTGGGGGAAGGATTTATTGCATGCTGTTCCAGTTGACTGCTAGGAGTGTAAGCCTATTCGTATGGTTCCTATTCAACGGTCTACAGCATTCATATGCTTGAGAGGATTTATACGCTTCTCTGATTCGGTGATTGTGGTGTCTGCCAGAGTGCTTGGAGTCCTCAGGAAGCGCTAGGAGCATCCATTAACGGAGGTACCAAGTCGGGGTGCCAGGCGATCCATTACACCCACTACCAGTGTAATTTCCTAGATTAAGCTATAGATCCGCCCCTGCTTTGTATGCTAGTATTTGTATGACTATAAGCCTGTGTATGTATGTCTTTGTATGACTGTCTGTATTACAGTGTCTGAATGTCTCTGTGTGTGTCTGTATGTCTGTGTTTGTATGACATTGTATCTGTATGTGTAGATTGTATGCAGGGCCGGACGGGAAAAAATTGGCTTGGACATATTTTAATCACAGTGGCCCACTGAAAAGCGTGCTGGGCAAGATAGGGTGTGTTTTGTCATCTCCAATGACAAGCACACCCCATCTCAAAGTGAGCATGTTGGTTCAATGCTCTTCCATGGCAGACCATGCGCAGAGCTCTGCTGAAGAGCTCTAGCATGAGAAAAAGGCCCTGTATATGTTCTGCACATCACAAGCCAATTTAATAACATGTTTCTGTTGTGTCTGCTTGAAACTTGTCTCTGGTGTCTCCTAAATGG
Source organism: Pelobates fuscus (assembly GCF_036172605.1). Classification (NCBI taxonomy): domain Eukaryota; kingdom Metazoa; phylum Chordata; class Amphibia; order Anura; family Pelobatidae; genus Pelobates; species Pelobates fuscus. Next base: position 291,409,961 of record NC_086319.1, on the reverse strand, counting down.
AATATCAGGAGACAGGAGACAAAAATGCCAATAAAGAGTACTGTGCATTTGTTTGGAGCCTGCTTATGGTATGGTCCCTGGGGAGAGAGTGCAGATAAGCGGACAAGGGCACATGTAGGAGTGTGGGGATAGATACAGGGGAGGGACTTGGGAAGTGTGCATGGGAGGGGTTAGGCTTAATGTAAGTTAGTGTACGGGAGGTCTTACCTCAGTGCCACTTGGGTTACGGGCCAGCAAACAGATTTCTGTCCTCCAGCTCCTGTTTGCCTGGGCCTGCAGATTGACACAGCTTGAGGTGATGGATATTGAGGCAATCCTGTAGTCCCTCAGGGCTGCTGCTGCGCTGGATGGTGGCCGGCAACTGAGGGAGCAATTCCAACGCATTAGTGGAGGTATGGCTGCCGGTGTGGGCACCCCCCGTGGCCTACCCTCCCCTGGAGCACCCCCTGCGGTCTCCCCTGCTGCCTCCCATGCGGTCCCTGTCCCTGGGGGGCGCACCAGCGCTGGCAGGTGTTCCCGTCCGCCTGCCAGGCTGTCTCCTGACACCACCCCTCGGGCCCGGTTGAGGAGCAGGAGTCCAGGCCCGAGGCCTTGCCAGAACCGCGTGTCTGGGGCTCCAGACACGCGGCCTACTGCTGGAGGCCGGAATCTGTGGCCTACTGCGGGCGCGCGGGTGGCACGGCCTTTAGCCACGAGGCCTACCACCTCCGCGCGGACTGCGCCATCCTCTGCCGCCCGGCCGGCTACTACGAGGCCAGGGAAGCGGCCTGCAACGGCCGCGCGGCCTACTACTACGGCTGCCGCGCGGCCTACTCTTCCTCCCTCATCCTCACCATCCGGCCCGGCCGGTCCAGCGGTCCAGGTCCCCCCGCGGCCGGCGGGGGGGTAGGGCGGTGAGTGGGCCCTCGCGGGCTGCGCGGGGTACCGTGGTACCACCGTTGTGGGTCAGGGGGGGGTCCCCTTGCCCATCAGGAGCCTCCTCTGACAGTGAGGATTGCTCCCAGGGCTCTATCTCTCCTGTCCCCCCTGCTTCCCCTGTTTCGTCCGTTTCTGTTGCCAGGGGGCCCAGCTTAGCCTTGGCTGGGCCCCCTGATCCCTCTTCTACCTTCCCAATGTCCTCTGTCCCCCCTCCCCCCCTTGCTGGTGGGTCTGCCCCTGCGGTTTCTGCTTTCCCCCCTTCCTCTTTTTTCCCCCTCTGGCTGCCTCCTCTCTATTGTCCTCCCCCCCTCTGCCTTGTCTGGGCCCCCTCCCCCCCCTGCAGGTCACTTACCTCGGCCATCTCCTCAGGGGCATGGGCTCACGTCTGCTCTGCTGCTTTCTTCACAGGATACTGCTGCAGTTCATGGATCCGTCCAGCAGGTGGCACCTGGAACACTGCTGATGTCTTCTGCTGCTGCTGGAAATGCTGAATCTTTGCCTTCTGTGTGCGCAGTGCCGGGCTTGGATCGCCAGTCTGCGACCGGTAAGTACTTTGTTCCCTCTGCCTCTGGTGCTGCGAGTCCCGGGTTGGGGGGGTTCCTCACGGGTCTTAGGGGTTTCTTGGATCAGTGGGAGGGGGGGATGACGGTTAGTGGGGGCGCTTTGGTGGACACTCAACTCCGGTCGGCTTGGTCCCCGGCCCTGCTCCCTCCTGCTGCTCAGGCTTCTCCCCCTCCTGGGCCTCTCCTCAGTATGGGGGGCGGTGCGGTGCCCCTGGGTGCTCCGACACCCGCGGTGGTCAGTGTGGGTGCTGCCGCAGTTGATGCTGGTCTCGATGGGGGGGTCCCGGACGTGGCGCGGGGTGCGGCTTACATGTGCTGGTCTGGCCCTCTGGGCTTGCACTTGAAGCAGGAATCGAAGGAGAAACTTTGGAAGGGGGAATTTGTGGAGATTTATTCTCTCCTGCCCCTGGAGGAAGCTCCTCCCGTGGCGGACAAGGACAGTAAGGAGTCGGAAAAGGATAGGGAGAAGTACCGTTTCCGCAAGATTCCCAAGACCTTTGGGAACTGGGTTCAGGCGTTCTCTATTTTAGCCAGCGTGGTTGGGGAAAAGTTTCCCCACAAGTGCTCCGCGCTGTTCTGTTATCAGGACAAGATCTGGAACGCTTGTAGCACCTATGGGGGGGCTGGGTTGGTGGAGATACGACAAACAGTTTCTTCAGCGGCTGGCAGTGCGTCCCTCGCTGTCATGGGATCAGATGGATATCGGCCTCTGGCTTTCCATCATGACTCGGCCAGCCCCTCAGCAAGGCGCCTTTTCGTCCTTTCTTGGGGATGCCGGTGGGGGCGCGCCTTCCTCCTCATCGGCCTCAGGTCCCAGGTCTGGCTGGTGTTGGAGGTTTAACGACAGTCACTGTAAATGGGGGTCTTCCTGCCGGTTTAAGCACGAGTTCTCCGGCTGTGGCGGAGCCCATTCTGCCTCTCGCTGTTTCAAGCGGGGGAAAGCGGGTGAGAAAGGGGACATGGGGGCTAAGGGCGACGACTCCGGTCCTCGTAAACGCGATGCGCCCGTGGCTCGACCTTTATAGGAATCGGCCCACGGCGCGGATCCTGGTGGAGGGTTTTGAGCAAGGGTTTTGGATCCCGTTCTCTGAGCGCCCTCCGCTGCTCTCAGTACGCAATCTCAAATCGGTGCAGGCTTTCCCTCAGGTGGTGCAGGAGAAATTGGCTAAGGAGGTCTCATTGGGGCGGATGGCCGGCCCTTTCTCCTCCCCACCGATGGCTAATCTGCCGGTTTCTCCTTTGGGTGTGGTGCCTAAGAAGGATCCCGGGAAGTATCGTTTGATTCACCATTTATCGTACCCTCGAGGGGGTTCGGTGAATGACGACATTTCCGCTGAGCTTTGTAGGGTCTCCTATGCTTCCTTCGATGCGGCAGTTCACATGGTTAGGGCGGCGGGCCCGGGGGCGTTGCTGGCTAAGGCGGATGTGGAATCCGCTTTCCGGCTGCTCCCGGTGCATCCGGAGTGCCATCATCTTTTGGGGTGCACCTTTGAGGGTCAATATGTTGTGGACATGTGCCTCCCTATGGGTTGCTAACTGTCCTGTTTCTATTTTGAGTGCTTTAGCACTTTTCTGGACTGGGTGGTACGGAGGGAAGCTGGGGTCTCCTCCCTCCTGCACTACCTCGACGATTTCCTGTGTGTGGGTCCAGCGGGATCGCACGTCTGTGCCCTCCTGCTGCGAGTTCTCGGGGAAGTGTTTCAGCGCTTCGGAGTCCCGTTGGCTCACGACAAGACGGTGGGTCCGGTCACGTGTCTGAGCTTCCTGGGCATCGAGATTGATTTGATGGCCGGGGAATGTTGGCTGCCGCAGGATAAGGTGGTGGACCTGCGACTGGCGGTGTCCCAGGCCTTGGGGCGGCGCAAGATACAGCTGCGCTGCCTGCAGTCTCTGCTGGGGAAATTCAATTTTGCCTGCCGAATTCTGCCTATGGGGCGCATCTTTAATCGGCGCCTGGCGGCGGCAACATCAGGGGTAGTTCACCCGAGGCATTTTATCCGGCTTAACCGGCCCTTGTGGGCTGACTTAGCCATTTGGGATTCCTTTTTGGCGTCCTATAATGGGAGGTCCTACTGGCAGGCCCCGGAGGTCTCTAACGCGAACCTCCATTTGTACACCGATGCGGCGAAAATGGTGCGCTGACTCTTGGCCGGAGGCCTGGCAGGGAACGGGGCTCCTTCGAAACTTGGCGTTTCTGGAGCTCTTTCCTATTGTGGTGGCTCTGGAAGTGTGGGGTTCTTTGCTGGTGGACAGATGGGTGGTCTTCCATTGTGATAATTTAGGAGTGGTGCAGGCGATCAACCAGCTGTCTGCTGCCTCTCCCCCCGTGGTTCGCTTGCTGCGGCGCCTAGTTCTGCTCTGTCTAGAGCTGAATGTATGTTGTAGGGCTGTGCATATCCCGGGTGTTCGTAATGTGATGGCCGATGCTCTCTCTCGTTCACAGTGGGACGTGTTTCGGGCAGTGGCTCCACAGGCCGAATTGGTGGGTGTCCCATGTCCGACGGAGATGTGGTCCTTGGGTCTGGCCGACTGATGGAGCTGGTCCGTGGGTCTGTGGCTGCGGCCACGTGGGACCGCTATAACAAGGTCTGGAGGGAATGGGACGGGTGGGATAGGTCCCAAGGGGGTTTCGGGGACTCCTCCGCTCGCCTACAGGGTTTGGTTCTTCTCTTTCGGGATTGGGAGGCTGCAGGGTTGTCTCCCTCAGCCGTTTCGGCGCGCTTAGCAGGGCTCAGCTTCCTGTTTAAGTTGCGGGGTTGGGACGACGCTACCAAAGCGTTCCTCATACGCCAGGCGCTGAAAGGTTTGCGGCGGGGCGGGTGCCTGCGCGAGACTCGAGGCGCCCGGTCTCGGGCACACTCCTAACTACCTTGTGTGAGGCGTTGCACAAGGTGTGCCATTCGGATTTTCACTTTCGGCTATTTCGCCTAGCCTTTTCCTTGGCATTTTTTGGCGCTATGCGGATTGGGGAGCTGGTGTGCCCCAGCCGACAGCAAGTGGGGGGGGGGTGCTGTTCGGGGACGTTTCATGTACCGCTGACCGGATCTCGTTCAGGATTCTCCGCTCTAAGAGTGATGTCTTGGGGAGGGGTAAGTGGGTCCGATTGGGGTCCGTGCCGGGTTCCAGCATCTGTCCTGTTTGGTCCTTTGGGGAATATTGTGCTCTGCGCCCTTCCCCCGCGTTGCCGCTCCTGGTGCACGGGGATGGTAGTTTCCTTTCACATTTCCAGTTTATTAGAGTTTTTCGTTTGGGGCTGGAGGCTGTGGGTTTGGATAGCAGGGAGTTTGGGGGCCATTCGTTCCGTATTGGGGCGGCTACCGAGGCCTCTAGGCTTGGCATGCCGGCGCAGGTAGTTCAAAGGATTGGTAGGCGGGACTCGAGACGTTATGTTTCCTATGTTCGTCCGGCCGGTTTATTGACATGATTTCTCTCCGCAGTTTCGTTCCCCCCCAGGATCTGGATCATCGGCACTCCTATGTTTACTGGGCTGGGCAGCGTGCGGCGATACGGCCTGGAGGCGAAAGGTTGGGTTTCACACCTTCCGAAGCAGAGGTACGATGGCTCGGGGCAAGGGGTATGAGGTGGTCCCGGCTCTTACCCGAGTTAGCGCAGTTGTCCCTTCTCCTGGGGGTTCTGAGTGTCCTGGTGATCCACCTAGGGGGGAATGATCTGGGCGTGGTGCCCATTTGGGACTTGATCTCGTCGGTGAAGCGGGATATAGCCCGCATTATGAATTTGTTCCCCGGGGTGCGCTTGGTGTGGTCGGAAGTCATTGCCCGCAACTACTGGCGTGGCGCCAGGAGCCAGAGTGCGATGGAGCGTTGCAGACGCAAGCTCAACAGGCGGGTTTCTCAGTTTGTTTTGGGGGTTCAGGGGATCCCCGTCCGCCACAGGGTTTTTGAGCGGGAGGCGGCTCATTTTTTTTCGGGGGGACGGGGTGCACCTAACGGAGGTCGGGCTCGACCTTTTCAATCTTGCCCTTCAGGAAGCTGTGGAACAGGCCATGGGAGGTTTTGGTGGGGTTCCCCACTGATTTAGGGGTAAAGCAGCGGGTCTGGTGGCGGGGGTATGTCCTTGCCAATCAAGTTTGAAGGGTTATGTCTAAGGATGGACTAAGTTTTTGAGGTATCGTGCCCATCGAGCGTGGATAAGGTCGGCTGATGGCGGGCATTGGAAGGATTTTTATGACGAGGTGGGAGGTGAGAGGAAGTGGTGATTAGGAACCACTGGATGTTTATTGGCAAGGACGGTTGGGTCGCTGCATAGCACGTTGTTGTTATTATATGTATATATGTTAATTTATGATTATTTATTTATTTCTAACAGAAAGAAGAGTTTAATAAATAAAGTTATGGATGTGTTATTCAGTAATTTATTTATGTTTTAATAAATGCTGTGGCCTGTTCATCCATACTAAGTTGTCTGTCGTTACTGGGGTTTTTTATTGGGGTTATCTATGTTATGTGGTATCGTAATTCCCCACTACGTACATACATGCGTGTGTGTAGAGTGTGCTGATTTTTGTGTGGTTTTGTGTTGATAGGTTGGTTTCAGTCATGTTGTGTTTATGGTGTGATGTAATGTATGTGTGTCTAGGTGCTGTAGAGAGTGTGTGTATAAGGGCATAGTGTGTCTCGGGGATGTACAATATAGGGGATGTGAACAATATTTGAGAGAAATAGGCCTTTTGTGTACATAGAAAAAGTTTTAGATCTTTGAGTTCTGCTCATGGGGGCAAAAACAAAAGTGTTGCAATTAGAATTTTGTTCAGTGTATTTTGTAGGCTTTGGGGGCTCATACAGTAAACATAAGTAAGCAGATTGACTTAGAGTTGCTGGCAACTACAAGGTTTGTTCTTAATATTAATTTATTAATTTTTTACCTTCTGAGTCTTGTGTATATAGGAAGCATGTCATTTACATTCAAAAATACTTGCAGGTATAGAAACAGACATCTAGAATCATTGCAACTGCAACAGATGGTGGTAAAACTATATCTTAATCGGCACTTACTGTGGATCAGGTATGTTGTTATGTTTTTGCGGGTTGATACTTTGTTGGTGAGTAGCCTATTGATCTATTGTTATATTGTTAATTTTTAAAGTATTTCACTTTAATGTTTGCCAAGTATTTTTTACAGGTTTGCGTATCCCTTTTGTTTTATTATACATAGATAGACTAAGCATGAGGCATCACACATGAAGACTGTTAATTATAAAATTGTCTTTAGAATCAGCTCTTTTCATCATGTTTTCTGTATAATTATTATTTGGTTTGAGTAAGTATTCCTTTTTGAAATTGTTGAGTTGTTTTAAAAATATTTTTATTAAGTTGAATACATGGTCTACAGCTAACATTTTCTTTTAAACAAAGGCAGCATTAAATATTAGTTGGGTTAAACTGTAAACTTGTCTTCCTTGCACAGATGAATGATGGGAGTAAATCAGCTCATGTGCTGAAACCTTGGGTTCTGCATTTACTCTAATATCACATGTTGGTATAGCATGCTGTTTTTGTTATTTTCTTTCATTAACTGTAAATGAGACTTTAAACATACTGATGAAATTTCAGCATGGTCAAATCCACAGTGAAAAAGTATCAAGTGATTATTACAGCCAAGATTACTAGACCTTGCCATACTTTTTTTTTCTCCTGCCGGTTATCTATTTCTGTATTGACCTGTGGTATCTTCCACCTCATACCTGGTACAACAAAGAATCAAAACTTTAAAGATGAAATGTCACTTACCTGGAATTTTATGATTATATTTACTAATCCCTATTTTTAATAAATATGTGTTTATGATGTTTAGAGATGTCGCGAACATAACATTTTCCGTTCGCGAATTTCCGCAAATGTTCGCGAACAGGTGAACCGGGCGAACCGGGCGAACCGCCATAGACTTCAATAGGCAGGCGAATTTTAAAACCCACAGGGACTCTTTCTGGCCACAATAGTGATGGAAAAGTTGTTTCATGGGGACTAACACCTGGACTGTGGCATGCCGGAGGGGGATCCATGGCAAAACTCCCATGGAAAATTACATAGTTGATGCAGAGTCTGGTTTTAATCCATAAAGGGCATAAATCACCTAAAGTTCCTAAATTGTTTGTAATAACGTGCTTTAAAACATCAGGTATGATGTTGTATCGATCAGGTAGTGAATAACATGCTTTAAAACATTAGGTATGATGTTGTATCGATCTTCACCATAGGACAGGATCCCCCTGTCGGTCCATGCAGAGCCGGCGCTATCCAAACGCCGGCTCTGCTCTCAGCCTCCCTCCCACCGACCCATATGCAGGGAGGGAGGCAGGAGAGGACCGGCGGAGCTAGAGTTCACTCTCCACTGGACCACCAGGGATAGATGGCAGCAGCAGCAGGATCCCCCCTCCCAGGCATAAGGTAAGAAGGGAGGGGGGATAACTGATCTGCCCCCACCTCCACTGGACCACCAGGGAAGGCAGCAAGGAAGGATCCCCCCTCCCTACATAAAGTAATGTGTGTGGGGGGTGGAGGTGGGGGTAAGTAATGTACCCCCACCTCCACCCCCCACACACATATACAGCACCAACACACATACACAGCACCCATAGACATACACAGTACCCACACACATACACAGCACCTACACACATTCACAGCACCCACACACATACACAGCACCCACAGACACAGCACCCACACAGCACCCACACACATACAGCACCCACAGACACATACAGCACCCACAGACACATACAGCACCCACAGACACATACAGCACCCACAGACATACACAGCATCCACACACATACACAGCATCCACACACATACACAGCACCCACACACATACACAGCACCCACACACATACAGCACACACATACAGCACACACACACACAGCACCCTCACAAACACACAGCACCCTCACGCACATTACACAAACACCACCCTCACACTCACACAGCACACTAACAGTACCCTCACAAACACAAACAGGACCCTAACAAACACACACAGCACACTACCAGTACCCTCACACGCAAACAGCACCCTCACACACAGTACATTCACAGCACCCTCACAAGCACGCACACACAAACACCCTCACCCACATAGTACACTACCAGCACCCTCACATACACATCACACTAACAGCACCCTCACACAGCACACACACGTGTGTGTGTGTGTGTGTGTATATGTGTGTATATGTGTGTATATATATATATATATATATACATATATATATATACACATTCATACATACATATATATATATATATATATATATATATATATATATATATATATATATATATATATATATAAGCGGCGTGTGCTTGTGCTTTAGGGTGCACACCCTAATGCAATAGGCTGCGCACGCCTATGATCTTCACAGTGACAGACCAAACTCCCCATTTAACGCACCGCAAACAACCACAAACAGTCCATTTGCACAACCGCAAACTCCCCATTTGCACAAGGTTGGATACCAAGCTAGCCATGTCCCGTTCCTTGTCCTCACTGATGTCATTGAAGGTCTCTTCCTCCACCCAGCCACGTACAACACCAAGGGTCCCCGAAAGGTGACAACAAGCCCCCTGGGACGCCTGCTGTGTTTGGTCTTCCACCTCCTCAAAGCCACCTTCCTCCTCTGACTCCTCTTCTTCAGACTCCTCTTTCTGCATTGCCTCTGTGTGTTAAGTAGTACTATTACTATCAGTTTAATCCCTGTTACGTCCCCTATCAGGGGACGTGTATATAGCATCGATTTTAGGAACCGGGAGATGGAAAAAGATGCTTGGTCGGTGTGGCGAAACCAACTTCGCTACTGTGAACTGGAGAAGCCTGGTTGCTCGCCTGCTGCCTTTAGATTATGGACCGGCAGCTAAAGGGTTAATTTTGCTGTGCAGAAGGATTTATTTCTCCCTTTCTGCACCGCAGTTCGGTAGATTCCATCTAACGAACAAACAGCCGTTTACCAACCTCCCCAGAGCCGTGGGAAGCCGGCCGGCGCCGTTAATTGGCCACCCAGGAGCTGGAGTGTGCTGCCAATTTACCTCCCTGAAGCTGCGGTTAACCGCAGCTTAATTGATTGTTACTGGGTGGCCGCTGTTACACTTAGCGGCCGCTAGGTGGCGGTGTTCCGGAGCTCCCCTGGCAGCCAGCGCTTGTCTGCCCCGCTTTCATGCACCAAACCCGGACACTTTTACGTGCAGGCACCGCTGAACCTCCAGCCCCCTGGTTCTAATTCGTATGGATTGGGTGAATGCATGTAAATTTGGTAGTTTGTTTTATGTGAATGCTTTAACCCAGATAGCCATGCCATGGAGCATATTAGTGTAATTAAAGACTTTGGCTCCATGGCAATTAAACTGTATTCGAGTGGTCTGAGTGCCATTCACCTAATAATGTGCACTCAGACCTGAGCTATCTGGGGATATGTTACATGTCTGTGTTTTATGTATAAAATGTGTCTTTATGTATTTTAAAGTGATAGTCTGTTTTGTGTCCCCACGTGTGTAATGGAGTTTTGCCTTTGTCCTGGGAGATAATTGAATTACTTCTCTAATTATTTCCAGGACAGAGAGGAGGAAGCCAGGATGCATTGTGGGAAAGTATTGTGGCTGTATGTACTAAAGTGATGCATGTCTGTCTTCTGTTTCAGTCTCCCATTTGGTCCCTTAGGGGAGTGTCCACCAGGTGGGAGACCTGCATAAATACTGGGCAGTTAGCCCTCAGAAAATCAGTTCCTACTTAACCCTCAAATCGATGTGTCGTCTCGTTCTTTGGGGGAATTGGATTGTATGCTGACTGCCGGGAGTGTAAGCGGATTGTATGCTTTTACTGTTCGGCTGATTCGTGTGTTTCTAGTTCGGGAGTTGGTGAATTCGTACAGTTTGGAGTTCGGGAGTTTGGTGATTGCAGTAGCTGCTGGTCTATGGAAAAGGGGATTATCGCCTAAACGTTTTTTATCCTCTTCTGAGGGAAACGGTACGCAACAGTCGGTCCTCCTACTTCAAATTTGGGGCACTGCGCGTGCAATCTAATGTGCCACCAGATAGCAGTGGTGTGTTAAGTAGTACTATTCTTATCAGTTTAATCCCTGTTACGTCCCCTATCAGGGGACGTGTATATGGCATCGATTTTAGGAACCGGGAGATGGAAAAAGATGCTTGGTTGGTCCTCCTACTTAAAATTTGGGGCACTGCGCGTGTAATCTAATGTGTCACCAGATAAGAGTGGTGTGTTAAGTAGTACTATTCTTATCAGTTTAATCCCTGTTACGTCCCCCTCATCAGGCCTTTTTTAGTTGAATGTATCGCCCACTGTCAGTCCCTTCGGGATCCATCCCTCATTCAGCTTAATAAAGGTGAGGTAATCTAGACTTTTTTGACCTAGGCGACTTCTCTTCTCAGTGACAATACCTCCTGCTGCACTGAAGGTCCTTTCTGACAGAACACTTGAAGCGGGGCAGGCCAGAAGTTCTATCGCAAATTGGGATAGCTCAGGCCACAGGTCAAGCCTGCACACCCAGTAGTCAAGGGGTTCATCGCTCCTCAGAGTGTCGATATCTGCAGTTAAGGTGAGGTAGTCTGCTACCTGTTGGTCGAGTCGTTCTCTGAGGGTGGACCCCGAAAGGGCTGTGGCGATGCGTAGGACTTAAAAAGCTCTGCATGTCCTCCATCAACAACACGTCTGTAAAGCGTCCTGTCCTTGCCGGCGTGGTCGTGGGAGGAGGAGGATTACTTTCACCTCTTCCCTTGTTAAATTCCCGTTGTGCTGTGACATCACCCTTATACGCTGTGTAAAGCATAATTTTTAATTTATTTTGGAACTGCTGCATCCTTTCCGACTTGCGGTAATTCGGTAACATTTCAGTCACTTTCTGCTTATACCGGGGGTCTAGTAGCGTGGACACCCAGTACAGGTCGTTCTCCTTCAGCCTTTTTATACGAGGGTCCCTCAACAGGCACGACAGCATGAAATACCCCATTTGCACAAGGTTGGATGCCGAGCTACTCATGTCCCGTTCCTTGTCCTCAGTGATCTCACTGAAGGTATGTTCTTCCCCCCCAGCCACGTACAACACCACAGGTACCAGATAGGTGACAACGAGCACTCTGGGATGCCTGTTGTGGTTGGTCTTCCTCCTCCTTAAAGCCACATTCCTCCTCTGACTCCTCTTCCTCACAATCCTCTTCCAGCGTTGCCGCAGGTCCAGCAAGCGATAGTGACCACAACTCTTCCTCTTCCTCTTCATGCTCATCTACGGCCTGATCCAGCATTCTTCGCAGGGCACGCTCCAGGAAGAAAACAAATGGTATGATGTCGCTGATGGTGCCTTCGGTGCGACTGACTAGGTTTGTCACCTCCTCAAAAGGACGCATGAGCCTACAGGCATTGCGCACGAGCGTCCAGTAACGTGGCAAAAAAATTCTCAGCTCCGCAGAGGCTGTCCTAGCACACAGGTCATACAAATAGTCGTTAACGGCTTTTTCTTGTTGGAGCAGGCAGTCGAACATTAGGAGTGTTGAATTCCAACGTGTCGGGCTGTCGCAAATCAAGCGCCTCACTGGCATGTTGTTTCGCCGTTGGATATCTGAAAAGTGCGCCATGGCCGTGTAGGAACGCCTGAAATGGCCACACACCTTCCTGGCCTGCTTCAGGACGTCCTGTAAGCCTGGGTACTTATGCACAAAGCGTTGTACGATCAGATTAAACACATGTGCCATGCACGGCACATGTGTCAACTTGCCCAAATTCAATGCCGCCAACAAATTTATTCCGTTGTCACAAACCACTTTTCCGATCTCCAGTTAGTGCGGAGTCAGCCACTGATCCACCTGTGCGTTCAGGGCGGACAGGAGTGCTGGTCCGGTGTGACTCTCTGCTTTCAGGCAAGTCAACCCCAAGACGGCGTGACAATGCCGTATCCGGGATGTGGAATAGTACCTGGGGAGCTGGGGGGGTGCCGTTGATGTGGAGCAAGACACAGCAGCAGAAGAGGACTCAGCCGAGGAGGTTATGGAAGAGGATGGAGTAGGAGGAGTAGAGGAGGTGGCAGCAGGCCTGCCTGCAAGTTGTGGCGGTGTCACCAACTCCTCTGCAGAGCCACGCATTCCAGCCGTCAGCAGGTTTACCCAATGCGCAGTGTAGGTGATATACCTGCCCTGACCATGCTTTGCAGACCAGGTCTCAGTGGTGAGATGGACCCTTGCCCTAACACTGTGTGCCAGACATGCCATTAATTCCTTTTGCACATCGAGTACAGGTTGGGGATTGCCTTTTGTGCAAATAAATTTCGGCCGGGTACCTTCCACTGCGGTGTCCCAATAGCTACATATTTTTGGAACGCCTCAGACTCCACCAGCTTGTATGGTAAAAGCTGGCGGGCTAAGAGTTCAGACAAGCCAGCTGTCAGATGCCGGGCAAGGGGGTGACTTTGTGACATTGGCTTCTTACGCTCAAACATGTCCTTGACAGACACCGGACTGTGGGCAGATGAGCAGGAACTGCTCAAGGCGAGAGACGGAGTGGTGGATGGTTGAGGGGGGGCAAGGAGGACAGCAGTGGTTGACGTGGCTGAAGATCCTGGACCAGGAGGAGGATGGCGGCTTTGAGTTTGTGTGCTGCTTGTACTCATGTGTTGATCCCACAGGTGTTTGTGATGTGCGATCATGTGCCTACGCAAAGCAGTTGTACCTAGGTGGGTGTTGGACTTCCCACGACTCAGTTTCTTTTGGCACAGGTTGCAAATGGCATCGCTGTTGTCAGAGGCAGACACACCAAAAAAATGCAACACTGCTGAGCTCTGCAATGATGGCATTCTGGTGGTGGCAACAGCATGCGTTGAATGGCGTGCTGTCTGGCTGACCCGGGTGCCGATGCATGCTGTCTGACTGTGCCACTAGCTCCTTGTGATGACCTCCCCCCTGCTTCCAACTTGTCTCCTCCTCCTCTCTATCTCCCCATCTGAACTTTCCCCCTGTTCTTCTTCTCTTCTAGCGGGCACCCACGTGACATTCACGGACGCATCGTCATCATCAACTGCTTCACTTGTATCTGACAACTCAGCAAAGGAAGCAGCAGCGGGTACAACATCATTATCATCACACCGTACGTCCATGTGTGTAATGCTGCCTGACTGAGACATATCCCTGTTATCTACATCCTCTGGCAATAATGGTTGCGCATCACTCATTTCTTCCAACTGATGTGTAAATAACTCCTCTGACAGATCAAGTGAAGCGGCTGTGGTGCTAGTGTTGGTGGTGGTGGCAGGCGGGCGAGTGTTAACTTGAGAGGTGCCTGAAGCTAAGCTGGAGGAGGATGGTGCGTCAAGGTTCCGAGCGGAAGATTGGCTGTCCTGTGTTAGCCAGTCAACTATGTCCTCAGAACTTTTCGAGTTCAGGGTACGTGGCCTCTGAACACTGGGCATTATTCTAGGGCCAAAGGGAATCATAGCACCACGACCACGACAGCCCCTGCAAGGTGGCCTGCCTCTGCCTGTCATTTTCTTTTCGATTAGTGGTACTATGCGTGCAAGCTACTGTGACAACAGATATGAGTGGCACTGTGCACTGGCAGAAGTTGGCAGAGTAGACGCTGTAGGCCTGACACACAAGCTTGCAGACAACTAACTGCTATTCAATCTATTGCAGTCAAAAAAAATTTATTTTTTTTAAATGTACACTACTGTTACACCAGATATGAGTTGCACTGGTGTGACACTGTGCCCTGGCAGGCCCTGAAATGCACACGTGGGAAGGAAACTGACTGCTATTATATTACAGTCAAAAAAGTTTATTTTTATTTTTAAATGTAAGCTATTGTGACACCAGATATGAGTGGTGGGCAAGTGAGCACAGTATACGCTGTGAGCCTGACACACACGCTGGCAGGCAGGCAACTGCAATTAGATTACACAGAAAAAAAAAAAGCAGACTGATGTTCAAGCCCTAAAAAGGGCTTTTTGGGGTGCTGTCCTTACAGCAGAGATCAGACGAGTCCTTCAGGACTGTAGTGGACACTGAATACACTAGCCTAGCTATCGATTTCCTTATTAAATCAGCAGCAGCTACACTGTCCCTCCTCTCACTAAGAATGCAGCTTCCGGGGGGCAGGGCCTAGCTGTAATGGAGGAAAGACACACTTCGTGTGAGCTCCCTCAATATCTCACTTTAAGCAGCTATCAACAAGCGAATTTCACCCCAGAAAGGGGATGACCCAGCAATGTTGCTCTTACCTGACCGAACCGACATGCTTAATAGTGGTCAGCAACTCGACAGACTCTTACTTACCTCCGCGTGGCAAGTGTGGCCTGGTGCTCACCGGGCGGGAGAGGCGGCCGATCTCCCGATCCTGGGATGCCCAGGAGCAGTTACTTCCCGGCAGGAGTTCCGTTACCCCCCCTCGGACCGGTGGGGGTTATCCCGGTCCACCCCTGAGAGGCTGTCTGGAGCTAATGGATGCACAGAGCACAGCCGCCCAGGCTGACATACTCATCTGCGACTCTCCCAATATGGCGGCAGCCGCATGTCCTCCTGGTACCAGCAAAGCATGGCAGGATATTGAGTCTAAGCTGGACAGACTCTTTAATCAATTTTGGAAGCAAATAACAAGCAGGAAGCCCCAACAAGCTCCACCACAGCCCCAACAAGCTCCACCACAGCTAAGCGAAGCAGTCCCCATTAAAATCCACCAACGCAAAAGGCGTCGAAGACGGGACCGGAGGCACAAACAGAAATACAGAGCCTGCCCCACGTCAAGCACTCGCCTCCACCTTAAGCCACCACAATCCCGCACCGGACGGGAAGCACCACCCGACAAAACAAGCTTCCACCACCTCAAGCCGCGAACCCGGCACTCAGCCAGAGACTTGCCTTTGTTGTTCCAGGTATCAGGGACTCCCAGAGTCTGCACCTAGTGTCCAGAAGGGATCGGATGAGCACAAGCAGTAAACAGCAGCCTGCCAAGCATGTCCCACTATAGCCGATCCTCCGCACCATGCATTTGATCACATGAACTGCTCTCTGCACATTAACTAATCGTAAAGTAGCAAGCGTTTAAACATGTCATTATTTCACCTCCTAAAGAGTTTGTCATAGTTACTTACATGCCTTTACCTTAACCGTTCATGTATTATGTTATTCACTAGTCTCCTCTCATGGGGCAACTCACACTTGATTTATAACTAGTGGTGGAGCTGCTGATATAAATACACAACATGACAGCCATCTTTCACAACAATGTACTGCTATATACTCATACCGTCAGTGCAACTAGCCATGATATACGCACGTTCAGCCTAGCATGCTCAAATATAACACACTTCTGTCTAAAAAAAAAAAAAAGAATGCAGCTTCCGAATGAATCTAAAATGGATGCTGTCCAGGAGGTGGGAGGGTCTAGGAGGGAGGGTCTGCTGCTGATTGGCTGGAATGTGCCTGCTGACTGTGAGGTACAGGGTCAAAGTTTACTCAATGATGACGAATAAGGGGCGGACCGAACATTGCATATGTTCGCCAGGAACTATTCGCCAGCGAACTATTCGGGACATCTCTAATGATGTTTGAAAAATGAAATCAAATGAAGAAATGCTCACCTCATTATGTGCCTACATCTTAGCTCCCTCTCAATTATTGTTCTAAGCTCTAACCTTATATATGCATTTTGCTAAAGAACATTTGTATGAATACTAGGGAGTACCCATATACCTATAGTATAGAATTTCCAAGACCATTGATCTGTCAAAAAAATTAATTCTCCTAGGGAACAAGATGATATGTTGTATAATTCCCCGAGTGGCATCAGAGACCTTTTACAATGTTAAGTTATCGTAGTGGGGCCTACATATGAATAGGATTAGTTCATGTGCATGTTTCATTGGTCATTATCATCCCTTAACATGAGGTATGCTGCCCAGCACATTGAACGTCCCCTTACATTTACTCAATGCATGGGATGTTTTAAGACAATGTATGTATGTTGGTGCCTGCTTTATAAATGGTGCTAGTATATCTGTCAAGACCATTGAGAAGTAGGGCTATATATATATATATATATATATATATATATATATATATATATATATATACACACCATAAAACTAATGACACCTAACACCATTTTCATTCCTGAGACAGCATTGGTTTTAAATAATATAGGTAATACAACTTGGTATGTGCACAATATGGAAGTGGCTAAGAGAAAGTGCTCAAACACCTAAAAAGTGGTATCCCCTACACCACTTAAAAATTCATTGTTATACATACATATAAAAAGATGGAGCTTTTAAATGTTCAGTCAATGTTCTGTAAAACAAAATAATACAACAAATAGTGCAACACAGTAAATATGAAAGTTCAAGGGTAAATAATAAGGTATTTTAACTCACAAGCCTAGAGTCATACCCTCATATGACTCAGGTGGTATGCGTTTCTGGACCCTTCAAGGATGTCCAAATCCTTCTTCCTTCCTTTAGGGCTTGGTGCTTTCTTTAAGAAGTGCTTTATGTTTTCCTCTTTAAAGTGCTCAGTGCTCCCTTCCTCCCTTTGGCCGGTATAGAGTATAAAAACTGCCAGGTCCAGAGGGATGGGTTCAAAAAAAAGGTGCTTTATTAAAAAAATCTATACATAAAATAAAGTTAAAAGAGTTTTACCAGATAAATGTCTGGATAGACTTATAGTCCTTAACAGTAGTCCAATACGCGTTTCGCCCTTTCAAAAGGCTTCCTCAGTTGGCTGTCATCTGTTTTCCCTCTTCCTGCTTCAAATTTAAATCACCCGCTCGTCGGATCTAATCTGAATCTCTTCCGCTTCCGGGTTGCGTTCCAGGACGTGACGTGCGTCCCAGCGTGTGCGTAGACTTCCGCGTTCGTCATTTCGGTGGAACGCATATGCATTCCAGCATGCAAGGGGATTTCCGCATTCGTCACTTCGGTGGAACGCACTGTGCGTTCCACCGCCATGGCGTTTCATTTCGAGGACATCCTAAACTTTATTGACATCAAGTTAAAAGACATTCAAAGACGGACATATCATACAAGTGCATATCTTAGTGAATAGTGTCAAAGAGCAGGCTATGTTGTTCCTGCAAATAATATTATTTTAAATCCTCTTAAAATTGGCATAAAATTAAAAGACATTCAAAGGCAGGCATATCATACAAGTGCATGTCTTAATGGATAATATCAAAAAGCAGGCTAAATTGGTCCAGCAGATTATTTTTTTAAAACTTCTTAAAATTGAGGTATTCCCTCATAAAATTAGAGTATTAAAACCAATTAATTAATACACAGCTTAATGTAGTCTCATTTAAAATTCCATTTGCGCAGTAACATATAAGAGGGACCAAGACTCATAATCTAAAAGGCAAAATAAGGGTGGAAAATAACTCAATTTAAGGCATATTTGTGATAATAAATATGGTTAATCAATAAAAAGACCTCCATTAGATGAGAATGGAAAATAGCAAAATTTAAGGCATCTTTTTGATAATAAATATGGTTAATCGATAAAGGAAAAATAGCAAGATTTAAGGCATCTTTATGATAATAAATATGATTAATCGATAAAAGGAGGTGTCATTAAAAAACGGAAATTAATGGTGTTAATTCATAAAATGGCATAATTCGAAATCATTATTTAATCCATGTGGTAACATTGTGTTAAAATTATAAATACATTTCATCTCCTCCCTTCCTATTTTTTTGATATAGTCGCCCCATCTCCAATCTTTTTTTACTAACTTAATCGCACTGAAGAACATTCCGTCAGGGTTTGAGTTGTGGAATCTCTTAAAGTGATATAAAGTGATATTCCTCACATGTTCTGCCACTCTTATGTTTAGGCTGCGGATTGTTCGACCTACATATAGGAGGTTGCATGGGCATTTTAAAATGTAGATAACTCCCTTTGAGTGACAAGTTAAGTGGTCTCTTATTTGGAATTTTTTATTTATAATAGGTTCCATATCTACGATGTGTCTTCTCTTATTTTTAGTATTTTTACATGCCAGACATTGTCTACATCCGTAGACACCTTTACTCATATTCAGAAAAGTTTTAGTAGTTGAAGTTTTATTCCTGTTACAACTCTGTACTAAGGTGCTTTTTAAATTCCTAGCCCCTCTGCAAAATATTTTGGGTTTGTCTGGTAAAATATTTCTTAGGACAGGGTCATTTTTTAAAATGTGCCAATGTCTATTAATGATTTTGTTTATTCTTTTATTATTTCCGTTAAAACTACATACGAATGGAATTTTCTTACTATCCCATTTTTGGTTCTTCTTTTTATCTTTATAAATCAAAGTATTTTCTCTGGGGGTCTTAAGAACTTCTTCTAGGGCTGTTTGGAGTTTTATTTCTTTATATCCCTTTTGTAGGAACTGCATTTTAATCTTATTAGCCTGAGTTATGTAGTCCTGGTCGTTCGTGCAGTTGCGTCTAATTCTTAGGAACTGGCCCCTCGGGGCATTTAATAGCCAGGGGGCATGATGGCAGCTTTCCTTGCTGATGTATCCGTTTGCATCGACTTCCTTAAAGTGATTCTTTGTGACTATCTTGTTATTTTCTATATTGATCTCCAAGTCTAAAAAATTAATAGTGTCCATGCTGATCTGTGCAGTTAAAACAATGTTCCATTGGTTGTTGTTCAAATGTGTAATAAAATCATTGAGGTCTGAATTAGTACCTGTCCAAATAAAAAATATATCATCTATAAAACGGCGGTAGTTCACCAAGTTCGCCCCCCATAGGTGCCCTTGGTATACAAATTGTTCTTCCCAATAGGCCATAAATAAGTTGGCGTAGCTAGGGGCGAACTTGGTGCCCATCGCCGTTCCTCTAGTTTGTAGATAAAAAGTCTCATTGAACCAAAAAAAGTTATTTGTTAAAATTAAATAGATGCCTTCTAAAATGTATAAAACCTGTTCCTCTTTAAAATGATGTTTGTTTAAAAAATATTTCACTGCTTCTAGTCCTTTCTCTTGCGGTATGATGCTATAAAGTGAAGTTACATCGCATGTTATTAAAAAATTACCTTCTTTCCAAACAATCTTTTCAATTAACTGTAGAATGTGAATGGTATCTTCCAGATACGCTGGATTTTGAACCACTAAGGGTTGTAACAGGTGGTCAAGATACTCTGACACTTTTGCTGATATGGAATCTATCCCAGATATAATGGGTCTCCCTGGGGGATTTTCTTTATTTTTATGTATTTTTGGGAGATGATAATATACTGGTGTCTTGGGGTATGGTGTGGATAAATATTTAGCCTCCTTACTGGTTAAGATTCCCTTTTCTAATCCTTTCTCGATGTAATCATCAAATTTCTTCTTTATATTATCAATTGGATTTTTATCCAATTTTTTTATGTGTGTGGATCTGAAAGGATCCGTTCTGCTTCCTGTAAGTACTTATTGTTTGGCATGACCACTACACCTCCCCCTTTGTCCGCCGGTTTTATCATGATTTCTTTATTCTGTTTTAATTCTTTTACCGATCTTTTCTCCTTATTTGACATATTTTGTTGGTATTTATTTAATGGTTTGATTCTCTTTATCTAATTCATTACCATTATTTCAAAAGCTTTTATTGACACTATTCACTAAGATATGCACTTGTATGATATGTCCGTCTTTGAATGTCTTTTAACTTTATGTCAATAAAGTTTAGGATGTCCTCGAAATGAAACGCCACGACGGTGGAACGCACAGTGCGTTCCACCGAAGTGACGAATGCGGAAATCCCCTTGCATGCTGGAACGCATATGCGTTCCACCGAAATGACAAACGCGGAAGTCTACGCACACGCTGGAACGCACGTCACGTCCTGGAACGCAACCCGGAAGCGGAAGAGATTCAAATTACATTCGACGAGCGGGTGATTTAAATTTGAAGCAGGAAGAGGGAAAACAGATGACAGCCAACTGAGGAAGCCTTTTGAAAGGGCGAAACGCGTATTGGACTACTGTTAAGGACTATAAGTCTATCCAGTCATTTATCTGGTAAAACTCTTTTAACTTTATTTTATGGATAGATTTTTTTTAATAAAGCACCTTTTTTTGAACCCATCCCTCTGGACCTGGCATTTTTTATACTCTATACTGGCCGAAGGGAGCACTGAGCACTTTAAAGAGGAAAACATAAAGCACTTCTTAAAGAAAGCACCAAGCTCTAAAGGAAGGAAGAAGGATTTGGACATCCTTGAATGGTCCAGAAACGCATAGCACCTGAGTCATATGAGGGTATGACTCTAGGCTTGTGAGTTAAAATACCTTATTATTTACCCTTGAACTTTCATATTTACTGTGTTGCACTATTTGTTGTATTATTTTGTTTTGCAGAACATTGACTGAACATTTAAAAGCTCCACCTTTTTATATGTATGTATAACTTTAAATAATATAGGGTCAATGTCATATCTGAGCTCAATGTCACTTCTGATATAGGGCCAATGTCATGTCTGAGCTTGGTACAGGGGTGGGGAGGCAAAAGAGCAGGCTGAACTGAGGGGCAGACCCAGGGCTGTATTTGCCGCGAGGCAAACAAAGCATTTGCCTATGGGGGCACATTCAGGGGGCAGCAAAAAAAGCCGCCCTAAGTGCTCTGGCAAGTGCTTTGTTTGCATCATGTCCTGGGGGGGAGCAAGAGGTGGCCGAATGGCTCATAGTGAAGATGGCCGGCAAGGGAACACAGTCCTCTGAGCTCTTCGTGCTCCCCTGCGCGGCCTTCTATGATGCCGGGAGCTGGAATATGATGTCACTCTGGCCCCGGTGGTGCACGCGGAAACTAAGCAGGAAGAGCTCAGTTCCCTTGCCACCTCTATTAAATGCCTGCCCGCCCACACAGCCAGCCGAGCCCGCAGAAGCCAGCAACCCCAGGAGTCTGTCCACCCAGCCCCAGCAATGGTTAGTGTATGAGAAAGTGTGTGGGTGTATGTCAGTGTGTGTGTGTCTGTGTCTGTCAGTTAGTGTCTGTCAGTAAGTATTTATGTGCCTGTCAGTCAGTGAGTGTGTCTGTCAGTGTGTGCATCTTTCAGTTAGTGTATCTGTGTCTGTCAGTGTATGTGTGTGTCTTTGTATTTTAGTGAGTATGTTTGCATCTGTCAGTGTTTGTGTCTGTCAGTGAGTATGTCTGTCTGTGTCTGTCACTGTGTCTATCAGTAAGTGTGTCTGTCTTCCACTGTGTCTATCAGTCACTGTGTCTGTCACTGTGTCTGTCTGTCAGTGTGTGTGTGTGTGTGTGGCTGTCAGTGTGTGTCTGTGAGTGAGTAAATGTGTGTACCTGTCAGTGTGTCAAATCAGTGAGGATGTTTGTGTCAGTGTGTATCTGTCAGTGAGTGTATGTCAGTGCATGTGTCAATGAAGACGTGCGTCTGTGAGTCAAAAAAGTAGCCTTGACACAAAGTGGTGGTGCAAATTTAGAATAGGGGGGTGCCTGAATTTAGTCGTGCCTAGGGCAGCACAAATCCAAGATACACCACTGGGCGGTAATGCCAAAAAACTGAGTAAAGGTGTTCAAAATCCTTAACAGGATAAAAAAATAACTGTTAAACAGTTTTGTTATCTCTCACTACACATGTGCAATATTGTAATCTGGCATTAATCCTTTCACTGGTAGCATTGAAAGGAAACAAACACAAAACTTTTATACATATTAAATAACATTAATTTTGAAGGAACTGTATAGGATGGGATTCAAACGGGTTCTGAAGGGACCCGCTAATGACCCTACAAAAAACAAACAAACAGTTAAATAGACATAATGGACAAATGGTGGCACAATGATCCCTCTTGTACCATAATTGATATACAATATCTAAGTTTTACACGTCAGTGAAGAGAATGATGGCAGGTAGGTAAACCACATACTGAAAAAAGTTGGATAAGATTTGTTTCTCTCCTGGAAGCTTTCTCAACAGCGTGTTGTTTCTAAGTTCCAAGAGATTGCCTAAATTACCTTCTCTCTGCTTGAGCTGGCCGTAATGTGTTTTGGAGAATCTGCTCCTACTTTTCACTGCATTTCATTATTTAAGGCTCCTGCGTGCCGTAGACAGTACTGTCAGTCATTCTGACACTGAATCTAAGACGTATCTCAGAATAGTAGTGCAGTGACCATATTATCGGGTATGATAATAAGGACTATCTCCCAGAGAAATGGGTTCTCTCAATGGGATAGTTCTAATGGTCTGATTGAATCAAGCTACAGTAAGCCCATTTGTCTTCAATTTGGCTGAAATGTGTCTGTTTATGAATAGCTGAATGTGTTTTAATTGATTAAAAAAGCAGGAATGGTACAACCAGTTTATATTCACCAGTAGTTTTGATACCGGAGAAACTGACGGAAGCCAAGCACAGAGAAGTGGACACAGGTTTCTTCAGGAAGGAAGAGATTCTTTATTCGATTCACCGACCGGGGCTCAGAGGGACTAATGTCACCAAAATACAACAAGATCTGAGCCCAGAACTGACTGTGTAAATGCATGATATATACATATAGCTCCTCCTATAGTTAACTCTACCCACATATACTCTTTACCCAATCAGCTGAACAAAGCCTAACTTCCCTTACCTGTTAGACCACATGGCTCACCCAGAACAATGGAGGAGGGGAAGTGTTTTCAGTTTCTGCATTCCTGCACTTGCTCAGTACAGTGTTGATTGTATCTTAGCTACGTGTAACTGACTAACTGATTTACACATATGCCACGTGGAAATCTCGGCCTACTAAATTTAATTTCTACTGAGCTTCCACCACATTGCCCCCTTTGATGCTTCTGATATATATAATAATTCCAGATCACTTAACCATAGTTTGCTTACACCTCAGGTTGCCATGAATCAGAACAGACCTTGTAAGCATCTTAGCATCAGTCCTGTGGTAACTCCGAATAGGCTTTCTTACCACAGATCCATTACAAATTTGCTGGGGCTTTCCAACTAGATGTAGCAGATAGGTCAAACCACACATCCTTTAAATTGGTATAAATTGCAAACAGATTAGGTGGTTCTGAGACATTTGAAGCTGACCACCAAGTTGTATCTTTTGTACTATCATTATAAGCTTTTTGCCCTAGACAAGTCAATTCTCCTACAGATGTATTAAACATTATTCTTTTCCTTGCTATGCAAACATAACCTATAATGGAGGTCTTTAATCGCTACTCAGATTTACCTCTAACACTCACTTGATAATCAGTTTGAGAAGATATTAACTGTTCAACTGTCTCAGAACCGGAATACATTACCTCCTTTGCTTCCCATGGCCATTGGTCTCCCATGTTAGTACCTCCACACACATAGCAGTTGGTTACATTAAGACTACCAGCAATGCTTTCGGCTAAATCTATAAATAAGTTTTTCGCATTATGGGGGATCTTATTTTCCACACTCATCTCCTCATAGAAGGAATGAAAGACCTGATGAGTCTGGGTTGCTACAGTATCGGTCTCTATTCATATAAATAATATTGTCCCAGGATCCAAACCTGTTCCATATATCTGGAACCCAAATAAGTTCCCAAACCTATCTATGAATCGTTCTGGGTCATTGATAAGTATATGGACTGGGTTACACTCCCTAGACTTACAATATGGCTTGGTAGGCAACTTAGTGACGATCATATCCTTATCTACTGTCTGTCCCCAAGTTGCCCACCCTACACAGGACCAATACGGACAATAATTATATCTTTATTTGGGCACTTTGGATCCATGTATTTGTACTTACTACTGGGGCAAATATATTTATCATTAGACCCATACGTTCTTTCCCATTTAAGATCACCACATACATTCCACGGTTTCCTACCACCTGATATCGCCTTACATGCATCAAATAGCAGAACACCTGAAGAATGTACGGTTTCTAGTATGGTCTAATTTAGCCATATGGCTTGTGAGTCTCCATTCCGAATAGTCAACCAAATTGTACGGGGTTGATACTCTGGACTAAAACACCTAGGTTCTCCTGCTCTTAGATGGCATACACTATAATCTATACTCAAGTATCTACACTTAGATACATGTCCTTTACACTCATATTGTGAAATAAGGGTCTGGGAAATATGATTGTCTGTTTTCGTAGTCTTAATGCAAACCTCACAGCCTGGTGTGTCGGTACCTCTACCTTCCTGAATAATTAAAAAACACAAATATACACATTATCAAACACATCACTCCTGACATCTTTGTCCTGACTCTTCGACCGTGCGATGGCACCTCAGCTTCCAGGATGTGAGGGCTGCAGGGAATGGAGTCCTTCCTGATCCTCACTTTTCTTCACAGAGTTTTTTCCTCTGGCTTAACGTTGGTAGGAGGTCAGGCTTTATTGTGGCCGTCAAAACACCTACTTGTAGATCTTTGTTGATGTTCCCTTTTAACAATATTCTCTTCGGAAAAAACACTTTTAATCCAACTGGGTCACACGCTTCAACCGGATCTTGCAAGGATTCTCTGGATCTTGTCAGGAATCTGCCGCTGGTTTTTACCCTAGAGTGATGAATCCACGGAGTGACTTCTACAACCTTTACAACTGTTGGGGTAGATAAAAGAACAACATAGGGACCTCTCCACTTGGAACCTAATGGAACAGTGTTCCATTCTTTTATCCACACTTGATCCCCTGGATGGTAAGAATGAACAGGTGGATATATGTTCACAGGTAACCTATCTTGTACCCATTTCTGTACCTCCTCCATAGTTTTACCCAACTCTACAACCTGCTGCCGGGTAATTCCTTCTCCCAACTGACTCAAATCCCCCCTTAAGTTACCAAGTATGGAAGGTAGATGCCCATACATCATTTTTCAGCAGTACCCCAGAAACAAAAGAAAGCATCTTTGAGGTCTAGGAAGGTATAGTAGGTTGCCCCACCTGGTATTAAAGCAAGCAGATTATAGGGGATGGGTACCACTGGGTGTATATTGACTACTGCATTATTAACTGCTTTTAGATCTTGTACAGGATGATACTCATCTGATCCCAGCTTCTGAACAGGTAATAAAGGAGTGTTCCAAGGGGAGGTACAGAATTTTAGGATGTCATACTTTACACACTTATCCACATAGGTTTGTATATTTTTCTTAGCCCTCTATAATATATGGTACTAACTAAGGCTAACAGGATACGCTCCAAGCTTTAATTCAATGTGTATTGGTGGAATATTGCGAGCAAGTCCTGGAGGATTATTCTTTGTCCATATTCTTGAAATGTCAAATAAGGATTCATCACTCTTAGGGTCTGTATTTGTTATTATAGAGTAGAAGTGCCATTCTTCTTCCCTTTGCATCGATACTGATATTATGCCTGGTGATCTATTAAACTTCAGAGACGTTGATCCGTTGGGTTTAAAAGTTATCTGGGCTTGAAGCTTTGATAATAGATCTCGTCCTAGAAGCTGAACTGGACACTCCAGCATATATAGGAACTGGTGCTTAACAAAATGGCCTCCTAGAATACAAGTATGACTCCTGAGAATTGGTCTAGCAGCGCTTTTCCCAGTAGCTCCTATCATAGTTATAGTCTTCCTGAAGGAGGAGCAACTAGGTTAGTTACCACAGAGTACTCAGCACCAGTGTCAATCATGAAAGAGCTCCTCTTTCCCTCTATTGATACATCGACCATAGGCTGCACTCGGCTAAAGTGGGATGGAGCCCAGTCGGTATCAATAGTCTTCCATGACAGTGTCAGCCAGACCGACAAAATCTCTATCTTCTCTATCCCTTAATCTCTGGGTAGGGGAATAGTATCTACTTCCCTGAACACCTCCTCTGTTACTACTGTCATTCCCTCCAAGACTTTCTCTATAGCCACCTCTGTAACCATCTCGTAACCATCTCTCTTGTCTTGTCTATAACTTGCTTTATATTCCCTCTGTGGGCAGTCACTTTTCCAATATCCTTCCTCTCTACAATACGCACAGTGATTCCTACTTCCTCCCTTACTCAGCCTATTCTCAACTCCTCTATTCACCTCCCTTCCCTGTCTCTCTACACTTATGATAGCTACAGCTAGCATATCTGCCTTCATCCTCATTTTACGTTCTTCCTCCTGCTTTGTTTCAATCTCCCTGTTCATATACACCTGACTTGCAATTTCCATTAACTGTGATATGGACATTCCTACAAATCCCTTTAACTTTAGCTATTTTCTTATGATATCACCTTGGGTCTGGCTGACAAATGCTGAGTTGTTCATTCGAGAGTTCTCAGGGGCCTCTGGATTAAAAGGAGTAAATAATCTATATGACTCCAGCAATCTCTCATAGAAAGCACTAGGTGACTCGTCGGCTTTCGTAAAGGAATTATGGGTCTTCCAATTAAACAGATCAGTCATGGTAAAAGGAACATAAACAAATACAGGGTCTGCCAACTGTAATTGATCATTAATATCAATGTGTGGTGGACCAGGGGTAAGCTGCAGTGGCATTTGTAAATGTCAAAGTTGGAGGGCACCGGTCATTTGTCAGGTTAGGGTGGGACTTAGATAGGGTTGTTTAGTCATAGGTTCCGGTCGGGGAGTGGTGAGGTAGGTGGAAATGGATAAATTAATTTTACTGGTCAGTAACTCGGTTAACAAAATGTTTCGGACAAGGCTAGGAGGAGCCTGACCAGTAACCAAAAATGGTAAAAGTGTATTCCAGCGTCCTATACCATTGACCATTTCATCCAGTTGTATTTCAAAACTAATTTACTGTTACTAAAGGCACACAAGGCTCAGTAATTATAGTGCTATGTCAGTGGTAATGGTGTTTTCAGTGGTTATGGTATTATCAGTGGTTATGGTGTTTTCAGTGATTATGGTATTATCAGTGGTTATGGTGTTTTCAGTGATTATGGTATTGTCAGTGTTATGGTGTTTTCAGTGGTTATGGTATTATCAGTGGTTATGGTATTGTCAGTGGTTATGGTGTTTGCAGTGATTATGGTATTTTCAGTGATTATGGTATTGTCAGTGGTTATGGTGTTTTCCGTGATTATGGTATTGTCAGTGGTTATGGTGTTTTCAGTGATTATGGTATTGTCAGTGGTTATGGTGTTTTCAGTGGTTATGGTGTTTTCAGTGGTTATGGTGTTTTCAGTGGTTATGGTGTTTTCAGTGGTTATGGTATTATCAGTGGTTATGGTATTGTCAGTGGTTATGGTGTTTTCAGTTGTTATGGTATTGTGTAATTGCTGAGAATTATCTGATTCAGTGGACTCAGCTACTGTTAAGAATTCTCCTCACAATTTTGACTGCTAATAATAAAACTGAACAATAATCAAAAAAAACACTAAAATACCCTTCCACCAAAAAAAGCCTCAGGGTACAAAGAACCAGTTCGGGGGGTTGGTAGGCACAGAAATAGGAGGGCTTAAAGCAAGGGGACAGGCATTTGAGAGCCAGGGTCAATAGAGCACATGTGGACATACCAGCTGCACCAGTTCTTGCTAAAGAATTTAGTTGAGGGATGGTCAGATGGGTCAGATTCCATTGGGGATGGACAAACCAGTTTTGGTAACCATCTAGTAACACAAACTGTTTTAAACAGTCAAAATATGGAAACTGGTCATAGAATTCAAGCATAATAGATACAGCCACATGTACACGCTGCACTAGATTTAAATCAAGACAGATTACCACAGAGGCCATTCTCTACTACATAAGGTAGTCAGGTGATTTTGAGCCAATTTAACCCCAAAATCACACACATTATATCCCTTTTTAAAGTTATTTAGCATACATTCTAAGGGATCAACAATCTTTGAATGTGGCGCAACGGAGCGTCTAATTCAAAGAAACACAACAAACACACCTCCAACAGTCACACACGTTTCCTTGGCAACAGCACCATGTGGCACAGTTACTAGGTCAAACTCATACAACAAAACATACAGGGAATTCCCGTACACACACAGCTGTTACACCAGTCACTAAATAACTAATACTGTGCCCTTTGGCAAAACTATACAGTCACCCACGCTATAATTCCCTATATCTGAATTACCCGTCTATAACATACCCCAGTAACATCGTCTTTGCAAACAGTAGTTATAGTACGGTTAGCATTGGTTAGAGTACAATTTAAAGTCACAGTTCAATTAGTAGTGGTTATGGTGTTAAACATACAACATAGACGACAGTTATTAGTAGTTATTTATAATATCAGTAGTTATTATACATGGTTATGGTACCGTGCGCTATAATACAGTTACACACTATTCACACTCTCGCTAGATGGCAGAGCTCACGCTATCTGGCAAGATATACACTCTACTACAACAATCTTTAACACATTTACAATTCCCAACTAATCTATTGGTCAGTACCTTGATGGACTACCTAAAACTATTTACATCCGTTTTGGTTAGCCACGCTGCCTAAGCACCACATATAGCGAACTAGAGGGCGGAATTTACACAGAACCCTCTTAGTCTATATACTCTATCAAAAATCTAGTGGGTTCCAAATTTACACGCCTTCCCACTTAGCCAAGATAGGTTGAGATCTAGCGGACCGAATTTACACAGACGCCGCTTAGTCTCCCGGTCCCTCCG
Organism: Pelobates fuscus; assembly: GCF_036172605.1. Lineage (NCBI taxonomy): Eukaryota > Metazoa > Chordata > Amphibia > Anura > Pelobatidae > Pelobates > Pelobates fuscus. The sequence continues at coordinate 291,380,954 of NC_086319.1, read as the reverse complement.
ACCTAGCGAACGTAATATACACCCTAGAACGCTAGTCTACACAAGACACCGGTGTCCGGCTTGGGCTATTTACACAGAACCCAGCCTGACTCCAAACCAAAATTAAACGGGCTGACTACAGGGCGTTTAATTGAGCGGTGCACCTTCGCTCCTTCCCTCTACTGAGGTGGCAGATTCCATACACAAATAACCCTGATAATAATCGGTATCCAATACCCCTAGTGTGTCCACCGTCTAAAACAGTAGTTGTCTTACCTCCTCGTTCCTGAACCTGGGTTCACACTCATCGACGGGGGCACCCCAGCACTTACTACGTAGAGGCCGATGATCTCCTGGACAACAGACCAGTGGCGCCGAGACGAAAGGAGGTCCACGCAGAAGTTCAGGGGTGCAGCCGTAGGGAGCGTGGGCAAAGATAGACCGTCTCACGCCTCTGCTTCTTAGCCACCGTTAACGATGAGCTTCCCGGCCAATTGCACCAAATGATACCGGAGAAACTGACGGAAGCCAAGCACAGAGAAGTGGACACGGGTTTCTTCAGGAAGGAAGAGATTCTTTATTCGATTAACCGACCGGGGCTCAGAGGGACTAATGTCACCAAAATACAACAAGATCTGAGCCCAGAACTGACTGTGTAAATGCATGATATAGACATATAGCTCCTCCTATAGTTAACTCTACCCACATATACTCTTTACCCAATCAGCTGAACAAAGCCTAACTTCCCTTACCTGTTAGACCACATGGCTCACCCAGAACAATGGAGGAGGGGAAGTGTTTTCAGTTTCTGCATTCCTGCACTTGCTCAGTACAGTGTTGATTGTATCTTAGCTACGTGTAACTGACTAACTGATACACCAACATTTACACATATGCCACGTGGAAATTTCGGCCTACTAAATTTAATTTCTACCGAGCTTCCACCACAGTTTCAACTGCTATACTTCTGTTTGTATTCTGTTTTCTGTCTTCCTTTTAGCTGGTTTAGCAGGAAGCATGGATGAAGTGTCTTCCACACAGAAACCATTTATTTCTCATGTGGATTTAGTTCTAGAAAGTAGGGGGATTTGGGGGGATTAGTTGTAGGAGTTGTTGATGATACATGTTCTAGGTTGCAGAGGTGTCTCTATGGACAAGAATATCAGTTTTTCAATCAATAAAAAGAAGGGATCTCAGTTTGGTGTTTCAAAATAAAGATTATGAATTAGGAAGAGGAAACATGGTGCGATTGATCTGGCTTTAGACAATGTTAATGGTAAGTAATATTTGCATTTTGGGTTTAAAAGTTCCTTTTGTGAAGAACATAGAATGGGTAGCACCTACAGAATAAAGCAGGATTAACCATAAAGTGACATTAGTAAGCTGCCTAGGGTCCAGCGATTAGACCAAAATTCTCTTCGCCCTATTTACTAACCATGTGTGAAATATGAGGGGGGAACTCCAAACTGTAAACCTGCCTCGGGTCCTATGGGATCTTAACCCTTCTCTGCTACACATGTAATTTTTTTTTTCTCTTATTCAACAGGAGCCACTGCAGAGAAATCACAGAACGTCTCTGGAGAGCGTTCTTCTGCAAAATCAAAGTCAAAAAAGGAAAATTTTTATTTTACCTGTGGGTAGAACATTGGACTCAATTTAATGAGCAAATACTTCATTCTGCGGCTAATTCTATCTTCCCCATCTGCGGTCCAAACTGCTTCTTTGTATGTTTTTTTTTAATGCATGTTTCCTCCTTGTTATCTTGCTGTTGAATTCATTCCATCATTTTGTCATTCACATTAGGCTATTCATTATTCCTCCCTCACAAGCGTATTCCCAAAATCAGGAATTGTGGAGATTTGACAAGGTATTTGCACAATGTAGGTCAAAATAGCCAAAATGGGAACACAAATATGCAAACTGCATTATTCTTGCATGGCTATTTTTGACAAAAATATGCAAATCCCTTGTCAGTTCTTCACAATTCTTGATTTAGTGAGTTGCTCTGTTATTCCCCTCTTTGACATTGCAGCTAGTTATATGCGTCGGGGATCTGTGTTGTTTCTTATAAATACATAATATTTGGTCTAAATAGACTAGCTTCCTTTAAGGAAATATTTTCATTGTAGAGCTTTAAAGGGACACTATAGTCACAGACCACTTCAGCTCAATGAAGTGGTCTGGGTGCCAGGTCCCTCTAGGGTTAACCCTGCCTGATGTAAACATTGTAGTTTCTGATAAACTGCTATGTTTACATCTGGGGTTAAGCCAGCCTCTAGTGGCTGTCTTCTGGACAGCCTCTAGAGTCGCATCGGCAATGATTGAGGCATATTATGCCTCAATCAAGTAGAGCGTCCATAGGAAAGCATTGAAAAATGCTTTCCTACGGACACTTTGAATGCGCGCGCATGCGCATTTGGCGCCGGTGAAGTCAGACAAGGATGCTGATGTCGGCGGGGGAGGAGAGGTAAGGGAGCCCGGCGGGGGAAAAGGGTGAGTAGCTGAAGGGGTTTTAACCCCTTCAGCGCCGCGGGAGGGGGACCCCTCGGTTTTCCTGACACTATAGTGTCCCTTTAATTTTAATTCCATTAAAATATTATTATTAGATAAAAAATTATGAAATGAAAACAACATTTTTATAGTATTAAGCTATAAATACACAGAATTGTAGAGTAAGCATGACTGAATTAAATGTACTGAATTAATAAGTAAATAATGCATAACAAATGTCTTGATGTTCTGTATTCTACCCATTCCCTGTATGTAATGCTAATAGAAGTTTTATTCAACGTATGTATTTCAGTATTGAGCTGTATGATCACAATATTACAAGTGAATTTGCCTAACACTCACATTTTCCGTTCTGTATCCAATTTCTTTGTTATAAAAATGCAAAACTAAAAATCAAAGCTAAATATAATGCTCTCACTTTGAAAGATTTTTGTATATGCAGTTACATTAACCTGATGAACATTCCTTGCTTGTTGTATGTGTTATATGCACTATATAATGTAGCTAGTGTAATTTAAACATTTAAATTCAAAAGCAAAAGTTCCAATATTCTACTATGGATTTCAAAGTATAAAATAAGAAGATGTTAATATCTTCTATGCCCATACTTGTAAAGTGTATAGTGAAAGCTGTGTTATCACAAAAGGTAGCATTGAATACTGATTTCATTCATAAAAACTAATAGCTTGCCTTTTGGGGTGGAACCAATTCAGACAAATCTCATATATTCCTGAAACCTTTTATCCTGACAATGTTCAGCTGCCTATGTGGAAATGTATATTGAGAGAAGCATTTCCAATTTGATATTCCTAACTGCATATAAGATTATAGAGCAGAATTATCCATAAAAAATTTAAGAAAACCCCATGCTTGTTGCACAGAAAATTAAAACAAATGTTAGATAAGTGTTGAGAAATATTGTGACACCAACTGGGGATTTTTTTTATTATTTACTAGTTTTTTTAAAGTAAATAAACAGACTTGAGTAAAATATGTTTTTCTATCCTTGCAGACCATTTAATTCATTACCGGGAATTTCTTTGTTGTAAGATGCTCACACCTCTATTTATTTATTTATAAAATATTTTACCAGGAAATATACATTGAGATTTATCTTGTTTTCAAGTATGTCCTGTGTCCACAAAACATTGCATTGTTACAAGAGGGTACAATAAAATACAAAAGCAATATTTAATACACAACATATATACAAAATTTAACCTAGAACATGTAATAAATATATAATCAACCATGACAGGTGCATGTAATGCATGTGTGACTAGGGGCTGTAGAAAGTGTGTGTAAAGGGGATGTAGTATGTATGTGAGGGGTGCTGTAGTGTTGCAGTGCAGTGTGTTCGGGGGTTCTGTGTTTATGTGTGAGGGGTGCAGTGTGTGTAAGTGAAGGGTGCAGTGGGTGTGGGTGAGGGGTGCAGTGTGTGTGTGTGTGTGTGTGTGTGTGGTGCAGTATGTGTGTATGTGAGGGGTGCAGTGTGGGTGGGGTTAAAATGTGTGTGTGTGTGTGTGTGTGTGTGTGAGAAGGGTGCAGTGTGTGTGATGGATGCTGTGAGTGTGAGGGGTGAAGTGTGTGAGGGTGATGTGTGTGTTTGTGTGAGGTTAATGTGTGAGTGAGAGGGAGCAATGTGAGAGGAAGCTCTGTACGTGTGACGGTGATGTGTGTGAGGGCGATGTGTGTAAGGGTGATATCCCTCATCCCTTCTTACCTTTAGCCTGGGAGGGGGGACTGTGCTGCCATCCCTGGTGGTCCCTGTGGGGCTAGAGTTCACTCTTGCGAGATTGGGGGCGTTGCCATGGTAACGCTCTGGATCTCGCGAGAGGAACCCGGCAGAGCTGCAAGATAGAGCTCCGCTGGGTCCTCTCTCTCTCCCTCCCCAGCCTGTGCAAGTGGGCTGATGAGGGAGATCTTTGATCTCCCCACTGGCCCGTCATGGACTACTGCAGGGCCCGCGCTTGGATAGCGCGGGTTCTGCATGGACCGGCCGGGGAGGTCCTGTGTCCTCCCCTGCCAGCCTCGGCCCATGGCCATCATGGCCCATTGGGCATTTGCCCGGTAGCACCTTGTTAGGCCGTAGAAAGCTGTAAAATGCCAGAAACATAGCGTTTTGATGGTGTTTGTTTCTGTTTTGAAGGGCTGTGAGTCTAATGTGTTGGATAAGGCTCTGAACCTTTCCCAATCTCTTGGTTGTCGTTTTGTAGTTTTGGGGCTTTCTAACCTTAGGATGCCTTTTAAAATGTTTTTTATTGGGTTTGATGATAGGAAGGTACTGTGGCTGGAGTATGTGTTTGTGACATAGTATTGTATGCCTGTTAGAGCTTTATGGTATTGTGTGCAAGTTTTAGATTTAGGTGGCAAAAAGAGGTAAAGGCCACCATAGTATCTAACGTGAACAGGTTTTGTATTTGATATCCTGTGTTAAATCTGTTAAATAAAGTAAGTGCTTGATTGTTTGAATGCCTAGTGTTTGCTGATAGTGCTCATCCTGGACTAACAACACTAATGGCACACGGGAGAATGCCGGCACAAACATGTGCCGGCATTCTCCCGTGTGCCATTAGTGTTGTTAGTCCAGGATGAGTTCCTGGAATAGTGGTGACCTGCTTGGTATTCTCTTGGCTGACAGATGTTGTTAAAAGAAAATCTGTAGATTGCAACGAGAAAGGGCATCAGCTGCTGTGTTGTGTATGCCTGGTATGTGCTCACATATCAAGTGGAAATGGTCTGCCGCTGCTAACCATGTGAGTCTCCTAACTAGACTCATGATTGTTAGGGAAGATAACCTGCCTTTGTTGATAATGTCACTAGCTGCCATGTTGTCGGTGAGGAATTTTATAGTCTTCCCTTCCCACTGGTGGCCCCACACTAGCGTTGCTGCTACTATTGGATATATTTCGAACAGGACAGAAGTACTGTTAAATGAAAGGAGAGTTGTTGTTTCGATTGTCCATTTGTCTCTGAACCATTTGTTTCCAAAAATTGCTGCGAACCATGAGTGTGCTGCTGTATCTGTCCTCAACACTGGGGAGTTCTCTGTTCAAGGAGGGATGAATAGATAAACCCCATCCCAGTGTGTCAAGAATTCTCTCCATATGGCCAAATCTGCCCTAGCCTGACCGTCAAGTGTTATTATGCTGTCGTTGTGGGGTATTTTTGGTAAAAGGGTAAGGAGTCTTGAAATAAATGCTCTTCCTTGAGGAATTATCCTGTTTGCAAAGTTTAGGGAACCAAGTAGAGATTGTAGATCTTTCTGAGAAATGGTCCATCTAGTGAGGAACTCTTTGACCTCTGCCTTGATTCTCTGAACTTTATCACCTGGGAGACACGCTTGCATGGTAACTGAGTCTAAGCATATCGCTAGAAACGTTAAGTTGGTGGTGGGACCTACTGTTTTCTCAGCAGCTACTGGTACCCCTAGTGTGGAAAATAGTGCTAGTTTTCTTCGCCATGCTCTGTAGTGTGGTATTGGGGTGTTCTACCGTGAGAAAATCGTCCAGGTAATGTATTACGACTGGACAACTAGTGACATTCAACAGGAGCCAACACAGTGTTTTGGCGAATAGGTCGAAAAGTTTGAGGCTGCGGTTAGCAAAATAATAAAGTCCACTCCATTTTACTCCATGCAGATGCCACACTGATGGATGTATGGGAAGCAGCTTAAATGCATTGGTAATTTCGGTTTTGCTGATCCAAGCTGCTACCCCAGACTTCAAGATTGCCTGTATGGTGTTGTCTACTGTGGCATACTGCAGTGAATAATCCTCAGATGGTATGAGTGAGTTTAGGCTAGGTATGGCGATAGAATGTGGAGCAGACAAATCGATTATCAATCTCTTTTTATTGTTGTATTTGCCAATTGCTATACCCAAGGGGTTGATAGGCCAACACGTGAATGGTGGATTTAGAAAGGGCCCGAGCATAAACCCATATGACTCCAATCTATTCTTATGTTAATCTGTACAAATGTTGCCACTGCCTTGGCTGAAAAAGACTTGTGGTAGTTATAAAAATTGGACCCACCTTACTTGTTTCCCAGATCTACCAACTTGTGCATATACAAGTCCAGTAGCTCTCTACGTTGTGGAAAATTAAAGCATATACAACCCAAAGGCGAGTACTAAATCTGGTATAGAGTGTTTTCCCCAGCCTAGGGTATTTGGCCTTGAGCACTACTGATAGGTCACTATAGTTGTAGGTTTTGTTTTCCACTATGTCCTGTGATGCTATAATGAACATAAGTTTACGTCTTTTCCCTCAAGAATATCTTTCTTGATGTTGGGTGGTACCATGTGTGCTGGTGTGATCATGTGTGTATCCGCACCCTGTGCATTTTGTGTACCTGTGGCATTTTGTTGTGAGATGATTTGGTTGACAACTTGTGTAGGAGGGGTATTAGGGGGACACACTGTGGCTGGTGCTGGAGTTTTCAATTTATCCACTTTTGATTTAGGCTGTTGGTTGACGCGAGCATAGCTGTCATAGTGGTCTTAATGCCTGTGAGAGTGTCAATGATGTGCTGTTGAGAGCTAGACCCTGGCTGTGGATTATTTGCACTGGTCATCATAATCCTGTCAATTCCGCTTTCTTGGCCATGGCCGTGTACGGTATCCCCCTATGCCTGAGTTCTGCTGTGATCTTTGAGATTGTGCAAGATCTTAATGAATAGTGACTAGAGGGATCTTGACTTTCTCCTGCTGTAGGAGCCATAGTTGGAGTAGGAGATCTAGCTGGCGTGCTGGGTAGAGAGAAATTGTCTGCTTGCTCTGATGCATGCTACATACTATAAATAAGACTTCAGTCTTGATTTGCTATAGTTATAATGACTTAACTGGCTTCTTTAATTGCCAGGTGGTGAAGAACTTAACTATTATTGGGATGGTGAGGCCTTGGATGATGCCAAGTGGCTGATAGAGGCGCTATCTATGATTTGTCCCTGTGCTGTGCCTTTGAGTGAAGGCTGGGTGTAGGCCTCTGGGGACTTAATAAGTATGATGACGGAGAGAAGTGATGTCCTAACTAGAGCTCTTGAGTAGAGCGGTTCGAGACAATAGCTATGGTTTGGACCGTGTGGGCTGGAAACATCTATGTGAGGATGGGTGTTGGTCTCGCAGGATTCCGATTTGCCTTGCCTGTGTATGGCCCGTTCGAGCACCCTATCTGCCAGTACAACGCTGTTTGGGGTAAGTGGCATGTTGGAGACCACGTACATGATCATTTTAAGAGATGGGATCTTATCAGTCATGGGATTCCTGAGTTTATAGACTTGTACCACCTGTGAACCAAGGCTAACATTGGTGACTTCTCTATGGTAGAGCTTGTTTTTTAGACTGATTCAAGTAATACATACCTGGATCAAATGTTGGTCCTCTAAGGGGTGGCCGGTATGGGTGGTTACTTCTGGATCTAACGGATTAAGAGAATGGAGTGACTCTTATTTAATTCCACGTGCATTAAGTGTGATTTTTACTTTCTTATGGTAAATGATTGTATGTACTTGTGAAGTATTATGACCTGAACGCCAAGTTAACGTTGCTAAGTGCTAGTCCTCTTGTATATATGTGTGGTTTCTAGTCTTATCTTAACTCTAGCATTTGTTTCTGGTACGTGTAAGATAGTTTTAGGAAATTAAATATGTGTAGGTTATCCCGATTAACATGCGTTTGTGCCGTTTAGCGTAATGGTGTAGTATGTATGTGTTGGAAACAGATATGGATTGGGAGATTTTTTAACTTACCCTCTATATACTCGAGTATAAGTCGACCCGAATATAAGCCGAGGCCCCTAATTTTAGCACAAAAAACTCGAGTATAAGCCTAGGGTGGGAAATGCAGTAGCTACTGGTACATTTCTAAATAAAATTATATCACAATAAAATTACATTAATCGAATATTTATTTACAGTGTGTGTATATAATGAATGCAGTGTGTGTGTGTGTATATAATGAATGCAGTGTGTGTGTGTTTGTGTAGTGTGTGCATATAATGAATGCAGTGTGTGTGTGTTTGTGTAGTGTGTGCATATAATGAATGCAGTGTGTGTGTGTGTTTGTGTAGTGTGTGTATATAATGAATGCAGTGTGTGTGTGTGTTTGTGTAGTGTGTATATAATGAATGCAGAGTGTGTGTGTGTTTGTGTAGTATGTGTATATAATGAATGCAGTGTGTGTGTTTGTGTGAATGCAGTGTGTGTGTATATAATGAATGCAGTGTGTGTATATAATGCAGAGTGTGTTTGTATGAGTGTGTGTATGTATATAATGCAGAGTATGTGCATTATATACACACACACTGCATTATATACACACACACACACCCACACTCTCTACATTATATACACACACACTCATAAAAACACACAATCTGCATAATATACACACACACTCTGTGTGTATATAATGCAGAGTGTGTCTGTATATAATGCAGTGTGTGTTTGTGTGAATGCAGAGTGTGTGTGTGTAGTGTGTGTGTGTAAACTGGGTGGGGGAGGGCATTTTTATTTAAAAAAAAATATTATATTAATATAATTTTTTTTATATTATTATTTCAATTATTTTAATATTTATTAAAAAAATAAAATGTTGTCCCATTCCCTGGTGGTCCAGTGGATGGGCTGTGCAGTAGGGGGGCTGGGCGAGCTATTACTTATCTTTGTAGCAGCTCCAGTCAGCTCCCTGTCAGCTCCGTGCAGCTCCCCAGTTCAGCTCACAGTGTAAGTCACGCAGTCTGCGTGCCACGCATGGAGCTGACAGGGAGCTGACCGGAGCTGCTACAAAGGTAAGTAAGAGTTCGCGGCCAGCCCCCAACAGGACCGCCGGGCTTGTAATGAGCCCGGCGGTCCTGGTCTCTATTATGGCAATGTAAGTTGCCATAATACAGACTTTGACTCGAGTATAAGCCGAGTGGGGCTTTTTCAGCACAAAAAATGTGCCAAAAAACTCGACTTATACTCAAGTATATACCGTACTGGTTGTACTTGTGAACTGTAGACGTATTCAGCTATGAGATAGTAATCATTGAAATGGCTATTTAGATGATGGGGGTTCTGACTGGAATAAATTTGAGTGATCATGATAAGTGCATTCTTGAGGTGTACTACGTAGTACCTTTATTATATTCCCTTTTGTGCCCAAATAATGCTGTGACAGAACCATCCGTCTGTCTAGTGCTTTGGTGGATTCGGCTATTTTGTGCCATCCGTCTAAATGACTGATTCGTTATGTTATGAAGCATGTTTTACTGTTCCAGCTTGTTTTCCAGCCGTTCACCTCATTTCGCATGAACTCCATGTCTAACATATGGGTGGCCGCCATTTCGGGACTTTTGCACGTGTTCGCGGCCATCTTGCGTGCGAACAGCGGTGTTTGCCTGTGAACGCGTGGAACTAAAAACGGATACCCAAACAGGCGAACACCGCTGAGACCTCCATACACCCAGAAATTCGTGTTGGAACTACCGAACGACGAGCCATTCGGTAGTTACCTGCAATCGGCTATGGGGAATCCAGCGAACTCGGAGATAGTTGTGGATGATGAGGATTTCGTATGATTCTAACCGGCGAACGGAGACCGACTGCAAGGCCAAAACTTGTGGAACTCTTTTCGGCTAGAAGATCCGTGCAGTCGGTCAAAACTTCAATCATCCATAACTCCCGAACCCCTTAACCGAATGGGCTGGGATTTGGACAGAGTGTTCCCCTAACCAAGACCTTTCAAGCGGTGCTGGACTTAAAGGTGTACCCCCTGGTTTTGGGGTACATCCAGAACTGGGGTAAAATATTGTACAGTATAATTGTGTTATGTGGTTATCTGAGGGGAGGAGAGGTGGGGGTGTTACCCTGTGTATAATTGGTTATTTTCATCCTCCCCCTGGGAGTGCCCTGTGTGTGCCTTTTCCTAATAAAAAGCAGGCTGGATGTTCCAGTCCTCAGATCTTGTTTTGACCCTCAACACGGAGCTTCAGTCTCGTTATTGGGGGGATTCTTATTTACGCTTAAGGACTATTATTGGGAAGCTTATGCCGTTTGGTGGATATCGTTATTGGAGAAATTACTGCTGCCCCTGGTTATGGTTCGTGGATTATACAGTATACGAACAAGGACTTGATACGGTGAGAGGGGAAGGTGGACTAAACGGTGATTTACTTATTAAGACAAAAGGTGTCTTAACAATTGGTGGCAGCTGTGGGATGAATCCCACAACACAGAAGGAAAGAAATGCAGTATGAACAGTTAAGACGTGCTACTCTTAAGGACATAATAGAATGCCGAGGTCGATCAGCAAGCAATTTAAAGAAACGGGAAATTATTGCTTTGCTAAGGGAAATGGATGCAACACAGGGAACGGAGAGCGCTAATGTGCCCAGCAGTTTGGATTTAACACCCGAGGAAATACAATTTAACCGGGCAGTGCAAATAAGGCTGGCACACTTTGGCCCCAACCCCTCAGCAGACATTGTGGAACGTGTGCAAGCCGCAGTAGCAGCACACCAAGCGCTCCAAGGAAGAGGAGCTGCAGCAGCAGAGGTACCCAATAACGATTCCGGAAGGAAAAAGGTACCATTTGCTGCATTTAAAATTTTTATTGAAAATGAAGGAGAGATCGATGGGTTCCTGGCCGATTTTGAGAGGCAGTGTGCTCTACACCAGGTACCCACAGATCAATGGGTCACCATCCTCTCTGGGAAATTATCCGGCCGGGCTAGTGACGCATTTCGGGCCATCCCAGAGGAGGAGATCACCAGCTACCGGGCAGTGAAGGATGCGCTCCTAGCCAGGTATGCGGTGACCCCAGAAGTTTACAGACGGCGCTTCAGGGAAACCAACAAGCAAAGTGGCGACTCTTATGTGGAACGGGCTTGCAGAGTTCACCGTACTGCAGCCCACTGGATGGCGGGATGCCAAGCAGTATCGGGGGAGGAGGTGCTGCAGGTATTTTTACTGGAACACTGCTTCGAGAAATTGCCTACCGGGGTCCGGGAGTGGGTCAGAGATAGAAAACCCTCTACCCTACCCGAGGCGGCCCGGTTGGCAGACAAATATACTGATGCTCGCAAACTGGACAATACCGTTGTTAAAGTTCCGACCAGAGTGGAATACCGACCAGCAGCCCCTCCGATTCAAACAACATACCAACCCCCAGTGCATCGCAACCCAGTAGTACCACCGACCAATACTTATGTGCAGCCATCCAAATTTAATGCCAGGGATTATTCCCAACCCATCCGGTGCTTTCTGTGCAAACAGTTGGGGTCCGGAGTGTCCACTGAACCACGCCAACCAAGCTCAGTCCTGGAGGAGACCAGCCAACACGAATCAGCGACCACCACAGCCTGCTGCTCACTGTGTAGAGCAGGAGGAATTCTGGGGCATCTTGCACGAAGCCGACCCGGTGCAAGCAGCCCATCAGGACAATCGCCAGCAACACCGGCAGACTGTGAAACTAAATGGCCGAGTGGTAAATGGACTTAGAGACACAGGAGCCACCATGACACTGCTCCAAAAGAACTTAGTCTCAGAACACCAGCACACAGGAGACACAGTGGCCGTGAGGGTAGCAGGGGGAGCCGTATTCCGGTTACCTGTTGCCCGTGTTCACCTGGATTGGGGAGTGGGCGCTAGACACGTAGATGTTGGAGTTATGAAAGACTTACCCGCTGATGTGCTTCTTGGGAATGATTTGGCCCCTTTGGTTTCGGCCTATGCTCCGATAGGCCCCTTGGACGTTAACCCAGTGACTACTCGTTCTCAGACCCGTGCCTCTGGAACCAGCCCACCTGCCGAGGAGACCCAGGTAAGACCCTTTTCCCCGACTGACACCTTAGCTCAGACCCCCTTACGTTGGGATTCCCCAGAGGAGTTTGGGAGGGAAACCCGGGCCGATCCGACCCTTCAAAAGTACAGGGACAGAGCAGATGCTGGAGAGGAAGGGATAGATGGGGAGCGGTATAAGTGGGTGGGGGACAGGCTATACAGAATCCCGAAACCTTCCCAGAAGAAGATAGCCCCTCCGCAGAATCACCAGCTGGTGGTGCCCGCAAAATACCGGCAGGAGCTTCTGCGGATAGGGCACGATGTCCCTTTAGCAGGACATCTAGGGTCCCGCCGCACGGCCTATAGGATCTCCCAGAATTTCTTTTGGCCCAACTTCAACCAGGCTGTGCGGATATATTGCAGTACTTGTGACACATGTCAACGGGTAGGAAAGCGGGGGGACCACCCTAAGGCTAAACTATCATCGATGCCTATTATAGGGGAGCCCTTTTCCCGCATAGCTGTTGACATTGTGGGTCCACTGGCCAGGGCTAGTCCATCAGGCAAGAAGTATATTCTTACTGTAGTGGACTATGCCACTCGCTATCCAGAGGCAGTAGCGCTGTCTAACATAGAGGCAGAGACGGTTGCTGATGCCCTGGTTAGGATTTTTACCAGGGTTGGGTTCCCTAAGGAGATTCTCTCCGACCAGGGAACCCAATTTACTGCGGTGCTCACCCAGCAGCTGTGGAAAGTGTGTGGCATTAAACCCTTGCTTAGCTCGCCTTACCATCCACAGACTAACGGTCTCTGTGAGCGTTTTAACGGTACCCTCAAACAGATGCTGAGGACCTTTACAGACACTTGCAGGGACTGGGAGAGATTCCTGCCTCACCTACTGTTTTCATACCGGGAGGTGCCCCAGGAATCTACTGGGTTCTCCCCTTTTGAGTTACTGTATGGGAGACGGGTCCGCGGACCCCTAGATCTCATCCGGGGACACTGGGAAGGGGAGACTGAGCAAGAAGGGACCCCCATAGTGCCATATGTTCTGGAACTTCGGGACCGCATGGAGAAACTGTCCCTGATGGTAAGGGAGAATCTCCAGGCGGCCCAGGGGAGACAGAAGAGATGGTACGATCAGGGTGCCCGACAGCGAGCCTTCCAGGTGGGGCAAAAAGTATTAGTGCTCAAACCTGTGAAGGCCAACAAGATGCAAGCCTCTTGGCAAGGCCCGTACAAAATAGTAGCGCAGATCTGCGATACTACCTATTTGATAGCCAGCTGTTCAGACGAGAGGGTCCAGAGATCGTTTCATGTGAACAAGCTGAAATAGTATCAAGAACGACCGGAGAACATTGCAGCCGTATGTGCCCCAGCTACAGATGACCCTGAGAATTTGCCTCTCACTGATCTATTAGAGAGGGACCCATCCGTCTAAATGACTGATTCGTTATGTTATGAAGCATGTTTTACTGTTCCAGCTTGTTTTCCAGCCGTTCACCTCATTTCGCACGAACTCCATGTCTAACATATGGGTGGCCGCCATTTCGGGACTTTTGCACGTGTTCGCGGCCATCTTGCGTGCGAACAGCGGTGTTTGCCTGTGAACGCGTGGAACTAAAAACGGATACCCAAACAGGCGAACACCGCTGAGACCTCCATACACCCAGAAATTTGTGTTGGAACTACCGAACGACGAGCCATTCGGTAGTTACCTGTAATCGGCTATGGGGAATCCAGCGAACTCGGAGATAGTTGTGGATGATGAGGATTTCGTATGATTCTAACCGGCAAACGGAGACCGACTGCAGGGCCAAAACTTGTGGAACTCTTTTCGGCTAGAAGATCCGTGCAGTCGGTCAAAACTTCAATCATCCATAACTCCCGAACCCCTTAACCAAATGGGCTGGGATTTGGACAGAGTGTTCCCCTAACCAAGACCTTTCAAGCGGTGCTGGACTTAAAGGTGTACCCCCTGGTTTTGGGGTACATCCAGAACTGGGGTAAAATATTGTACAGTATAATTGTGTTATGTGGTTATCTGAGGGGAGGAGAGGTGGGGGTGTTACCCTGTGTATAATTGGTTATTTTCATCCTCCCCCTGGGAGTGCCCTGTGTGTGCCTTTTCCTAATAAAAAGCAGGCTGGATGTTCCAGTCCTCAGATCTTGTTTTGACCCTCAACACGGAGCTTCAGTCTCGTTATTGGGGGGATTCTTATTTACGCTTAAGGACTATTATTGGGAAACTTATGCCGTTTGGTGGATATCGTTATTCGAGAAATTACTGCTGCCCCTGGTTATGGTTCGTGGATTATACAGTATACGAACAAGGACTTGATACGGTGAGAGGGGAAGGTGGACTAAACGGTGATTTACTTATTAAGACAAAAGGTGTCTTAACAAATGCCCTGTAAACCCGCTTGTTATACCAGAAATCTCACAGCAACAGATCAAAAATACACAGTTAAGCATATTACCCTGTTATCTGACTCACCATGTACATCATACTTATTAGTAAATAATTTAGCCGTTTTATAAATGTTAGCGGTAAATACATTCAACAAGCGGTTATCATCTATGCAGAGGAACACAATGAAAAAACAGTTCTTTTATCCCGTGTAAAGTATTTTAAGTCTGTGAGTTTGTGAAGCCGGTGTGGCATTTCTGCCTTAAAAGTAAAAAAAAAAAAAGTGTCTTTTTATGTGTAGTTAGGCGTTTGAACCGTAGATGGCGGTGTTGTGCGAGTTTGACAGATCGTTCGTCTGAATTAGCCAACCTGAAACTTCTTTGTTTCATTTTGCTTGTGGTTACGTTCGTTTGTATGAACAAAATATGTGCTGGAAGAAGGCTGGTTCATGTGTTAGTTTGAGCGTACGAACTTCTGTTCGTTTAAATGAGTTTTATGTGATTGAATGAGTGCGGTCGCATAGGTCCCCCGTTGGGTTGTTTTTTTTCTCACTGTTGCCGGGGTGCCTGGTGGCCGACCCGGAAGTTTGGGTACCTGGAAGTACTGTTGCGGAAGGTTTGTATGTTGCCCTGGGAGCTAAGAGGTGCTGGTGGTGCAGTTTTTCGAGCTGCTGAAGCTGGTGTTGGCGGTCTTTGTTGCGAGGGCCTGCTGGATTGCCCGGAAGGTATCCTGCCTGTAACTTGGCCTGGAATTCTGCACAAGGAAATCCTACTGGTGCGAACCGGAACCGGAAGTGACCAGTCAATGTCAGCCCAGTATGGAGGTAGGTTTGAGTGTATATATATGCCGGATTAACCCCTCCCACAACTCCAGGCTACGCCTTCCCAAATATATATAAATATAATTCTACTTTTTTTTTATTCTGATATATTTATTATTAAGATCATAGGACCAAAGGTTGCACATATCAAGCATCTTATGTAGAATATATATATATACTGAACAACCACACAGCCACAACATTAAAACCACTGACAGATGAAGTAAATAACATTGATTATATCAATACATTGGCAGCTGTCAAGGGGTGCAATACATTAGGCAGCAAGTGAACAGTCAGTTCTAGAAAGGTGTCAGAGCACACAGTTCATTGCAGTTTGCAGCGTATGTGGCTGTGTAGCTGCAGACCAGTAAGAGTGCCCATGATAGCCTCTGCCCATCACCAAAAGTGCCTTCAATGGGGACATGAGCTTTAGAATGGGACATTGGAGCAATCGGAGATCAATGGAAGGTCAGATGGATGGCCAGGTGCGTGTGCATTATGTACCTGAAGAAGGCAGTGTTATGCTCTGGCTAATGTTTTGCTTGGAAACCTTTGGTCCTGCCATTCATGTGGATGTTAGTTTGACACGTACCACCTACCTAGAGATTGTTGCATACCACGTACATCACTTCATGTCAATGGTTTTCCCTGATGGCAGTGGTGTCTTTCAGCAGAATAATGCACCCTGCCACACTGCAAAAATTGTTCAGGAATGGATTTGGGTTTTGCTTCCCAAGCACTACCAGGCCTTAATAGCCAATCAGTAACCAACCTCATGCTGATGATTTGCATTAACAATGAAACAGCTGTCCATGGGTGGTTAAACTAATTTGCATATGCCCACCCAGAATCCTTTGTGGTAGTAACATCACTGCAAATTTGTGATTTCTGTGGGGAAAGCAAGTCTTATGGCTTAACTGGTGTGCAGATTTTTTGTTTAACATTGTATTAACTAGGCAGAAGCCACAGATATGGGGTTCTTTAGCCTGGACCTCTACAGGTGGTGGTTTCTTTTTAAATCAGGCAGGTGATTCTCAAAGCAGCCCGACATAAAGAGATTATTAGTATAGAACTCTATAGTACTCCTACTGGCTAGGAAGTGGTACCTACTTCCTATGTGATAGCCAGAAGGAGAATGTTGGGCAGAGTGGCTACACTGTACCCCATTCCCATTGATTAAGTAGTGTTGCTAAAGTAAAATAAAAAATGAGCACACATTTTGCTAATGCCAAAAGTTAAACTTATCTCCTATGGAAAGTTCAGCTGTTATTTACTTGTCCTGTGATTTAAAAGAACCACAGGTAGTGAACTACTGGAATCACTTTTAAACCACGTTTGCCTTCCCTTTCCTGTGCATAAACATAATAATTAACTTGCTTAAAGGTTGGAAAGCTGAAAGAAGAAAAATAAAATAACGGCTTTATGTTAAAAAGAAAAAAGAAAAAAAAACAGGACAATAACAGACTTGATTGAGGACTCTTTTTAATCTTTTAAGCATTTGTAAAAATTTGTATTCAGGTTTGTGCATAATTTAACATTAATAAAACCAACACAAATAAGAAAAACAAATTATACAATGCTGTTACATTGGTTTACTATTTTAATGCAATTGTATGCAATGCCATACATAGAATACATTTACGTGGTACCCAGGTTAGAAACTACCCTTGGATGCCTTGAACGTGGCATGCTGATATGTGGTTTACATTATATTATGTGATAAACAAGCATCTGAGTCCACCTCACTTGGGTTTCCTTTTGCATCATTTCACTGAGGAGAAAATAATTGTGATGAGTACTATACTCTGTATGTTGCTATCACTAATACACTTTGTGACTGTCTACATACAGGGTACAGCAGCTGTTAAATCCCGTCAAACACATGGGTCACATAGAGATTTGGCTATTGCCAGACTCCTTATATGTAAAGCAATAGCTCCTAGGCTCCATGAAGCAACCAAATGCTGTGGCACCATGTCAAAGCGATTGGATGCTAACTGTTGGTAGATAGCAGAGCTCCAAGAACTTGGCAATTGCTGGATGTCTCAATATTGTGGGTAGGATAGGGGCCATGTTCTGTTAGCAACAAACATTTTATTTTACCCCCCTTCTTCCTGCCTCTTATCTTATACAGCTAGCTAGGGTTAGGATTAATTAAAGTTAGCGTTGGGGGCTAACAAGAGTTATGCTCAGCTAGGGTTAGATAGGAGTAGGTACACATAAGGTTAAAGACAGAGTCAACTTGTGATGCTGGTCAAAATGTTGACATTGTAACATAAACAATTAGCCTGTCTAGGAAGTGAGCAAAGAGGTCTTAGCTCAGATTTGATCCTATAGATTCCCCAAAAGCCTGACAAATGTATTAGATATACTTGCGAGACACAGCAGATTATACATCTGGGACTTTTGAAGTAGTAAGAAACAAAAGACCCGTAAAATTAACCATTAAATGGTCAAGAGAAAAGATTGATTACCTAAATGGCTTGTTAATTAGACTGTCTCTATATGTGGAAGATAATAACGTGAAGGTCAGGCAAGTTATCAGAGCTGTGAGGCTCTTTCTATGTTCACAGGTCAGGACAATAACTATGCCTTCCCATGACCATACTTACAATGACCTGGACGCTGATCTCTCACCTCACACGACCCAACCACTCCACTTTTCGAGCCATACTGCACCCCTATAATTGTACTGTACCAACCCCGCACAAGGCTACATGCCCAGGCCCCACAAATTCCTCACACGTCACGACATATGATGCAGAGTTTCTTATATCCGCATTATCCCAAGATTAACGGACACTGAAGAATTTAATCGGAAAAACTCCAGAGACCCCTATTCTCGAGTTGGGACCTGTAGCAAAAACTCTGACACCCGCACCTGAGGGGTTCCACATACTTCCGAACTGATCTTGACCAGGGGCTCCTGGCTTCGCTATATATCGTAAGGGTACTAAATGTAACATTGTGCATCTCTCTACATGGGTCACTCGTTATATCCCCTTGCTGCTTCTCTCGCCCTCCTCCCCTACCCTCTATCCATTTTGCTTCTTACCCTCCCCTCCTTCTTTACCTATCCCCGAGGCTAAGGTTTCAATGGGGCCTCTGGGACCATTCCAATTCCACACAAAAAAAAAATTGCATCTTATCCCCCTACACCAACCCCTTCTCCCCTCTCCCCCAACCCTTTCCGCTCTCCTCCCTCCACTCCTGCCTTATACCAAGACCTTGGAGGGATCTGGGGGGAGGGAGAGGACGCAGTATTGTACAATAGATATGAGAGAAATGTGTCAGGCATTCTGGGTCGTTATGGTCAGGACAAAGCAATCGAGAGTGCTGGCCATAGGTGAAATTACCTACAACCTGTTCACCTACAGAGTCATACTTTCCTTTCCCGGCTACACGGACTGTAACTGACAACTAACGTCAGCCTCTATCCAATACAATTAGAAAGGCTTAGTTCCCGATAACTTACCTTCACTTCTATATAGACAGGAGGATTGCCCGCCTCCCCCCAAAGCGCGCACGACAACTTAGACCTACCCCCCCACAGACTGCTGGATCATCTGTAGCAGCAATATTAGCCCCAGCGGTGCCTTATCTGTCTCCCCGGGAGCGCTTAGCACACCCAGGGAAAGCCACCGGCAGACGGGGCTTAGTCATTAAATATACAAACGCACTCTCAATTGCTAGCTCCAGAGACACTCCAGAGTTTATGTATATAGTTGGATTTATTCCGGTTTTTCACTGTTACGATTATACCTGCACTTAACATTCTCCTATTGGAGTCGAGTTAACTTCTATACTGTCTATAGTGATCCTGTTGTCAGTATAACTCTATCACTCAGCACTCACCTGAACATCAACCATATATAGTCAACCAACCATGGCATCCATACGCATAATGACCCTAAACACACGGGGACTCAATTCACCGACCAAGAGATCCCTTGCTTTACGGGAACTCCATGCTCTAAGAACCGATATTGCATTTCTACAAGAAACGCATTTCAAAGCCAACACAGCCCCAACTCTACGCAATAAACATTACCCAATTGGATACTTTAGCAATTATGAAGGATCCAAATCTAAAGGACTAGCCCTTCTGGTCGTGCGAAAACGCCCTTCACATACCTAACACATCAATCAGTCACAGACGGTCAAAGGAAAGTCACAGACGGTCAAAGGAAAGTCAAAGGAAAGATAGGCAATACCATAGTGACACTTGCCCACCTATACCTTCCCAACAACAAACAATGCAAACACATGCGCAAATAGCTGACAGCAATAGAAAAAGTCACGGAAGGGATTCTTATATTGGGGGGAGACTTCAACATCTCATTGGACTCTGACCTAGACACAACCTCCAAGCCTACCAAATACAACGCAACCTCCAGGTCCATAATTGTTCAACTCCTGGACAATCACCACCTTTTTGATTGCTGGCGAGTAACACACCCCACTTCCCGAGATTACTCTTATTTTTCAGCTGTAAAACACACCTACTCGAGACTAGACATGCTCTTCCTACAACACAGACATCTCCACTTTATCCAATCATGCAAATAAGGCCCCATTACTTGGTCCGATCATGGCCCCCTATCCATGACATTATCAATACCTAACCTGACCCCCTCACGAGCACAGTGGAAACTCAATGATGCACTACTCAACGGCACGGTACACGTAGCCCAACTACAAGAGACACTTAATAAATACTTTGAGGAAAATAATACACCCTCAGTTTCTCCCACAGTGGTTTGGGAGGCTCATAAAGCTGTAGTAAGGGGACACATAATAGCTTTAGCTTCCAGATGCAAAAAAGCACAAGAGGCTCAAATAACCTCACTCTCGGCAGACATTAGACGCTTGGAATCCTCACACAAACAAAACCTGACCCTGGATACATACAAACAACTCATAGACAAACGCTCCGCTCTCCAAACGATACTAAACGCGAAAATTCAAAGATCACTCCTATACTCTAAACACAAATACTACACTCAGAGCGGAAAATGCGTCCGCATGCTAGCCAGAGCGTTACAAAAAGAAAGGCAACAAACATACATAACCCATATCAAAAAATCCACAGGGACACTAACCCATTTATTACCAGATATATTACAAGAATTCCATTCTTACTACTCAAACTTATATAATCTCAGATCCCAACCGCCAGACCCGGGAGACATCCAAATTTCCTAACGAAGAGGCTAACCCAGACAATCCCACCAAATGCCAGACACTCCATTCACACCCGAGGAATCTTCCTTGGTCACAAAACAGCTACCACTAGGGAAAAGCGCAGGGCCGGACGGCTTTACGGCCAAATATTTTAAAACATTCTCCCCAATTTTAAACAAACCTTTCATAACAGCATTCAACTCCCTCTCCCAAGGACATAATCTAGCGCAAGAAACCCTGGATACACACATTACACTCATACCTAAACCGGGCAAAGATCCCATGGAATGCGGCAGCTACAGGCCCATTTTGCTGATTAATATTGATCTAAAAATCTTTACTAAAATACTGGCCATCTGACCCATATTTGCAGGGATTAGTCCACCCTGACCAAGCGTGGTTCGTGCCTGGGCGAGAAGCCAAAAATAACACGACCAAACTGCTGAACCTCATCTACCACGCAAAAGAGAGCGAGGACCCGTGCCTCATTCTCACAATCGACGCCGAAAAGGCATTTGACAGGGTGGACTGGTCCCTGTTAATGGCCACATTGCAAGCCATGGGCTTTGGACCTAACTGGCTGTCATGGCTTTCTGCCATTTATTCCAAACCCGGAGCAAAGATAAGGGTCAATGGTCAGCTCTCATACAAGGTACACATTTCCAATGGTACAAGACAAGGGTGTCCCCTGTTCCCCCTCCTTTTTATCCTGACAATAGAACCCTTCCTACAGGGAATCAGGGACAACCCAGATATACAAGGCATACAAATTGCAGATCACGATTACAAAGTATCTGCCTTCGCGGATGATCTCCTATTTACACTAAGAAACCCGAAGACCTCACTACCCCATCTAATGAAAGAGATAGACCTCTATGGCCTAGTGTCCAACTACAAAATGAATAGCAGCAAAAGCGAGATCCTCACCCTGAATATTTCAAGCAAGACCGAATCCCTGCTCAAGCAAGCCTTTCCCTTCCATTGGCCGCAGGCTTCAGTGCAATATCTGGGAGTACAATTGACTGCCTCTCTGAATAAAATATATGACCTAAATTTCCCCCCATTACTAGCCAACATAGACAAAGACTTACGAAATTGGAATAAACCACAATTCGGCTGGCTCTGTAGAGTACATATCTTAAAAATGGCCATCATGCCGAGATTCCTCTACATCTTACAAACACTACCCGTAAAAATCCCAGCCACATTCTTCACAACAGTAAAACACAACCTTTCAAACTTTTTATGGGCTGGAAAACATCCAAGGATTCAATACACACACTTAGTGAGCAGGAGATACTGCTCAGTTCTCTGGGCGTAGGTGGTATAATCTCCACCTGGGATTCTTTAACGAGTACTTCTTCAAAGTTAATATAATTTAACAGTGCACTAGACAGGAGGACCAAACTGCTACACATGCCCTACCTCCAGGGTGACAGAATGCTTTGAAAAGTCTACAACTATTCCATCTATTAAAGAAGTCATAAATATAATACTTGATAATAAAACATACAAACAGGCACTAAGACAACCTTTTCCACACTCTGAAGCATTAAAACTTCAATGGGATACTTGGGAAACTGAAGTTTAAAAAAAAAAGGCTTCTTTTATGATTACAGCACACCCCGTAGAGATGATATTTTAAGGTATCTGTTGTTAAATTTTAAGCAGATCTGCTGAATAGTATACACATTACTAATTTATTTTTACTATCAACAAAAATGATGGATAGTACCCCCCTTCTTTTCTTATTAATTTTATATATTTTTTTTCAATTCATATTTTATTGAAGATTCATAGTAGTTTTGTGCGTTTCCATATGGGCAAGGACATTAAGAATATTTATTGTGTTATCTGACCCCTGTCTGTGTTGGATGAAACCTGATTGATGGACTATGCGTGTTAGTATGTCCTTTAACCGTTCGGCCAGGACTTTAGCATATACCTTTGTGTCACAAAGAAGAAGGGAGATAGGTTGAAAATTCGGGCATACATTTGCTGGCTTACTCAGTTTTGGCAGCGTGGAAATGTGTGCTAGTAGCATGTCAGATGGCATGGTCCCAGTGGTAAAGCAGTGATTTAGGAGGTTTGTTAGGTGAGGTGTCAGTAATTCGGAAAATGTCTGATAGTACAAATTAGTGAAGCCATCCGGCCCCGGATGTGCGGGCATTTTGTGTGCGGCATTTTTGCTATGATATGTTGTAGTTCAGTACATGTTAGTGGACGGGTAATTGATTATATTTCCTCGTCTGGAAGTCTGGGCAGATTAACTGTGGTTAAAAAATCTTGTATCTGAGTGGTGGATTTGACGTGGGTGGTGCTCTGCTCCTTAAAATTGTATAGTGAGCTGTAGTAGCGTGCAAATTCTTCT
The DNA here is from genome assembly GCF_036172605.1 of Pelobates fuscus. Classification (NCBI taxonomy): domain Eukaryota; kingdom Metazoa; phylum Chordata; class Amphibia; order Anura; family Pelobatidae; genus Pelobates; species Pelobates fuscus. The sequence continues at coordinate 291,357,913 of NC_086319.1, read as the reverse complement.
ACAATATCTTGTGGATTCATAAGTTTCCATTTGTCTGGAGATTAGATATACCGGTATGATACTCGGGAGTGAGTAGTGTGAGCTTTAAGTTTGGAAGCGAGCACCGCTCCTGATTTATTACATTGTGCAAAAAACATCTATGTAGGATGTATTTAGTTTTGTCTATTACCATCTCATTGAGTTGAGTTTGTAGCTTCCTAAGTTTGTCCTATTGTGTCTGTGTGGGGTTCTGTTTATTGGCATGTGTGATGGCTGTTATTTGTTGGATAAGGCCATTATATGTGGATGTTCTATTTTTTTTTTTTTTTAGCATGACTGGCTTGTTTAATCTGTGATCATCTAATTACAGCCTTATGGGCCTGCCATAACGTGGATGAGTCGCCTATGCAATTTATATCAAAATACGTTTTGATGTCTTCCCTAATATGCTTGATGATCGTTGAGTCGCCAAGATCCCTGTCCTTTGTTCGGGGATTTTTCTGTCAGGGTTATAGGGGCATGATCGGGCCACTGTTATCTGTCTATTCATGCATTTTGTATACTCTAGATCAGGGAGGTGGGGATTAGAAACCTATCTATTCTGGAGTACGAGTTGTAAACTTGAGAGTGGAATGTGAAATCCTTTTCCAAGGGGTGGGATACTCTCCATACATCTAAGAGGTCTGCCTTATGTATATTTCTCCTTATCTGGCTTGCTGTGTTGGAGCGTTTCTAGGCAGTTGTGTGGGAAACCGTGGTGTCCAATGATGTGTCCAGAATGCTGTCTAGCATAAAGTTTATGTCTCCCCCCACAATATCTGCTCTCACATCTCGAGCAAGTTTTGAGAACTCTGATTGCAGGTTGTGCTGGAGCTCCTGCAGCATTTTGTGTAGCGCTGTTTCTGATGCTGGGGCCATGTTCCCCAGGGACCATGGCCCCATTTTAGCTTTTTTTGCTGTCCTCTGAGACATGGTCGATCTGAGTGACCCATGGGGAGTATTTTGTGCCAGGTATTGCAGTTTGTGCTCTTTAATTGCGGTTATAGAGTTCACCCACGTCGAAGTGATAATTCACGTGCCCATGTTCGTGAGCTGCCAGGTCATGCGCCCTTTATTTTTATTTTTTTTTATCAATTAATAAATATATATTTATTTATTTTTTTGCTTCATTTTTTTTCTTAATTGTACTATGTTCATTGCTTGTTTGTATTCAAAAATTATATTGTTATGTTTTATCAAAATATATCAATAAAACTATTTTAAAAGAAAATGGTTTTAGCCCCAGAGAAATTAAATGTGTAAGTTACCACCAACCTGTGCTTTGTAAGAAGACCTTGCCTAGCAAAATTTCTAAATGTGTGAAGACTGATGTATGATGTGTTCTTAATTATTTAATGATCTCTGCCCCTCTGATTGTACAATGGTCTGCTGGTAGTGTTTACTGAGTTTACCTGAGAGAGATCTCTCCTGCCTAAATCTTGCTTTTTTCATCCCTATTTTCCTTATTTAAGGGCAGGTTTAAAAAGCGTAGTTTTTTTTAGACCTGCCCTTTTTATACATTAGACTGGTGTCTGTTTATGGATTGTTGTTACCTGTCCAGCAGATGACTCTCTGTCCCCATGAATTACTAGTCTGGAGCTTACAGTTTCCCTGTATGTTGTAAAACCTCTTGAGGAATCGATTGACAAGACATATGATTAACCCAATGTACCTTAAACAATTAATACCTGTCCATTCAATTTAGCTAGCTTTACAGTGGGCGTTGTTCTAGCATGGCTTGATGTATTAGACCATATTTTTGAACAGGGAGATTATTTTGACATATGACTATTTATATTTAGTTATGTCATATGCTCACAGAGTATCCACAAATATCCCAACTGTATGCCATGTTCTACTTCATTTCAAAAGGGGCATGAACATAGTAAATCAATTGCAGAAAATTGGAAATTTGAAGTTGGAATTTGAATTTTAACTTTTGTTGTTTTCAGGGGCAGTAGTAGAATACACATCTGTGGGAGGAGGGGCAGTGTGACACACAAGGTCTGTGAAATTTCCTATGAAAATTAAATGTCTGCAAAAAGCAACAAAAAAAAAACAGACAAACAAACAAAAAAATAATAATTCATATAACCAACACATTTGGCATAGACTGTAGATTAAACGGTTTTTGAAAAGCCTCAAAATCCTCTTAGTGAAATACCAAAATTGGTGTGTCTACTTTCTTCATATATTCACTTCTGTTTAGTGGTTTTGGATTATCTAACTATATTTTGTGACCAAGTTATTGACTTAGTAGACCACATTTTGGTGGTTTTTTGTTTTTTGTTTTTTAGTTGCACTAGTTGTGTAAATAGTATTATAAGAAAACTACACAAATCATGCCTTTTGTTTGTTTTTCCCATTTTTTTTTATACTTTTCATGTGTATGGGTGCACTTAATAGGAAAGAGGAAAATATTGTCGGAACCAACACAAAGCAAAAGTACCAAAACATGTTAAACCAAAACTCTACTTAAATGATTCTTACTGAGCAGGAATGTTCCTCAAAAACATAATTCCATGCAGATAGACAACTAATAGGCATAATATAAATTTCCATTATCGCATTTGGTTAAGCTTCTGGCAAGAAGAGGTACAGCTCATGTAGATATATATCAAGCAGCTAAATATCAGTGCAAACAAATAATTTCATGTCTCTCTGTCTAGTAAAGGCACATATTACATTGAAAAGAAATGAGTTTCAGAGCACTGCCACTCAAAGAGTTAATAAGGAACAGTAACTCAATTTCATAAACAAAGTAAAGTGCACAAATGCTGTTTAAATTTATGCTGGCAACTCAAAGTATATTTGCTTCTAGGCCCTGTTAATTAGGTGGGCTTTTTGTCCCTAGTATTTAAAAGGAACTAAGGGATCCTTTGTATTTCAGGCAACACAGAGACTTCAGAGGGCTTTCCTTCGGAACTTATCAGGACGGGTTTTGATCTTCTTTTAAGTAACGCTTTTATCATTTTCTGTCAAAAAGAAATGCACAATTAACACAAAGCTCCAGCTGAGTTCTTGGAGACCACGATACATTGCGTGAAGCCTATATTTCCACCACACTGGGATAAAATTTGACCTCTGTCATGCTAGTCTTCTCTGAGGCCTAGTCTAAAGATTTTGAAATGCAAACTGTACATGTGTTCGCTCTAAGGTAATGGAAAATAGCACCCCGCTGACTTGCCTAAACTTCTGAGATTACAAAAAGTAACTTAAAAAAATACTTAGAAGCATGGAACTTGGAACAATATTCATTTCTTGATCACAAACTTTTTCCTAGTTAATCAACACTGTGTGTAACAATGTTTATTGTAAAATATACGTATTTTGTATAGGGTATGAATAAATGTTCATGTAATGCCTTGATATTTTTTTGTTTTTAATTGACATTTTCACGTGTACGTTTCTTGTATTTTGATTCTGTCGTTCTGTTATGTGTGTAAAGTTTTATGGTAAATAGAATAAAAGGTGGAAATAAACATGTCCAAAAATTGCATAAATTATGATTTACTATATGATGACTTTGTACTAAAAGATCTTGTGTTTTCAAAATGTGGTCTGTGAATAGTGATGTCCCAAACGGTTCGCTGGCGAATAGTTCCTGGCGAACATAGCTTGTTCGCCACGGATGGCGAACATATGCGATGTTCGGTTCGCCCCCTATTCGTCATCATTGAGTAAACTTTGACCCTGTACCTCACAGTCAGCAGACACATTCCAGCCAATCAGCAGCAGACCCTCCCTCCCAGGCCCTCCCACCTCATAGACAGCATACAATTTAGAATAATTCTGAAGCTGCATTCTTTTTTTTTGTATTATTTTTTGTTTGTTTTTTTAGACAGAAGTGTGTTATATTTGAGAATGCTAGGCTGAACGTGCGTATATCATGGCTAGTTGCACTGAGGGTATGAGTATATAGCAGTACATTGTTGTGAAAGATGGCTGTCATGGTTAGGGTGTAGCTTGCACATTATCAACTGTGTATTTATATCAGCAGCTCCACCACTAGTTATAAATCAAGTGTGAGTCGCCCCATGAGATGAGACTAGTGAATAACATAATACATGAATGGTTAAGTTAAAGGCATGTAAGGAACTACGACAATAAACTCTTTAGGAGGTGAAATAATGACATGTTTAAACGCTTGCTACTTTACGATTAGCATGGTGTGGAGGATCGGCTATAGTGGGACATGCTTGGCAGGCTGCTGTTTACTGCTTGTGCTCATCCGATCCCTTCTGGGCACCAGGTGCAGACCCTGGGAGTCCCTGATACCTGGAACAGCAAAGGAAAGTCTCTGGCTGAGTGCCGGGTTCGTGGCTTGAGGTGGTGGAAGCTTGTTTTGTCGGGTGGTCGGATCTGTCCCGGTGGTGCTTCACGTCCGGTGCGGGATTGTGGTGGCTTAAGGTAGAGGCGAGTGCTTGACGTGGGGCAGGCTCTGCATTTCTGTTTGTGCCTCCGGTCCCGTCTTCGACGCCTTTTGCGTTGGTGGATTTTAATAGGGACTGCTTCGCTTAACTGTGGTGGAGCTTGTTGGGGCTGTGGTGGAGCTTGTTATTTGCTTCCAAAATTGATTAAAGAGTCTGTCCAGCTTAGACTCAATATCCTGCCATGCTTTGCTGGTACCAGGAGGACATGCGGCTGCCGCCATATTGGGAGAGTCGCAGATGAGTATGTCAGCCTGGGCGGCTGTGCTCTGTGCGTCCATTAGCTCCAGACAGCCTCTCAGGGGTGGACCGGGATAACCCCCACCGGTCCGAGGGGGGGGGGGTAACGGAGCTCCTGCCGGGAAGTAGCTGCTCCTGGGCAACCCAGGATCGGGAGATCGGCCGCCTCTCCCGCCCGGTGAGCACCAGGCCACACTTGCCACGCGGAGGTAAGTAAGACTTTGTCGAGTTGCTGACCGCTATTAAGCATGTCGGGTCAGTGAGGTAGGAGCAACATTGCTTGGTTATCCCCTTCTGGGGTGAAATTCACTTGTTGATAGCTGCTCAAAGTGAGATATTGAGGGAGCTCACACGAAGTGTGTCTTTCCTCCATGACAGCTAGGCCCCACCTCCCGGAAGCTGCATTCTTAGTGAGAGGAGGGACAGTGTAGCTGCTGCTGATTTAATAGGGAAACTTATAGCTAGGCTAGTGTATTCAGTGTCCACTACAGTCCTGAGGGACTCATCTGATCTCTGCTATAAGGACAGTACCCCAAAAAGCCCTTTTCAGGGCTAGAGCATCAGTCTGCTTTTTTTTGTTTTCTTTTCTGTGTATTCTAATTGCAGTTGCCTGCCTGCCAGCGGGTGTGTCATGCTCACAGCGTATACTGTGCCCACTTGCCCAGTGCCACCACTCATATCTGGTGTCACAATAGCTTGCATTTAAAAAAAAAAATAAACTTTTTTGACTGCAATATAATAGCAGTCAGTTTCCTTCACACGTGTGCGTTTTAGGGCCTGCCAGGGCACAGTGTCACACCAGTGCAACTCATATCTGGTGTAACAGTAGTGTACATAAAAAAAAAAAAAAAACTAGAAATTTGACTGTGAAATAATAGCAGTCAGTTTCCTTCACACGTGTGCGTTTCAGGGCCTGCCAGGGCACAGATTCACACCAGTGCAACTCATATCTGGTGTAACAGTAGTGCACATTTAAAAAAAAAAAAAATACAGGGGGCTTGTTGTCACCTTTCGGGGACCCTTGGTGTTGTACGTGGCTGGGTGGAGGAAGAGACCTTCAATGACATCAGTGAGGACAAGGAACGGGACATGGCTAGCTTGGTATCCAACCTTGTGCAAATGGGGAGTATGCGGTTGTGCAAATGGACTGTTTGCGGTTGTTTGCGGTGCGTTAAACGGGGAGTTTGGTCTGTCACTGTGAAGCGGGCGTAACCCTTACACTACCTGATCGATACAACATCATACCTGATGTTTTAAAGCACGTTATTCCAAACAATTTAGGAATGTTAGGTGATTTATGCCCTTTATGGATTAAAACCAGACTCTGCATCAACTATGTAATTTTCCATGGGAGTTTTGCCATGGATCCCCCTCCCGCATTCCACAATCCAGGTGTGAGTCCCCTTTAAACAACTTGTCCATCACTATTGTGGCCAGAAAGAGTCCCTGTGTGTTTTCAAATTTGCCTACCTATTGAAGTCTATGGCGGTTCGCCCGGTTCGCCCGTTCGCGAACATTTGCGGAAGTTCGCCTTCGCCGTTCGCGAATGGAAAATTTAATGTTCGTGACATCACTATCTGTGAATTCTTGCAGATGTAGAGATGCATTCACTGGTAAGCGAACCTTGATGTTTAAATATTAAAAGGGGGATAGCAAATACAAGATACTGGAATGACAACTATCTCAAGTAATTTAATGGGATTTTCAATAACGTCAGAAATAACACATCTTGACTATTAATAGTATATTGTTACCAGATGTTAACTAATTAATAAATAGCAGAAAATATTAAATTTAACAGCCACCTTGTAAAAACACCAGTAGAAAAGATGAAAAAAGCACAATTACCCTTTCATATTTTAACAACTGCAGAGAATAAAAGATTTCTCCAAATCATAAATACTGCATACACAACAAAAAAAATCTCTACAGAGAAAAGACAAAACAAAGACATAGTGTAGTAGTGCTAAAACAGCTGGTTTGGATACGTGTATGATTGCACTCACAAGATATAAAAGAAATAGAAGGTATGTCTCCCTTCAAAAGATAAAACCAAAAATCTCAAATCTTCTCAAATGGATTTAAGGCATAAGTATAAATTTACCAATAATAAAAGTAAGAGCAAATACCCCAATTAGCAAATACCCCGGGTGCGTGCATTTCAACCATCTGCATAGTCCTCCACAGGGACAAACGATCCAACAAAATAAATGAATAATCTGTGAACACTGCAGATTGTTGAATTGTGTAGTACTACGCACCTCCTAGTTCTTTTATATTTTGTGAGAGCAATTACACACATATCCAATCCAGCTCTTTAGCAGTACTGCCATATGTGTCTTTGTTTTATATTTACACCGTAAAAGTAAAGTGTTTTTGTTATATAATTAATAAATATGTGTATTACAGCAAAAGGCCTAGCAAATCACTCCAGAGTTTGTCAAAAGCTACAAGCTATTTTGCGTTATAGACTGTATGAAATATTTGTACACAGTCATTGGTATAGTGGTAGACAATGCAAAAAGTGCATTGACACTTTCACAAAGTGATCATAACATTTTTAAATATTTTTTACCACCACAGAAACCTGTTATGGATGATGCTTGAAATCCCCTATCTTAGCAATAGGGATTCAGTTCCACCTTATGGCAATATCGTGCTAAGACCACCATGACTTTACAGTACCCCAATATCAACACTAATTTTAACATGGCAGGTAAACATGCTAACTGCAATACTAACTGCTTAAATGGCTTCAGAGTTTCTCCTCAAATTTATGTTTTCCTGTGGTCACCAAATGGGCACCTATAGTGGACTTTAATGGTGACTTCTATAGACCTCTATAAATATTTGACAAGTTTTTCTAACAGTACTGAATCATTTGGAAAGCTTATTAAATCGAGACCTAGAGGTCAATAATTTCTCCAAAGATGTCCAAAAACTATATATTACTTACTTGCTAGCATCCAAAGCATTCTTAAATATGTATTCCATAACTCCCAACAATTCCCATGCCAGAACAAAAACAATATGCCTATGAATGTCCCTTTAAGTGATATTAATAGCAATAAATTACCTAACTCCGATGCTTGGCTCACAGCTGTCCCTAGATAAAGAGGTTGTTTGATGGACTGGCAATTCTAACATGCAGCTGACTGTAATATAATGACAAAATGCATTGGTGCTGCTGGCTTTTTTGAATCAGTTATCACTGGGCTTTATGTCTGTGTATTCCCTGTCATTTTTTTTTATTCTTCCAGTGGATATTCAACCATGAACTGCGCCTCCGAGTCTCACAACTTTCAACCACAGCTGACGTTTTCCTCCCCTGTGCACTGGTTTGAAAGTGTTTTGGGGCCATATGAAAACTGCTGCCGTGTTATTATTAATAGCTTTCATTTTTAATTTTTTGGTTCAGCAGAAACACACCAGCCCGGAGGAATTTGTAGCAGGTCTTAAATCTCTGTTCCTCACGTGGTGCTAATTCTTATTTCTATTGCTAATGGCATAGTGCAAAGACAGGCAGCTTAAAGACATTATAGGGCAAGACGTCTAGTGTTTAACCCTTTCTCTCCAAGAGAAGTATTAATGCTGCAGTTAAAACATGATCTCAATGGCACAGTGAACACTACCATTTGCAACACAGTGTGTCACATAGTCTGAGTAAAATTAAGTAAAATGCTTATTAAATGCAGTGCTGGAGAATTTATTTGTTCTACTTAGAAAATGGAAATCAATGTTTTAAGATGTGTCACGAGCCACACAATATAAATAGAGCTTTATCCTCTCCATTTCATCCCTAAAGCAATAAAGATGTAGTTGCTAAAGCTCTACTATCTCATTAGTTGTCTATACCATGACAGATATACTTTAATGGAGGGCTTTTGATGTTTAAATTCAAAATGTGTGACTTTCTCCACCCAGAGATATAGAGAACAGGACTGGGCACATCTAAATGATCCAGAAGCAGGTTAATTCTGACACAGTAAGTAGTGTTTTGGTTCACAAAGCTACTGGTTTGGTGGTGTGGCTACCTTTGGGATGGTGGCACTGTGGTGGTCCTATATAAGAGTGTGTGCCAACCTATATATTACTATATAAAAGATTGGCTTTATCAATGTGTTTTTTTAGAATAAGGATGGCATGGTTTAAATAAGTACAAGAGGATCCTTGCAAACTATTGTATTATTTAAATATATATATATATATATATATATATATATATATATATGTTGATAGAATACATATTTATTTTAATACAATGTTTTATTTGATATTTGTCACAGTGGAAATTTCAAGAAATAAGGTCTAATATCCGCTACAAAGGTCAAAGGTTAATATTTTTGAATAAGGGGCATGGCCTGGTGCTTGGACAAGATGGACGCAAAGTACTACAGATCCCGCCACCTTGTCCCCTGAAAAGCATATTATGTAGCAAAATCCAGAGTCCAGTGGGTCGTACCAAGCGCCCAGGTACTCCCTTATGGCGTCAACATCCGCAGGCGACATTGCGTCCAGGACAACAATCTATCCACCCTGGCAACTTTAGCAGATGCCGTGACCGCCCACTATGTGGGCGAGGAGTCAGGCCCAGACAGCCAGTGGCCCTTGGAGACCGGAGGGGGACATGCATTCACCCACATGGAGGAGATAAGGGAAGACCTCCATGCAATTACAACCTCTGTGTTTACTAAAGTAGACGCTGGAGGCCTCACTGAAGCGGACAATAAGAGCTGAACACGCTACAAAACGACAGGATGTCTCAGCCCTGCAAGAGAGAGTCTCTGAACTCGAGACTGCTGCTGACCGCTCCGCCGCCCAACATACCGCTGCTGAAGTGGCGGAGGTCAGACAAGGAAGCATGCTTCTAGGCAGGTCGTGGACCTCGACAACAGAGGTCGGTGGTGCAACATAAGGATCCGCAGGCCTGCCAGAAGAGACAGAGGAGCCCTTGGAAACTACACTGCATGTTGCAAGGCCCTTTGTAACCATATTCTGGGTACTGACACACCAGAGAATATATGTCTGGAAAGGGCCCACCGCACCCTGCACTAACAACGATCCGACGGAGTGCCGCGCAACGTGCTGTGCTGTGTCTACTCGTTCCAGCAGAAGGACTAGTTCATGCTTAAAACCCGGGAGAGCCCAACATGGAAATTCCGAAACACAACAATCAGCCTTTATCAGGTCTTGTCCCCTCTAACGCTGGAGACTTGGCATCCTACGAGTCCGCAACTTGACCTACAGGTGGGGATACCCCTTTAGCCTACAAGCCAGATCCAGAGACATGTAGGCTACCATCAAGATTCTCCAGGGAGTCCCAGGTGAAAGTATTTCCCAATATTCAAGAAAGAAAGGAAAGAGGGAAGGTGTTTCCCCATATACACCAAGGCTAACGTGATTTGAGCCAGTCCTTTACTTGGCTCTTCACTTGTGAGTTTGAATTATATAATTTTATCACCAATTGTATAAAATCTTTTCCTTTTTTTACATATATAAATCTCCATTGGATTACCTGATACCCTTAACTTTAGGGGTAAGTATTACTCAGCATTCCACTTAACCAATAAAGAAATGATTGACAAAAACATATTTTTGGATAAGCTTTTCAAATATTTTAATATTTTTGGATAAAGTTTTAAAATTATATAATATTTTATGATAGATTTTTTTTTTATATTTTAATATATTGACAGTTTATTAAAAAATATTAAATAATTTTTAAAAGAATACCAAAACTTATGAAATCAAGGCCTAAACTGGATACGGGACCTCAATGCACACTTTGTGTTTAAAATGTAAGAAACACTATTTTTATTTTGAATATGTTTTATTTAAATTAATTTGGTAAGCATACTTTCATTTAGAATGTAAAAACTGAATACATTGCTGTGTATATCTTTTATAATTAGAAATACATTTGTAAATTACATACATGCCACAACTCAATAAAATGTGTAGTATTTTCTAATGTATGACTCCATTTCCTTTTATATAAGTCCATTTAAAAGAGCCCGACTCTGACATAATTGTCATCGATGTAAAATCACGACATATATACGATTAATTAGCTAGCATAGCAGATGTGCTGCTAATTAGTAACAGGCTTTAACCAGAGTGAAATCGCTCGCTGTAAAACCACAGAAACCACAATGCCATTTAATTTACTGGCATTTTCGTTTCACCGGTAGAAAAACAGCCAGGTGTTTGGTATAAAGTCTATACCTATCTATGACACTGGTACAGTTAACTCTTACAGTGTTGCACTGATCTACGTTGTAGTACTAAAAAGGAAAGTAAAACTTTATAAGAGATATTTGCTGGGATCTGTAAAACCCATTTAAATATAAAATATAGAATATTGATGGTCTCTCTCATACAGTAAGAGACACTTGACTTCCTTGATGACATTTAATTAAATAAATAAGTAAATAAATAAAATGCTGAACTTCAATAAAATCAACAGGACCTGATGTATAGGCTCCCCTATTGCTTAGCCCAGTTTATGGGAGAGTAAAAGGGAGCTAATCAGCATAGACTAAAACAAATGACTAATAGCTTTTCCTCCACCTATTGGGCTTTCAGGTAAATATACATGATTAAATGGGACAGTGGTGAGCACTGCCTTGCCCTCCAGCCCTAAATGTGTAATGAGTTGCATTTACAGTTAAAAATGTATGTCCCTTGGATATTTAAATAACATTAGTTTTTTTTTTAGTATCAATCCAATAGCCATCTGCCTTGTCAACTCAGACCTTTTAATGGAGTCCTTCACTAATAATTGACCTTGCTGGTTTCATCTTACAGACAACATCTCTAATGACACAAAAGGCATTCTTTAAAAACCCATATGTACTTATTAACCCTTAATAGGGCACACATGGGATGGGTGGCTGCACTGGAATACAGAAGCAAATACAAACACGCAAAAATTAAACCTTTCAATCAAACTACTCTTGGATGGCAGCAATGGATATCGTATTCATAAGACCAAATGCAAAGTAGAACCCACCCCCCAAACAAAAAGTTGACTGGGCTCTATCCTAAATCCTCTATATATATATTTAAACATGCGCTATCCCTATGCACTATTTAAATGTGCATAGGAATTTGGAAAAGTGCACATTTGGATTAACCCCTTCAGGATTGAGTCAATAATACACGTTCTGATCAAAACAAAATGTAAGCAAAAACTGGAATTTGCACTATATGTCTGTTCAACCGCAATTCACCTCTTTCATATTAACTTATTATATATCATTTTGTTCAGGAGAAACAGGGCTTTAATTTCTCATGAACTATTCATATATGAAACATAATTTATTATGAATAAAATAAAAAAACTGTTTTTAAAACTGTGTAGTTCCGTCTGACATTTTAGTTGTAAATGTCATAATACTGTTTTACTACAATAAAATGCACATATTTGTATTCAGCAAAGTCTCACAAGTACAACTGTATCCCCCATTAACAGTTTCTTACAGTGTTTTGGAAAGTTACAGAGTCAAATATAGCACATTCCATTTTTCTTTTTTTTCACATTAAAATTTGCCAGATTAGTAATGTTACCTTTGACACCGTGTGGTAGCCCAGAAATGAGAAATACCCCCATGATGGCATACCATTTGCAAAAGTATACAACCAAAGGTATTGGAAGTGGGGTATGTCCAGTCATTTTTAGTAGCCACTAGGTCACAAACACTGGCCAAAGTTAGCGTTCATATTTGTTTTTCTGTGAAAAAAGCAAAAAACAAACATTTGGCCAGTGTTTGTGACAAAGCGGCAACTAAAAATGACTGGACATACCCCATTTGCAATACCTTGAGTTGTCTACTTTTGCAAATGGTATGCCATCATGGGGCCATCATAATTCTCATTCCTGGGCTACCATACGCTCTCATAGGCAACATTACAAAACTGGCAAATTTCAATGTGAAAAAAATGAAATGCAAGTGTTATATTTGACTCTCTAACTTTCCAAAACACCATAAAACCTGTACATGAGGGGTACTGTTATGCTTGGGAGACTTCACTGTACACAAACATAAGTGTTTCAAAACAGTAAAACATATTACAACAATATCGTCAGTAAAAGTGCCGTTCATGTGTGAAAAATGCAAAAAAATTTACTTTTACTGAAAATATCATCGTTGTAATACAATTTGTCATTTTGAAACATTTTGTGTTCAACGAAGTCTCCCAAGTAAAACAGTACCCCCTCATGTACAGGTTTTATGGTGTTTTGGAAAGTTACAGGGTTAAATATAGTGCTTGCGAATTGCATTCTCTGCACTTTCTGCCTGGGTTGTCAGGCACGTCAATCAAATTGAATTAATTAAATCACATAATTATGCTAAAAGTTTACTTAAATATACACGTATAATTTTAATATATATACATCTTTATGTATTTAAATTCTACGTGTATACTTGTGTAACAATTTATGTAATTATATATATTTATCTATATATATATATATATATATATATATATATATATATATATATATATATATATATATAGATATATTTGCGGTTATTTGTATTTTATATATTGATAGATATATATAGAATGTCATTCTAAGTGTATTATGTTACCAGTATATGTATATATATAGATATTAATATCCTTCACAGGCTCATATAGTGTATGTTGATCTGTATACACTTTATTGTACATAATAGCACGTATCACTTTATTGTATATAACAACAATTAGTTTCACTAAATGGTTACACTTATATTATATAAATACAAATTATTATTTTTTCATATTTTTTCATATATTGGTTGCATTTTAGCATTTAGTGTTTATATATACGCACTTCACAGCAGGGAATTGATTTTCTGCACTGTATGGCACTTTTTTACTCATTATGGGAGTATACTGTACTGTATCTTTAAGAAGCATTTTGTATCAATGTTGCCCCCTGCAGGATTTGTATATATGTATGTTAGGATATATTCTCATTCACATTCTAATACTTTAGATATATAGCAGTATGGTCTATGGTATATAGCTGTTTATAATATATATTTTTGATTGTATGACAGTACTGTGAATATGGTATTAAGATCCTTACTATGGACATGCTGTTACTTTTGTGGACTGAGGACACATACTATGAGGTTGTTTTATCATGTTTTAATTTGTTTGATCATCTGGCATTCACCCGGGCGCTCAGGAGCGTCACCTCGTTGCTGGGGAGCTTGTAATCATTTCGGGTAACCCTGGCAACGGATGGTGACGCGAGATCGCTACTTCCGGTTTTGGTATATCCACACATGTGTATTTTAGTTAGTGAGACACCAGGTGTGGAATGCTTCAGGTGATGAGTGTTTTCAATGATTTAATGATCAGTTTGTTTGGTTATATAAACGCCATGATTAACATATGTATTTTGTGCTAAACTGATCCTGATGAAAGCCACAATAGATGGCTGAAACGTCGATGACTTATATCATGTTTTAAAAATTTTGGAATAAAGAAGATATTTCATTATACAGACCGTGAGTGCAAACCTTCCGTTTGTATATTCTATATATATATATATATATATATATATATATATATATATATTAACAAAATACAGTTAGAATGAAATTAGATATGTATATATAATTCATTTACATTTTAAAAACAATATTTTTTATTTTAATTGTTTTATTTATTATTGTAATTATACGTATAAGTATAAACATAATATATATATAAATATATATATATATGTGTATTATATATAATATATATATATCATATATATGTAACTTCATTCTAAGTGTATCTTAATACTAATATATGTACTTATATTAACATTAAAATACACTACGTATGACGTTACATATATATAAGATGTATATACCGTATATACTCGAGTATAAGCCGACCCGAATATAAGCCGAGGCCCCTAATTTTATCCCAAAAAACTGGGAAAACTTATTGACTCGAGTATAAGACTAGGGTGGGAAATGCAGCAGCTACTGGTAAATTTCTAAATAAAATTAGATCCTAAAAAAAATATATTAATTGAATATTTATTTACAGTGTGTGTATAATGAATGCAGTGTGTGCGTATGTGTGTGTGTATGAGTGCAGCGTGTGTGTATGAGTGCAGTGTGTGTATGAGTGCAGTGTGTGTGTGCATGAATGCAGTGTGTGTGTGCATGAATGCAGTGTGTGAATGCAGTGTGTGCAGGGCCGGTGCAAGGATATTTGCCGCCGTAGGCAAAACATTTTTTGCCGCCCCCTCCCCCCCCCATATGTCCTGACTTCCCCTCCTCCTCCCTCAGTGGTCCTTACCTCCCCACCCCCGTGTTCCTTCACTCCCCCCCCCCCAGTGGTCCTGACTCACCCCTCCCCTAGTGGTCCTTACCCTCCCCTCCCCTAGTGGTCCTTACTTCCCCCTCCCCTCCCATAGTGGTCCTTATCCCACCCCCTCCCTCTCATAGTGGTCCTTATCCCCCTTCTCCCTCCCATAGTGTTCCTTATCCCCCCCCCATCCCTCCCATAGTGGTCCATATACCCCCCCCCTCCCTCCCATAATGGTCCTTATACCCCCCTCCCTCCCATAGTGGTCCTTATCCCACCCCCTCCCATAGTGGTCCTTATACCCCCCTCCCTCCAATAGTGGTCCTTATCCCCCCCTCCCTCCCATAGTGGTCCTTATACCCCCCTCCCTCCCATAGTGGTCCTTATCCCCCCCTCCCTCCCATAGTGGTCCTTATCCCCCCCCTCCCTCCCATAGTGGTCCTTACCCCCCCCCTCCCTCCCATAGTGGTCCTTACCCCCCCCCCCTCCCTCCCATAGTGGTCCTTATACCCCCCTCCCTCCCATAGCGGTCCTTATACCCCCCTCCCTCCCATAGTGGTCCTTAACCCACCCCCTCCCTCCCATAGTGGTCCTTATACCCCCCCCCCTCCCATAGTGGTCCTTATACCCCTTTTTTTTTTTTAATTAATTTTTTTTTATTATTTTATTTATATTTTTTTTTTTCGTCCCCCCTCCCTGCTTGATATATGGCAGGGAGGGGGGCTCTCCTTCCCTGGTGGTCCAGCATTGGTAGTTCAGTGGGGGGGGAGAGGGGGGCTGGCAGAGCTGTACTTACCTTTCCTGCAGCTCCTGTCAGCTCTCTCCTCCTCCGCGCGGTCTGTGCAGCTCCCTCTGTCAGCTCCCAGTGTAAGTCTCGCGAGAGCTGCGGCTCTCGCGAGACTTACACTGGGAGCTGACCGAGGTGCTGAACGGACGGCGCGGAGGAGGAGAGAGCTGACAGGAGCTGCAGAACAGGTAAGTAACGCTCTCTCACAGCCCCCCTCTCCCCCCAGTCTGTATTATGGCAATGCAAATTGCCATAATACAGACTCTGACTCGAGTATAAGCCGAGTTGGGGTTTTTCAGCCCAAAAAATGGGCTGAAAAACTCGGCTTATACTCGAGTATATACGGTATATTATATATATACACACACATTTATTTTATTTTAAACAGCCAGCTATAAGGGCTATGTGATAGCTCTTTGAGAGCGATCACATGGCCCCCGGGGGCCTGATTTGCCGTGGGAGGGCTGCCTGGGCTGTCAGGCAGTCCTCCCGAAGAGGATTGCGGCGGAGGTAAGTACCGCGGAGCTCCAGGGGAAGAAAGCCGTTACGGCGATAAGGGGTTAATGAAATCTACAGCCATTGTTTCCCAACAAGAGTAGTGAAGGTTTTGAGTGCAGGGATTAATTTTGTGTGTTTGCATTTTTCTATATTTGTCCAAGAAATATGATATGACAGTGGGTCAAAACAGAATCAGAGGATGTGACTCTCAGGGCTGGTGCAAGGATTTTTGCCACCTTAGGCAAACAAAAATTTGCCGCCCTGCCATATGCTCTGCCCACCATGTGACATCACAATGCCTAACACATATGATCTGCCATATGAACCATCACCAGTGCTGCACACGGTGTCTTTTCTCTGAAAAGGTAGTGTGTTTACATTAAAAAGCCTGCAGAGAAAGGTTATAGAAACCAGAACCACTGCATTAAGCTGTAGTGGTTCTGGTGACCATAGTGTCCCTTTAATGTAAAGGTTAATTAGAGATTAGTGCCACTAATATACTGGATTGCCTACTTGGCATTAGATGAGGACAAGAGGATGATAATGTTCTCAGGCTGCAGTCTTGCTCCACTGGTCTGGAGTTAAAACAGACTGCATTGCAAGGGCTGCATTGTGTGTGTGCATTTGTGAGGTATGCATTGTGTGTGTGTGTAATGGATGCATTGTGTGATTCTGTGTGTCTAAAGGAAGCATGGTGTGTTTCTGTGTAAGTGTAGGATGCATTGTATGCTTCGGTGTGTCTGTGTGTGAGTAGGGATGCATTGTATGTTTCTGTGCATGTGTGTGTAGGGATGCATTGTGTTTTTCTGTGTGTATGTGTAAGGATGCATTGTGTATGTGTGTAGTGTGAAAGAGAGGGTTTGTGGGGTAGGACAGGGGCTGAGATGGGAGCAGCTCTTCATTTTTATTATTATATTTATTTTGTTAATATAATTGTTTTTTATATTTTTTTCTTTATGTTTTGTGTCTTACACCCCCCCTTTAGTGTATCTCTTACAAGCCCCTTGTGTGTCTCTTATCCCCTACCCCTCTTTGTATGTCTCCTACATCTTCCCAGCCCCTTTGCGTCTTACTCTTCCCTGCTCCTTGGTGTGTATCTTTACCCCCAGGCCCCTCTGTGTGTCTCCCTCAGAAGTGACTTTGTGTGTCTCTCCCCTGAGCCCCTCTGTGTGTCTCTGTCTCCCCTACCATTCTTTATGTGCTTCTCTTTCACTCCTTCCTCAGCCTCTCTGTGTGTCTTACATTTCCCCCATCCCTTAATGATCTATTTCACTCCCCCCGTGCCCCCCCATCCGCCCCTTAGTGGTCTCTCTCCTCCCCATCCATCCCTTTATGACCTCCCCCCATCTTTCCCCTAGTGATCCCCCCCCCCATCCCCCATCTTTCCCTTAGTGGTCTCTCTCCCCCCACTTCTGTCCCTTAGTAGTCTCTCCCTTCACTTCCCTGTTGTGCCTCCTATCTCTTTGTAGCGTGGCCAGGCGGCGCAGACCGTGGTACAGGAGATTCTGTTTCCTGTATCCAGCTGGACTGACAGGAAGTGCTCACTGAGAGAGCACTTCCTTTCAGTCAGGTTGGTACAGGAAACCGACACTCCTGTACTGTGGTCCGCATAGCCGGCCACGCTACACGCTGTGCGCTTCCCTCCTGCAGGTTCACTTGAATATTGCGCCCCCCTGGGCCATTGCGCCCTAGGCGACTGCCTAAGTTGTTTATAACAGAGCTCCATTTTAGTAGCTTACCTCCCAACACTGGATGGGATGGACAGAGCCACCTGGAAGGTGGGTGCATCTGCCCACAGATGTGTCAGGTCAGGCACAAGTAACATATTATTGTAGAATTTGATAACATCAAGGATAGCCCCACATACATAAGATCCCACAGAGAGCAATGCTAAAGCACTCTCTGCATAGTCATTTTACCCATAGCACAATGCAGACACATGTAATGCTCTTTTACTGGCTGGGTAAACGTCCCTTGTTTGGAGGCCTGTAGTAAGTCATCTTAAGTATAATAACCTTTCTGGTATTGGTGTGGTAATTTTGGAGTAGTGTCATTTTTGTGTCCATGCAGCTTACTACTTCCTTTTTGTAGAATTCAGGTTAGCACACCTCTAGTAGATGTACTTCTACGTTGAGTATGGAGCAGGATTTGACTGGCACAGCACAGATTTGCTGTGCAATTGCACTAGCCTCATAATGCTTCCCTATGGACAAATATTGGATTGTCTGAGATCATCAAGATTGATAATCTCAGCTAAAGAGATGGGACTGGCAGAAGGGAGGACACTGCTGGCAGGGAATCAATGTAAGTAAAACTGCTCATTCCAATGCTTGCATAGCAGTGATACACAGATTTGAAGTTCAAATAAAATCCAGTGTATCCATGGTTGCTTAGGTATTTCCCTGGAAAGATGGTTTCCTGATTGCTTCATCAGCCTCAACCAGCCTGCCTTTTCATTGGCTAAGACAACCTTATGTGTGGCAACAAATAGTTAAAAAATAGCTAATTATACATCTTAACAAAGACATCTACATCAACAAAAAAAAAAAAAAAATTGGGCAGACTAGATGGGCTTATGTGCCGTTACATTCTATGTTTCTATGTTTCTATGTTACAGAGATAGGTTTCTTTATGGACTATTTCCCTGCTGCCATGGAAAGAGGCTCAACCTCTGATTGTTTTCTGTCCTTTCCTTGTACTAATCTTATCTCAGTCCTTATTTATCAAGTAAACACTAATTCCAAATAGCTCAATCTAAACCAGTCAAGTTCTCCTTTTCCATTTGGTCCATAGGTGCTAATAAAATTGTTGGGAAATGGATAGATTTTAGCTAATCATCTAATCGTATCATTAGCGTAAGCTTGGTTATTGGTCTGTGCATTTTGGTGCATATTCTGTACATCTAAATCTAGGCCAGTCCTCTCTAATATAAAATGTAAATTGCTCAGTACGTCCTCTCTCCTCTTTCCTGTCAAGCCACATAACTGTGTGTAGCCTTATGTCTCATGCCTAACTGTATAGAACAAATCTCTCATTGCAAAGCTGTCGCTAGCAGGCAAATTGATGCACGGAGGAACATATTTAAAACACCTAATTTAGCGTCAGTACTAAGCCCCTTGGGGAATGTCAATAGAAACAGTTAGAGGGAGTTAAACAACTCACATATTATAATTGGATATATTATATTTTGCTTGTCGTGCATTATTTTCCTCAAGCATTAAAACTCCAGCAGGTCTGATGTAGCTTAAACCTGCTTGTGCAAAAACCTGAATCCTGTGAAAGGAATTTGATTAATAAGCGTCTTGTAATTTATGCGGCTGTAGGCAGATTATTTTTATTGCAAGAGCAAACCTCTCTGTCTTTATATACAGATTTCAGTAGTTTAATTGCCAACCATGACATATCTAATGTTCCCTTTCTTAGGGGGAATAATTACATGATGAACTGTTTTAGTAATGTGAACAATATAGTTTGGAGGGTGATATTATATTTACTTAACAAATAACTTTTTTTTTTCTTTCTAAAAATATAAGGACATTTTACCAGAAACAATTGCTTATTCAAAATGATTTATATGGACTTTACCTTGATTACATTTATCATTCTGAATTTAAGATAGGACTATATAGTAAAGTTTAAGTTAAAGTACCATGGGTTAAGTGTCGCATCTCACAGTCATTTTAAAAATCTCATCTAACAGCATGCAGCTTCCAGAAGTGACCATCCAGAGTTCTTTTCCAGCATCAATTCACTCTAGATCTACCCAAGGTAGAAGTAGGAAAAAAGATTCTGGGTGGACCTCTTGTTTAAAAATAAAAAATAAATAAAAAACAGTGAATGTGTGCATGTGTGTGTGAATGTATGTGAGTGTTGAGTGTCTGCATATGAATGTGTTAGTAAGTGTATATGAATGTGTGTGACTGTATATGAATATATGTGTGTTATGATAAGTGTGTAAATAAATGCAGGGCTCGAGTCCTGCAGGGACGCGTGGGAACGGCGTTCCTGCACTTTTTTCACAGCAGGAATGCCGTTCCCGCTGCAGGCACTCAGGGGGCGGCAAAAAATGCCGCCCCCAAATGCCCTCTGTTCCCCCTGTCATGGGGGGGGCACCTGATTGCCTGCCCCCCGACCGCGGGCGGCTCTCTCCCTGTCACACGCGGCGAGTGAGCTGTGTCCTCTCTGCTCCCTCTCGCCGCGTGGGTTGTCTGCTGATGCAGGGAGCCAGAATATGACGTCATATTCCGGCTCCCTGCATCAGAAAATGGCGCGCGGCGAGAGGGAGCAGAGAGGACACAGCTCCCTCGCCGCGTGTGACAGGGAGAGAGCCACCCGCCGGGGGGAGGGGGCAGGCGGCAGGCGGCAGGCAATCAGGTGCCCCCCCCATGCCAGCCTCACTGCAGCCCCACTGGACCCCAGGGACCCATCCATGCCAGCTTTCCTGAAAGGTAGGGAGGCTGGGTGGGTGGGCAATGTTTATTTGAATAATTTGTATATATGTATGTCTGTGTGTATGTCTGTTAGTGTATGTATGTCTGTGTGTATGTCTGTTAGTGTATGTATGTCTGTGTGTATGTCTGTTAGTGTATGTGTATGTATGTCTGTTAGTGTATGTATGTCTGTGTGTGTGTGTGTATGTCTGTTAGTGTATGTGTATGTATGTCTGTTAGTGTATGTGTGTGTATGTCTGTTAGTGTATGTGTATGTATGTGTGTGTGTGTCTGTTAGTGTATGTGTATGTATGTGTGTGTGTGTATGTCTGTTAGTGTATGTGTATGTATGCCTGTTAGTGCATGTGTATGTATGTGTGTGTATGTCTGTTAGTGTATGTGTGTGTGTGTCTGTTAGTGTATGTGTATGTCTGTTCGTCTATGTGTATGTGTGTTAGTCTATGTATGTGTGTGTATGTCTGTTAGTGTATGTCTGTTAGTGTATGTGTATGTATGTCTGTGTGTATGACTGTTAGTGTATGTGTGTGTATGTGTGTGTGTATATCTGTTAGTGTATGTGTATGTATGTCTGTTAGTGTATGTGTGTGTATGTATGTCTGTGTGTATGTCTGTTAGTGTATGTGTATGTATGCCTGTTAGTGTATGTGTATGTATGTGTGTGTGTATGTCTGTTAGTGTATGTGTGTGTGTATGTCTGTTAGTGTATGTATGTTAGTGTATGTGTATGTGTGTTAGTCTATGTATGTGTGTGTATGTCTGTTAGTGTATGTCTGTTAGTGTATGTGTATGTATGTTAGTGTGTGTGTGTGTGTGTGTGTGTGTCTGTCTGTGTGTGTGTATGTCTGTTAGTGTGTGTGTATGTCTGTTAGTCTATGTATGTGTGTGTATGTTAGTTCATGTCTGTTGGTGTATGTGTGTGTTTGTGTCAGTGTGTGTGTGTGTATGAGTGTATTTATGTCTGTTAGCATATGTACGTGTGTGTGTATGAGTGTATGTGCTTCTGTTAGTGTATGCATGTTTGCGTGTATGTGCTTCTGTTAGTGTATGCATGTGTGTGTCCGTATGAGTGTATTTGCTTCTGTTAGTGTATGCACATGTTTGCGTGTATGTGCTTCTGTTAGTGTATGTTTGTAAGTGTCTGTCAAATCAGTGAGAGTCTGTCATTTAGTGTGTGTGTGACTATTAGTGTGTTTGTGTGTGTCTCTCTGTCAATGAATGAGTGTGTGTCAGTGAATGTGTGTGTGTGTCAAATCAGTGACGTCTGTGTGTTTGTCACGTAGTGTGTGTGTTACTGTCAGTGTGTATCTGCCAGTGTGGGTGTCTGTCAGAGAGTGTGCTTAGAGGGACACTATAGGCACCCAGACAATTTCAGCTCATTGAAGTGGTCTGGGTGCAGTGTCCCAGTCCCCTTAAACCTGCAAGTGTAATTATTGCGGTTTCTCAGAAACTGCAATAATTACCTTGAGGGGTAACTCCACCTTTAGTTGCTGTCTATCAGACACTAGGGTCTTTCGGGTGGTTAGGTGACCAAAAGTCGCCTAACTGATGCTGGACGTCCTCACCCCTGTGCATGAGGACATCCAGCATCTGCTAAATACCCATAGGATTTTAACCCCATCAGTGTCGAATGAGGGGGGGGGGGGCACTACAGGGAATTATAGTGCCAGGAAAACAGCTTTGTTTTCCTGGCACTATAGTATTTCTTTAAAAGGAGCAGGAAAAGGTGGAGTCTCAAGAGGAAGGGGTGGGTTCTGAATCAGGAAGCGGTGCGCCCTTGACAGGAAGGGGCGGTAAATTTAGATTAGGGGGTGCTCAGGTATAGTCATGCCTAGGGCAGCACAAAATTAAAATACACCACTGTGTGAGTGTCTGAGTATGTGTGTGCGTCTGTGAGTGTCTGAGTGTCTGTGAGTGTATGTGTGTGCACGCGTTTATATATGCATACGAGTGGTTTTTTTTTTGGTGGGGGAGAGTTCCCACACTTTTTTCCCCAGGACTTGACCCCTGAATAAATGTGAATATGTGTGTGTATTTTCTCTAACACAAACAGCATAAAACAACAAATAAATAGACATTCAGGATGTGGCCGAAGATGCATTTGTCCCGCCGCCCGCCGGGTCCGCTCCTGTCAGAGAGCAGTATGGGTCTCGGCGAGCGCACATAGTTGCGGTGGTATTCCCACACATCAAGGGGAATGCCGCTGGATTCTTACCTGTCCTGCAGACGCCCGCCGGGTCCGCTCATGCCCGGGAGCGGACTGGGACGCGGCAGGCACATCTCGGTCGGCATTCCCACATGGTAATGGGAATGCCGCCCATCACTCGCCTGAACTCCTGGTGGTAGCTCCTCCCCCTCACACAGCGGCCGGGTCTGCAATCATTAGAGATGCCGGCAGCTGCAGCTTTGATGATTTTAAGCGTTTACAATTTAACCCTTAAAATGCCATATAATTTTAAATGTGTATGTGTATCACACACACACGCCCACGATCACATGCTTCCCTGCAGCCAATCAGGGAGCACCTTAGACTATGTAAACCTGTTTTGTTAATTTCTCTGTGCTTTGTCGTGGTTTCCATTGTGGTTATCCGAGAGCGCGTTTCTGCTATTGATTCTAGTGTATTTGACCTTGGCTTTCCTTCTGACTATCCGATCTCTATACTTCTTGACCTTTGACTTGGCTCTTGACTATTCTTTATTCTATATTCTTTGACCCTTGGCTTGTTCATTGTTTGCGTGATTTCTGCGTTCTTGTCATTATCCTGTCTTGTGGGGTTTTTTTTACGTTAAATCCGGCCATTCTAAGGCCCGGTAATACGTCTTGGGATTTTCATTTATATTTACTTAAGTTCTGCGTGTTGGGCATCAGCAAAACCACTACATCAGGCACAGGCACTGTTAATTTTTATTTTTGTCTTCAAGGATTTACATATAAAGCTATATCAAACTTTGGATGATATATGCTGCAAGAGGTCGTATGACTATTGGAAGCAGAAATGTCTCCTGTGATGCCTCTTAGTGTGTGTACAGTAGCACAGTACATTTATGGAGGAGGGAGGTCTACCTAATAATTTGTGCATATACAATATTTTTGTATTGGGCATTCATAGAACCATATCACCTGCACTCCTCACTGATAAGGTCTACAGAGTGCAGGTATTTCTGTATGGCACCAGCCTGATATGAAAAAGGCTTCCTCTCTAATAACATAATCTATCTAAAAGACACTGCTGAATGAGAACATACTAAAGGACAAGCTAATAAGATAATATCTGTTCTCAGTAAGTGTTTCTTATTGTTTTTCTTGCCCACTCCTGAGAATAGAAATACAGATTTTCTCAAGTTTTACCAGCTTTTTGTATGAATTCCATTTTCAGTTAGCTGTGTTTCTCCATTCTTTCCTTCCGTCTCTTTTTTTTTTCCTGTTGTCTCTAAGTTTGTACCCATCGATACATCATGTTTACCATGCTAGTGATCCCGTCTTCATAGCTGCTGTTTTATTTGCAAATCGTTCGACTGTGATAAATGTTATTGCCTTTGCATAATCCACTCTAATAAAGCAGGGGAAATATATATATGACAGCAGTTTACATTTTGCCCCTTGTTTTGTCTCTCAGAGGATTTGCATTTCAATGAATTTTAAGCAGCTGTTTCTATTTTTTTTCTCCCAGCTAGGGCTAGGCATGACTAACTTGCAATTGGCTATGTTGACTTAATTCTCCAGATGTAAACGCCAAGTAAGGGAAGGGTTGCATTTAGGATTAAATTTTTCGGCATTGATGTCCTGTATTTGACCATTATCTGGTTATGCACCAATTCAGAATGCCATTTACAGCTTGGTTGGTTATTTAAGTAGAATGTTGATGTCCAAAATACCAAAGGGTTCCCATGACACTTTATGTTATATTATTATGGGTTTGTACTTAGGTAGAAGCCATAGTCTGGAAGGCCCGAGCAGCAATCTGCATTGTAATATCCATCTTAAAGAGTATATTTTCATAATGCAGCAATACAAGAAAACTAAAGCACTAGTGTGTGCAATTCTGGATCAGTGATCAGTATTTTAAACAGGAAGCAACAAACTAATGTTTACACCGCAGTATTCTACAGTCTCTGGATTTAGATATTGATACTAACTGGTGTCTTTACAATAGTAAATATTACGCTTTCTAAAAACTCCTGTGGCACAGGTAAGTTAGTACGTAAGTAGTCCAGAAGCAGGATTTGCAGAGTACACAGGAACCAAGATTATGTCATGGAACCTTGATTCTTTAACTCAAATATTCTGAAGATTAAAGTGGCTTTTTTTCTGCAAAGTTCCCTTAATGTGCCATTGCATGATTTTGCATGTGGGTGAAATTATTAAGAGTGGTACACTTACCTTGTGCATTGTCTTCTTACAGTTGCATGCTTCTCTTCAATGTCTAGTGACATCATCTACCAGGAGCCACAGAAAGATGTCTTTACTCATCAATTATTGTGTCCAAATGCCATATATGTACCTTACCCTGAGTCTCAGAAAAAATAAATGTTCTAACCTTACTGAATCTTCAAGTAAAACCATACCATACAATACGTTTTTGGATAAGTATTACAAATTCATCCCTTTTCTTTTCCCAAGTGATATGCAAGATAAAAATCTTTTAACACAAAAATCTATTGATTTTAATTTAGACAACAAAATAACAATTCAATTATGCACATTGCTTATCTTAAAATATAATGCAAATTATAAATATTAGTTTTAATTCATTGAAATACCAACAAAATTAAAATGAACTCTGAATGGTAAAGCTTACACCCATGAGGATAAAAATTACCTTATGATATATATACAAGCGTAGAGGAATACATACAAGAATCTAGAATAACATACAACATTGTCTTGACCTCATTTGTACTGTTGCTATGAGAATAGTAAGGCGTGAAGTTGTGAAGATGTTGCGTATTGGAAGCATCCTGATTTTAATGTGTGAAGATACTTTATTATCCACTTACACTCACATTCAGAGCTGATAATGTTTTCTTCTCTCTTGCATCTTGCATTTCCCATGGCCCTGAATATACCAGATTTAATCTTCACAGGGAGTGGCCTTTGAGAATTGCAATGTTGCGTAGTTATGGACCAAGATATATAATTAAACAGTTTGCAAATGTGGCAGGTCGGATGTTACAAGAGTGCAAGACTTTACAATTAACTGAAAATTACAGTGACAGTAATTACAATAATTAAGAGTCGGTACTGGCTTTTATTATCTGACTAGTTTCCAGCAAAGTTGGTCTCTGTTTACCACTGCTGTTAATGTTCGCAGAGAAATGGAAAAAGTAGATTGTTATAATGGATCAAATCAATGCTCTTTTCAATTTAGAGTTCCATAGATTAATTGTTTCACAGAAAATGTTTCCTAATCTAAAAATTAACCTAAGATTCCCCCAAAGCATGTAATGTTTTGGAAAGTTTAATGAATTTTTACATTTATACATATTTTATTCATGTTTTTTATGAAATATTATTTATGATTTTTTTGTCATAATGTTTAATAAAAATATCTATGCTATTATCATTTCAATTTAATATCACAAATGCCATCACCCATATTCCCCAAACAAAACCCTGACATAAGTACCCAGAGTAAGGAATGGCGCGCACACACAAAAATACAGTTTTAATTTTACAAGGCTACTTAAAATCACCTATCTAAGCGAACTGGGGATTCAGTACCAACATATGGCCATGCCATGTTAAGCCCACCACTATGCCACTATTCCCCAATACCCCCTACACTCCTCCTTGTCAAATTTAAAACTGTAATAGTGTGTGTGCTCTGTTCCTTGATCTGTGTTTTGTTTACATTTTGGTAACTTTAGCCGCCCCAATTATGAAAAATGCTTCTTCCGGGTGTGCCCCCAATTCACATTTTTTTTCACAAATCCCCCGTGAAGGCAATGTAGATTCATCTTGGACAAACTCTCAAACAAACAGATACGAAAAATACTCTTTAAAGTCAATGTTAATATATGTCTCTGATTTGGTATGAATTCAATGTGGAGTTATGGGAAGAGTAAAGACAAGGAAATATTAAACAATACCTGATTCAGTTGTTACATGTAAGATTATTTTAGAAACAATTATGCCTGCCGCCAAAATCCTCTAACACCAACTCTGGGCTACATGAAGGGTCAAAGTAATATCCTCAAGTATGGAATAATAAAAAGCATTGGGACTCAACAAAGACAGATGTGACCTTTTGAGTTAACATTTATTGTGACATGCAGGCAAGAAAAAACACAAAGATAGCCAAAAGGCTGGTCATAGTCAGACAGATTTAGTTTTCAAAAAGAAAAGAAAATGTTGTGCGTCACCTGCATATTTCAAGTTAGACTTTGGAAAAAAAGAGAAATCATGTTTCCATGTCTATCCCAGAGATCTCAGCCTGATAGGCAAATGAGCACAAGCAGGCAATATGTTTTGGAATGCATCCTGCATATGTGCAGGTACCCTTAGCAATGAATGCTATTTTAAACACAGATTTTCATCCTTGTGGTTTTCGTCAGCATGCTGCTGGTTCTAGTCTGGAAGTTGCAGGCTCTCAGAAAGCATATAGCTTGGTATCAAAAAGATTTTTTGGAGGACAAACACAATAAATCTCCCCTCAGCGTAAAATATAAGAAATACTGTTGTGCATCACTTGCATATCTTAAATTGGACCATTTGGACCAGTCTATGATGAAATGCCTTCTCATGTTCTGCCCAAAAATAAGATTTTATACGTTACAAAGTTAATTTGCATTAAAAAGAAACATTGCAACTCTTTTACTCCATATTAAACCAGAAGGCACAGAAGCATAGGGGAACATTTACTTCACACTTACACCAAACAGGCTACCACCAAACCTCCGACAATCTAATGTCTTTGGGTGTCTTAGGTTACCCCCAAATTAACAAATTGCACAAAACCCAATCTAATTTTGCCATGGTGTCAGATACTAAACAACAGGTAAGTTCTTTCACCCACATGAATAGTATATACTTTGTATACTATATCAGTATAGTACTCTGCACTCTGTATACTATATCACAGATATTGTAACACTTGCAAAACAGCAAGTTTGTATGGGTTGTCACTAACCACATGAGCTTGCAATCAACAAGCCACAAAGAGTATTGTTAGAAAAAGGTAACAATACAGGAATACACAATTATGATTATAGGTATAAAAATAACAGAGGATATAAAAAAAATGAACATTTACAGTCTTGCATGTTCTTGTTTTACAATGCTACTTAAAATCACCTAACTTTAGCAAACAAATATAGGGATTCAGTTACACCATATGACCAACTGAATCCCTATATTTGTTTGCTCAGATATGTGATTTTTAGTAGCCTTATACAATTTAAAACTATTTTTGTGTGCTCTGTTCCTTAATCCCTTAGTTACCAAACCATTTTTCAATTTTCTTACCGTTAAGGACCAGGGCTCTTTTTACATTTCTGTGGTGTTTGTGTTTAGCTGTAATTTTCTTCTTACTCATTTACTGTACCCACACATATTATATACAATTTTTCTTGCCATCTAAAGATACCATTATTTTAATAATTTCATATATCTTATATTTATTATAGAAATAATTATGAAATATAATGAAAACGTAAAAAAAAACACTTTTTCTAACTTTGACCCCAAAAATCTGTTACACATCTACAACCGCCAAAAACCACCCATGCTAAATAGTTTCTAAATTTTGTCCTGAGTTTATAAATACCCACTGTTAACATGTTCTTAGCTTTTTTGGAAAGTTATAGGGCTATAAGTACAAGTAGCACTTTGCTATTTCCAAACCATTTCTTTTCAAAAATAACACAAGTTACGTTGTAACACTGATATCTGTCAGGAATCCCTGAATAACCCTTCACGTGTATTTTTATTAAAAAAAGAAGAGAACCTAAAGTATTAAACTTGGGGTATTTTGACTCTTCTTATGCAACCTTATTTGGAGGGTGTGCATTCCTATTTTCCAACTTGGAATTTTCACAGATGGTTATCATGCACCCATGTCCTATTTTGAACATTTTTGAAGCCGGCCAATATAATTTACCCCCATCAATCCATATGTTTTTGAAAAGTAGACACCCTAGGGTATTTCAAATGGTACCTCTTTGCTCCCCACTCTACAACAACACCTAGTCCATGCTCTAGTAATTTCCCACATGGATTATTGTAACCCTCTCCTGATTGGTCTTCCCAAAAGCCGTACTGCACCCCTACAGTCCGTAATGAACGCTGCTGCTAGACTGATTTTCCTCTCTAGTCGTTTCTCTCACACCTCACCCCTCTGTCAGTCCTGACATTGGCTTCCTGTATGCTATAGGAGTCAATTCAAGGTACTAACTCACACCTATAAAGCACTGAACAACTCTAGCCCCTCTTATATCTCCTCACAGATCCATAGGTATGTCCCTTCTCGGTCTCTGCGCTCTGCCCATGACCACCTCCTGTCCGTTTTCCGCACCCGTATGGCCAACTCGTGCTTGCAGGACTTCTCGCCGGCGGCTCCCTTCCTATGGAATAGCCTGCCTACCGCCATCAGACTCTCCCCTAGTCTTGCATCTTTTAAGAAGTGCCTTAAAAGCCATCTCTTTAGGAAAGCTTATGGCCTCCAAGACTAACCCCTACCTCACATACCTGTCTCTTGCCCTCTCCTAAAGGGCAGCCCACCTTATTTGATTGCAAATTCCTGTCCTAATGTGTTTTACACCCCACCTCCTATAGAATGTAAGCTCGATTGAGCAGGGTCCTCTTCAACCTATTGTTCCTGTAAGTTTATTTGTAAATGTCCTATTTATAGTTAAATCCCCTCTCATAATATTGTAAAGCGCTACGGAATCTGTTGGCGCTATATAAATGGCAATAATAATAATAATAATAATAGTCTAAACTCACTCATTCCATCAAAGGAATTGTCGGTCCAATATGCTACTATTGACAATGCTATAGACGCTATCCTGTCAGCTGGTGTTGGAGCTTGGCTTAGTAAAACCAATATAGCTCCTCCCTATTCACCCTTCACTTTGGCATCTACATGGTGTTAAGTAGCAAGGGTTATACTATTTCTTCACACATCTCACTTTTGGTTCAAAAAAGCAGCACGAGGATTTTTGATATGTTCGCAGAGACGTTGTGTTTCTATGCTACTTAATATCTGTAGATGCCCCATAGTTATTGATTACCTAGACGACTGTCTGACTGTAGAAAGTAACCTACTTCCACAAAGCAGCCTCCAAGTTGCTGTACAATTATTCAAACAATTAGGAGTTCCAGTTTCACTGAGTAAAACAGAGGGTCCTGATACAATTATACATTTCCTGGGGGTTGTGTTGAACTCGGTTCATATGCAAGCCAGCCTACCCATTGAGAAGACTGAGCACGTTCTGTCATTTATCGACCAGTATCTCGTAGCGGGATCTTGTAATAGGAAGGAACTCCAGTCACTGTTGGGTTCCCTCAATTTCGCTATGAAAATCATTCCTCAAGGACGGCATGTATATCGATGCAGGTTGCTGTGTTTTTTCCCACAATTTCAGTTTGATTCCTCTAGCATTATGCTAGATCAGCTTACCACCGGTGATATAGCGTTTGTGGAGGGTGCTTTTCTGACCTTTTTTATCCCACGTGCATCATCTCTCACAGCTATGCCTTTCCGCTAACAGGAGGAAATCTTATGATAGGGCTTTCCACATTTTTTTTTTTTTTTTCATTGATAATTTTTATTTCTCGAATCACAAAAATTCGAGTATTTAACTGTTACACAAAAAGGGAGGGGTATAAGGGTACAGAATAAAGAGGGGGTGGGGAAGGGAAATAATACATTCAAGGCAGTCAGTTTTAACATTGTTGGTAGCTTACTTTCACTATTGTTACAAGTGTTATAGAGTAAAACAGAGTAACACATAATATCACAGTAACACATAATAACACAGCACATAATAACACAGCAGGGCGGCCATGCATTTGCGTTCTTGAATATACCTAGCACACACACACAAGTAAGCCTGTATTGTTTGATTTGTATCCTTGATTTATATCCTTTGGGCTCTGTTAATAGCGGGTAACCCTGTTCATGGGTCAAAAGCGTCTCTACCTAGTCTTGTATGTAGAGGCGACCGTGTCGCTAAGCCTGTGGTGTTAGTGGGGTTATGGCTACAGGTGTGTCTACAGTGGATGTAGTATAGTGAGTTAATTCCAAAAAGGGTTGGCTTTCCACATTTTTAATAGATTTTTGCTTGATTTCAACATCAAAGAAAAGTTGGAAAAAAGTCTCTATGGAAACATTTGCTTTCATTTCCTTTTGCCACCTTCACTTAAAGCTATCCATCAACAATATTAAGTTATACCTTACCGGCATTCAACATCATATCCTCACAACATGGCCTAATAAACAACGTTGTGATTAATGGCATTTACTGTTCTGACAGGAAAAGTTGTGCAGATCAGCATTACTGTTCTGACATGAAAAGTTGTGCCAAGCAGCACTCAACTCAATGGTTGTCCGAGAGGGCATTATTGATTCTGGTTATTCTGGTATTTTGACTTTGGCATTGATTTTGACTTCCCTGTTTTCTGGCATCCCTGACCCTGTGTCTCTTTCTGTGTCCCTTGACCTCGGCTATTCCTGACTATTCTTTGTTACATTCATGCTAAGGTCCGGTATACGTTACCTATCAGTCCTCTGTGTTACACAATTCTACGTGATGGATCATACTGTAATCCTGACAAACGTTTCCTTTCATCTTACCAGGTTAAAGCAATATTTAAAGGTATCAAAGATAGGGGTATTCTTACACCTTCTAGAGTACCAATCCACGGTCACCTGTTGCAGTCACTTTCAGACCTCCTAGATGCCTCACCATTTGAAACCCAGACAAATCACGTAATTAAAACTGCCATTTATTTAGAATTCTATGGCTTTCTCTGGCCTAGAGAATTCACTACCACTAACACTAACTCCCCTGACTTCATCACAAGAGCCCGTCTAGTAAAAGATCATTATGTACTTTCATTAAACCATACAAAAACTAGCGGAAGGGGTCAGACAGTTAAAATGACTCATTATCCCTCAAGCAATCAATGGTGCCCCGTTAAAGTTTTGGATCACGGTAATACACTCACTATTAGTAGATTTGCTTTACACGGTAATACACTCACTACTAGTAGATTTGTGCTTTATGTTAGAATGTTATTGGTACGGTTAGGTAATATTATATGGTCATTCATTCCTTATAGAAGCCGCTATTTCCGCCAAGAGAAATATTCTGGTACACAAAGTGAGACATTGGTGTAAGTCCGCTGCCTACACTAGATACATACCTCAACCAATACAAGAGATACGTCTAGCTTTTCGAAACACAATTCTGTCATGTATCCAATGCTGTATTTGTATGATGAATACATTTTCTTATATCTCTTTTTGCCCTCTTTTATTTCAAGCTTACAGCATAGTCGGTTCCGGCACACCACAACCGACTTTACCTCATCCCTGTATATCTAATACCTTTAACTTTATGGTTTTTAATGCCCCGAACACAAATATATATATATATATATATATATATATATATATATACTCTCACACACAGTAAGCTGTCTTCCCTTGTCCTCATGTGCACAGGTCAGAGAAGTGAAAGGAGCCCCATTCAGGCCAGTGTGTTACCTCCTACCACCTTTATCTTTTAGGCCCTGTTCACCCACTTCTGGTTTGCTTCTATTTTGGGTTCTCACACTTCCATAAGTTCCTATGCAAAGGGTAGGAGCATGCGGACATAGCACCCATGTGCTGCCTTCCTTTTTCATTCATCTGTTTGAATATATCTGGATTCCGGGTAGGTGGTAGATTGCCAATGTAAATGCTGCTGCCACTTGCACCCGTGGTGGATTTTTTTTTATCATAGCCAGCATATTCTCATGTAGGGGTGACACAGAAGGGCAGTACAGTTGCATCTGAGACACACACTTAAAGAGAGCAATAGGCCTTTGCTTAATTTGTCTAATGCAAGCTCTGGCTCTGACAGTGAGAACACATTAAGACTATATGCAACACGTTGGAAGTGATTTGCTTTGGAGTAAGTGCCCAGAGTTTTCCAAACTGTAACTAATTGCGCACAGAGATATCTCATTTGCTCGTTTCGTGCTCCCCAGATAGATACTTAGTTGCAAATGGGGACCAGGGGATGAAAAAGGGGGAAGGGAGGAGGGACCTTACCAGTCAGCGCAGACAAGTTGAGGGATCCAGACTTTCCCACCCTCCTAGTAGATTTGGTTGTGTTCTGTTTCTGGTGTCGGTGTCTTGTGCTTTTTGTCACAGCTTGCGGCTCTTCATGGCCAGCACAGATACAAGGGATGAAAGCGTCAAGGCGGCTTGGGGAGTCGCAGCCTGCTGGGAGCTGATGGCAAGAGGCAGGCTGCTCTGGACTCTTGGAGAACGCTGTAGAGCTGTCTGTAGGTGAACACCCCAACAGCTGATAGAGGAATTTGCTGGCATGATGTTTATGGTTAAATAAAGCTGTGGCCATTGCCCTTACCCAACTTATTCAGGTCTGGTGTGTTTTATTTGGGGCAACGGGGGAATAAAGTTATATGGGTCATCAATCATGACTCTCCCACCTCTATACCACTAGTTTAGTGAGGGAAAATCCAAGATGGAAGCGACCTCAAATTAATTTAAAGCATTATATCAATAGTGCATTCATGTGTGCAAAAATAAAAAAGTAGCAAATGATCCCCTCCCAGAACAGGATCCATCAAACTTTTAATGAACATTTAATTTGCAGAACTGGGACAGATTTTGTTAATGGCATAGACGGATGTACAACGTCTTCCTTTAATGTCAGAAGGTGAGACGAATTCTCAAAAGAACAATCCAAGAACTATAACCACTACAGCACACCATGCCTTAGTGCCCCCATGTAATTAGTCACACCATTTTAGAATGGTGCCACTCCCCACCTCAGGGAGCTGGAAGATCTCTGTGAGAGCAATCAGCTGACACTGTGAGAGCAGGTGCTTATGGCTCTCAAAGCTGAAGAGAAGAGATGGGGAGCAGTGTCTGGCAGACTGCAGGTAAGAAGTCAAACTGTTTTTAAACAGAATGTTGTAGTGGATATGCTGCTTGGAGTGCTATAAGTTTGGAACTCCAATCCACCATGTGCAATGACACAGTGATGGAGACCTCATAGGATGTTACAGTATGCAGCCCAAAGTGTTTCTTTAAAACAATACTGTAAAGTATCATATTGGTAAGGTTTATTCCCTAGTCATTTATATACTTTTTTCTCAATATATTCAATCAAATTTCATTTTTAATTATTATCACAGGTTTTAGTCTATCTACCGCTCTAATTTAAACCAGTTATGATTCTCTTATTTCTTTATTTCTCATTCATCACAAAACAACGATTTACAACAAATAAAGTAAGTATCTAGGAAAGAGTAGGCAGGTACTTGCATGCTGGGAAATATTATTTATTCAGTGGAAGGAAAAGGAAATTAAAGCAAAAATGTGTTTGTGGCATTTCGCCACGTTGCATCGAACAGGACCAAAATACAAAAGCAATTTCCTAGCTTTTAGAACTTTATTTTTATATCATACGTGCTAACATTAAGCAACTTATTTTCCTTAGAGACTGTTGAGGGTAATAATAAATCCAAGAATATTCTAATTATTTAGAAAAATTTATTAAAAGATTACTCTAATTATCATAACCACTACCGCATGCCAGGAATAACATGGTACAGTTTTGAGGTAATGTGAAAACTGTTTAGCAATGGTTTGCCCCCTTACCTGGTATCCCCGCTGTGTTCAAATGTTCCTTGGTGGTTCAGTGACGGACTTACTGCTTCGGCATTCATTGGAGAGTAACAGCTGACCACTCTCAGCCAATGAATGGAATGCTGTGCTATGAAAGTTCCAGGCTGTCTGATGACACCGCTATGATGCTGCCGGAGGTGTAGTTTCTGCAGCAGATAGTTTAATCATGACCACTTCTAATTACTGAAATGGTGAGGATGCTTGGAGTAACCCTTTAAGTTGCTCAATACATTCATTTTGTTTTCATCTCCAGTAAAGAGAGTGGGTGTCTCCAGAGCTTCACCCAAACCCAGCTAATGTATAGATAGGCAGAGTAGGAAAACAGGGTAGCATGACAAATGAGAGAGATCTTATCAAGGCATTTTAAAAGAATTTGCCCAACTCACATCTGAACACCAGCATTTGTCAATAACCAACTGTGACATATTTCAGAAAATAAAGAGCTTTGGAGGCAGTTACATTTTTCTAACCTCTTGTCTTTAAACATAGTTGTTCTGGAACTATGCACATGTTAACAACAATGCTTATTCTGTCGATTTTGGGAACAAATGCATGGTGAGACAATATTCACTTTAATGTCATGCCACCACCAGTCTGTGCTGGTGACTGTAGAGACCAGATGAATTCATAGTCTCATTTGGTTAAATCCAAATTCTAACCCTAACATCTACAAGTCAGAGCAGAATTTGAGGTTCTTCACAAATAATTGTATTGTATTCATGTTTTGCTAATCAAATACCTCTGTATGCTTAAGTTGTCATTCTTAGCTGATAGGAGTGGAACCCTCCTTATTCAGAGGACAGTGCATCTGCCGCTACTTCCCTTTTACCATAGATCCACCTTCCATTAGGTTCCTTACTTTCCTCCCTCCCCTCCTTTTTGTGCATGCTTTTTATTTTCATAAGTTGAATCTAAATTCACATATTGTAACGTTTAAAGAGTTGTAATTTTCTAGTATTTTTATACGATCGCTTGCTTTTAACTTTTAATAAGCATTGCTTTACAAAAGAAGATTTTGCTAAATTGTTAAATAATTTTTAGTAAAACACTAATATGATTTGCAAATTTGTGAAATCTCATTAGGAAACTGTTAAAACATTGTTTCTCTTTTTCCTATTTTATTAAATAATTACACGCAGTAATGCACACATCTATTAATTCCCAAACTGAAGTGTGAAATGTAGTAAACAAAATTTACAAACTCAACTTTTAGGGAAAGAGTTTTAGTTCTCATCAAGAACAAATATACAGTTGCAAGAAAAAGTATGTGAACCCTTTGGAATGATATGGATTTCTGCACAAATTAGTCATAAAATGTGATCTGATCATCATCTAAGTCACAACAATAGACAATCACAGTCTGCTTAAACTAATAACACACAAAGAATGAAATGGTGCCATGTTTTTATTGAACACACCATGTAAACATACACAGTGCAGGTGGAAAAAGTATGCAAACCCTTGGATTTAATAACTGGTTGAACCTCCTTTGGCAGCAATAACTTCAACCAAACGTTTCCTGTAGTTACAGATCAGACGTGCACAACGGTCAGGAGTAATTCTTGACCATTCCTCTTTACAGAACTGTTTCAGTTCAGCAATATTCTTGGGATGTCTGGTGTGAATCACTTTCTTGAGGTCATGCCACAGCATCTCAATCGGGTTGAGGTCAGGACTCTGACTGGGCCACTTCAGAAGGCATATTTTCTTCTGTTTAAGCCATTCTGTTGTTGATTTACTTCTATGCTTTGGGTCATTGTCCTGTTGCGACACCCATCTTCTGTTGAGCTTCAGCTGGTAGACAGACGGCCTTAAGTTCTCCTGCAAAATGTCTTGATAAACTTGGTAATTCATTTTTTCCTTCGATGATAGCAATCCGTCCAGGCCCTGACGCAGCAAAGCAGCCCCAAACTATGATGCCCCCACCACCATACGCCACTCATAGTATTGTGTGTTTCTTCCGAACAACTCAACTTTGGTTTCATCTGTCCACAGAATATTTTGCGAGTACTGCTGTGGAACATCCAGGTGCTCTTGTGCAAACTGTAAACATGCAGCAATGTATTGTTTGGGCAGCAGTGGCTTCCTCTGTGGTATCCTCCCATGAAATCCATTCTTGTTTAGTGTTTTACATATTGTAGATTCGCTAACAGGGATGTTAGCATTTGCCAGTGACTTTTGTAATCTTTAGCTGACACTCTAGGATTCTTCTTCACCTCATTGAGCAGTCTGCGCTGTGCTCTTGCAGTCATCTTTACAGGGAGAGTAGCAGCAGTTCTGAACTTTCTCAATTTATAGACAATTTGTCTAAATGATGAACAGCAAGGCTTTTGTAGATACTTTTATAACCCTTACCAGCTTTATGCAAATCAAAATTCTTAATCGTAGGTCTTCTGAGAGCTCTTTTGTGCGAGGCATCATTCACATCAGGCAATGCTTCTTGTGAAAAGCAAACCCAGAATTGGTGTGTGTTTTTTATAGGGCAGGGCAGCTGTAACTAACACCTCCAATCTCATCTCATTGGACTCCAGTTGGCTGACATCTCACTCCAATTAGCTCTTGGAGATGTCATTAGTCTATGGGTTCACATACTTTTCCAACCTGCACTGTGAATGTTTACATGGTGTGCTCAATAAAAACATGGCAACATTTCATTCTTTGTGTTTTATTAGTTTAAGCAGACTGTGATTGTCTATTTCTGTGACGTAGATGATGATCAGATCACATTTTGTGACCAATTTGTGCAGAAATCCATATCATTCCAAAGGGTTCACATACTTTTTCTTGCAACTGTAATTCTTAAACACAGACCTTCCTCAAATGAGCAAATATATACAGTCCCCCCCGTAATCAAACAATTCCAGATGAAGAACTGCTAGTGCGAGTTAGCATGTAGGGACCCCTAGTAAGGTGACTTAGCTCTGCCCCCGCTTGGACTTTGGCATGATTGTAGCGCCCGCTTGCAACTCCTTGGTGAATGTTGTTGGGCCAAAGATCTTCCTTGCTGTCCTTTATGCTTCTGCTTGGAGGGCTGCATTCTGCCGCATCCTCCTAACGGCTGAGGAGTTATTTAGTCCCTCATTGCTACTTATGGCTCTTCTGTTTGAATGGTTTTGGAACGCAGGGACATAGGAGGTAATGCCTTGTGCTTTTCTCCCAGAAATCATACATATTTAAGATCAGACCATAATTGAGTATGTATTTATGTGCACCACTTTGCCTGCACATCGGTGTTCTTATGATCAGAGAAAGTCTAAGATAATCTTCATTCTTTTGTAGTGTGACACACTGGAATGGAATCCATCGGCTGTCTTTGATTGTGGAAGGATCACATATGTCACAAGCTCCGCGTATCTCAATTTTTCATTTTATTAGCATATTTCAAATCTATCTTCATCTTGTCATGCTTGTGGTTTTTATCTCAGAGGACAAGCTGGGGTAGCCAATCAATGCCCTTTTGGAGACTACAAAATTAAGGGGAGCACTCACTGTGGGATCATGAACAAAAATGGTTCTTGCTATATTTTGACTTAGGCAGCCCTGCATGAGAATGGTATATACTTATCTCTAAGAGTGCATTAACTGTTTCACTGGGCATTTTTTTTTTTTTAAACAACCATTTAGTTGCAATTCCATCAAGCATATTTCTATTCATGCAGGATCAGAACATCAGCCTGCAATGGAACACATTAGTATTATACAATACATGGGAAACTACATTATGAATCCCAATGTGTATACCCTGTTCATAAGTATTTGTAAATCCTTTGTTAATATTTTGGCAATGCAGAATCCAAAAGTGCCCAAACATGTAAAAACAATGCATATCTATGTATATTGCCATAATAAAGTAAATATAATTGCCTGGAAAAAAACATGCCTCTCAGTTGGGTTTGATTTAGCCTTGGTGCTCAGGGAAACACAAATTAGGTTTATACTGACTCATATTTTTTGCACTGCACAAAACTGACCTCATTTAGGCATAACACTTGGAATAGAAGGATTAAGACAGGCATCATAATTGACATTATTAATACACCTCT
The DNA here is from genome assembly GCF_036172605.1 of Pelobates fuscus. NCBI lineage: Eukaryota > Metazoa > Chordata > Amphibia > Anura > Pelobatidae > Pelobates > Pelobates fuscus. Next base: position 291,319,274 of record NC_086319.1, on the reverse strand, counting down.
CCCCCATCCAGGTTTATGGTGACTTCTATACCCACTCTTTTATTAAATATATCTAATTTTGAGCCAATACAAATGACCACCATCCATGGTATGAGCAAACAGACTTTGTCATGTAGCAATAAACCTTATAGTAAGCATGGTATCTGGGTAAGTATCATTTTTTTTTTTTTACTTATTACTTAACCTTTTAGTAATGTAATTGACAAATTAAGGACTTATCAAAAATGTCCAGTCTTAAGTGAGTACTAATTAATGGTCATCTTGATTAATTTGGATCAGCTTGTATCAATTAGTTGAAAGATGATTTCACCAATTTCTGAGGATTATAGGTGTCGTTACTAGGGGGAGGATGGGGGTAAAGGAGGGCGATTGTCCCCCATGGTTAGTGCCTTCCCCCCTCCCAAATACACTCCCCTGATCTTCATGGCCTGTGGAGAGATCAAAGATTATCCTCACTGGTGTTTTATCAGATTCTGTTCCCACAATCTCTGGATCTACGCTTTCTCTGTGATATAGGCTGCCAGTGTCCGACACTCTTTGCTACCTTCTCCTCTATCCATTTCTCTGTTGAATTTCGTTGTTTGCATTGGATTTATAGAAGAGTCCTATGCCCAACTGCATGGGGGTGAAGTAAGTTATAATGTTATATAGTGGTCGGGTGAAGGCAGGCTAAGGCTACTAAGCATCCAGTGCTAACAGCAGAATTAAACATAGAAATGGATAGAAGGTGGGGAAGTGAGCACAGAGGGTCAGGCACTGGCAGCCTGTGTCACAGTGAAGGCGGAGATCTGCGGTGCAGACAAGCACATTATTACCCCACCAGACAGCCAGTTAAAAATCTCTAATGAAACAGAGAGGGGAATTGTTCTAAACCCCTACATACTTATTAGCCTTTAATAGGGTTTATAAGAGTTAAAAAATGTGTATGGGGTTTAGAAAAATATCCCTCTCTGTCTCATTAGAGATTTTACCTGAAGCTGAAGCAAGGTAAATTGTTAGTGTAGGACTCACCTAAAAGTCTTGCCGTGATACTAAAAATACTCCAGTCATTTAAATGTTCATAGGGATTTGGGATAGTGTGCAGGTAATAATTTATTATTATTTTTTTTTATATTTTAATTGATCCTCTCACTATTATTAGAGTGTGGTGAGTCGGTTTAATTTAATTGAAGGGGGTAGCTAGGGTTTTTAGGAAATATACCTATTGTTTAATTATTTTTATAGCCCCTACCCACAGCCCATGGTTGGAGGCTGAATTGGGGAACACTAGGCTCCCTGTTGTTTAAATATTAGATCCCCCACCTCAAGGGTGGGACTGGAGGCAACGGACAGTAGGATTATCCCTCAGTTTAATTATTAGAGACCCACCGCTAACGAGTTGGGGCTCAGGTTTAGGTTTCCCCCCAATTTAGTAAGCAGACAGTTCTTTTTAACCACATGTGGTGGCAGGTTGTGACATTAAGATACCCCTGTGTTTTTTATTTAAATTAGTATCCTCCACCCACTGGCTACAGGTGGGGGCAGGGTGCTGAACAGTGATCTGTTTACACCATATTATTTCATTTAAATTCTCCACCCAATTCTCAAAGGTTAGGGCACAGACTGGGCTATGTCCGCCTCCCCAGCAATAGCTGTCCAGTCACTAGTTTTAAATGTTTAGTAGATACATTCTCACAATGGGACATAAAATAAGTCTTAAAAGTTCAAACTTTCATACTAATATGGGGGTGACATTGTCCTCTATAGGCATTTTCTTTTTTTCTTTGTTTTTTTTAACAGTAATGTGGCAGCTCACTTATAAGCGTTATCAAGCTGCCAAATTGTTAACCCTCACAATGCCATGTGAGGGACTTGATATACTTATTGCAAATGGCATATTGCAAATGAAAATTTTCATTAAATTTCAACTGACTAGACCAAACTTCGGTCAGATCGAAAAAAAATAAATTCAGTGTGATAGAATAAACTAAAACAATCAACATTTTGACCATGCACATGTATTATACTAGCTTCCCTGTTTATCAGTAGCCAGACATGTACACTCAAAATGATGGAGGTAACAGAAGAAAAAGTGTAATTGCCAAAAAATTGCAGCTTACCTTTAGCTTCTGCTAATGCCCAGAAGAATGTTTAAACATGAGTGTGACTCCTATCACTCTTAGGAATCCCGGGGCCTTTATATTGTGATCCTAGCGCTGCACTAAGATTTAGGAAACTCACAACTGACAGTACAATGCATTGCTGTTAATTATCAGAGAAATCTATTTCACCAAGCAGTTGAAAAGTTCTCTAACCTAAAGGGACTAAAGTCATAAACATTTCTTCACATAACCGACAGTGATATTTACTTTCAAACTTAACTTCTATATAATGGTCTTCCTGTCGACTTTGCCAATCTGTCTTTGAAGAGACGTAGGCTGGGAACAGAGGCAGTATTTTCCTGTCAGCAATATAATGGAAGCTTCCCATGCATGCTATGACTCTGATACTATAATCACAGCTCTCTCTAACGCAATTAAACAGGTGACTTTGGTTTCCCATTGACGAACAACCTAGATAAATTTTGATGTTGATGACAGGGCTTCAGTGAGGTAAATATGTGAGAGGAAAGTGTTTAGATCTGAGGCAGAGACATGGATGCAATTAACCGAACAGAACGTTCATGATCTAGAGGAGCAGGTAGTCGCAATGTGTGACATCCCTCTGCTAGCTGTGACAAAACTGTTGAGATTCTGCCTATTTACTCATTATAACACTGCTCTCTGGGTCATGTCAAGAAAGAGATTATATTAAGGAAAAGCTTGCTTCTTTTTCTTTCTGTTATTAATTCCACACTAACTTTGATTGTATTAGGAAATAAATAAAATTGGATAATACAATATTGTGCTAGGTCAGGAATGTCACAATTTAGTCCCTGTAATACAACTGAGTAAACATCGTGGCAATTGTAATCCATCTCAGTTAGGCAGGCAGCTGTTTTTTTATTCTTGTCATTAATGGTAGTGCGTTTTCACTCAGCATCACCACTTTCTTCGTTCTACTCGTCTTTCCCTAATAGTACTCCTTTCAGCTGTAAACACTCTTTCTACCTGAAAACATCCTCATGTTGGTACCTTTTAGTTCTTACAGATTCAGTCCCTCCACAGATTAAAGAAGCAAATACTCAACTTCATAAATTATGTGGTCACCAGTTCACTCCACCCAACACGTTTTGTCACTCAAAAGGACTTCCACCAGGATTCTCAAAAGGACTTCCACCAGGATGTGAAGATGTGGTCCTCATTCAGTAACACCTGCACCGTTTTCCATTTTATTCAATTGATTTTGCTGCCCTCATTATGTTGGAAATTGGTGAATAATGGAGGAATTTACTGAAGACTCTCTTATATTGATGTTTGTGAGTGCAAATTTTAGGCACAGGTGGCGGTGCTTAGGAGGTACTACACTATTACTCTTTTTATTTGTTTAAATCATCTAGGAATTGCTGTATACTCTTTTTCTGTATATATTGTTTGTAATTTTGGGCTTGGGGCGTCCCTGGGGGAAACAGATATATGTATTTTTTTTTAAATATATTTTTATTTTATTAAAACTCAGTTTGAACGAGTGCCACAATTGAATTTTCTTTCATAATAGTATTCTTGTAGGTATTGCAAAATATACGTACACGATTAAATTATATATAGAAGTGTAATGTTTAGTGCTTTACTGCGCAAAATAATATAATTAATGCTGAATTTCTATGATTTTATTTGTGTGTTTTATTATTAAAAATCTGCAGGCTACAACAAGTCTCTTGGTGTCTGTGACTAAATTGGAAACAGTAAGAGGTTGATTGGATAGCCATGATGGTTAAAACCCTGTTGTCTTATCTATTTATTTCCTACTGCTAATATAGTGTACATATTCTAAAGTATACTACTCATTTTGTATATCTGTTCTTTAGTATACATGTGTGAGCGTTCTAAAGATTCTTGCATTTCTTAAAAATACACTCCATCCTCATTTTTGCATATTGTCAGATAAAACATTTAAACACCATCTGTTACCTCTTTTGCCCAAAAAATATGTTTTTGTATTAATTAGTGGGCACAGTTTATTGTTTTATTAAATTAATGAAAAAGTCCCCACCTCACAGTAGAAAGATTCCAGTTCCTTTGTTACATACTTGTCCCTTTAAGCTCTATTTTTTTATGGTCTGTGCAAATATTGCTTACTGTATAATCTAATAATATGCCTTATTTGGAACCAGTCGTGTAATTCCTACATTTTGTTCCTATATCAGGAAAAGATACACTTTGCGCGGATGGAATAATGAAATGCATCTTTGTCTGTGTAGCCAAAAATTGTTGCACCAATCTTTACTTTTTCCCTTGCCTAATGGATGATCTGGCTGTTGTATCTGTTGAACCAGAAGGTCAGGAACCAAGCTGTGACTGAACCATTCAATTTTTGTCAAAACATTGTCATAAGTCTAAACTCCAAAACCACACAACGAATACATTTCTATACTTTTCAATTATCCAGGGATTTGATATGACAGAAAGTTGATTTTAAAATAAATTACTATTGTTTATACCACATTAAAAACATGTCATTGAACTGTTTTCGAGATTCCAGGAAGGAAAGCATTTTGTGTTGAAGAAAAAAAAAAAGAAAGGAAATATCGGAGTTTGAAATAACGACGGTACGTTTGTATGAGGGACATTTAGTAGAATACCAGTACTTGACAAACGTGTTAACGTTTTCATTGATTTAAATGTGCCTCTGGAAATTCCTTCACAACTGTTTTTCGTATGGTCATCACAAACAAAATTCAATAGGTATTTAAAGAAAGTTGATTTTGACAAATACAGTTATCAGCTTGTCAAAAAGTATGGCACCGAGGTACTCTGCATGGTAGGTGGACTCTGCAGTGGGGACATGAATGCGCTGTGATTGCCATGACTTGCCTTTCATTCCATCCTAGATTAGAATTATCTATGCTCAGTGTGAAGTCTAATCATCAGTCTTCAGCATGATTTTTGCTACAGTTCTTAACATATGGGTTAACGCCTGACCTTTTGAAGTATTATTCAGATGAGTTACAGGCCAACTAACAAACCATAGCACAGAAAGATCCCAGTTTTAAATTGAATATATTACTACTGTCTAAGTTGCCAGAATTTTTTTTTTCTTCGTTGTACATATTCCATATTAAAGGAACTCTATAGTGTCAGGAATACAAACGTGTCTTCACACACCATGCAGCACTGGACTAGGAAGCACCTCTAGTGGTCATCTGAGTGACTGCTACTAGAGGTGTTACTAGCTCTGCATGGACAGGCTATAGACACGAGAACCATTACATTAATCCACAGTGGTTCTGGTGACTATAGTGTCCCTTTAAGTTAACTATATAGTTTGTGAAATAGAAACAAAACATTATACCGATTCCCTGCAATCCCTAAACCCTCCCTATTTTAACTATTTATTTCCCTTTCTCTGAGATTATCTTTATTTTAAAATGGGATAAAGGAAAATTGTTTCATACTCAATTCTCTTTTCCTGATAATGTATTCATGGCAGTATTTACTCATGGGTTAGCTCCTCCCCTTACAGCAGAAAGGGCAGGAAATAGAACTCTGAAACTGGTATAAATATATCCTCCCCCTTCCCATCAGGCAGTCTTTGTAACTAGCTTTACAACTCTTATAGTATATGGGTGGGAACGTAATGCTGCCATGAATAATGATCAGGAAAAGAAAATTACGGTAAGTATGAAACAATTCTCCTTATTCCAGATCAATCATGGCAGCATTAACTCATGGGGAATACCCAAGCAGTATTTAGGGGGGACAGAGTTCGAAAACAGCCAATAGTCATTAAAAAAATAAAATAAATTATTGAGCTGCATAAACCTTAGAAGACTTTAAAAAAGCCAAACAAGGATAGTCATACAATCTGTTCGGACAAGTTAATTTACCCTTGAGGCTGCTAGGTCAGCAACCCCCTGGCATTCAAATGTCTGAAATGTCCTGGAGAAATATAGAGCCAGATAGGAATTAAGGTCATGATACAAGACAAACTCTCATAAGAAATAAGGAAACCATCTTGTTATGGCTAAAAAAGAAAAAAATATTTAGAGAATCTCTATGAAACCCAGACACGGTCTAGAAATTATAGATCTATTATGTCAACAATAGAAGATAATGTCCTTCTCTGATATAAATTAAAAACCAAATGGATGGCATCATCAAATCAGAACCTTGACAGAGGCATAACTTCCAGAGATCATAGTGGAACAAGCAGATACTGTTGGGTGAGAACATTCACACCATGATATTAAACAGGGGGAGAATTACACTGAGAATCCTAATATTTTCTGGATGTATTTATTAAAGACGATTCACGCTGCTTTCTCTTGCCTAGTGAACTACTTACCTGTAGATACAATAAACAAATCAATATCTGCCTGTCAGAAAGAGGCAGAGCCTAGTAGAGAAATAAGAGTCTGTTATTAAAACTTTTCAACAATACCTATATATTGCAAAAATCAGACTCACAACTGTGAATGAATTGATACAGTAATGATCAGTTACAGGAGCGGTAGAAAACAATAACACAAATAGATATAACTAGGCAAAGGCAAGAAGAATCAGATCATACAGATTAGTTAGAAAAAACATATCGGAATTTGTGGCAACTACTAAATTATAAATAGGCAATGTAGGCCAACCACATACCTACATTCAAAGTTAAAAATATTGTAAATAGTACAGATTATGCCAAACAGTAGAATCAAAATGACTAGATACTGTTGTGCAATATAAGTAGGGGATATGCAATAGGCAGGATACTTGACTGCTGACCCATACTAGTCCCCAACAAAACCCGTTGCCACACGGCCACAGCTTTATTTAACATAACCAAATTTTAACTCTGTCCAACTCTGTCAGCTGTTGAGTGTTTGCCCAACAGACAGTTCTCCCGAATTGTGTACCATGAGTCTCAACAGCTGGCTACTCGCCATCAGCTCCGTGCAGGCTGTCGTCTCCCCAAAGTTCCTTTTCCATCTGTGCTGTCCAGGGAAAACCCACCACCGCGACGCCCACCTTGCGCACTATGCTGCGCGGGCATTGCGCCTCACCGACAATGCAGCCTCAATGCCTGCTTTCAGGCCCGTGTTGAAAATGTCTAACCCAATGGGGGACAAGTGAACACCATCCCGTCTCATCACGTTGTCATTAACCTCTTCCAGCTCGAAGTCCCTAACCACTATGCCACCCAGGTGGCATACAAACCGGGAAATAGTCATGTTGACTTTATGCCTATAGCGCTCCAACGCCTTGTCATACCCCGGTACGCCAGACCAGGCGTGGAACAATCTCGGACCAGACGAGTGTCAGATCCTTGAACAACGCAAAACAGCGGGCCAGATTATTATGCAAATTATATTTTTCTCATTTACCGAAATAATTGATGTAAATAACAGTCAGCATAATTCTCATGTTATCAACTATTAAGAGTACAATTCAAATTTTATTGAACAAACCTCCTAATGATAACAGTATTTTTTTTAAACATAAACTTACAATGCACTGTTCCAAAATATTGCGCACAGTAAGTTTCAAAAAACTTTATAGGTTGTAAAGAACTGAAAATTGTCATTTGTTGTGTTTGCAGCATATTTACTGAAATCAAAAGCTATTTCAATCAAACTTAAAACAACATTTTAACTTTTTAAACATTTTAACAGGTCAGGTTATAACAAAGAACTTCTCATGTGTATTTTGAAAAGTTGGTGTGTGCTATTCCTGTACAAGGTTTTATTATGTGTTCAGTTACTTCTGCTGAGTACAATGGTACCCCCATTGTATGTCTTTGGCACTATTTTGTGAAGCTACAGTGCCATATAGGAGACCTGTCCTTTTCAGTATTCACAGTGGAATTTTGAGAGGCGGATTTAATGGGCCTATGCTTCAATTTGGGGTATTATAGCAGTTTGACTGTTCAAAAAAACCTCACAAAGGCCTACCATTTGTAAAGGTAGACACCTCAGGGTATCTCATATGGTGCATATTGTGCTTTAACATGCCCCCATTTTTTCACCAATATATGCCAAAGTATGTGGTAAAATATAATTTTGGGCATTTTGTACATTTCATATGTGCCACTAAGTTCAAACCCCCCACATTATGCTCAGCTAAGCCTTCTGAGTAAAACAATATGCCCAATGTATGACCTAGACACTATTTTGTGAAGTTACACTGCTGTAAAAGAGACATAACAAGTTACGTTTTTTAAGTGTGAATTTTCATGGAGGGTTTTGATGCGTCCGTGTCACACTTTGGAGCACTTGAGCAGGCTACATATTACAACTACACTATAAAGGCATACCATTTCTTAAAGAAGACATTCAAAAGGCATTTTTTTAACCTTAGCGTGGGATCATTTTTCCGCTAGCTTGTACCAAGTGTAGTGGTGATACACATTTTTTCTGCCTTTTTGACACACAAAGTGAGTTTGCGCAGTATATTTTTCAAACCTTATGTGTACTACGACTGTATAATACTTCATATGTTGCTCAACTATGTCGGCTGAGTACAGTAATACCCCTGTATGTACCTTTGCCAGGTATATGTGGACATTGAAGGGGCACATTTGAGACACAGCCATTCCAGTTTTTTTTCAAACTTTGAATTTTTACGCTGTGTCTATGTCCCATTTTAGAGTATTTCACAAGGCTATATAATCCAATTACTCCATAAAGACATACAATTTCTTAAAGAAGACATCCCAGGGCAATTCAAAAGGCATATTTTGAACCTTAGCGTGGGATAATTTTTCCGCTAGCTTGTACCAAGTGTAGTGGTAATACGCATTTTTTCTGCCTTTTTGACACACAAAGTGAGTTTGCGCAGTATATTTTTCAAACCTTATGTGTACTACGACTGTATAATACTTCATATGTTGCTCAACTATGTCGGCTGAGTACAGCAATACCCCCGTATGTACCTTTGCCAGGTATATGTGGACATTGAAGGGGCACATTTGAGACACAGCCGTTCCAGTTTTTTTCAAACTTTGAATTTTTACGCTGTGTCTATGTCCCATTTTAGAGTATTTCACATGGCTATATAATCCAATTACTCCATAAAGCCATACCATTTCTTAAAGAAGACATCCCAGGGTAATTCAAAAGGCATATTTTGAACCTTAGCGTAGGATCATTTTTCCGCTAGCTTGTACCAAGTGTAGGGGTAATGAGCATTTTTTAATGTATTTTTTTACTTTGTAAATCTTTTTTTACTTTGTAAAACGTTTTTTACTTTGTAAAACCCGTTTTTAAACTTTTTTTTTTACTTATTAAATGTTTTACATTTTCTTAACTTTTTTTACACTTTTACATTTTTTTCTAAACTTTTCTTTTACCGTTAACCCCTAACTAGCAGTAAGCAGCACTAACAGTAAATTCCCCATTTTCCCATAACTCCCACCCACCCCAACTAGCAAAATATATAATTATAAAATATTTAAATGAATTAATTAAATAAATTGAACCCCTGAGGGTTAAAAAAAAAAATAAACGTTAATCCTCAGGGGTTAAAAAAAATTAGATCACAGTATAATACTGTGATCTGTATGTTGATCATTGTAGGCAGTGATCAACTGGCAGGGAAGGGGTTAATTTTTATTTAGACTGGGTAAAGGGGGGTGGTATTTTTTTTTTTACTTAAACATTACTAAAACAGTTAAAAAAAAGTGTTTACCTTTTTAAAGCTTATTTAAAAAAAAAAATTTAACGTTAACCCCTAGTTAGCCTAACACCAAATTCCCCAATTCCTCACTAACTTCCACCCATCCCAGCTAGCTAAATATATAATTTTTAAATATTTAAATTAATTAATACAATAAATTTAACCCCTGAGGGTTAAAAAAAAATAACAATTAACCCTCAGGGGTTAAAAAAAAAAAAATCAGATGACATTAAAATGTATACCCTGCCAATTGATCACTGTAGTTTTAACTTTAATTTATTTATTTATTTTTTTACACTAGGGGGCAGGATCATTGAAGATCCGTCTCCCTGCACTTCACAGTGAACCCGGAAGTGCAGGGAGGCGGAAGGTGAGTATACACAGCACATGTGCTCGCTCTGACATGCTGTTAGAGCGGGCACATGTGCTGGGACAGCCCGATCCGGTGCTCCCGGTCTGCCTCTAAGGCAGAGGCAGACCGGAGCACCGTTAACCCCGCGATTGCGGCGATCTGGGGTTAACTTTAGTAAATTACGGAAATTTTCCGGCAACGGTCCTTAACTGAAGGACAAAGTTGACGGAAAATTTCCGGCACTGGTCGGGAAGGGGTTAAGGTTAAAAACGGCAACCAAACTAAAAAAAAAACACACAAAAAAACACATTCCCTATCTTCATCAGAGAGGAGATAGAACATTTTTTTTGTAGAGTTGTCTCATGTGTAAATACATAGGTATGCAAACACAAAAAAACATTAACTCTGTTGAAAATGACCATGCCCCTTTTTGGAAATTAGGTCTCCCCTCCTGGGAGAGGCACACAGACAGGTTCAGTAACACCTGCAATCTATCTGAAGTGGTGACTTGTGTTAATTGCTTATCCTGAAACACCTGTGGGAGAAGAAATCTAATGCAAAGCCAAAGGCAGTATGTTTCTCTTATCTACTTCATTTAAAAAAACTGAAATAGAAAATCCACAGTATGTAATAGTTACTTACCCTGTACAACAGTGCATTTGTATTTGCTAGAATGGACTGTATTACATTTCAGCACAAAACACAGACCTTAGATCAGTTGCATATATTAAATATATTAAGGCTGTGTATAAATTGGGGTTATATAATATGCAGAATATACTAATCACATATTGTAGGTGTTTCTTAACAGTGCCTTATACACAGAGATACCAGTCACATATACTGAGTCTGTTGAAACAGTAAATCATACATGGCCTACATCTGCTATAGAACTCAGGAACACTGAGGGTTTTCACAAGAAAGCACCTTGCTCTGGAATATTGAGGGTTTGCACAAAAAAGCAGGTTGCGCTGAAACACTGAGGGTTTGCACAGGAAAGCAGCTTGATCTAGAACACTGAGGATTTGCACAGAAAAGCAGCTTGCGCTGGAACACAGAAAGTTCACACAGGTAAGTGACTTGCTCTAGAACACTGAGGGTTTGCACAGGAAAGCAGCTTGATCTAGAACACTGAGGATTTGCACAGAAAAGCAGCTTGCGCTGGAATACAGAAATTTCACACAGGAAAACAAGCCATCTCTGGAACACTGAAGGTAACACAGGATAGCAGCTTTCTCTGGAGAGTAACAAATGATACAAAGACTAGACCACAAACAAATTTCATGAACTGGCAAACAAGAAAGGGCAAGACTAAACTAAATATGGAGGACATAATTACGAGGTAGGGGCAGCTGGGAAAAGAGTCAGATCTCTTCAGCCTGGGTGCAGCAATCTACAACAGCACCACAGAAATTTAGTGGCACTATGAGGTACTCGCCAAACTAAAGAGAAACATAGAATTGTGACACCCCTTCCCATCCCTTAGATCATCTCGTGCTATGCCCCTACCAGCCTCTTTTCTAAATCACCTCCATATTGCTTTCCCCATACTCATACCAAAGTTTTTCAATATTTTCCTTTATTTATTTATCTCACAGATCCCTGCTACTGGAATGTGTTCCCTCTGTACATCCAAACACATTCACCTATCTCTCATCTTTTTCAAAAACTCCTCAAGACCTCTTCAAAAAAAGTCTTTCTTGACACTCAATGAAACCTTACTAGTTCTTATCAATCTGCCTAATCAGATCATACCTCCTCCCCTTATTACTTGCACTCCACCTGTTTTTCCATCATCCTCAGCTTTACCTTCCCTAATTGAAACTCAACCAACTCATTTTATGATTCCACATAATCTTTGATAATTGTATAATATTATTTTGATCAGTGTTGCTCATATTTTAACCCCTTAACACCGCAGCCAAATGTACAAGTTGTGAACGAAACAAAATGTAAACAAAACCTGGCATTTGCGCTAATTCACCTCTTTCATATTAAATGCACCCCCCCTTATTATATATAATTTTATTCAGGGGAAACAGGGCTTTCATTTAATATCAAATATTTAGCTATGAAACATAATTTAATATGAAAAACATGGGAGAAAATAAGATTTATTTTTTATTTTTTTAGTTCTACATGACATTTTAACTGTCAATGTCATAATACTGTTTGCTTTTACTGCAATAAAATACACATATTTGTATTCAGCAAAGTCTCACGTGTAAAACAGTACCCCCTATGTACAGGTTTTATGGTGTTTTGGGAAGTTACAGGGTCAAATATAGCGTGTTACATTTGAAATTGAAATTCGTCAGATTGGTTACGTTGCCTTTGAGACTGTATAGTAGCCCAGGAAATAAATTTACACCCATAATGGCATACCATTTGCAATAGGAAACAACCCAAGGTATTGCAAATGGGGTATGTCCAGTCTTTTTTAGTAGCCATTTGGTCACAAACACTGGCCAAAGTTAGAGTTAGTATTTGTTTGTATGTGAAAACTGCAAAAAACGCCAATTTTGGCCAGTGTTTGTGACTAAGTGGCTACTAAAAAAGACTGGACATACCCCATTTGCAATACCTTGGGTTGTCTACTATTGCAAATAGTATGCCATCGTAGGGGTAATTTTCATTCTTGGGCTACCATAGGGTCATAAAGGCAACGTAAGCAATCTGGCGAATTTTAATGTGAAAAAAAATGAAACACAAGCCTTATATTTGACGCTGTAATTTTTGAAAATACCATAAAACCTGTACATGAGGGGTACTGTTGTACTCGGGAGACTTCGCTGAACACAAATATTTGTGTTTCAAAACAGTAAAAAGTATTGCAGCAGTAATATCGTCCGTGTAAGTGCTGTTTGTGCGTGAAAAATGCAAAAAACGTCACTTTTACTGGCGATATCATCGTTGTAATACATTTTACTGTTTTGAAACACTAATATTTGTGTTCAGTGAAGTCTCCCGAGTAAAACAGTACCCCCCATGTACAGGTTTTATGGTGTCTTGGAAAGTTATAGGGTTAAATATAGTGCTAGCAAATTAAATTCCTTATACTTTCGGCATGGGTTGTCAGGCAGGTCCCGCTAATTGTAATTAATTAGGATACCTAATTATGTAAAATTATTACATAAATATATGTGTAGAATTAATATATGTATATATATATATACATATGTGTATATATACGTATATATATATATATTTTTTAATATTTTTATTTAGGTATATATATAGTGATATATACGTATATATTTATGTATATAGATATATATATTATTTCGTTCTATGTGTATTTTGATATAAATATATATATATTAATATCACAATACAGTTAGAACAAAATAAAACACATCTATATATTTTTTAATATTTTATTTTTAATTATTTTTTTTATTTAATTTTTTTACGTATTTACATATTTTTTTTTATATTATTTATAAATATATATATAACAATAATTATATATATATTTAATCAGTATCAGTCTACGTGTAATTTGATATTAATATATATATATATAATTATATATATATTAATATTAAAATACACCTAGACGGTGTATGTGTATGTGTGTATATGTGTATATATATATACTTAGATCATATATATATAATATATATATATGATCTAAGTATATATATATATTTTTTTTACACTTTTAACATTATTTAATTTGATTGCCAGCCAGCAGGGGGACTAACTGTCATTACAGTTGGTCCCCCTGCTGGCAATGCCTGAGCCAGCTATACCGGCCATGTGATTGTGAGGTCCTCGCAAGGACCTCACTCTCACATGACCGGGAGGGACCGGAGGAGGAAGATTTGCCGCGGGGGGCTCCCTGGGAGTCCCCCCCAACCGCGATCGCCGGCGTGGGACCACCGGCGACCGGGTAAGTTAAAAAAAAACGGCGGGCGTATATTTACGTCCTGCGGCGTTTAGAGCCGCTTTTAAAAGGACGTAAATATACGCCCGTCGGACTTAAAGGGTTAAGTGACATCAGAGTTTTATATGTCCTTTAGTAATAATGTTTAATTATTTTGCTTGCCACTCCTAGTTGTAAATACATTGATATAACTGTTTATATCTACTCCCTCCCTAGGCCCCTTTCCCATACCATCTTTACTGCAAGCCTCTTCAATTCTACTTGAATCAAGCAGCCCACCCAGGTTCCCCTAAATATATTGCATGCTCCTCTAGCTGTTTACAATTCTCACTCATTTACCTCTTCATTCCCTCTATATTCTACCAATAGCTGCAACTTTCTGTTTCCTTATTTAGCCATCACTTCCAAATTTCCCCTGCTACCTCTTATCTCAAATCCTCACGGTATCCTTTAGATTGTAAGCTCACGGGCTATCTAGCAATGCACTTTGTATAAAAGAGCTTAAATGGCTAGATATCAGCTTACGGGCAGAGCCCTCTCTACCTTTTGTATTTGTGTGTGTATATTGTATGTTCTCCACTAATTGTACAGAATCTGTTGGCACTTTATAAATACCAGTAATAAATAAATAAATATGAGTTCACTAATGACTGAACTATTTGATTTACACAATATGATTTCCTGATTCAAAAGATTTTTGCAAGCTTACAATTTGTATTCTGTTACAATGGATAATGCACTTAGTGAATGTATGAACTGAGTCACTGATGACTATATCATTGCTAATCTACATAAAGTGCCCTGACTAAGGATGCTATAAATAATTGTTAAATAAAGGAATGTTCTAATTAATACATATAATTATCCAGCAGCTAATTTTACTACTTTCAACCTAGGCAGTGATGGCAGAGGAGGGGTTGGGGGGAACCCAAGGTGAATTGAAAGTGAATTTCAAATTTAAGGTCAAAATAGCCACAAAGGAAAAACATCTAAGTCAGCTATGCTTTCAATTTGGCTTTTCTGACATAAATTTTAAATTCACTTTGAATTTTTACTTTAATAAATCACCACAAGTGTATTTGTATGTTATACAGTAGTACAGGCAGTAGAGAAAATGATGAGAGCTTTGAATTTTATTTGCAGTGGGGTCAGCAAAGAAGCAGTAGAGAAGGATCTAGACTAGAGCATCAAGGGAAAAGATTGCAGGGTTAGCTGACAAGTACCTAGAAATATGAAGCATGATGATAGCTTCACAGCCTTTAATATGTTCTTATTCCACTGTGTACTGCATGTAGTCTCACCATGGAGAAAACATATATACCCCGTATTTTGCATTGTTTCTTTTTTTTTTTCTTTTAAACAACTTGTAATTGATTATTTAAAACAACATTTATGAAGTCTTGAGTAGATTTCGGCAGAAGCAGATTGCAAGACACTCAGGTATATTGGTAATTATGCAAGTGTTTTTTACATACAATCAGAGTTTAATTACAACATCTAGTAGTGTAGGAGAAGATAATATGGATGAGGAAAAGCTTCTAGCAGTCCAGAGCTTTCCTCTGGACTCCATACAAGTTAACGCTCTTGGTAAGAATCTATTCACTAAAAATGATGATCTTTCCAAACATACTTTGTTAATTTATATCACTGCTCAATCCATTGAACTACAATGTATAAACAAACGTATTGGGACACCTGAACATTACACCAACAGGGACGTCTATGACATAGCAGTCTACATACATAAACATTAATATATAGTTGGTCCACTCTTTGCAGCTTTGACATCTTCCACTCTTCTGGGAGGCTTTCCACAAGATTTTGGAGTTTTGCTGTAGGAATTTTTGGCCATTCATCCAGTAGAGTATTTTTGAGGTCAGCGCTGATTTTAGACAGGAAGACCTGACTCTTAATCTCTGTTCCAATTCATACCCAAATTATCTGATGGGATTGAGGTCAGAGCTCTGTGCATGCCAGTCAAGTTCTCCCACTCCAAACTTATCCAACCATAATTTTATGGATCTTGCTTTGTACACAATCATGCTGGAATAGAAAAAGGTGTTCCCAAAACTGTTCCCATAAAGTTAAAGGCATAGCAAAATGTCTCACTGAAGCATTAAGATTTCCCTTCACTGGAAGTAAGGAGTCTTGCCCAACCCCTAAAAAACAGCCGCATACCATTATCCCTCTTCCACCAAACTTTGCAGTTAGCACAATAGCATAACGCCGCTCTCCTGGCATCCACCAAACCCAGACTCACCCATCAGACTGCCAAACAGAGAACCACGATTTGTCACTCGACTCCTTCCGCTGCTACAGAGGGGTGATGTGCTATACACTACTCAATCTGATGCTTTGCATTGTACTTGGTGATGTAAGGCTTGTATATAGCTGCTCGCCCATGGAAAACCATTCCATGAAGCTCCTGCCCAACAGTTTTAGTGCTGATATTAACGTCATTAGAAGTTTGGAACTCTTCAGCTATGGAATCTACAGAGCGTTAGTTACTTTTAAGTGCATAATACCACTTACAGTTGACATTGCAATATCTAGCAGGGATGAAATCTAATGAAGTGACTTATTGCAAAGGTGGCATCCTATCTCAATACTACACTTGAATTCAATGAGCTATTCAGAATGACAATTTTTTTCACAAATGTTTATAAATGTTTATATATGCAGGCTACCTGTCTAGGTGCTGGATTCTATACACCAGTCACAATGGGTCTAATTAAAACACTTAAATCCAACAATTAAGAGGTGTCCCAATATAATTGTCAATATACTGCATAAGAACTTAAAAATGTTGCTTTATTGTGCTTTTTCTGGGCCGGAAAGAGTGCACACCTATCCACAAATCACACTTTTTTTTACCATTAAAGAAGGGAGGCTTGGGGGTCCCTGACTGCTTGCTCTAATATATTGTTTCTCAACTTGCACAAATGCTGAAATTAAACTTAACTAGAAAAAAATCTGAATCTGAATTTGTGTAGTGCAAAAATTTCTAGGTTTTCTTTGGAGCTCACATCTCAGCACGTCCCTCAATCGCCCCAATTAAGTTTGTCAATATGTGGTTTGCTGCTTACACCACTTTTGAATAGTCCAGACTTTTGTGCTGAAACTCACCGGAGTAACTTTCATTTTAGATGATGGTGGTCAGGAGATTTACCCTGAGGAAATTAATCATTTTATTCTGATCAAACTCATACCTACATGCCAAAATCAGGAATGACTGTGCCTCATTAATGATGTCATTTGAACAAATGGTCAAATGTAATGCTTTGGATAGAGGTTGTGTCTGCAGGATTTATATGATGCTGATATAAACTATGCCAGAGAGAATGACCAGATACCAGCTCCTTTGAGAATAAGACTTGGACTCCACCATGTCTCTTAAAGATTGGGCTAAATTTGGAAAAAATCTACATTTGTGTAACTTTGATGGAAAGAGTTTTAAATAGTTTCCTGAAGTGGCATTTAGATGCCATTAAACTTAGCCACATTTATCATGACTGCTCACCAATTTGTTTCAGTGTTTGTTGGAGCAAAATAAAGCTTTTTGGCCTAAAACCTTTGAAATACTAACTGAAGTTATTGGAACCTGACCCAGTATTCTTTCTAAGCTTTACTGAATCGACTTCATCAGCCACCTTCGGACTCCAGTGTTATGTCTGTGCTATAACATATATACTGGCATTGGGTTATGTGTTGCCAAACAGTGACATTTATCTTCTCTTCCATTATTTGCATTATTGTCTAAGATTAAGTTTAATTATGAAAGAGAAGAGATTTCAACAAGAATATATGACTCCCTTGGGGCACATAATAAGACTTTTCATTATTCTCTTTAGGAAACTGTCAGAGGTTGCCCTGCTATGTTTTGGTTCTGGCTAGCAACTCTTTTTTGTTTTTCTTTAAACATCCCCTTTTCCTCATAATATCTTACCCTCTCCCTCCCCCCGCCCCCCCCACCCTTTTTCTCTCCCCTTTTGCCATTACTTTGCTCTTGGTGCAGGTTTACACCATATTTGTATAAAATATAACATATTTATATATATAAATGATATTTATATATATAACATATTTATATATATATAAACATATTCATATATATTAAACAGGTGATAGCGTTCCATATGGTGGTTTTCTTCTCTGAATACTTTTTTTTGGTTACCTGTATGCTAGGACACAATAGTGTAATATTGTAGCATGTTAAGTCATTTTAAGCAATGTTGTAATGAACATATTGACATTTTTCTTTAACTATTTGAATTAGGCCGTTTGCCATTTTATTAGTTGCAAACTATGACTGCACTTTCCCTTCATTGAAGTCTACTGCTACTTATGCTACTTTATTTAAATACTATTATCGTTCATATTCTGTCACTGTTTATTGCACCATTGCACCTCTTTATTCTGAATTAAATTATGTCAAAAAAGGAATATTATGGAGTATATTTTTATGTACTTAAGACTTAAATGATGCATTCTAAATTGTGCTTAAGATGCAAAATCTCGGGAGAGGGAATAGCATCTTGTACAGAATTTTTATAACAAGGCAGTTAACGCTTGTAAAAGAGAAATGCAAAACAATATAATCTGAAATGACAGGTGACAGGACTTGACAAAGCTAATCAGTGGCAAATATGCATCTCTCTGGCCAATAGATCAACATCACAGGACTAGAGCCTAAAATGCTAGTCCATGTCACTGGTTGTCTTGCATTTCACAATCAAAGTTTTAAAAAAAAAAATTGAGGAAAGTATATTAAGTACACTGTAGGATGAGGTGCATGTACACGTAAGATACAAAACAGAATGCGTTGGAGAAAACCACATGTGCTCATTCATCACAACTCCAATCCAAGCATACTGCATTTAATATTTAACAGAGATTTTCACTAAAGTGAGAACTAAAAAGGAATTCAACTTGAACTTCTAATCTAAGGTCAAAATAGCCAAACTGGAAATCTTTAATTTCAACTTCTTTGGTCTTAAATTTGAAATCATCTCTGAATACCACTCTAGTAAATAACCCTGTAAATCCAGAAATTAGTTGATAGTGGTCCAGTTCTGACATTAAATAATAACAATTTATGCGATGACCGTAATACTCTCACTAGTGGGACCTGCGTGTCCAATCCAACTATTGCACGTCTCTGCATGTTACATATTGTTATTTCTTCTGCTCAGTAAACAGCTTTGAAAACGAGAATTAAAAAAATAATAATAATAACAATATTACATTTTAAATACAATTTGTATAATTCAGAAGTTCATTATTTTTTTTTTACTTGGAATTAAATAACATTGATTTGATTTCCTTGAAAATGTGTATGTGTATTGATTAAACATTCTGTAAAATGGAAGCTCAATTTATAAAATAGCTGCACATGGATAGAGATGTAAATCAGATATGAATTCTTAGTGTAACCATGGCAACATATTTTATAAAGACACTGCGTTTTTCTTGAGAAAAAAATTAAATAATCAAAGGAAAAATAAATAAAAACAAATTAACGCTATTGCTGAAAAGAGTGTTTTTTTCCTTTGCTACAAGTTCATCACATAAAACTGCAAGTCTGCAGAAAAAAAGTGAAAGTTTCCTGCAAATGTAATTCTACAAGTATTTTTTTAATTTTATTTTTATAATATCTGTGTTATAATTACTTACCACCCTGTCAGCCTTTCGAGTTTCTATCGTCTGTAATAAACTACGTTCTCATGCTGGATTACACATCGCACCCCCAGGGGATCCTCACCAATTCAATCAGCAAGAAAAAGATTTGATTTTATTTATAAGTCAAGCTTTATTTTTGAAAATAACGAACGTTTCTTCCCTGGCACAAAGCAATAACAAATTTACTGTATATCTGGAGGGGCAGTTGCACTGAGCTTTTTAGCAATGAGATACGTTGCCACATAATATTTGCATGGATATTGACAGACTTTCAATGTACATTTGAATTAAGGACACAGGCAGGGAAAAGTCTAATGACATTTGTTAGAAAACGGTCAAGTAATGAGGAAAGAAGAGTTTGCGTTACATTTGCTTTCTAGCTGTTGCACTATTTGATCCCTGAGGTACTATGTTGTTAACTAAATGTGAGAAAGAAGTGAGTCTGCTCTCTCCGAGAAAATAAAAATACCTGAAAATGTCTCCATAGTTCTACCCCAGCCTGCTAAGGATTACTCCATTAAAAAATAATTTCAAATATACAACACATTTGCAAAAAATAAAATAATAAAAAAGAAAATAATACTCCACCTGATTCTGTAGGAAAAAAATAAAAATACAAATTATTTAATATATTGAAGAGGTATAAGATAACAAAAATAACAAAAAATTACCCAAACTGGTTTATGCATTTTAGACTCGTGCATTCAGACTTCAGATTTGGACTAAAATATATTTCACAGAATTTCAGACAATTTGTTAAATAGTCTAACCTAATTAGCAGGGTGTTATAGGAAATAAAGTTTGTCCTCCAGACACAGTGCTATATTCTTGTGATTTTGACCAATGCACAGTAAATAATCCATGGTGTTACTACCAGTTTGCTATCATCTTTGCAATCATATACATCATATTGCTCCATCATAAAAACATTTATACATGTTGCAACAATTTCAAAGTGCTATGAGGGTAACATTTTGTTTGATTGATAGGCACATTTTTACACCCTTTTGGTTTGTCTGTAACATTTTCCCCTGAAACAATCACATGGATGAAATTTAATCTGAAATGATGTCACATGGATAAAACCTGAAATGTTCAAATGCTTTTTCCCCAAATGAGTCAATTCGGACTGACGAAATGTTTTTGCCATAATCAAGACTATTAACCCCTTAAGGACACATGACGTGTGTGACACGTCATGATTCCCTTTTATTCCGGAAGTTTGGTCCTTAAGGGGTTAAACAATATAACAGTCTCTCTTCACTCTCTTCATTCACTACATACGCATTTTAGATGCATCTTGGATGTCAAAAATCTAAAATGCGTATGTAGTGAATGAAGAGAGTCCAGCTTAGCAGCTAGTAAGAATGCTGCACGTAGCCTGTTCACTAAACTATGAACAAGACTGTTATATTGTTTAATAGACTTTGATTTTACAGCGTTAGAGCAATTTTTATAAATCTCTGTATTTTAAGTTTTTCAGCAAAAGAGAGCAGGGTACTATTTTGAAATGATGCAAAAATGCTGTGGTGCATGGAATGCCCATTTAACCCCCTAGTTACCAGACCGGTTTTTAATTTTCTTACCGTTAAGGACCAGGCAGTGGCATACATACTGGGGGCGCAGGGGTCATGGCTGTGACTGGGCCCGGCCCACCAGGGGGCCCGGTATGCCAGTGTGGCCAGCCTCTTCTCCTGGGGGGCCCACCTGGCCACCTCAGGGCCCCCTTAGGCTGGCCCTGGCGTCACCGGGCTGGCAGGGGTGCGAGGGAGCACTCTCCCCTGAGCACTCTCTGCCCAGCTCCCTCATCCGCACCGCACCAGAGCCGGAATATGATGTCATATTCCGGCTACGGCATCAGTAAGAGCAAGGGAGCTGAACAGGAGGATCTCAGTGCTCCCTTGCGCGCCCACAGGACCAGCCGCCCAGCAACACCACAGGACCCCAGGGAATCCCCTCAGCACTCCCAAAGGTAGGGAGGCTGCGGGATCCCATTTAAAAACAAAAAAACAAAAAAACGTGTTTGTGTGTTAGTGTTAGTGTGTGTGTGTGTGTGTTAGTGTTAGTTTTTGTGTCAGTGTGTGTGTGTTACTGTGTGTGTGTCTGCTAGTGAGTGTCAGTGAGTGTTAGTTTTTGTGTGTGTTAGTTTGTGTGTGTTATTGAGTGTGTGTCTGCTAGTGAGTGTCAGTTTGTGTGTTAGTTTGTGTGTCAGTGAGTGTGTGTGTCAGTGAGTGTTACTGTGTGTCTGTTACTGAGTGTGTTAGTTTGTGCGGGTCTGTTAGTAAGTCTGTTTGATGTCTGTTAGTGAGTGTGTGTTTGTCAGTGAGAGTGTATGTTTTGTAAGTGAGTGTATAAGAGCTATCGGTCAAAGTGCAAAACTCTGACCGGTAGTAAAAAGGGGTTACAGGGGTAGTATAGGGCTTAACCCTGAAAATATGACTATCAAAGCGGAGGGAGTGAGAAGAGTTCCCCGTAAAAGCGGGGTCCTTAGTCTCACTATCGCTACCCCCAGTCTTAGTATCAAAACAATAAGAGCAACGAAAATAACAAAAACTTTAATAGAACAACTTTAAGGAAAAAATATAATATCAAAAAACACACCACCTATTAAATCACCCCACTCAGTGAGGGTTAAAAACAAGATAATACGATGCGACTGTAAATGTAGACTGGCGAACCAGTGTGGCTGGGTACCTATTGGAATGCAAGTAGCAACAGCGATCACAAAAAGTACTGGTGTATCAAGTTTCTAGACACAATATAGTTTGTAAAGATACATAATTGCTAATCTAGCTTCCTTTGGAACCTCAGCCTACCTGTCACTGATTAATGCCAGGAAACAGCACCAAAGCCACATTTGCACAATTGCAGTGTTCCTAGGAACAGCTAATATCTAGTTAAATCTGTATAATAGCTTCCGAGAATCCTAAGGTGTACTTAAGTTAAGTCCAATATCAAAAAGTGCCTGGTAAATCTAGTGCACCAAAAGGAAGTAAATCGAAAGGAAAGTAAGATCAAACAGTATATACAGAGAAAACAAAGTAATGAAAGGGACTGAGTCTAAACAGAGTTATGCAGATAATACAATTACCATTACTGCTCCTAACTCAGAATAATCCCTCTAGTCTGTACCTAGGGCTGTGAGGTTTCCCTCAAGTTGTCAAAGCAGTCAGCATCGAAAGTATTTCAGTGTGTCCAATCATGTGGAACAAACTGCCCAACGCGCGTTTCGGCGGTCTCACCGCCTTTCTCAAGGGCAAATAGTGGTACATAATGAGCCTCCCTTTACCTTGTTTATATACCCCACCATCTACTAATCCAGTAGAAGGTGGGGTTTCAAATTGCCCGCCAGCCGCATCCACTAATTACCGCTGGTGGTGTTGTGCGCATGTCCCTTTCCCCCGCGCATGCGCGGGAACTTCTCCCCCTTCATGGGTACAGAGCCTCCACTTGCGCATGCGTCAGAACTTAGTCTTCGGGCCAGGCCGAATATCCGCTTGTGGGCATGCGTATAGATAGCGGCGCATGCGCACAGAGTATATGTCAGTCTGTTCGCGCATGCGCCAAAAACTCAGAATTGGGCGATACGCTCAC
Organism: Pelobates fuscus; assembly: GCF_036172605.1. Classification (NCBI taxonomy): domain Eukaryota; kingdom Metazoa; phylum Chordata; class Amphibia; order Anura; family Pelobatidae; genus Pelobates; species Pelobates fuscus. The sequence goes on along the minus strand of NC_086319.1, from coordinate 291,296,020 downwards.
GGCAGTATGCCATCAAGTATTGGCGCATGCGTGCGAACTTTGTGTTTTATGAGTATTTATTCTTGCGCATGCGTCTGGACTTAGTTACCAACTCAGGCAGTCCACCTTGTAAGGATGGTAAAAGTAGTGGATGATAAATCGGCTCTGCTACTGAGTAGCTGTGGTTAATATCTATCGTGATACGGTAGGGGTTTACCCGTCTCAACCCACATCCCCAAAATTCTTTAGAAAAGGGGGGGGGGGTGGGTGGATGTTGTAAGGTGGCTAGTAAGCCCGAGTATCATAACGTTCGATATCTAGTGGGGGCAAACACTTAAGAGAGGCATAATTCGTAATAAGTGACATATTATGTATCAATAGAAAAAAAGAAAATTAAAGGTCCATTCAAATGTTATGAGCTAAGTTGATTATACATTATGAAGGAGTGGTAATAAAACAAGAAAGGCATGGTTCAAAACATAAACTAATAAACAAAAAAAGCAAAGAGAGCATCATAAAAATGTTATAGACAAGTCAGATGAATGGGGCAAAAGAGAAACCCTCATTTAGACCTCTCGGTTGGAGTGTTTTTAACTGATAAATCCATTTGGATTCTCTCTGTCTAAGGATTCTGTCAAAATCACCACGTCTTTGGTTCCTTTTCACTAGTTCAAGGCCGCAGAATCTGAGGTTATTAGAGTCACCGTGATGGTGTTCCTTTAGATGTCTAGATATTGGTGTATCTAAACGGTTCCTCGGAGACCTTATATGCTCCATAATTCTCGCTTTGAAGGCCCTGAAGGTCTTGCCTACATATTTCTGTCCGCAGGCACAGGATAAAAGATATACAAGTCCCTTGGTATTACAATTAAAGAAATCTTTTATCTTTACGGTATTTTCACCTGTGCTATCAGTTACGGTCTTTGAGCCTTTGGAGATGTATCGACAAGCGACACATCTACCGCAGCTGTATGAGCCACAGGGTGGGGTACCTAGCCAGGTGGCTCTTGGTTGTATTGGGGTAGAAAAGTGACTTGGTACCAGCAAGTCTCGGATGTTACGTCCCCGTCTAGCCGTAATATCAATGTGAGGGCCAAGGACCTGTTTGAGATGGGTGTCATTCAGCAGTAACGGCCAAAATCTGTCCAGTGACTTCCTAACCTCAGGCCAGCCAGCATCATAGGTCGCGATCATGCGTATTTTGTCAGTTTCCCTATCAACCTTGTCAGGTTGGTCACTCAGGAGTGCACTCCTCTGGGTCTCTAGTGCCCTTTTATACGCCAGCTTTAAGCAGCGGTTCGGATAGCCCTTAGCCTTAAAGTGGGCTCTAAGTTGTTGTGCTTTGAGTTTAAAATCTGCAATATCGCTGCAATTCCTGCGGAGACGGAGATATTGACCCGTAGGGATACCAGCCTTCAATGGTCTTGGATGATGACTACTCCAATGGAGAAGCGAGTTTGTAGCAGTTGGTTTTTTGTACAGTGTGGATTGAAATGTACCACCCTCATCCATGGTGATGGTTACGTCTAAAAAATATGGAGCGTCCCCCAAATTCGAATGTGAAGCGGAGGTTCTCTTCATTGTGGTTAAGGAGAGTGACCAAGTCAGAGAATTCCTGAGGGGTGCCCTGCCAGACAATTAGAACATCGTCAATGTAGCGACCCCACCATAATATCTTGGGCAAGTACTCTGCCAAATTTTCTAAGGTGGATATCCAGTGTTCCCACCAGCCCAGGTGGAGGTTCGCGTATGATGGAGCACACGCTGTGCCCATGGCAGTACCTCTCACCTGGTGGTAGAACTTGGAATTAAACAAAAAATAGTTGTGTGACAGAATAAAGCCCAATAGACGTAAAACAAAAGTGGTATGGGGAACATCCCTAGATGGTCTCTCATTAAGGTAGAATCCTACATGTTCAATCCCCCTCACGTGGGGAATGGAAGAATAGAGGGATTCAACGTCCAAGCTACAAAGACTCGCTGTAGAAGGAAATTTGAGCTCTGAACGTTTATTTAGGGCTTGTTTCGTATCCCTAATATACGAAGGGAGGGCCTCGACAAAAGGTCTCAGGATTTTATCTACATACAGACTGCCGTTCTGTGTGAGATTATCTACCCCCGAAACGATTGGCGTCCGGGGGGGTTCTCCCTGTTTTTGTGAACTTTAGGCAGGCAGTAGAAGGTTGCTATCTTAGGGTTACGATTAAGGACGAAGCTATTATACAGATATACAGATAAGGAAGCTATTATACAGATTTAACTAGATATTAGCTGTTCCTAGGAACACTGCAATTGGGGGAATCCCCCGGCTTTGGTGCTGTTTCCTGGCATTAATCAGTGACAGGTAGGCTGAGGTTCCAAAGGAAGCTAGATTAGCAATTATGTATCTTTACAAACTATATTGTGTCTAGAAACTTGATACACCAGTACTTTTTGTGATCGCTGTTGCTACTTGCATTCCAATAGGTACCCAGCCACACTGGTTCGCCAGTCTACATTTACAGTCGCATCGTATTATCTTGTTTTTAACCCTCACTGAGTGGGGTGATTTAATAGGTGGTGTGTTTTTTGATATTATATTTTTTCCTTAAAGTTGTTCTATTAAAGTTTTTGTTATTTTCGTTGCTCTTATTGTTTTGATACTAAGACTGGGGGTAGCGGTAGTGAGACTAAGGACCCCGCTTTTACGGGGAACTCTTCTCACTCCCTCCGCTTTGATAGTTTGTAAGTGAGTGTGTATGTGTGTCTGTCTGTCAATGAGTGTGTATGTATGTATGTCGCTGAGTGTGTCTCTGTCAGTACATGTGTGTGTCTGTTAGCTAGTGTGTATGCGTCTGTTCATGAGAGTGTGAGAGTGAGAGTCTCAGCTCCGAATGCGCATGCGCGTGCATTCAAACTGCCCATAGGAAAGCATTACTCAATGCTTTCCTATGGACATCCAGCGTCTTCTCACTGTGATTTTCACAGTGAGAATCGCGGAAATGCCTCTAGCGGCTGTCAGTGAGACAGCCACTAGAGGCTGGATTAGCCCTCAGTGAAACATAGCAGTTTCTCTGAACCTGCTATGTTTTCAGCTGCAGGGTTAAAACTAGAGGGACCTGGCACCCAGACCACTTCATTGAGCTGATGTGATCTGGGTGTTTGTAGTGGTCCTTTAAGTGTGTGTGTATCTGCATGCACTGGCGTACATACCGTGGTCACAGGGGTCGCAGCCATGCCACCCCTGCGACCAGGTTTCCGCACCGAGGCCCAATGGGTCGTGTGTACGCCACTGGGACAAGGGCTGTTTTTACATTTCTGCTGTGTTTGTGTTTAGCTGTAAGTTTTCCACTTACTCAATTACTATTCTCACACATATTATATACCATTTTCTCACCATTAAATGATCTTTCTAAAGATACCATAATTTCATCATATCATATAATTTACTATAACAAAAATATTAAATATAACAAAATAAAAAAACACAATTTGTCTAGCTTTGACCCCCATAATCTGTTACGCATCTACAACCGCCCAAAAATACCTGTGCTAAATAGTTTCAACATTTTGTTCTGAGTTTAGAAAAACCCAATGTTAACAAGTTCTTAGCTTTTTGAAAAGTTATAGGGCAATAAATACAAGTAACACTTTGCTATTTACAAACCATTTTTTTTTTCAAAATTAACGCAAGTTACATTGTAACACTGATATCTGTCAGGAAAACCCTGAATATCCCTTCACATGTATATATTTTTTAAAAGAAGAGAACCTAAGGTATTAAACTTGGGGTATTTTGACTCTGTTCATGTAACCATTTTACCACCAATCTATGCCAAATTAAAAAAATAAAATAATAATTGGTAATTTTTTTGACACACAAAGCAATTTAAAAATAAATGAACAGAGAACTTAAAGGGTTACTGCCAAAGAACACCCCAATATGTGTTCAGCAACATTTCCTTAGTACAGTGATACCCCCCATGTATAGGTTTATTGGGTTCTGAGGGCTAAAAGACTTTATTTGGAGGGTGCGCATTCCTCTTTTCCAACTTTTGATTTTCACATCTTGCACCCATCACATCACATCATGCACCCATGTCCTATTTGGAACATTTTTGAAGCTGGTCAGTGTAATTTACTGTTGTGCATAATCATTAAATTCATGAAGCACCAATATCAAAAAGCAATAATCAATTACCCTAGGGTTTTTAAAGATATTAGTGGGCTACAAAACCCTATTCAGGATGAGTGAATTGAGTATTTGAGAAACGGAAAGACACTGACACCAAGTACTTGTAAATAATCAATACAAACTTTATTGATTAACAGAAACTTAATCAATAAGTAATAACAGCTTAAGGAAACAGCTTAAAGAAACAGCTTAACTATACATCACCATAAGAGAAGCTTGCTGCACTCGACTTAGAAAACTTCTGGCAGTCAGGCTTGAAGAGGACACGCTCATACTGGGAATCAGCAGAACCAGCAATACACGTCCGTATTACAGGTGGGTAGTACTCCAATTAGTGCCAGGTTTTCTCATCTTTTATAACAAACTTAATAATCAATGGGATGAATCGTCTGTACTTTTCCACCAAATCGTCTTAACAGTGCAGCCCAGCAAATACCTTGCAAAAGCGTTTGATGGGACCAGCAGCTGGCCAGGCTGTCAAGCCCCACCAACAATGCCATGCCAGATCTGTGCGGTAAATTATCTCTTATCTAAAAGCTAGCTACATTCTCATAATATTCTCGTGAAGCTATGCATGAGTCATTCTGGTGCTGTGTTTTGTGCTTATTAACATTTTAAGTACTGTGTACCAGCGCCATCTTAACTATCTATAATAGTTTAATTTGCTCAATAGTGATCAATCAATCATTCTTAATTAATATGGAATTATTATTGTTACATTTACCCATCAAACCATATATTTTTGAGAAATAGACACCCTAGGGTATTTCAAATGGTGGCATTTTAACACTTTCCATGCACTAATTCTACCACCAGTCTTTGTCAAACTTATGGGTAGTAATTTTTTTGTTTTATTTTTTCTCACATTGTACTTTAGGCATGGATTCTCAGTTCTTGTTATGTGTTACTGACAAAGAACACCCCAACACCAGCAACATCTCCTGAGTACAGTGATACCCCCATGTATATGTGTGTCAAGTTCTCTGGGGGCTAAAATACCTTTTTGGAGGGTGCACATTCCAGTTTTCTAACTTTGAATTTTCACAGCTAGTTTTCATACACCCATGTCCTATTTAGGACATTTTTGAAGCCGGCCAATGTAATTTACCCCCATCAAACCATATATTTTTGAAAAGTAGACACCCTACACTTTCCATGCAGTAATTCTACCACTAATCTTTGTCAAACTTATGGGTAGTCATTTTTTGTGTTATTTTTTTTCTCACATTGTACTTTAGGCATGGATTCTCAATTCATGTTACGTGTTACTGATACAGAACACCCCAACACCAGCAACATCTCCTGAGTACAGTGATACACCCATGTATAGGTGTGTCGAGTTCTCTGGGGGCTAAAATACCTTATTTGGAGGGTGGGCATTCCAGTTTTCCAACTTGGAATTTTCACAGCTGGTCATCATGCACCCATGTCCTATTTGGGGCATTTTTGAAGCCGGCCAATATAATTTACCCCATCAAACCATATATATTTAAAAAGTAGACACCCTAGGGTATTTCAAATGGTGGTATTTTAACATTTATACCACATTAATGCTAGGTGCCTGAGCTCGCCAGAAAAGAGGAATATTCTTTTGAGGGAACTTCATAGACACCAAACAGACATCCACTTTATCCAAGAGACGTACTTTAAGCAGGGGAATGCTCCAACACTACAGGCTAGTGTCCCACTCATTCTACAGCAATTATGTAGGGGGTAAATCTAGAGGGGTAGCTATTCTAATTTCCTCTAGAGTATAATTTACCCCAATAGACAATGTCACGGATCTGCAAGGCCGATATTTGTTTCGAACAAAGGTAGGGACCACTTCAAACACCAACGTATCTTACTACACAAGTTACTGCACTCACATCAACTTATTGACATCTGGCGCACACTTCACCCAGAAGGAAGGGACTTCTACTTCTCACACACAGTAAATGCTTATTCGCACATAGATAGATTCTATATGTCACACAGGCACTTACATCTTCTAGGCGCTAGTATAGGCACAATAACATGGTCGGATCATACCCCTATTTTTCTCAATATCTCCCTACAAGACCCCCAAGCCAACCCCTTGCTGGCGACTCAATAAATCCCTATTGGATGATAAGAGGGTGGTGGATGAGATTTCAGTGGTCCTGACTAAAGAGAATACCACACAATCCCCTTTGGAAGCATCGGTATGGGAGGCCCATGAAGTAGTGATAAGAAGCATACTAATTAAATGGGGCGCTAGGATCAAAAAAGAAAGGACTGCTAGGATGCAACAGCTTCTCCACAAAATACGACATGGAAGAAGTGAAACACAAAGCACAGCTGTCCACTGACACCCTTAAATGCCTCACTACCTTGAGATTAGAGCTCATAAGCCTATTAAAGTCCACCCAACGAGCCATATTATTGACACGCAATATGTATTATGTCCACGGCAACAGATGTGGCAAATTTCTGGAGGGCACTAAAGGCGAGGAGACAAAAGTCTTTCATTGCTAAGATTAAGGAGATCAGAGATCTCCACAGCAGAAGGAAGTTAAAGAAAGTGCTGTAAGAAGGTTGCAGTGGGCCCATAATGAGTTGAAGGGCCCCTGCAAACCATCAATCTGCAAATACCTCCACCCCCATCATTCAGTGAGAGACCTGGTAGCATACCTCTCATTGCCAGGTCTCCTCTCTCTCTCTCCGTGCTCAGTGCTCCGTGTGAAGATGGGAGGCGGGGCAGGAAGTGACGTCACCCGCTGCTTCCCTCTCACACGGAGCACACACAGCATGGATGGATGGTGAGATGAGGAGCCTGGCCTGACAAGTGCTGCTTCAGGAGATGGAGGAAGAAAACATCAGATTATACAGGTAAACAGGCCAATACACACACTGCTCCCCCCATACACACATTACCCCCCCATACACACATTGCCCCCATGCACACACTGCCCCCCCATACACACATTGCCCCCCCATACACACATTGCCCCACTCCATACACACACTGCCACCATATACACACTGCCCCCCCATACACACACTGCCCCCCATACACACATTGCCCCCCCATACAACATTGCCCCCCATACACACATTGCCCCCCATAAACACACTGCCCCCGCATACACACATTGCCACCATACACACACTATCCCCCATACACACACTGCCCCTCCATACACACATTGCCCCCCATACACACATTGCCCTCCATACACACATTGCCCCTGCACACATTTCCCCCCATACACACACTGCCCCCATACACACATTGCCCCCCCATACACACACTGCCCCCCATACACACACTGCCCCCCCATACACACATTGCCACCCCATTCACACACTGCCCCCCCATAAACACACTGCCCCCATACACGCACTGCCCCCCACATACACACTGCCCCCCATACACACACTGCCCCCCATACACACACTGCCCCCCAACACACACTGCCCCCCCCATACACACACTGCCCCCACATACACATACTGCACCCCCATACACACACTGCCCCCCATACACACACTGCCCCCATACACACACTGCCCCCCCATACACACACTGCCACCATACACACACTGCCACACCCCCATACACACACTGCCCCCCCATACACACACTGCCCCCCATACACACACTGCCACCATACACACACTGCCACCCCCCATACACACACTGCCACCCCCATACACACATTGTCTCCCATACACACACTGCCCCCACACACACCCTGCCCCCCCCCACACACACTGCCCCCCACACACACACTGCCCCCCATACATACACTGCCCACCCATATACATACACTGCCCACCCATATACATACACTGCCCAATCATATACATACACTGCCCACCCATATACATACACTGCCCACCCATATACATACACTGCCCACCATATATACACACTGCCCAACCATATATACACACTGTCCCCCATACACACACTGCCCCCACACACACCCTGCCCCCCCACACACACTGCCCCCCACACACACACTGCCCCCCATACATACACTGCCCACCCATATACATACACTGCCCACCCATATACATACACTGCCCAATCATATACATACACTGCCCACCCATATACATACACTGCCCACCCATATACATACACTGCCCACCATATATACACACTGCCCAACCATATATACACACTGTCCCCCATACACACACTGCCCCCCATACACACACTGCCCCCCCATACACACACTGCCCCCCATACACACACTGCCCCCCCATACACACACTGCCCCCCATACACACACTGCCCCCCATACACACACTGCCCCCCATACACACACTGCCCCCCCCATACACACACACACTGCCCCCCATACACACACACTGCCCCCCACACACACTGCCCACCCATATACATACACTGCCCACCCATATACATACACACTGCCCACCCATATATACACACTGCCCAACCATATACATACACTGCCCACCGATATATATATATATATATACATACACTGCCCACCCATATACACACACTGCCCCCCCCATATATACACACTGCCCACCCATATACATACACAATGCCCACCCATATACCTACACACTGCCCATCCATATACATATACACTGCCCACCCATATGCATACACTGCCCACATATATATGTATATACACACACTGCCCACCCATATATACGCACACACTGCATACACTGCCCACCCATATATACACGCACAACCTGCCCACCCATATATATACGCACACACTGCATACACTGCCCACCCATATATACACGCACAAACTGCCCACCCATATATATACACACACACTGCAGACACTGCCCACCCATTGATATACACACACACTACAAACACTGCCTACCAATATATATACACACACACACACTACATACACTGCCCACCGTTATATACACACAGACTGCATACGCTGCCCACACATATACACACACTGCATACACTACCCACCCATATATGCACACACACTGCATACACTTCCCACCCATATATACACACACATTGCCCACCCATACATACACATACACTGCCCACCCATATATACACATACACTGCCCACCCATATATACACACACACACACTTCCCACCCATATATACACACACACTGCCCACCCCTATATATATATATATATATATATATATATACACACACACACTGCATACACTGCCCACCTATATATACACCATACACACACACGGCCCGCCCACACATACACTGCCCCCACACACACCATACACATACATACATTGCCCCCACACACTGCTCTCCCCATACACACATTGCCCCACACACACATACACTGCCCCCACACCATACACATTCACACACTGCCCCCATACACACATACACTGCCAAAACACACACACACCCTACACATTCACTCACTACACCCCTCCCCCCCACACACACACTGAACCTTTCACACACACTGCACCACTCACACACACCACTGCTCCTATGCCCTACTACATCCAGTGCCAGGTCCCTCTAGTTTTAACCCTGCAGAGAAACTGCTTTGTTTCACTAAGGGTTAATCCAGCTTCTAGTGGCGGTCTCACTGACAGTTCGTTAGAGGCGCTTCCGCGATTCTCACTGTGAAAATCACAGCGAGAAGACAAGCTGGACGTCCATAGGAAAACATTTAGTAATGCTTTCCTATGGGTGGTTTGAATGCGTGCGCGGCTCTTGCCGCGAGTGCGCATTCGAATCTGACGTCGGCAGAGGAAGGAGAATTCCCCAGAGCCGAGGGAGCCCGGCGCAGGAGAAAGGCAAGTGGCTGAAGGGGTTTTAACCCCTTCAGCCCAGCGGTGGGAGGGACATAATGACCCTATAGTGCCAGAAAAACAAGTTTGTTTTCCTGGCACTATAGTGCTACTTTAATATTTTGTCTTCAAAGGGCCCTGGATCTAATTTTGTCCGGGGGCCCAGAAGGCTGTCAGTCCACCCCTGACACCCTCGCATCTCATACAAAAAACAGCCCCAGGGGATAGAGGATGGTTAGGACTACCCCACATCTACAACTATTATGTGGCGGCACTTTCGGTGCATTTGAGGGAATGAACAAACAGACAAACTTAAAGGGTTTGGTAAGACCTGGAACAGAGTTTTGATAAAGTACCTCTGCAGACTCTGCCATCGCAAGCCTGTCAAATACATAAACTAATACAGGCATCCCACCCCTTAGTAGGCAATATCCTCCATATATGGAGGAAACATAAAACAGTATACAAACTGTCACCGGGGATTTCTCCTTTATGCCCCCTAGATAATAATCCTGATTTCCAGTGGGGCAAGGGCAGGAAATGGCCAAATGTCTACTAAAGAACGAAGAAGCTAGGCATGGCTGTGAAATCTTTTAAGGCAGAGTGGCAGGTGAGATGCACTAAACCAGGCATAGGCAACCTTTGGCATCATGGGAAGTGTTTTGGACTACACTTCCCATGATGCTTTGCCAGCATTATGGGTGTAAGAGCATTATGGGAGATGTAGTCCACAAAATCTGGAATGCCGAAGGATGCCTATCCCTGCACTAAACCATCCTTTTATAATGTCCTGATGGATTTTCTAAGAATTGTAAAACATGTCTTTTTCATGCTGTGTGTTTAAATCACAAAATAACAAATGCTAAGTGGTGGACAGTGTCAGTGAATGCATACATGAGCAGTCTGCAGATGTTAAAAATGTCAAAAATGTCAGCCATGGAAACCTTCCTGTGTTTTTATGTTGTAATCACCTACTGGCTGTTGGTAATTTTAGTTCTTAATAGCACCCATTTACCGACAACCATAGAAACAAGGTCATTAGTTCGCCTCCCCCCCACCCTTGATGTTGCCTGGCAGAGCAGGCAGACCATGGTGGAGGAGCTCCTGCTCACTGTACCCGGTCTGACAGGAAGCAGTCATGTGCTCTCTGTGAGCACTTCCTGTCAGACCGGGTAGGGGAATAGAAGCTCCTTTACCCGGTCTGCCTGCTTGGCCACGCTACACTCTGTGACCGGCAGGAGGGGAGCGCATCCCCTCTTATCGGTTACTGTGTAATTGCGTTGTGCGCTCCACAGGCCAGGGCGCACTAGGTAGCCACGCACCGGATGATTGTGTGCCGGCCCACTGGGAAATTCTCAGTGGGCCAGTCCGGGATGGGTTTTGGTAGGACCTGGAACATTCTGTCGTATATGCCGATCCAGAGCATCCCAAACATGCTCAATGGGTCACATGCCTGGTGAGTATGCTGGTCATGCAAGAACTGGGATGTTTTCAGCTTCCAGAAATTGTGTACAGATCCTTGCAATATGGGGCCGTTCATTATCAAGTGCAACATGACATGATGGTTGTGGATGAATGGCACAACAATAGGCTTCAGGATCTCATCATGGCATCTCTGTGCATTCAAAATGCTATCAATAAAATCATGTGATTACTGCAGATTCTAAACATTATTTAGCTTTAGTAATTAGTAAAATTGACATAGCTTTAGTAATTAGTAAGATTGACATTGCGGTCGGAATTTGGTCATTTTCACCAGATCTTGCCCATCATGGCCAAATGCAGTGTTTAATAAATAACCTTCTGTATTTTTAACCTGAGACACAAGTACTGCACACATATGCTGACTTTAATATAATAGAGGCTGCTCTCACCAGTTTCAGACTCCACCTCCTCCTAAAATAGTGATACAAGAGTAAAGTACCCTAAAGCTACTGCAAAAGGAAATAGTCACTGCTAAAAAAAAAGCATCATTGCATTTAAATCTAGAACATAACTGACCTTAAACAATTCATCTAATTTTTTCCCTCGGGCATAAATTATACCAATGAAATACAAGCAATCAGAAAAACAAGTCATCATTACACACTGTCTGAAAAAATGTAATGTCTCCAATGAGATTGCCTCTTTTCATTTATGAAATAAATTGTTAATAACTGTGTAAAACAGTGCCATCATCATGCACTGCATGCATTGTTTTTCTCCCAGTCACATATCCAGAGTTGATGGCCTACTCTCCAATTGGTAGTCCACATAGTTCATCTGGACCAATCACTGTCCAAAACAATGAGACAGCTTAATTAGATTCAATATGCATTTATTGTAATTAATATGATTCGCATACATGGCAATAACAGTGCAATCATCAAGTAATAAAATGACAGTAAACTATGCGAAATGACACCCTAAAACCATTCCTGTGCTAAACCAAGTAGGATTTTACATAAAGCCGGATTCTAAATTTAAATCGGAAGTAGTTACTTAATTCTTTCCGCTTGATTGAGAAGTTGAATGCTTATAACATTGGTAGCATTTTAATATGTGCACTTCTTTCTGTGCATTAATATAGACTAATGAACAAATTTAAAATCCAGAATTGCACAATAAATTTTACCAGTAAGATTAGAATTAGATCAGTACTTATATGAGCTTTCATTTCTGCTTTTATGGTTGGTAACTAGCGTTACAAATAAATGTTAGGAATTGCTATGTGCAAATTAAGCTGAATTGGCTAGAAGAACGGCAAGCGTTTTCTGCACTGAAGAACTTAAAATGCAGAATCTTTGTTAATGTTGCTTTTAATGAAATTTTTGCCAGTTTATATATCATGACACATTATTGCAATTGCAATTATAAATGTTTTATTAAAGCATAAGTGTTTAATGATTGTTGGATGTTATGGTTGTGTTTATGTTCTTGTTTAGACGTGTGATGAGAATTTATTTTTCTTAAAATTGAATTTTATAGATTATTCAGCAACTCAAGGTGCTTTTGCGGCCTACCTGTGCATGCGTATATGGGAGAGGCGTCCGATCTCCTCACTGGTCACTCCACTGGAATAGGTGAACGCAGTAGAGGTTCCTGTTCCCCCCACGGCCTGTGGGGGTTATCTCGGTACCAGCTCTCAAGCTTTACTCACCTGTCACTGGTAGAGCTAAAGCCCAGCACTTGATCCTGTTACACAAGCTCAACCCCAATACATGAGCCAAAATGGTGGATGCCAACCCTCCTACCATGCCACAAGGCCTGTTGCAGACAGCTCTAATTAGACTGGAAACTATTTTTGCGGAAGTCTAACTGAAATTACATTGTCGACACAGCATGACGGCGGCAAGGAGTGAAAGTGAAACATCACTGGTAACAAACATGTTTGATTTATCTTTCATTATTAGCACCAAAAAAGTGCAGCTTTTCTTGACATTTGAAGTTACATATCTATGCCTTTAATCAATGCCACTACTCTTGTACAATGGCATTACCTGTTTGTATACTTTTTACTTTCCTCCCACATGTCCTGATTCTGATACGAAGATATTTGATCACAATATCAATATGCCTACAATCATTCTGGGTTTGTGAGTGAATTTTATCACATGACAGGAGGCTTCCTATTTTGCATTACTCTCTTTACTAAACTCCATAGCAGTAAAGAAAGTGAAACATTTAAACCAATCAAAATGCAAAACAGTGAGCATATAGTCCCAGTGAACAGGCTCCTCCCCCTCTTTCTTTACTGCTCCATCGCAGACAGGTCAGAGTTTTTGGCTCTTCCCTTTTACCTCATAATATATAAAGTTTTCTGTACATGTATAATTGTTTTTTCTTTTGACTTTTACTTTTATTTCTATCTTTCTACCTTTTCTACCTTATACTACTTGGTGTCCCTGTATTTTAAATTCATTTCCCTTACTGGGACTCTCTAGTTTTATTCTCATAACCCAGTGAGAATATTCCGTTGTTTTCCCGCTCTTTCCGCTCGGTTTCCGCCCTCGGGCGGCTCCCCGAGTTTAGGCAGGTCCCCCTGTCTTTGCCCCCGCTTTGCCGCCATTACCGGCTCCCTCTCACCCTTTTCCCGCGGCTTGGCGCCAGCCGCGGCTACACTCGCGGCGGCCATCTTTAATCCCGCATCTCGCGAGATTACGGACGCCATCTTAGAAGTGCCGCGAGTGCAGCCAGTACCGCAAGGGACACACACGGACGGACTTCTAACCGCAAAATACTCCACAGAGGTCAGTTTTTAGCAAAAGCTGTGTAAAGCACATAAGGTATTAACCTGTGCTTACTTGGGGTGCTGCCCTTAACCGTGCTGCTATAGAGGTCGCTTTGTGGCCACCTCTGCATTCCTGGGTGAAGCCCAGAACACAAATCCCAACTAGTGGTATTGTATTCTGCCCTGCTGGGGCTACATATACTATTATATTACCACCATTGACACTGTATACCCTGCTGGGGTATCATATATATATATTTACAACCCTGCTGGGGTTATTTTTGGTTTTTCTCCTCAAACCAATTTCATACCTTGTATAAACCCTGCTGGGGTAATTTGTACTCGGTACAACACAACACGTTATTGCACCCTGCTGGGGTCTGCATAAAAATATAAAACAGCTTAAGTCTGTCTAATACAGCTTACTGACCTCTATAATACGCCCTGTGCCAACACATATTCAGGCATTATGGAGACCTCTCAGAATTCAGAGCTCCAAACCATGGTAAATGAGGCCGTATCCGCCTCCATGGAGAAAGTTCTCTCCAAAATGATGGCCTCTGGTAATGACAAGAGGAAACCATCAAAAACCCACACAGCCCGCCATGACTCAGATTCTGACGAACCAGAATCACGCAAGAGCCCAGAAACCTTCACGGGCAAACGCCATTGGAAAGGCGAAAAGGGTCACCAGAACCCTAACAAAGGCAAAAACCCGACTAAACGCACTAAGCCTGCTATAGCCACCACCCCGAACCCGCAACACGAGTATTCTTCGGAAGAAGAAGAATCTCACGCTAAATCCATGGCCATCTTAGACGAACGGCAAGCGGACGAGTCAGACTCCAACGAAGAGGTTTGGGACTCAGATTCAGGATCCCAATCCTTCTTTCCACAACACATGTTCACGGGAGAACCCCAAGAACCAGACAATGCGGAGACCCCGCAAGAAGACGAGGAGACCATACTCGACCCGTTGGGGCAAAAACTCTTTGACCCACGAAAAATAAGACTGGACACCACCCGACCACTTAGCGAGGTTCATGCACCTCTGGTTACGGAAGTCCATGGACGACAGTCCGCAACCGCTTAAGGTCGGAATGCCCACGACCATTTTTACCTGACCACGTTGCGGACACTCCAGAATTCGACCAGGTGATGACCACCTTTATGTCGCGAGGTGGCCGCGACCCACGCAAAGCTGTAGAGAAAGGGCTCAGAGGGGTACAAGATAAACTTCTAGATTCTGTGGGACCATTATCCAGAATTATGTATTTAGTTGACGACGCCCTAGCCAAAGCCGATCAATTTGACGCTACTATGGTGCGAGAATGGGCGCATGATGTGCGGGAATGGGCACAAAGGTGCTTCTGTTTTGTGGGTAATGCCAATGTCGCCTTATCATCTGAGCGACGTAAAGCAGCACTTCTCCGCATTGACGGGAAATTGGTGGAGTTGGGCACCAAGGAACTAGGTCCTATGGCACAGGGCAAGCTCTTTGGAGAAGCTTTCCTAAAAGAGCTAAGCAGACACGTAAACGTCTACGCATCCTTAAACAAGGCTCAGACTTCAATGCGTAGAGTCTTCAGACAAAACCCCACTAGGGGTGTTTTTGGACGGGCTGGCCGCCAAAGGGGCCGTGCTGCCAGCCGCTTCTGGCCTTCAGGCCCCCGCTCTACGAGACCCCAACCTTTTTACCCAGAGGTGGGATATCGCCCATACTCCTACACTCGAGGCGCAGACAGGGGTCGAGGACCACGCACCCGAGGCAGAGCTCGCTTTTCCTCAGGTAAGCAACCATTTCACTCATTCTTCTCTTCCCATGCATACAGCAGGTCGCATATCCCTTTTCTTTCAGGAATGGACCTCCATCTCCACGGACGCATGGGTCCTTCAGACAGTACAAGGCTACGTCATAGACTTCGTAGACGAACCACGACAGACGGAACTACCACGTCCCATCCACGGTTCAAGGATAGACACCTCTCTCATCGACGACGAACTTCAAACCCTATACTCGAAAGGCGCGATCGAACCCGCCTCCGACCCTCAAGGTTTCTTCAGCAACATCTTCTTGGTAAAGAAGAAAACGGGAGATCTTCGGCCCGTCATAAACCTACGACAACTCAACGAATACGTTTCTTACAACCACTGCAAGATGGAAGGCATACATCTTCTACGAGACCTGCTACAAGACAAGGATTGGTTCACGAGATTAGACCTCAAGGACGCTTACCTATCAGTTCCCGTCCACCAATCCTGCAGACAATACCTTTGTTTCCATTGGCAAGGCCTTCCCTGGCAATTCACGTGCCTCCCCTTCGGCCTCAGTTCGGCCCCATGGTGTTTCACCAAACTGATGAAGGCCGTGGTCGCACATCTTCGAGCACAAGGAATTCGCTGCATCATATACCTGGACGACCTTCTACTGTTCTGCTCAGACAGACTCAGACTGATACGTCACACAAGGTATACCACTGATCTCCTGTCATCTCTGGGCTTCATAGTGAACTTTCAGAAATCGGCTATCTCCCCGTCACAAACGGTACAATTTCTGGGATTCGAGATAGATTCCATCTCCAGCACCCTACGGCTGCCAACAGCAAAAATCTCAGCCATCCGCAAGGAATTACGCAGAGCCATCCGCTGCCACACCATTCCACTCCGCGCCCTCGCACGCATAGTGGGACTTCTCTCTGCTTCCATTCAAGCTATATTCCCGGGTCCACTTCACTACCGGGCGATGCAACGTCTCAAAGCTTCCTTCCTCAGGGAAAACCCCTCTTACGACCAGCTGGTCCCGATGACAGAGGAAGTCAGAGACGAACTCAGATGGTGGCTGGACAGCATGGAGGCGTGGAACGGCCGAGCCATCTTCGTAAAGGCTCCCGACATGATATTGGAATCAGACGCCAGCCTCTGGGGATGGGGCGCGACGAGCGGAAATATATCAACAGGAGGCGCCTGGACATCCCAGGACCTCAACTTACATATAAACTGCCTAGAACTTCTAGCCGGGTCCTTCGCTATCCGAAGCCTAGCGAAGGACAAGTCGGACTGCTGCATCCTCCTCCGGATGGACAACATCTCCGCAGTCCGCTACATCAACCGCCTAGGTGGAGCCTGCTCCCGGCTCCTGTCAGAAATAACGAAAGACATCTTCAACTTCTGCCTACCCCACAACATCTCCCTCACGGCGGAATACCTCCCAGGAGAGACAAACCTCACAGCGGATTGGTTCTCACGCCACTGGCGGGACACCAGCGACTGGAAACTGGATCCACAAATCTTCAACCACATCGCGGATCGCCTAGGACCACTCCACCTAGATCTATTTGCGTCCCGCAACAACAGACAAATGAAATCATACTTCAGCTGGCTCCCAGACCCAGAGTGCGCAGCAGTGGACGCATTTCTACAACCATGGCCGATCACGGGAGCCTACGCCTTCCCTCCTTTCGCCATGATAGCGAGGACCATACACTACCTGAAGAACCAGCAAACCTCGCTAGTACTCATCACTCCACTATGGAGGGGACAACCATGGTTCCCAGATCTCCTATCTCTATCATGCAACGATCCTCTACTACTACCTCATCATCAGTACATTCTCACAGATCCCAAAGGCAATCCGCATCCTCTCATCCTAGACAATCGTCTCCATCTGGTGGCTTGGACGCTTTCAGGGGCTCCTGGCAAGTCGGCGAACTATTGCAGGCTGCTAAGAAACTACTATGGGACTCATGGGCCCCTGGAACCAGAAGATGCTACCTATCCGTCTGGAATTCCTGGTCCACTTGGTGTCTGGAACGAAACTTCGATCCATTTACGGCCACTATTCCAACCATTTTGAACTTCCTATCTCACCTATTCTCATTGGGCCGATCCTACAGATCACTAAACGTAATCCGTTCAGCTATTTCAGCGGCCCATGTCCCCATTCAAGGGATCCCGGTTGGAAAGGACCCACTCGTATGTCGACTCCTGAGAGGCATTCGATTACAACGCCCCCCAGGGCCTCCACATCTGTGTTTTATCCTTTCTTCCCCACAGATCCACAACTCTGTGTCATCTCCACTCTACAACAATACGTGGAAACTACCCTACCACTCCGATCCTCACCATCAGGTCAACTCCTAGTGTCATATGTTAGACCACATGTCCCCATCACTACCACCACTCTAGCAAGATGGGTTCGCTGGCTACTATCACTAGCCGGCGTTGACACTACGTTTGGAGCCCACTCGGTGCGCAGAGCAGCAGCATCCTCAGCCTTTATGGCGGGCGCTTCCCTAACGGATATCCTACGCTCCGCAGACTGGTCTAGAGAATCTACATTCCGCACCTTCTATTTCCGACCGAACTCCGGTGCGGCTATGTCTCTTATTCTACAGCGTTAAAAATGCAAAATAGGAAGCCTCCTGTCATGTGATAAAATTGAAGATTATGCTAGCGCTAGTGTACTTATAATCTTAATTTTAATAATGACAGGAGGCGAGTATTTTCCCACCCGGAGGAGGGGAACTACTCTATTCATAGTTTTGTCTACATCTTTCCTTTCCTGTTGTCTAACTGTTTTCTTAAATTTAATACGTTAGGCTTAATATATCCTTTGTTATCATCAGCCTATTTAACTACTAGTAGATTACACACTGAATTCGCAAATTATTAATGCAATATTATCCGATGGATCACTGTCATGACTACAAACAGTTTCAAGACCGGTGCCTAACCTTCTCATATTCTCTTTTCAGTTTAATTTCGCAAAGATTGGGAACATCTACCACATATCCATAGGATTACGGCTCATATTATAAAGACCAAAGACCCTATTGGACGCTTCACCTGTTGGTACCTGTTTTTCTACTCAAGCCAAGAAGTTCATCACTCCCGTTAAAGACTACTACTGATGTTCGTTACAGACTTTATCATCAACCTTCTTCCCTGTTCCGATGTCGCTCCGAAAGAGGGGGAGGAGCCTGTTCACTGGGACTATATGCTCACTGTTTTGCATTTTGATTGGTTTAAATGTTTCACTTTCTTTACTGCTATGGAGTTTAGTAAAGAGAGTAATGCAAAATACTCGCCTCCTGTCATTATTAAAATTAAGATTATAAGTACACTAGCGCTAGCATAATCTTCAATTTCTATGGTATATCTTTTCACTCCTTACATATGCAATAATGCCCTATGTCTTTCTATTATACTTTTGCATTGTAGATAACATGTTTGTGTGTGTGTGTGTGTGTATATATACTCTGTTTGTATACATACCTCTGCACTGCAAAAATGAAGACGTATAAATAAAAAATCTGTTTGTAAGAGCATTGTGAATATGTATAATGCAAAATTAATGTGATAAATGCAATTAAAAAAAATCCGTATAAAAAACAAACAATTAAAGTGATACCCACTCAATAATAATTTTCATTGAGCAGATATATAATTTGCATTGTGAGTTTATACATAAAAGCACAGTAGCTTAATTTTTTTTTTTTACAAATTCAGCAAAACTGACTTTTTTTTCTACCCTCGTTTAAACCCTTGGTACTTAGAATGCAAGATCCCAATCACCTTTTTAAATGTTTTTTTTTTATGTTTAATACCCTGAAATCTAATGTCCTTGGAAGAACCCTGGTGGCAGGGATTTAAATGTTTTGACTTGTGTGATTCTTTGGGAATGTGGAGAGAGTGAACATATCCCATAATCAGTTTTTTTTTTTCAATATGCCAACATATTTTAAACCACATAAGCAGATATGTAGATATACTACATGTGGTTTTACAATTAAAGAAATTAACAGGGAAAGAGATTTCATTACTGCTGTCTGTATACTTCTTGCCTTTGAATGATGAATGATGAATTTAAATGCAATGCAATTGTCACACCTGTAAGTGCAAAGTAACGATTTGTGTAGCCAAGGGGTCTTGCATGGAAGTGGGCTAAGATGGCAAGAAGAAGAACAAGAAGATTATTGAGGATATAACCTCTTTTGACAGTTTTGGAGAAAGGAAAATAAATTACTTCACAGAACTGTATATCATGGGTAAGTAAGAGTTAATAGTGTTTCATAAATCTTCTGACAGTATCCCACCCTACATCATATGTGGCAATGCGTCTAATAAGATTTTGGTCTCTGTGACATATGGAGTTTTCACTTATAAGTTCTTCCAGAGAAGTATCTATGGCACTTTGAAAGGCCCATTTGAGGCTGGATTACCTAAGACTAAAAGTGTAAACACAGATCCTTAGATTTGGCCATAAATCTGTGGAGCAATTTCTGCTGAGTCTTAAATATTGCCTTATTGGTATACCTTTCTTGAGGGATATGTTGCCTATGGATTTTGAGATCATTCTGAATGTAATTTTTCCCCTCTTTATTGTAAAAAGGCAACAAAAATATCCCTCAAGACTGTCACAATCCATTAAACTAGAAGTGGCTGTCTTCCTAAACAGAGTTGTAGAGATGATCCCAGAGATGATCCCATCATCAATTATGTGAATGGTCAAATCCAGAAAGTTGATGCTAGAGTTACCAATTTCTGATGTGAAATGGATATTGAGATCATTTTGAATTTAATTTGCGCCCTCTTTGTTGTAAAAAGGCACAGGGTGGTCGGCACCAATTGAAACAGATATTAATTTACCCGGAAATATGTTCAGGTGGAAACCAAATTGACACTTTTATTACGAGCTGCTTGGAGAAAGTAATCAGACCAGACAGTTTTTTATTCAAAGATTAGTTCCCTATTTTATTGTGTAAGATTACAGATTATATACTATTTTATAAAGACAGCTTTGTGACTTGCGCGCCAAAATCCAGATGGGTGAAGTCACACTGTACCATAATAGGAAATTACAGAACTAAGCATATTTCAATGGTTTTATATATATATATAACAAAATATTGGGACATAAAAGGGGGGGTGGGTGGGTTTGAGGGCAAAGCTTCAATCGTCTCCTCAGAAACCACAGAATGTCACAAATCATGATTTTATGCTTACTTGTGCTTATTTTTCAGACAGTCGAAACTAGACTAAAAGTTAAAAACCATACCATGAAAGTAAAAACAGACTGGACATCCGGTCATCTTAGTAGCTTTAGCCTGGGGTCAAGGCACCTGTCATTATAATTCCATTACAATACCGATTTAATTTGGAATGGAACTATGCAAGCATTCAACATCCATCCCACAGAGAATGGTCCATTTGGGACCATTACAAAACACCTACAATTTTTGTTTCATATCCCTAAGTTGAAAGGTTAGAGATGTTATCAAGTCTCTCAATACCTGATTGACATAAATGCTAGTATTCTGGGTCAAATTTCCTGGGCATGATAGGTCTACCCAGGGATTGGTGGGGAATTTTTATGGACTTTGGTAGAAATTGCAATTATTGGATATTTTTGGAACAAAATCTAATCCATCGTAGAAATTACATATTGGAATCTGGCTTGGTCAAGGATAATTTTCAATTTGCCAAAAATCCTGAGTTATGTTGATTACATTTATGAAGAAGAAATTAGTGGACCAAGAGGCATATATGCTTTGTCAAAATGAATTTGTCAAAACTTGGAATAAGAACAAAAGATAAGCCACTTTGAAGTACTCTAATCTCATTTACAACAAGAGTATAGCTAGAGAGATTATTGTCAAATTAGATAGAATTGGGTTTAGAATCTTTTCTGTCTCCCCCGCCCCTTGTGTGTGTTTTTTTGAAATATAATCATATTGATACACTTTTCTTGTTTGCCCTAATCTTAAAAAAAAAAAAAAATACACGTTATTCTATTTGGGAGAGGGGCAATGTTATCATTGGAGACCTACTGATCTGTATCCAATATCTAGTACTCCAATGTGGATACTTTATCAGTATCTACCATAGTCCTCTGTCTTAGGCGTCTAGAGAGGCATCCAGATTTATAGTCTAGACTATCCCTAAGGAATTTCTGATGTTTGTGCTGTTTGATATTGTATTGGAACTTGTCCAAATTCCATTTCAAATGGATTTTGAGTATATATTTTGTTTTTAATCTTTCAGCTTCATATTTGCAAATTATCTTCTTAAACATTTTAAGACAGGGATTAGCTGCTAACTCCCACTCCTTCACAAATGTTTCCTTACTTAATATATGTAGTCAGATTGATTTGTATTCTTAGACCTCTGGGCAGTTGAGATCTTTCACCCCATTTTTATAATTTGGTATGAGTTGTAAAACTGGAAGTAATATAAACTAATTTAGAGTAAAGTTCTGAAGACATGGTCAGCATTTTGGCAGCAGCTTGTAACATCAAGTCTATGTGATCGAAAGCCTGCCATTGTTTGGTAAAATGTGTACATGTAAATAAGTAATAGTAAAAAGGGTAAAGAAAATAGTGTGGAATGGGCACTACTATCTAATTCTTGGAACACTAAGTACTCAAGTAGAAATAGAAAGGCCCTGCCTCACCCTTAATGGGTGGCGGCCTCACAAGTCTAGTATATATGCATCTCACTACACATTAATTTGGTAGTACAGTTACTCTCCCTAAATGTATATTTAGGGATTAGCAGCTGAGTCTTATTCATCCACCTGTAAAAGTAGGAGGCTTGAAAGTTTCTCTAATGTAAACCTTCATTCTGTAATCTGAGTCTTTGACGTTCCAAGGGAAATTATCTTACTAACATTAGGCACATTATTTTATAGTGCCTTGAGACAGGTCCCAGTTGATCAATGGGCATATCAATTGACTTTCCAATCTAGCTGAGATTGATACTAGACTTATTTTAATTTCACTGCATTAATAATTTTCTGTTTAAACTGTGTGTATTCATATTCTGAAAAAAAAAATTAAAATCGGAATCAACATACCTTCCAACATTTTAAGTGGACAAAGAGGGACACTTTAAGTTTTAGAGGTGTGGGGGGAGGCCATGGGCAGGGCTAGTCAAAGAAATTGTAGTTGACTCACTAATAACACTGCATGCAACTAAAATGTAACTTAGAACAAAAACAATGTATCCTACTTACAATGACTGATTTCTAAACACTCTTATTGTGACACATTGCTGTTAGTATTATTGCTGTGGAGGTCTGTTATATACTCAGATACACCAACAATTTGGAGCTCCTAGAATAGAGGGACATTAGGATAGAAGATGGATATAGGGAAATAGGGTCTGTCCCTTCTATACAGGGACACTTGGGAGTGTCCATATTTTTGGTAAAATCTCATCCATCAGAACTCTCATCCATGTAATGCCTCGTTATCAAATAGTAGGGCTGCAAACTCTGCCCTTACCATACCCAATCTTATTGCTTGGTTGGGATTTCAAGTATATCACAAGGGACAGTGCGGCAATCAAACAACCAAAGTAAGGGACATTAAACAGCTATGTTGCACTGTAGGGAATATTACCATTCTGCTTTAACAATTCCCAGTAGAGGACAAATGCCTTGGAATTATGTCCACATACTGTAGATATTCTTTTACATTATGGTGGAATTTCATGTTTTGCCAGTGTTTGTGATATTTACGTATTACAAGTTTTGTATAAATGTTGCAGGTTTTTCTTTTACATATTTGTGCACGGCATACTAATTTAATTAGTGGGGCAATAGCTTCTTAATCCAAGGAGATATCTGACTGCCATTGTGGGATCAAGAAGGATTTCCCCCCCCTAGTTTGTTGCAAAATTGGAATTGCTGAACCCTGTTTTTTTTGCCTTCTTTTGGATCAACAGCAAAAATACATGTGAGAAAGGCTGAACGTGATGGACGCATAACTTTTTTCAGCTATGTAACTATGTAATATTAGATACACCATTTCAGTCTTCCCTTGTATAGCACATGAGCTGGAAAGTAAAATAAGTGTTGGTTCATTTCCTACGCTTTTCAGTGCATGCCATGTCCAGAAATACTAAAAAACCACACACACTGAACAGATAATCACACAGATGGCTCGTAGCAGAATTTAACATTCACCAACACATACTGATTTTTGAGAAAAATAACGATAATCGCATACAACATTCTATACCGAAATAAAGACTAATAACACAGATCGTTCTGCACATGTACAAGTGCAGACCACACACATTGAGTTGATATACTTTTCATATTGCACGGCAAAGAAAATAAAGTACTTTCACAAGTTAAAAAATGAAACCCGTCCAATATCCCATGGGACAAAAAGATGAGTAATACCTTTTTTCAACTCATTTGTGGTGGCCTGAAATTTGAAATTCACTTTGATTTCTCTCTTTTAAGTGAACAAACTTGTCTTTTTAGGAATAACAGGAAAAAAAAAAGATTTTTTTACATATTGAAAACTACAACACCTTCAAGTAAATAGGTAATGACAGCCCTGTTTCTATGGTTTTCTATGAATCATTTTACACAGTTCGTCACAGAGTTGAAATACTCCATCTTGTAAACATCATATTTACTTAACTATACAATGACAGCTGAAAAAAAACTAGTGATGGATTTTAGTAAACCCACCTGACTATATTTCTTGTATTTGTATAATTAACATAGAAAAGTTTAGAGTCTAATTAAATAAGATCTTTAGATTGTGAGGTTGGATTCTTTCATGAAAAAGTGCAGAATACAGGTAATTAAGTTTGACAAAGGCTATATTCCCATTTCATTGATTTCCTGAAGACTCCTTTGTTCTATTGTAGTTTGCAGCCATCTGTTCATTGTCACTATTCTATTCATTTATAATACATATTTTAGTCCTTTAATTAAACAAATTGGGATGTGAGTAACTTTATTTAAATTTCTCAGTCATTGTGCACGTTTCCCACAGATAACTTCATGTGACATAAAAACAAACATTAAGACAAGACACTAAAGTACATGAGGTGAAATATTAAGTGAAATTACTCAGTATCTACTAGTCAGTAAACCTGTGCATTCAGGTTCAAATGATGTGCCTCAATATTTAGCGATTAACGATTCTTCCGATAACATGGACTCTGAAATGCTACATGGACAAATCACAAAACAAACAAATTGTGATTTGTGAGTTCCATCCTTGGCACCAAAAGAAAATATATGATTAATGGTTAGAGGAAAGCCGCTTAATGTTGATTTTATTTACAGATCAAGTGAGAATTGACCAAAAGGGAGAAAAAATAAAAATCTATATTTCTATATTATATATTTAAAAGGGCACTATTGTGTCAGGAACTTAAATGTGCTCCACCCCCAAGCTGCCTCCTTGGCTGAGATCATCAGAATTGCAATGGATTGGCTGAGGTCATCATTTCTGCCAACGAGGCAGGTCGGGGGGGAGGAGAGGAGAAAGCCAAACGCTTTTCTAACCGATCAGCATTTCCTCATAGAGATGCATTGAATTAATGCATCTCTATGGGGAAAGTTCAGCGTGTCCATGCAGACCGTGGAGATGCTGAATGTCAGTGCTGCACAATGTGAAGCACCTCCAGTAGCCATCTAAGGAGTGGCCACTCAAGGTGTCCTTAGGCTTTAAAGTGAACACTGCCTTTTCGCTGAAAAGACAGTGTTTTCATGAAAGCCTGCCGGGACTGACTATACTCACCAGAACAACTTACATTAAGCTGTAGTTATTCTGGTGACTATAGTGTCCCTTTATTATAAATATGTTATTTACTGCTCCTCCTTTTTACCTTCTGTTGGTTACTTCTTCTCACTTGATCTGTGAAGCAAATCGTGTGAAAATATACCTATCAGTGTACTGCAAAATATACATGATAGCAGTGGCAGAAATACCGCGGTCGCAGGGTCAAAGGTGTGACCGGGGGGCCCGGTTGCCCTGAGAACCCCTGCGATGTAGCTGCCTACCGGCCATGTAATGTGGCAGTGGCCCACATGGTATAACCACCGGTGACCACGCGTTCAGGGGCCAATCGGGTGGCCATGCTGTTAGGGCCATACTATGACAATGATTTTCCAGGGGGACAGGTCAGCGCTGCGATGCTTTAACAGCGTGACTGGGCACCCTGTGATGATGTCAGATGCTGGGAGGAAGTGATAGCCCTGGTCAATTCCTCCCAGCAACCACTGAGAGATGTGTGGGAGGAGAAAGCAGAGGAGGGAGTCAGAGTGGGAAGTCTGACTCCCATTAGCTGGACCAGTCACTGGACAGGAAAGTCACACTCTTGCACCTAAAAGGTAAGAAACAGGAGGGTGACTAAAACATTTTGCATGTGTGTGTGTGTCTGTATGTATGTGTGCATGTGTGTGTATGTATGTGTGTCTGCATGTATGTGGGCATAAATGTGTTTGTATCAGTGTGTCTGTATCTGTATGTATGAATGTATATATGTATGTGTCTGTATGTATGTGTGTGTCTGTATGTATGTGTGCTTGTATGGGTGTGTCATGTGTTTGTTTGTGTGTATGTGTGTGTATGTGTGTATGTGTATGTGTCTTCATGTGTGTATGTGTCTGCATGTGTATCTGTGTATCTGTATGTTATACAGGGAGTGCAGAATTATTAGGCAAGTTGTATTTTTGAGGATTAATTTTATTATTGAACAACAACCATGTTCTCAATGAACCCAAAAAACTCATTAATATCAAAGCTGAATATTTTTGGAAGTAGTTTTTAGTTTGTTTTTAGTTATAGCTATTTTAGGGGGATATCTGTGTGTGCAGGTGACTATTACTGTGCATAATTATTAGGCAACTTAACAAAAAACAAATATATACCCATTTCAATTATTTATTTTTACCAGTGAAACCAATATAACATCTCAACATTCACAAATATACATTTCTGACATTCAAAAACATAACAAAAACAAATCAGTGACCAATATAGCCACCTTTCTTTGCAAGGACACTCAAAAGCCTGCCATCCATGGATTCTGTCAGTGTTTTGATCTGTTCACCATCAACATTGCGTGCAGCAGCAACCACAGCCTCCCAGACACTGTTCAGAGAGGTGTACTGTTTTCCCTTCTTGTAAATCTCACATTTGATGATGGACCACAGGTTCTCAATGGGGTTCAGATCAGGTGAACAAGGAGGCCATGTCATTAGATTTTCTTATTTTATACCCTTTCTTGCCAGCCACACTGTGGAGTACTTGGACGCGTGTGATGGAGCATTGTCCTGCATGAAAATCATGTTTTTCTTGAAGGATGCAGACTTCTTCCTGTACCACTGCTTGAAGAAGGTGTCTTCCAGAAACTGGGAGTTGAGCTTGACTCCATCCTCAACCCGAAAAGGCCCCACAAGCTCATCTTTGATGATACCAGCCCAAACCAGTACTCCACCTCCACCTTGCTGGCATCTGAGTCGGATTGGAGCTCTCTGCCCTTTACCAATCCATCCATCTGGCCCATCAAGACTCACTCTCATTTCATCAGTCCATAAAACCTTAGAAAAATCAGTCTTGAGATATTTCTTGGCCCAGTCTTGACGTTTCAGCTTGTGTGTCTTGTTCAGTGGTGGTCGTCTTTCAGCCTTTCTTACCTTGGCCATGTCTCTGAGTATTGCACACCTTGTGCTTTCGGGCACTCCAGTGATGTTGCAGCTCTGAAATATGGCCAAACTGGTGGCAAGTGGCATCTTGGCAGCTGCACGCTTGACTTTTCTCAGTTCGAGGGCAGTTATTTTGCACCTTGGTTTCTCCACACGCTTCTTGCGACCCTGTTGACTATTTTGAATGAAACGCTTGATTGTTCGATGATCACGCTTCAGAAGCTTTGCAATTTTAAGAGTGCTGCATCCCTCTGCAAGATATCTCACTATTTTTGACTTTTCTGAGCCTGTCAAGTCCTTCTTTTGACCCATTTTGCCAAAGGAAAGGAAGTTGCCTAATAATTATGCACACCTGATATAGGGTGTTGATGTCATTAGACCACACCCCTTCTCATTACAGAGATGCACATCACCTAATATGCTTAATTGGTAGTAGGCTTTCGAGCCTATACAGCTTGGAGTAAGACAACATGCATAAAGAGGATGATGTGGTCAAAATACTCATTTGCCTAATAATTCTGCACACAGTGTATAGTGTGTATCTGCATGTATGCCAGTGTGTGTTTGTCTGTTTATCTGCATGTGTGTCTGTGTAACTGCCACACACTGTCACTCCCCTTCACTCTGCCACACTCACAATAACTTCCCCAATCCTGTCACTCACTCTTGCCATCCTCACCTCCCATCACTCTGCCATATTCACCCTATCACACTCACCTTCTCCTCTAGCACTGTCACACTCATTCTCCATCACTGTTTCACACACGCTCCTCCAATTCTGTCATACCCATCCCCCCAACCATGCCACACTCACCCTGTGGCGCGTAAATGAAACACATTGAGAGTCTGGTAGGCATGAATGTGACACATGGAGGGGCTGGGGGGAGATGTATGTTTGGGGCCCAGGGCAATTCACACCGGTGCCTCGTGGTTTCTTTCTAGTTACACCACTGCATGATAGGCAAATTTTTTGCATAATTTTGGTTTGTCTAAATAATTTACAAATATTGTCTGAACTGAAAAGCCACATAACTAAAACTCGAATCAATCCAAATAGTTTTTTTCTGGATGAATTGATTCAGGTAAACTGATTTTATTTTGCCGCACACATGCCTACTAGTCAATGATCAAATTTTCCTCATTAAAAAAATAAAACATTCTCACTGCAACCCAATACAGCAAAAATCACTGTAAGGTTAACGGTTATGGTACCAGCACTGTCCTACAGTCAAATTATTTCAGCACAGTTTGATAACTTATCTGTGTTCTCGAGGTAATTGTGCCACATGGAGTATTCTCCTTCTATGTGTCTATAGAAGAAAGAATTGTAGATACAGCACTACCCTTATTGGTTTAATGCAGGGTTCTCCAAACTCTGGCCCTCCAGATGCTGCTTAACTACAACTCCCATGAATCTCAGACTATCATTTTTCATTCAAAGAACCATGTAAATTGTAGTCCAGCAAAATCTGGAGGACCAGAATTTGGAGAACCCTGGTTTAGAGCGTTCAGCTAGCACTCTCAAGCACTGAATGAGGTCTTGGGGCCACAGCCACCCATCAGGATCCAAATAAGTACATAACAAATAGTTTGACTACTTACCGTGGAATGACACCAGAGTACTCTTGGAACTATAACTATTACAGCAGGCAGTAGTGTTTATAGTGCTTGGAATGTAATTTAAAATAAAAATTCTCTTTTTATAAGAAAAAAAAAAAAGATACACATGCAGAGACCGTAATGGAATTTTCTGTGCATGCATATGACATGCACAAAATCAAAATTATAATAATGTATTATTAATAATAATAATAATAATAATAATAATAATAATAACAACAAGTTAATGCACACTTTTTTCTTTAACACGCCCAATGACTTGTTGCCTTATTCTCATGTTGGACCAAGAATAAGGAAATTCTATTTGTGTCTTTTGGCATCTCACTGATGGTCTGCACAGAAGAAGCAGAAAGTATGGTGAATTAGCATCCACACAATAGAAGTGTTTATGTAGATTGAGATGGAGCCATTCCCAAACTGCTTTGCATTGCTTTGAGAGAGCACTGAAGATCATTTTAATCATGTTATGAAAGCTTCAGCTTTTCTTTATGCCATTCACTGACATTGAAAGGTCTGCTGTTCTCTGGCTTCAATGAGGTTCTTTGTGTCTGGTCGCTTTGTCTTCTTCAGCACAGGTGGCCCATAAACCCAAGAGAGAGAATAAAGGTGAAAAAGAAAATCCAGTTCAAATAATGCAAATTATTTCATGTACTTATGCATCTTGGTTTGGCTTGTTTGCTAAATGCCTGCACCCCTTGCAGCGCTATTCTTTACATGTTGTAGCCTTCCCCTGACATGTCTGGAAACAGCCACTTGACCTTAGTGTTCCTGTATTATTATTACTATCCTAGGAGCAAAAGAATCGAAGGAGAGTTGATTACTACCCTAGGAGCAAAAGAATTGAATGAGAGTTGAAGAGTTTTGTTTATTGCTCAAGCCCTGGATACTGACAACCTCCCCAGAACGGACAGTATTAGCACTACTTCTAACTGAATTTCATCAATAAGATAAAATTTCTCTGTCTGTTATGAACTCTTCATTCATCCATCTAGTCTTCCGTCCATCCCTCTGTCCGCTCATCCAGTGTCTTAATAGACACTTCTTATCTATCTTTTTACAGCAAAGTGTTGCAATCTACAGATCTCATCTTGTATACATATGTAGGTGTATGCATGCAAGGGGAATGCAGGCGCTCCCAGGCACACCTTACTACAGGCCAAATTTTACTCTCTTACCTATTCAGGTCTTTATATGTACTTTTGTGTCGGTTTGGGCTAGCTTGTTACATGCACCTGATTTTTAGTACAGCAAAAATGTAGTGTTTATTATTTAATTTCTTACAACTCTTGTTATTATAGTTTAGATGGTATCTTAAAATAACTTGAGTTTAATGATATGATAAATATAAATTGCAATTCACGATAGAGCATCAACATTTTCTAAACAGCTTTGGCTATTAGGGGTGCTTCTTGGGGCAGTGCTACTCAGTGTGCAGCACTGGCATTCAGTGTCTCTACCCTCTGCATGGAGAAACTGAACTTTCCTCATAGAGATGTGTTGATTCAATGTATCTCTATGAGGAGATGCTGAATGGCCAGGACTGTGTTTGACTTGTGCTGACTCTGCCCCTGATCTGCCTACTTGACAAGCTCGGCCTATTTCCTATAGGAAAGCATTGTGTTTGGCTCAGAGAACCAATTATGATGATGTCCGCCAAGCAGGCAGATCGGGGACAGAACCAGACTTGAATAAAAGATTTTACTATATTTAATAGGGCAAAGGGAGGCTAGGGGAGCTAGATGTTGGTTTTAACACTATAGGGTCAGGAATACATGTTTGTGTCCCTGACCCTATAGTGTTTCTTTAAATACAATTTGAATGTGCTGCAAAACCTACATACACATACACACAACTTCCTTACTGCAACATTTTTTTACACATCTATGCAGATGTATGAGAATACAAAGAAAAACATAAAAGCAACTTATAAATTAATTAACATGTGGACTTAAAACTCATTTTTTAAAACAATGCTTTTTATGGTCAATTACAGTTAGAGAGAAATGTTCATTTTTATTTACTAAAATGGTGAACCAACAACTGCATTGTTACTATGTGGTGGAATCTCGGTAAAAATAAATTTAGTAGGCCGAGATTACCACGTGGCATGTGTACGTGCATATGCTGACGTATCGATCAGTTGGTTGCACGAGGCAAGATACGATCAGTAGTGTACGGAGCATGTGCAAGAATACAGGATGTAGTATTCCCCTCCTCCATTGTGCTGGACAGGCCATGCGGTCAAGCAGGAAGTTAATTCTTATTTGTATTGATTGGTCAAGAGAATGTGCGGGTGGAGCTTAATATGGGAGGAGTTATGTGCCTATATAAGGAGCCTGCACTATTGTCCGGGGCTCAGAACTTGTTGTATTTTGGTGACATTAGTCCCTCTGAGTCCCGATCGGTGAACCGAATAAAGAATCTCTTCCTTCCTGAAGAAACCTGTGTCCATCTCTCTGTGCTTGGCTTCCGTCAGTTTCTCCGGTATCATTTGGTGCATTGGCCGGGAAGCTCATCGTTCAACGGTAGCTGAGAGGCAGAGGCGTGAGACGGTCTATCTTTGCCCACGTTCTCTACGGCTGCACCCCTGAACTTCTGCGTGGACCTCCCTTCGTCTCGGCGCCACTGGTCTGTTGTCCAGGAGATCATCGGCCTCTACGTAAGAAGTGCTGGGGTGTCCCCGTCGATGAGTGTGAACTCAGGTTCAGGAACGAGGAGGTAAGACGACCGCTGTTTTAGACGGCGGACCCACTAGGGGTATACCGATTGTGCAGTAGGCCCATAAGGGGTTTAAATCTGTGTATGGAATCTGCCCCCTCTGTCGAAGGGAAGGAGCGAAGGCGCACCGCTCAATCGAACGCTCTTTAGTAAGACCGTTTGATTTGGTTTGGAGTCAGGCGGGGTCCTGTGTAAATAGCCCTAGCCGGACACCGGTGTCTTGTCTAGACTAGCGTTCTAGGGTGTACAATTCGTTCGCTAGGTCGGAGGGACCGGGAGACTAAGCGGCGCCTGTGTAAATTCGGTCCGCTAGATCTCAACCTATCTTGGCTAAGTGGGAAGGCGTGTAAATTTGGAACCCACTAGACTATTGATAGAGTAGAAAGACTAAAAGGGTTCTGTTGTAAATTCCGCCCTCTAGTTCGCTATATGTGGTGCTTGGGCTGTGTGGCTAACCAAAACGGATGTAGATAGTTTTAGGTAGTCCATTCAAGGTACTGGCCAATAGTTTAGTTGGGATTGTATATGTGTTAAAGGTTGTTAGTAAGTGTATATCTTGTTAGATAGCGCAAGCTCAGCCGTCTAGCGAGAGTGTTAATAGTGTGTTGCTGTATCATAGTGCACGGTACCATAACCCTGTATATTTACTGACACTGTATATAAGTACTAATCATTGTCGTCTATTGCATGTTTAACACCATAACCACTAATAATTGTATTGTGACCTTAAATTGTGCTTTGACCTATGCTAACCGTACTGTAACCGCTATTTGTAAAAGACGATGTTACTGGGGTGTGTTATAGACGGGTAATTCATATATAGAGAATTATAGCGTGGGTGACTGTATAGTTTCGCCAAAGGGCATAATATTGATTATTTAGTGACTGGTGTAACAGCTGTGTGTGTACGGGAATTCCTTGAGTGTTTATTGTGTTATTGTGTACGTTTCACTTGGTAACCGTACCACGTGGTGCTGTTGCCGGAAGAAACGGGTGTGACTGTTGAATAGAACGTGTGCATAGTATTCGTTGTCAACGACGCTCCATTGATAAGTATGGGCGCGTCGGAGTCGACGATTTTGGATCCCTTAGGATGTATGGTAAAGAATTTTAAAAAGGGATTTACAACATGTGATTTTGGGGTTAAAATGTCCCCTGTACGTTTGGTCACTTTGTGCACTAGGGAGTGGCCTACTTTGGTTGCGACATGGCCACCACGTGGCAGTTTGGATCCAACTCTGGTACAGCGTGTACACGTGGCTGTATCAGGTAGGCCTGAACTTTACGGACAGTTTCCATATATTGATTGTTGGAGACAGGCCGTAAACGACTCGCCAAGATGGATTCGGATATGCCACGAGGAGCAATGTCGCCTCATGGTGGCCAGGACTTGTTTGTCCACTAGGACTATGGTTAGGCCCATTTTGGACACGCCCCCTGAGTCCGAGATCCCTTTGCCGCCCCCTTACTTCCCTTTAGGAGGAAGTGATACGAGTACAGGAAGCTCTACACCCCTTCCCCCATTGCCCCCATCCACTTCCGCTTCCTCCTCCAGTGCAGAATCTACCCCCCCTCGTATTAAACCTTCCCTTCCGGAACCAACCCCAGTTAGATCTGAATATCCTGATTTGGCGCCACTTCAAACTTCCGGTCAAGCTTCTTCTAGCTCGGCTCAGAATATTCTATTTACCGACCTTTCCCAAAATCAAGCTCCCACATCCTCATGCCTTACCACCCCCCGACTGGAACCTCTAACCGACGCCCCTTCACGTAGCCCTATACTAACCCGACAACTGACCGGTACCCAACGACCTAAACATTACCAGATGCCTCTTCGTCTGAATCCTGGGTCAGCCTATCTCGATGCCGCAGGTCAAATGGTATATGCTGACCCAGTCTTTGTATATGTCCCGTTCACGACTACCGATCTCTTGAATTGGAAGACCCACAATTCCTCGTACACTGAGAAACGACAAGCTATGACCGATCTGTTCACCTCGATAGTTCAGACACATAATCCGACATGGGCTGATTGCCAGCAGTTATTAATGGCATTGTTCAATAATGAGGAAAGGACTAGGATTAACCAAGCAGCCATTAAAGCGCTAGAGGATGAAGCCCGTGCTTTAAATCAAGCCAATCCAGCAGCATGGGCCGCAACACATTATCCTAATACCGATCCCGACTGGAATGTTAATGGTGCAGATATGGTTCAACTAAAAGCCTATAGAGACGCTATAATTGCTGGCATGAAAGCCGGAGGGAAGAAAGCCATTAATATGTCGAAGACAGTTGAGGTGATTCAGAAAAGTGATGAAGCGCCCAGTGTCTTTTATGACCGATTATTGGAGGCATACCGCTTGTATACCCCCTTTAATCCGGAAGACGCTGATAATTCCCGAATGGTAAACTCCGCCTTTGTCAGCCAAGCTTACGGAGATATTAAGCGCAAGCTACAAAAGTTAGAAGGGTTTGCAGGTATGTCTATCACCCAACTAATGGAGGTAGCGAATAAAGTGTACATGAACAGGGAAACAGAGACAAAGAAAGAGGAAGAGCGCAAGATGCATAGAAAGGCAGATATGCTAGCGGTAGCAATCGCAGGCGTAGATAGACGGGGAACAGATAGAGGCGATAGTAGGTGGAATAGGGAGCCTTTGAGTAGGAATCAGTGCGCGTATTGCAAGGAAGAAGGGCATTGGAGAAGCGAGTGTCCGCAAAGAGAGCAGTACGAGAGAGACCTATCCAGGGCAGGTTATGGAAACTTTAGAGGCAGAGCGAGAGGTAGAGGAGGCCCCGGAGGGAGCAATGGTAATAGAGGAAGTAATGGGAACAGAGGAAGTGTAAGGGAAGATAGGTACTATCCAGCAGCGCAAAGGTCCCGCGATAGAGAAGGTAGGGACTTTGTAGGATTGGCTGACACGGTCATGGAGGACTATTGATACCGACCGGGCTCCATCCCCCTTGGTCGAGCGGAGCCTATGGTCGATGTATCAATAGGGGGAAAAAGGAGTGCGTTCATGATCGACACTGGTACTGAACATTCGGTGGTGACTAATCTAGTTGCTCCTCCATCTGGAAGAACTATTACTGTAATAGGAGCAACTGGAAGAAGTGCTGCAAACCGGTTCTTAAAAGTCGACTCTGTACATTGGGAGGCCACGTAGTAAAACATCAATTCCTTTACATGCCTGAATGTCCAGTCCAATTGCTGGGACGTGATATGCTATCCAAATTACAAGCGCAGATTACGTTCCTACCAAATGGAACAACATCCTTAAAGTTTAATGGACCTTCAGGTATTATGACATTATCCGTACCAAAGGAAGAAGAGTGGCGACTTTATACAGCGTTGACTAGCCAAAACCCTAGGAGTGATGAATCCTTATTCAACATACCAGGAGTTTGGGCAGAGAACAACCCACCAGGACTGGCCCACAATACTCCACCTATTAAAATCGAACTAAAACTTTATCCAGTGAGCCTACGGCAATATCACATCCCGCAGAAGGCTAAGAAGAACATCCAATCTTATCTGGATAAGTTCATACGGTATGGTATCCTAAAATTCTGTACTTCCCCCTGGAACACCCCATTGCTGCCTGTTCAAAAGCCCGGTACAGATGAGTATCGACCTGTGCAGGACTTGAGAGCAGTCAATGATGCGGTTGTTAGCATACATCCAGTTGTGCCCAATCCATATAACCTGCTTGCTTTAATTCCGGGCGGGGCAACTTATTTTACAGTCTTAGACCTCAAAGATGCCTTCTTTTGCCTCCGAATTGCCGCAGAAAGCCAATGTATCTTCGCTTTCCAATGGGAAAATGCTGTAACGGGCTCGAAACGCCAAATGACTTGGACAAGACTGCCCCAAGGGTTTAAAAATTCACCTACCCTATTTGGTTCAGCTCTAAGTCAAGATCTACTGGATTTCGAGTCCATCCCAGGAGAGTGTGTATTGTTACAATATGTAGATGACTTGTTGATAGCAGCAGTTACAAAGGAAATATGTCAGCAAGCAACGCACGATCTACTACACATTCTCTGGAAGGCAGGATACAAGGTGTCTAGAAGGAAGGCTCAGTTGTGTTTGCCAACTGTCAAATATCTGGGATTCCATATCTCTGAAGGTCAAAGAATTATGGGGCCAGAGAGAAAAGAAGCTGTGTGCCAAATACCGATACCCAAGAACAGAAGACAAGTGCGAGAATTCTTGGGGGCAGCAGGCTTCTGTAGGATATGGATTCCCAGCTACGCGATACTGGCAAAACCTCTGTATGCAGCTATCAAAGGTACAGAGCACGACCCCTTCTTATGGACTCAAGAACAGCAAACGGCATTTGAAGATGTGAAGAGGGCTTTGATGAGTGCCCCAGCATTAGGTCTACCTGATCACACACGACCATTCTACCTGTATGTACATGAGCAAAGAAGAATGGCTGTGGGAGTATTGACACAGTACTTGGGATCATGGCAAAGACCTGTTGCCTATATGTCTAAGCAACTGGATGCAGTGGCCAGCGGACTTCCACCTTGTCTAAGAGCCGTAGCTGCAGCCGCCCTGCTGGTAGCTGAAGCCGATAAACTCACTCTGGGTCAAGAACTTTATGTACGAGTCCCACATGCAGTACAGACGTTGTTGGATTACAAAGGAAATCATTGGTTTAGTAACAGCCGTATGACCAAGTATCAAGCAATGTTGTGTGAAAACCCAAGAGTGCATTTAGAGACTGTAAATACCTTAAATCCAGCTACCCTTTTGCCACAACCTACTGAAAGTCAACATGATTGTTTGGAAGTGATGGATGAAGTATTTTCAAGTAGACCAGATCTTCGTGATTTTCCCATCCAGAACCCCGATCTTCAATATTACACCGACGGCAGTAGTTATGTGAAAGAAGGGATCCGCTATGCAGGATATGCAGTAACAACGATAGATAAGGTGATAGCAGCTCGGCCACTGGCAAAAGGAACATCAGCACAAAAGGCAGAATTGATAGCACTGACACGAGCGTTACAATTGGCTGAAGGTTTAAGAGTGAACATCTACACGGACTCCAAGTATGCGTTTTTAACCACTCATGCCCACGGAGCTTTGTATAAAGAAAGAGGACTATTGAATTCAGAAGGCAAATAAATCAAGTACGCAGCTGAAATCCTACAACTATTGGAAGCAGTGTGGGAGCCGAAAGAAGTCGGTATTATACATTGTCGAGCGCATCTGAGAGGAGATGGTGATGCAACCAAAGGAAATCGGATGGCAGATAGTGCAGCTAAGCATGCCGCTGAATCAGAAAGACAGGAATATGTGGAGCATATAGCTGCTCTGATACCAACTCCACTGTCTCAATCGACTCCAGTTTATACAGCTCAAGAAGAGGAGTGGTTAAAGACTGAATCTGGAAAGTATTTGGAGAACAAATGGTATCAGTTAGAAGATGGAAGAATAGTCATTCCAGCATCACTAGCGGTAGAAATTGTCCAAAACTATCATAACGGGACACATTCTGGGAGAGACAGTACAGAAGAATCTCTCAGAAAATATTTCTACATACCAAGATTGTCCAATTTGACTCAGGCCATTGTACGAAGATGTGTAACGTGTGCTAAAAATAATGCAAGGCAAGGACCAGTAAAGCCACCAGGAGTCCAGTTTATGGGGGGACTCCCCATGTCCGATCTACAAATTGACTATACAGTAATGCCTAAATCTGGTGGACATCGCTACCTACTGGTAGTTGTGTGCACCTATTCAGGCTGGGTAGAAGCATGTCCTACTCGTACGGAGAAAGCAGGAGAAGTTGTGAGATTCCTGCTACGAGAAATAATACCCCGATATGGACTACTCTGCTCTATAGGATCGGACAATGGTCCAGCTTTTGTTCATCAGTGCCTACAACAACTGACTCATATGCTTGGTATAAAGTGGAGGCTTCATACGGCATATAGACCCCAGAGTTCTGGTAAGGTAGAGAGAATGAATAGAACTATTAAGAATCAGTTGGCTAAAATGTGTCAGGAAACCCAACTTAAGTGGAACGTTCTCTTGCCCATAGCTCTATTGCGAATCCGCAGTACACCTACCAGAAGGATGGACCTCTCTCCTTTTGAGATCATGTATGGGCGACCACCTTAAGTTACTTGGTAACTTAAGGGGGCATTTGAGTCAGTTGGGAGAAGGAATTACCCGGCAGCAGGTTGTAGAGTTGGGTAAGACTATGGAGGAGGTACAAAAATGGGTACAAGATAGATTACCTGTGAATATTTATCCCCCAGTTCATAGTTACCACCCAGGAGACCAAGTGTGGATTAAAGAGTGGAATAATGTACCGTTAGGGCCCAAGTGGAGAGGTCCTTATGTTGTTCTTTTGTCTACCCCTACAGCGATAAAAGTAGCCGAAGTGACTCCGTGGATACATCACTCCAGGGTTAAACCAGCAGCAGTCGATTCTTGGCAAGCTACAGCAGATCCAGAGAATCCCTGCAAGATCCGGTTAAAGCGCACGATTCAGTCGGAGTGACGAGGAACCTTGTGGATTACAAATTTTATTGTTTCAGAGATTGGTAAGTGAGTGAGGAGGCCATAATAAAGCCTGTCCGCTCACCGACGTGTAGTGTATAAGTCAGGAAAAGTCTCGAAGAGACCCCTGTGAAGACGAGCAGAACTCCATTCCCTGCAGCCCTTACATCCTGGAAGCTGAGGTGCCTTCGCACGGACGAAGACTGAGGATGACGATGAAAGATGTGTTTCTAATAATGTTTTTATATGTGTATTTTTATATTCAGGAAGGTAGAGGTACCGACACTCCTAGCTGTGAGGTATGCATTAAGACTACAAGAACAGGTAATCATATTTCCCAGACCCTAATTTGGCATTCGCAATACGAGTGTAAAGGAGATGTATCAAGATGTAGATACTTAAATATAGAATATAGTGTGTGCCATTTAGGGGTAGGAGAACCTAAGTGCTTCAGTCCAGAGTATCAACCCCGTACAATTTGGTTGACTCTCAGGAATGGAGATCCTCAGGGGACCCTAATTAACAAAACGATATTAGAATCCGTATATTCTTCAGGTGTTCTGCTATTTGATGCGTGTAAAGCGATATCAAGTGGTAGAAAGCCGTGGAATGTATGTAGGGATCTTAGATGGGAGAGAACGTATGGGTCTAACGATAAATATATTTGTCCCAGTAGTAAAAATAAGTATGTGAGTCCTAGATGCCCAAATAGAGATTATAACTTTTGCCCATATTGGTCTTGTGTGGGGTGGGCAACTTGGGGACAGACAGCAGACAAGGATATGATTGTGACTAAGTTGCCTACCAATCCATACTGTAAGTCTATGGAATGCAATCCCATCCATATACTTATAAATAACCCTGACAAGTTCTTAGATAAATATGGTAATTTATTTGGGTTCCAAATATATGGGACGGGTTTAGACCCTGGGACAGTATTGTTTATAGGGATAGAGACTGATACGGTAACCTCCCAGACTCATCAGGTATAACATTCCTTTTATGAAGAAATGAGTATAGATAATAAGATCCCCCATAACGCTAAAAACCTGTTCATTGATTTAGCTGAAAGTATTGCCGGTAGTCTTAATGTTACCAACTGCTATGTGTGTGGAGGTACTAACATGGGAGACCAATGGCCTTGGGAAGCAAAGGAGGTAATGTCCGGTTCTGAGGCAGTTGAACAATTAATATCTTCACAAGCCGATTATCATATGAGTGTTAGAGGTAAATCTGAGTGGAGATTAAAGACCTCCATCATAGGTTATGTTTGCATAGCGAGGAAAGGAATGATGTATAATACTTCTGTAGGAGAGTTAACTTGTCTAGGGCAAAAAGCTTATGATGATGATACAAAGAATACAACTTGGTGGTCGGCTTCAAATGTCTCAGAACCATCTAACCCGTTTGCAAGATACGCCAATTTAAAGGATGTGTGGTTTGATCTATCCATCACATCTAATTGGAGAGCCCCAGCAAATTTGTACTGGATCTGTGGTAAGAAAGCCTATTCGGAGTTGCCACAGGACTGGGAGGGGGCATGTGTGTTGGGTATGCTCAAACCATCCTTCTTCTTGTTACCTATCGAAACAGGTGAGACTTTAGGTGTTAAAGTGTATGATGTGAATCATAGGAAGAAAAGGGGACCCATAGAGATAGGCGCCTGGGAAGATGATGGATGGCCTCCCCAGCGTATTATAGATTACTATGGGCCAGCCACGTGGGCAGAGGATGGTACCTTTGGTTATAGAACCCCAATTTATATGCTCAACCGTATTATAAGATTACAGGCAGTGGTTGAGATTATTACTAATGAGACCTCACAAGCGCTCAATCTTCTAGCGAGCATAATACCAGGATGAGGACAGCAGTATACCAAAATAGATTAGCCTTGGATTACCTATTGGCAGTAGAGGGAGGTGTATGTGGGAAGTTTAACCTGAGCAATTGCTGTCTTCAAATAGATGATGAAGGGCAAGCAATAGCTGAGCTTACTAGCCATATGGTATAACTAGCGCATGTGCCTACTCAGGTATGGAAAGGGTACAATCCAAGTAGTTGGTTTGGTAGCTGGTATGAGCAGTTTGGAGGGCTTAAGGCATTGGTAGGTGGAGTCCTACTGATTTTAATGTTGTGTCTACTCCTGCCATGTCTTATACCCTTAGTAGTTAGGTCTGTGCAAAGCCTGATAGAAAATATAGCAGAGAGGAAGGCTGCTGCACAGATAATGGCAATTTATAAATATAAGGCTCTAGATCAGGGAGA
This sequence comes from Pelobates fuscus, assembly GCF_036172605.1. Lineage (NCBI taxonomy): Eukaryota > Metazoa > Chordata > Amphibia > Anura > Pelobatidae > Pelobates > Pelobates fuscus. Next base: position 291,255,313 of record NC_086319.1, on the reverse strand, counting down.
ACCAATGCAGGAAGATGAGTGTTGAAGATTCACATCATAGATAAGTCTGGTCTGGTTCATGGTAACTTGCGGTGTATGCAAACCAAGGTTAAGTGATGCCTCAAGTAATTGTGAAATATCAAGAGGCATCAAAGGGGGGAATGTGGTGGAATCTCGGTAAAAATAAATTTAGTAGGCCGAGATTACCACGTGGCATGTGTACGTGCATATGCTGACGTATCGATCAGTTGGTTGCACGAGGCAAGATACGATCAGTAGTGTACGGAGCATGTGCAAGAATACAGGATGTAGTATTCCCCTCCTCCATTGTGCTGGACAGGCCATGCGGTCAAGCAGGAAGTTAATTCTTATTTGTATTGATTGGTCAAGAGAATGTGCGGGTGGGGCTTAATATGGGAGGAGTTATGTGCCTATATAAGGAGCCTGCACTATTGTCCGGGGCTCAGAACTTGTTGTATTTTGGTGACATTAGTCCCTCTGAGTCCCGATCGGTGAACCGAATAAAGAATCTCTTCCTTCCTGAAGAAACCTGTGTCCATCTCTCTGTGCTTGGCTTCCGTCAGTTTCTCCGGTATCAACTACTTACTGTCTACATTGGCTGATTTTCTTTTAGATTATCAAAGTGGGTTCAACACAAGAATGTGTCACCAGTTGCTGAATCAGATCTAGTAAGATTGTGTGGCTTTGTGATGTTTTTTGTAACACATAGAAGACAATTGGGTTAAGATTGTGACAAGAGTTAACAATCTCATGCTGCTAACTCTATTATGTTTCAGTTTTACCACTTAAAGCAACAGAAAAACATTCTGCCAAAATTCTAGCTATATTTGCTAAGCTTTTTTTTCTCTTTTAAAAAAATACCCCATTCTTAATTCCACCAGCACAGTAAGAATTACCTCCTTTAACCCCTTAAGGACACATGACATGTGTCGCATTTCATGATTCCCTTTTATTCCAGAAGTTTGGTCCTTAAGTAGAGATGTAGGGAACATAAAATTTTCCGTTCGCGAATGGCGAATACAAATTTCCGTAAATGTTCGCAAACGGGCGAACCGCCATAGACTTCAATAGGCAGGCGAATTTTAAAACCGACAGGGACTCTTTCTGGCCACAATAGTGATGGAAAAGTTGTTTCAAGGGGACTAACACCTGGACTGTGGCATGCCGGAGGGGGATCCATGGCAAAACTCCCATGGAAAATTACATAGTTGATGCAGAGTCTGGCTTTAATCCATAAAGGACATAAATCACCTAACATTCCTAAATTGTTTGGAATAACGTGCTTTAAAACATCAGGTATGATGTTGTATCGATCAGGTAGTGTAAGGGTTACGCCCGCTTCACAGTGACAGACCAAACTCTCCGTTTAACGCACCGCAAACAACCGCAAACAGTCCATTTGCACAACCGCAAACTCCCCATTTGCACAAGGTTGGATACCAAGCTAGCCATGTCCCGTTCCTTGTCCTCACTGATGTCATTGAAGGTCTCTTCCTCCACCCAGCCATGTACAACACCAAGGGTCCCCGAAAGGTGACAACAAGCCCCCTGGGACGCCTGCTGTGTTTGGTCTTCTACCTCCTCAAAGCCACCTTCCTCCTCTGACTCCTCTTCTTCAGACTCCTCTCTCTGCATTATGATAAGGTGTGTTAAGTAGTACTATTCCTATCAGTTTAATTCCTGTTACGTCCCCTATCAGGGGACGTGTATATGGCATCGATTTCAGGAACCGGGAGATGGAAAAAGATGCTTGGTCGGTCCTCCTACTTCAAATTTGGGCACTGCGCGTGTAATCTAATGTGCCACCAGATAGGAGTGGTGTGTTAAGTAGTACTATTCTTATCAATTTAATCCCTGTTATGTCCCCCTCATCAGGCCTTTTTTAGTCGAATGTATCGCCCACTGTTAGTCCCTTCGGGATCCATCCCTCATTCATCTTAATAAAGGTGAGGTAATCTAGACTTTTTTGACCTAGGCGACTTCTCTTCTCAGTGACAATACCTCCTGCTGCACTGAATGTCCTTTCTGACAGAACACTTGAAGCGGGGCAGGCAAGACGTTCTATCGCAAATTAGGATAGCTCAGGCCACAGGTCAAGCCTACACACCCAGTAGTCAACTTGTCAACTTGCCCAAATTCAATGCCGGCAACAAATTTCTTCCGTTGTCACCAACCACTTTGCCGATCTCCAGTTGGTGCGGAGTCAGCCACTGATCCACCTGTGCGCTCAGGGCGGACAGGAGTGCTGGTCCGGTGTGACTCTCTGCTTTCAGGCAAGTCAACCCCAAGACGGCGTGACACTGCCATATCTGGGATGTGGAATAGTACGTGGGGAGCTGGGGGGGTGCTGTTGATGTGGAGCAAGACGCAGCAGCAGAAGAGGACTCAGCCAAGGAGGTTATGGAAGAGGATGGAGTAGGAGGAGTAGAGGAGGTGGCAGCAGGCCTGCCTGCAAGTCGTGGCGGTGTCACCAACTCCTCTGCAGAGCCACGCATTCCATGCTTGGCAGCCGTCAGCAGGTTTCCTAATGCGCAGTGTAGGTGATATACCTGCCCTGACCATGCTTTGCAGGCCAGGTATCAGTGGTCAGATGGACCCTTGCTCCAACACTGTGTGCCAGACATGACATTACTTCCTTTTGCACAATCGAGTACAGGTTGGGGATTGCCTTTTGTGCAAAGAAATTTCGTCCGGGTACCTTCCACTGCGGTGTCCCAATAGCTACACATTTTTGGAACGCCTTAGACTCCACCAGCTTGTATGGTAAAAGCTGGCGGGCTAAGAGTTCAGACAAGCCAGCTGTCAGATGCCGGGCAAGGGGGTGACTTTGTGACATTGGCTTCTTATGCTCAAACATGTCCTTGACAGACACCTGACTGTGGGCAGATGAGCAGGAACTGCTCAAGGTGAGAGATGGAGTGGCGGATGGTTGAGAGGTGGCAAGGAGGACAGCAGTGGTTGACATGGCTGAAGATGCTGGACCAGGAGGAGGATGGCGGCTTTGAGTTTGTGTGCTGCTTGTACTCATGTGTTGATCCCATAGGCGTTTGTGATGTGCGATCATGTGCCTTCGCAAAGCAGTTGTACCTAGGTGGGTGTTGGGATTCCCACGACTCAGTTTCTTTTGGCACAGGTTTCAAATGGCATCGCTGTTGTCAGAGGCAGACACACAAAAAAAATGCCACACTGCTGTGCTCTGCAATGACGGCATTCTGGGGGTGGCAACAGCATGCGATGATTGGCGTGCTGTCTGGCTGACCCCGGGTGCCGATGCATGCTGTCTGACTGTGCCACTAGCTCCTTGCGACGACCTCCCCCTGCTTCCAACTCGTCTCCTCCTCCTCTTTGTCTCCCCATCTGAACTTTCCCCCTGTTCTTCTTCTCTTCTAGCGGGCACTCACGTGACATCCATGGACGCATCGTCATCATCAACCACTTCACTTGTATCTGACAACTCTGCAAAATAAGCAGCAGTGGGTACAGCATCATCATCATTACACCGTATGTCCATGTGTGTAATGCTGCCTGACTGAGACATATTCCTGTTATCTACATCCTCTGGCAATAATGGTTGCGCATCACTCATTTCTTCCAACTGATGTGTAAATAACTCCTCTGACAGATCAAGTGAAGCGGCTGTGGTGCTTGTGTTGGTGGTGGCGTCAGGCGGGCGAGTGGTAACTTGAGAGGTGCCCGAAGCTAAGCTGGAGGAGGATGGTGCGTCAAGGTTCCGAGCCGAAACTGTAGAAGATAGGCTGTCCTGTGTTAGCCAGTCAACTATGTCCTCAGAACTTTTTGAGTTCAGGGTACGTGGCCTCTGAACACTGGGCATTATTCTAAGGCCAAAGGGAATCACAGCACCACGACCACGACAGCCCCTGCAAGGTGGCCTGCCTCTGCCTGTCATTTTTTTTTCGATTAGTGGTACTATGCGTGCAAGCTACTGTGACAACAGATATGAGTGGCACTGTGCACTGGCAGAAGTTGGCAGAGTAGACGCTGTAGGCCTGACACACACGCTTGCAGACAACTAACTGCTATTCAATCTATTACAGTCAAAAAATTTTTTTTTAAATGTACACTACTGTTACACCAAATATGAGTTGCACTGGTGTGACACTGTGCCCTGGCAGGCCCTGAAACGCACACGTGTGAAGGAAACTGACTGCTATTATTTCACAGTCAAAAAAGTGTTGTTGTTTTTTAAATGTACACTACTGTTACACCAGATATGAGTTGCACTGGTGTGACACTGTGCCCTGGCAGGCCCTGAAACGCACACGTGTGAAGGAAACTGACTGCTATTATATCACAGTCAAAAAAGTGTTGTTGTTTTTTTTTTTTAAATGTACACTACTGTTACACCAGATTTGAGTTGCACTGGTGTGACACTGTGCCCTGGCAGGCCCTGAAACGCACACATGTGAAAGAAACTGACTGCTATTATTTCACAGTCAAAAAAGTTTTTTTTTTTTGTTTTTTTTAAATGCAAGCTATTGTGACACCAGATATGAGTGGTGGCACTGGGCAAGTGGGAACAGTATACGCTGTGAGCCTGACACACACGCTGGCAGGCAGGCAACTGCAATTAGATTACACAGGAAAAAAAAAAGACCAGACTGATGTTCTAGCCCTAAAAAGGGCTTTTTGGGGTGCTGTCTTTACAGCAGAGATCGGATGAGTCCTTCAGGTGATGAGTGGACACTGAATACACTAGCCTAGCTATCGATTTCCCTATTAAATCAGCAGCAGCTACACTGTCCCTCCTCTCACTAAGAATGCAGCTTCCGAATTAATATAAAATGGATGCTGTCCAGGAGGTGGGAGGGTCTGGGAGCACCTACCTTGCAAAGACTTCTCATTGAGTTGCATTGGGAAGTCTGAGATTGGACTGCAACAGAAAGTCTGGGCTGGGGGAAAAGAGGAGGACTTGCAAAGGCGGTATACTTTCCAATCAGTTTTTAGACATATCCCAAATGAAATATGCATAATTAAATGCATGCCCGTTTTCATTAGAGGTATTGCTGTACTGCTGATTGTGTTCTGTAGGTGGGTTGCTGGACTAACCAGGGCACTGACCGACAGGAGATCAGATACCCTGTTAGTCTGGATGGTAAAGGGGAGAAATGTGGCGAAACCGACCTCGCCACGTGTCCTTGGAGGGGGCTGCTTGCCCGCCTCTTGCCTTTAGACTATAGTCCCTGTTCTTTTTCCCTGCAGAAAGGCTGGTTTGTGCCTCTCTGCGGACTGTTAAAGCCATGCTACCCCAGATAGCTATACCATGGAGCCCAGCCGTATACTGAAAGACTGTATGAAAGACTTTGGCTCCATAGTGATTGAACTGTATGTATGTGATCTGAGCGCCATCCGGTAATAATGTGAGCTCAGATCTAATCTATCTGGGGATAGGTAGAATGTCTGTATTTTATGTAATAAATGTAACCTTGTGTATTTTATTGTATTTTTATGTCTTTTATCCTTTGTCTGCCATGTGGCTAATGGAGTTTTGCCTCTGTCCTTGGAGATAATTGGATTACTTCTCAATTATCTCCAGGATAGAAGACTATGTGGAACTGGTTTCGGGCAGAAAAGCCATGCTTCATTTGGTCATAAAGGACTTCGATCTATCTTTTGAACCAATGGATCAATTTGGATGATTTTGACATATGTTTGTATTTGGAGTATGCTGCTTATGAAAATGTATGTTTTATATTTGTGACATGTATATTTTAGAAGTTATAAATATTGGGTAAAAACTGTATTCCTCTGCCTGTGATAATGAGATTACCCATTGTGTTCAGTAATCATATCACAGGCAAAGGGGAGGATTTTGTGTGGGAGTGTCTGTGTGTATTGTACGGATTGATTGGTTGTTCTGTAATACCCTGTGGGCTGTACTGTGGTTGTGGATTGGGAATAAAAGATACTGCATGTGCCAGGACAGTGAGATTCTGCTTAACCCTCAAAACGAAGTGTCGTCTCGTTATTGGGGGAATTGGATTGTATGCTGACTGCCAGGAGTGTAAACCTTTCGTATGGTTTTTCCTGTTCAGCTGTTTCCAGGATTCGTGCAGTTTGCAGTTCGGGAGATTGGTGCTTACAGTAGCTGCCTGTGCATCTGGAAAGGGTAATATCGCCTAAACGGTTTTTAACCTCTGGTGAGCAAAACGGTCTGTTACAGTCCCGATAAGCACTGTACGCTGGCATAAAGCGATATACACTGTGCTTGAGCCTAAATATTCAGCACACACCACGATTGTACCTACCCTTAAAGTTTGGTCAAGAATTAAAGGTTTCTTGACTATTCTCGCCTCATCCATCCCCTTTATATCCTTTAACTTCCAAGCCGCAATTCCCTCCCACCCTTAACCCCTGAGCTTTTGAAGCCTTCTTTTACTCCACACATCTCACCTCAGGCTCTCTATTAACTGAACAATGCATGAAACCATTAATGGCCCTGGTTACCTAGGTGTAAACATCTATCATACAAATGTTTAGATTTTCTAACTTACACTCTTTCCGAACCAGTACTTCTCAAATAAGCCTGCCAATGTACAAAGTTTGAATTGCACTGTGCGATGCATTATATTTAAACACACAACACCTCTCTAACTTTTATAGGCTACTTCAGCTAGCCCGGTAAAGCTACTCTTTATTTACAGATTCATGGTCACGGGAACTTAATCTCGATATGTTCCCTGCAGGTTGGAAATGCATTTTTATAACTATTCATAAAACATCTATGAGCAACAATATACATGAAGATAACTACAAGCAAGTTTCTGGATGGTATTACTCCCAAGTGTAATTGCACAATTTTCTTCCTAGCACTCCAGATGTTTGCCGGAGATGCACAAAAGGACAGGGCACTTTTGCACATATCCGGTGGTCATGTCCCATAATACAAAATTATTGGAAAAGAATACTCTCACTATTTCATACTATAATAGGAAATTCCCTATCCTTGAAGGCTTGTTATTTTATCAATATCCACAAAGGATTCCTAGACATCAAACTTGTTTTATTACATGCCTGTTTGCAGCAGCAAACATACTCATTCCCATCTTCTTGGTTGAAAAAGCTTAGCTCCTTCCATCCGTAAATGGATTCACAAAGTTGAGTCTCTAAGGCTTATGGAAGAAGTTCAGTACTTCTTATCTCATATATTAACATTTGGGATCCTTGGATTAAGTTCTTACAACAACACTCATAAGTATGACCTGTTCAAATTAGTGAACTTCTAATTTTCCTACATATATGGCTCTAGAAACATTTTACACTGGTATATTACACTTAATGTATCGCTGAAGCAGCTAATTCTCTCAGGGAGAACATAACTTGAATAATGTTCCTCTTGCAGATACTTATACAATTACACTCAAACAATTCTACTTTTTGTACTTGAAACACAGGGTGGTGATCTGATCCAACAGGCAGCTTCAGACCCATTGGGTCTTATGGTTAATGTTGGGCATGCTCCCGTACCTATTCTCATCTTGGTATGTACTTAGTTATCCATGCCTTATTTAATGTTGGGCATGCTCCCGTACCTATTCTCATCTTGGTATGTACTTAGTTATCCATGCCTTATCGTGTTACTCCAGAGATACTCACCTGACAACGATGTTATTATAAAAAGAAAAAAAAAAAGAAAAAACCTCAGGCACTCACTGTGAAAGTTTCCAGGCATATTTATTTGCAACGTTTTGACCTAACTAGGTCTTTATCAAGCATACGATATAATCAAGCTCAGATCTAACGCCACTCCACATATTGATCAATTGTCGTATTCAGTCATTATGTAACACTATATTCCATCTATTGCCTAACTGGGTTTTGCTTTGTGCTTCATGTGGCCTGATCTATACCTGTAATGTGATATACTGTATATCTCTGGTAATTCATTTTCAAAATGTAAAAAAAATAAAAAATATAAATATCATATGTTATTCTCTTTCATCTCTCAACCAAAACCATTTCCCCCAACATCGGCATCGTTAGAGGCAGGGCATCGGTGGGCGGGTTAAACAGAGGAGGGTCAGTGATGTGAATCTCGTCACTGGCACAGGCCAAAGCGACAGGAGATGGACCCACCCAGAAAGAAGACGGCCTGCAGACAGAGCTGTTTCAGTGCCCTGAGCTTGGTATGTATAGATTTAATTAATCTTTCTGGAGATTGTTTCATGGTGCCCCTTAGCACACACTTGTCTACTCCTCTCCTTCCCTTCTTACTAACAGACAAAAGCTTCTGGAATGCAGTCTTGGACAAAGAAAAAGGTGAATGTAGTAAATGTAGCAGAAAGGGGACATGACACACTGTAGAGAGACTGAACGGAAAAATCCTTAGCACAGTGTGCATAATTAGCTTAACTAATGTATTATCGGTCAGCCTATGCACGTTTTGATCCACTTCATCCCTCCTAAGTTCCAATACTTAATACAAAACAGTATTCCTAACATTGCAGTGTTCCTCTGCCTCAGCAGCCTCTCCATCACAATTCCCCTGCAGGCCATGAAAGGGTTAAAAAAAATCCTCCAACATTAGCATTATCTGGGAACCTAATGCACAGGTATGGCGAGCACAGTGCGTTAATTAGGCGTTAACCATAGCAAAGCAATGGCTCAATGATTTCCGATAGAGTTTTTTAAATGCTGGACTTCCAGAGTATTACTCACAGAGTTAAACTCTATTGAACTGCAGGAAGGGCCTATAGTGGCTGTCTGTTAGACAGTAACTAGAGGCAGTCTTAACCCTGCTATGTAAACATTGCAATTTTTCTAAAACTGAGATAAAGTGGTCTGGGTGCCTATAGCTTTTCTTTAACCCCTTAAGGACCAAACTTCTGGAATAAAAGGGAATCATGACATGTCACACATGTCATGTGTCCTTAAGGGGTTAAACATGGGTGGGAGGGGGGCATTGGTGGTGGATATGGGCTCTAAAATAATAAACAAAGGGGGAACCTAGTGTCCCCAACCCAAACCCATCCATGACAAGTTTTATTTTCTTATTTTTTTACCTTAAGCATGTGGGTCTGGATTTCAGCCTTAGACAGCATTCTGTCCGGCTGAAAACTACACCTAATTCAGGGCTGTTCAGTGCCTTAATTGAAAAATCTGGACAGTGTTGAATAGTATAAACAATGTCTGGATTTTGTAGTCCGAATAACCCTATACATAGTCATTTATTTTCCCCCCATTCAGAATGGGGACATTTGAACTTTAGTGAATAACCCTGAGGGTTATTATGAAATATTCCGATGGCAAGTCTTGATAAAAGTGACACTTGCTTGTTAGTGCACTCTGATTGGTTATTGGTTATTTTACAAGTCAAGCTCTAATGAGAAATGGAAGTGAGGTAAAGTTTTTATAAAGGCGGTTCCTGTTTGAAAGCCTTATTCGGAATGCAGCCCTCAAAGGGCAAAAATGGATTTATCTGTTTGAATTTGTTTAAAAAGCACATTAATTTGAATTTCATGGCTGTGGAGCTCTGTTAAACACTCAGACACAGCAGGATTATGGATCTCCAAGAAAAGGTGCATTCACAAATAAATCAGGGATAGAGGGATTTGAGCCAAGGACTGTCCATCCAAAAATGCGGCACTTGGAAGGTATAGTGGAGGATAACAAAGCACAAGTATTGGCTTAAGCATTGTGACGATCTACAGAACCAATAGTAGCCAGGGAATGGGGCTTTGGGTTGCCATCCTTGTTTTCCTATGGATGGATCCTTGGTATCCCCACTGGATACCCCGTGTGCTTGCTTTCAGTGAGTAATAAATATACTGTATGAGAACTACAATACTTACCCTCCATATTCTGTTGCAGTGGAAGATAAAATAAATAGTGAAGGACCAAGTTATCCCCAAGCCTCCTGGCTCCCATTCTCTGCCATCATTTTATACTAAATGTTAATGTAAAGGAGGAGAACTCTAGTGCTAAGTGTAATTTTCTCCCTTTTAACCATGCCTGTACTAGATTTGTAAGCACCTTCACTTCAGTACTATGAATATCGCTACTTTAATACCGATCAGTCCACTAGTAAGTAGTTTATGCCCCTGTATCTTTTTCTCTTGCAATGTAAAGATACAAACACTGTGAACTACTTCCTTTCAGATCAGGAACTGAACGTCTTAGAGTGAATGCAAAGGGTTAAGATTGCCATTTAATTTCTTTCCCCATGCCGTTCCCTTGCCTGCGGCTTCTGTTTCCAGACATCTCTTAAAATTGTGAATAAAAAGTACACACAGCAGTACAATTTAGAGTCCCTCTCTCTCTTGTCTAAAATCCCCATCTAATTCTATTTGTGTCCCAACCATATGTACAAACAAAGCTGCATCTGTCACATTTTGGAGGCCGTTTCTATGGTAGCAAAGAGCTGCTCTCTTGCTGCCGGCACTTGGGAGCAGGATATTTTTCTCGGGACTGATTATCGGCTTTTTATGGTGAAAAGCACACATTAGATTTGAATAACCTTCCCCAAATTGCCCATGTTGTAATAAACCTTGATTCATTCTGATGCTAATATTTAGTATCTCTGACCACCATCATAAAAGGTAATAAGGAATGCATAGGAGGCTGCGGGTACTGCCTAGTGATGTTTATTAAACTCAGCTTTAATATCAATGTAAATGCACAAGAGAGCCCTCCTGGGTCTGCAAGAAGATGACACAGACTGCAATTTTATTGAACTAAATCTGGGCTGCATTAATATGAAAGCGGTATATAGGACGGACAGGCAAATTAATAGTACATTACGGTGCAATTCTTCAAGATTATTCTGGGATCTGTACTGGTGTCCGATAAGGGATTATTTATGCCGTAGTGTGCTTTATTCACTCAGCACCTCATTGTAGTGAATTGAAACTGAAATGTACAGTTTAGGCTGAAATGGCCAAGCAGTCCCTAAAGCTGAATGTTAGAATGTATTCAAATCATATATTTTAGCATGCATTTTCAAATAAGGTTTTCAGTTCATTAACAGAGTTTTTCACAAATAAACCTCACATAGTTAGCAAGGAAGCCATGTTGGACAATATCTAGCAACTCATTTGACAATCCATCACAGATCACTATAAACTAGGGGAATAGGGATTTTTTTTTGCAATTGAGTGGATGGTTTTTATTGGAGGAGTAATGTGATTCAGGCTGGAGGTGATGATGGATTATGATAATGAATTATGGGGATGAGAGCATGTAATGCTATAGGGGAAAAAGGGCCTTGTCTTTCTGTTTTTTTATTTTTTTTATTATTAGGGCTGGAAGATGAAAGAATAATGAAGGGATTATTGAGCTGATGTAACTGGAGAGGCTGAATAGACAGGATTATGGTCATGAGGTTATGTGAATGGGGTGATTGAATTATGGCTAGGGTAATTGAGGCTGGTGGTGATGAGATTATGGAATGTTCTAATACATTTAGGGATGGGATTAAGGGATTAAGGAATGTTGTAATGTGATTGGAGCTGGTGGATTAGAGGGTAATGAAGGGGTTATTGAGTTAATGTTATTTCAGTAATATGATTGGATCGGAAAGTGATGTGGACCTTAGGAGAAAGTGGGTGATGTAGTTAATGGGCTAGGGTGGTTGGAGTGTGATTGTTATGATGATTAGATTGAGGAGATGCTGGGGGTCTGATGAAAAAATAATAAATTGAAGTGGATTTTATTTTGAGGATGGGGTTAATGAGACTACATCAATGGGATGTATGTAATTGTGAGCATGGGGTGAGGGGATTAGGGCTGCATGAAGAGATTAAATGGACCAGGGAGGGGATTGTGGTGATAGAATATGTGATTGGGTCAATACGTGATAAAGGGGTTACATGGGTGAGAAAATGTGTTTTTAGATGGCAATGATTAGACATTTACAAGGATAGAGGTGAGGCACATTGTGATGAAGATTAAAGAGGATGAAGTATGAGAGGATGAGAATGTTGGTTGAGGGATCAGTGAAGATAAAAGTTAATGAGTGATTAGGGGCTTAAAGGGTTACAGCGTTATAGTGATTATGGCAGAAGTACCCTGGCCCATTTACCTGGTAATGGGGCAAAATGTTAAGTAATGGTTTGCCCTCTTACCTGGATAGCCGCTGGGCTCCAAGGCTCCATGCTTCTCAGCTGAAGTTCTTTGCCTGTAGAAGCCAGAAGCCAATCTAGGTGCCATTCATTGGCTAAGAGCATCAGCTGATCACTCTCAGCCAATGAATGGCACACTGTGCAAAACAATATGAACAGAAATTGTAGATTATGCTAGCTTTAGTGTACCTATAATCTTAATTTTATTTATGACAGGAGGCTAGTATTTTGCTTAAAGGACCACTATAGTGCCCTGAGGGTGCCCCCACCCTCAGGGACCCCCTCCCGCCGGGTTCTGGGATGAGGAAAGGGTTAAAACGTACCTTTATTCCAGCGCAGGGCGGGGAGCTCTCCTCCTCCTCTCCGCCTCCGATCCTCCCTTTCGGCTGAATGCGCATGTGCGGCAAGAGCTGCGCGCGCATTCAGCCGGTCTCATAGGAAAGCATTTACAATGCTTTCCTATGGACGCTTGCGTGCTCTCACTCTGATTTTCACAGTGAGAATCACGCAAGCGCCTCTAGCGGCTGTCAGTGAGACAGCCACTAGAGGATTTGGAGGCTGGATTAACCCTATTATAAACATAGCAGTTTCTCTGAAACTGCTATGTTTATAAAAAATTTGTTAATCCTAGAGGGACCTGGCACCCAGACAACTTCATTAAGCTGAAGTGGTCTGGGTGCCTAGAGTGGTCCTTTAGGACTTTCTTTAGTTAAGCTTTTCAGCAGCACTTTTTTAACATAGTAACAGGGTAACCAATCAGAAAAAAGATAACAAGGTATAAAACTCCCTCCTGTTTTTTTTTTTTTTTTATTATTAGGGCTGGAAGATGAAAGAATAATGAGGGGATTATTGAGCTGATGTAACTGGAGAGGCTGAATAGACAGGATTATGGTCATGAGGTTATGTGAATGGGGTGATTGAATTATGGCTAGGGTAATTGAGGCTGGTGGTGATGAGATTATGGAATGTTCTAATACATTTAGGGATGGGATTAAGGGATTAAGGAATGTTGTAATGTGATTGGAGCTGGTGGATTAGAGGGTAATGAAGGGGTTATTGAGTTAATGTTATTTCAGTAATATGATTGGATCGGAAAGTGATGTGGACCTTAGGAGAAAGTGGGTGATGTAGTTAATGGGCTAGGGTGGTTGGAGTGTGATTGTTATGATGATTAGATTGAGGAGATGCTGGGGGTCTGATGAAAAAATAATAAATTGAAGTGGATTTTATTTTGAGGATGGGGTTAATGAGACTACATCAATGGGATGTATGTAATTGTGAGCATGGGGTGAGGGGATTAGGGCTGCATGAAGAGATTAAATGGACCAGGGAGGGGATTGTGGTGATAGAATATGTGATTGGGTCAATACGTGATAAAGGGGTTACATGGGTGAGAAAATGTGTTTTTAGATGGCAATGATTAGACATTTACAAGGATAGAGGTGAGGCACAGTGTGATGAAGATTAAAGAGGATGAAGTATGAGAGGATGAGAATGTTGGTTGAGGGATCAGTGAAGATAAAAGTTAATGAGTGATTAGGGGCTTAAAGGGTTACAGCGTTATAGTGATTATGGCAGAAGTACCCTGGCCCATTTACCTGGTAATGGGGCAAAATGTTAAGTAATGGTTTGCCCTCTTACCTGGATAGCCGCTGGGCTCCAAGGCTCCATGCTTCTCAGCTGAAGTTCTTTGCCTGTAGAAGCCAGAAGCCAATCTAGGTGCCATTCATTGGCTAAGAGCATCAGCTGATCACTCTCAGCCAATGAATGGCACACTCTGCAAAACAATATGAACAGAAATTGTAGATTATGCTAGCTTTAGTGTACCTATAATCTTAATTTTATTTATGACAGGAGGCTAGTATTTTGCTTAAAGGACCACTATAGTGCCCTGAGGGTGCCCCCACCCTCAGGGACCCCCTCCCGCCGGGTTCTGGGATGAGGAAAGGGTTAAAACGTACCTTTATTCCAGCGCAGGGCGGGGAGCTCTCCTCCTCCTCTCCGCCTCCGATCCTCCCTTTCGGCTGAATGCGCATGTGCGGCAAGAGCTGCGCGCGCATTCAGCCGGTCTCATAGGAAAGCATTTACAATGCTTTCCTATGGACGCTTGCGTGCTCTCACTGTTATTTTCACAGTGAGAATCACGCAAGCGCCTCTAGCGGCTGTCAGTGAGACAGCCACTAGAGGATTTGGAGGCTGGATTAACCCTATTATAAACATAGCAGTTTCTCTGAAACTGCTATGTTTATAAAAAATTTGTTAATCCTAGAGGGACCTGGCACCCAGACAACTTCATTAAGCTGAAGTGGTCTGGGTGCCTAGAGTGGTCCTTTAGGACTTTCTTTAGTTAAGATTTTCAGCAGCACTTTTTTAACATAGTAACAGGGTAACCAATCAGAAAAAAAGATAACAAGGTATAAAACTCCCTCCCCGTGATGTCACTTCCTCTTTCTGGCTGCGAACAAACAGGAACAGCGAACGGTAAATGAACCAGATGAGAGTTTCAGAATGCCAGATGAGAAAGTTGATGCTTGAGAGGGAACAGGAACTAAACATGTCCTCTTGAGAGAGTCAAGATGATGCTTGAGATGGAACAGCAACTAGACCTGTCCTCTTGAGGGAGCTTTACGCTGAAACAAGAGAGCAGAGTCGAATCCAAGGATTAATCCATGAATTGGACTTCTAAAATCATGTCATCCAGTTGTTAAAAACCATATATTATAGCCCGACTGCAACATAGCCTTAATCCACCCACCCATAGGGTGTAACTCCTTGTAACCCAGAGCAGAAAGACATTGCGTATTTACTCTTGTCATAGATAAACTTACCTAAAGAGGCGACCCTAGGGGGGGGAAACGAAAGCGAAGGGTGGGAAATACTCGCCTCCTGTCATTAATACAATTAAGATTATAGGTATACTAAAGCTATCATAATCTACTATTTTATGACATGACAGGAGGCTTCGTATTTTGCTGTTTTAACGCTCCCCGAGAAGGGCTAAGGAAGCGTGCACAACCGGACGAAAATAGAAATTGCGGAACGTCTGTTCCCGGGACCAGTCTGCTGAGTGAAGAATGTCCCAAAGTGAGGCTCTAGCGTTGAACGCTCCCGATGCTGCCGCTCGTCTGATGGAGTGGGCTCCGAAGGCCAGGGAGAGCAACCACCTGACCCGATGGGCAAGGGTCGTGGTTGACACCGGGTTATGTGATCGGACGTATGAGACCAATAGTTGGCTGGAGGAGGTTGAATGGAGAGTGGAGGTGAGTAATAAATAATGAGAGAGAAATTATACCACACAGAATTTTGGATGGTTAGGGAAATAAGGATAAAATACTGAAGAGGAGTTCGATTTAGTTTGTCTAGACACGGAAAAGGTGACACCTTCTGGGGAAAAGTTGATAGCGTCATGGTCAAATGCTCGAACATCCAACACTCATTGGAAAGACAAGCAAAGTAACAGGGTGAATTTTGCTCAGAGTTGACGAAGGGAGAGATCTTCATTGCTCGGCCAAGGTTCTAGAAAACGAATCATGACATTAAAGTCCCATAGATGGGGGCATTTCGGTGTTGGAGGGCGAGCCAGTTTAATGCCCCGTAATAGTCTACAAACCAGCGGGTCCTGGCCAACTGGAGCTCAATGTAGAAGAACATGGGCAGCCGAGATAGCCGACCGGGCATCGTTGATGGATCGGTAGGATCGGCATAGGTCGAATAGATGAGAGAGGAAATTCAATATGAACTGTCTAGGGGCTGTAAGGGGATCGCTATCCCGTTCCAGGCACCAATTGCACCAAGCACCCCAGGCGGAAAGGTAGCATCTTCTGGTTCCATGGGCCCAAGAACCCCAGAGGAGTTCCTTAGATCTCTGCGATAACTCTCCGAAATGCCAGGTTCCCCTGAAAGAGTCCAAGCCACTAAGTGGAGGTGGCCTTGTATTATCATCAGATGAGGGTTTCCTTGAGGGTCCTCTAGGAGGTTGGGCTATGCAGGCAGAAGGAGGGGATGTTGACAGGAGAGGTCCAGAAGATCCGTAAACCATGCTTGGCCCTGCCAGAGCGGGGTGAGAAGTACTAGCGTGACCTGTTGTCTGCGAATCTAGAGAAGGACTCTTGGAATCATGGCAAATGGAGGGAAGGCGTAGGCTCCCGTCGTCGGCCACCTCTGAAGGAAAGCATCTACTGCTGAGCATTCTGGGTCTGGTAGCCAGCTGAACAACCGTGGTACTTGAAAATTCGTCTGGGAGGTGAACAGGTCCAGAACAAACCGGCCCCTGAGTTTGGAGACGTGGAGGGAAACTGATCTGTGTAGACGCCAGTCGCTGCTGTCTCTCCAATGTCGGGAGAACCAATCCGCGGTAATGTTGGTCTCCCCCAGGAGATATTCTGCCCAAAGTGTGATGTTGCATTGGAAACAAAAATTGCAGATGTCCTTTGTCACTTTGGAGAGGGTGCGAGATCTGGCCCCGCCCAATTTGTTGATGTATTGGACGGCTGAGATATTGTCCATTCGAAGGAGAATACAACAATCTGAGAGGCGAATGGCCATACTGCGGATTGCAAACGAGCCTGCGATTAACTCCAGATAATTGATGTGGAGAAAGTGTTTTGCGGCGGTACCCCGGTGGAGGTTGTATGACAAGTTGCGCCCCAGCCCTGGAGGCTCGCGTCTGATTCCACCAGTAGAGCCGGAATTTCTTTGTCGTTCCAGGCAGACAAGTGGCGGAGCCACCAGTAGAGTTCCTCCCTCACCTCGGTAGTGATTGGGGCCCTCTGGTCATATGATGGATGGGTCTGGAGGAATTGAGCTTTCAAGCTTTGCATGGCCCGATAGTGTAGGGGACCTGGGTAGATTGCATGAATGGAAGCAAAAAGCAGGCCTACGATCTGAGCTAAACCTCTGAGAGGTAAATCCACTTGTCGAAGCACCTTGCATAGTTCCTTCCTGATCGCAGTTAACTTGAACTGAGGCAGGCGAAGAACACAGGTGGAGGAGTCAATCTTGATCTCGAAATTGTACGATTTGGGATGGGGACAGTGGTGATTTCTCTTGGTTGATGACAAACCCCAAGGATTTGATTAATGAGGATGTGCAGTACGTCTGTGATTGCAGTCTGGATGCATCGTCGCAGAGTAGCAAGAGGTCGTCAAGGTAGATTAAGCAGCGAATGCCCCTTGCTCGAAGATGTAAGGTGACTGGCTTGAGCAGTTTGGTGAAGCACCACGGAGCAGAACTTAGGCCGAATGGAAGGCAGGTGAATTGGAAAATCCGGTGGTGCCAAAGAAAGCGGAGAAAACGCAGACTGGATTGATGTACTGGTACCAATTTACCATACAAATTTTATTTATAGAAAATATTAAGCATAACATATATTCAATATAAAGGAAAATGAAACCAACCAATTATGCTGGAGAGTGGAACCTGATTGGCTGTTGGTTGCCATGGAATATATATGTTACTGACTGTTTCCTGTGTTGATTTCATTGTTAAAGTTTTTCTTTGCTGCTGAGGGAAATAAAGAAAGAGTGCAGAATAATAGGAACCTCTGTGTCTTAATAAAATTGATATTTTACTTATGAGGATTGTGACTCATTCTTACCTAAAGGTGACATGATGCTAGCTTGTCGGCAATAAATAAAATACAGAAGGCATTATAATACACATGTCTAATCCCTTCATTAAACCATACTTTAATTATTATCAATGTATATCTCCTAGCCCTAGGGATGGTATTATTAATAATACATATTTAATATTAAAATTATATTAAATATTGTTAATGATAAAATATAAATTGATATGTATTCCCTGACTCACTTCATTCTTAATCATCTATTAGCCTTTTGAAATAATTAATTAATTATATTTACATATGAAGACGACTAATGTACAATTGCTATAGGTAAGACCATACTGAAGCTATTTTCAACAATGATGTTGTTTTCAGATTAGTTGGTGTTGTTTTTGAGTCATGGAACCATACTTACAATTTGCAATTAGGTGTGCATTTAAAACACTATGAAAAAAAAAAGATTTTGAATTAAGTGGAATGTTACTTGTATGTAAAAAAAACATTTAAAAAAAATAAGGAAACATACTTATAATATGTGTTAAAACACATTTCTTTTTTTATGTGACATTGTTTTCTTTTAAATGTTTATTAAACCAGGGCTTGAAATTCACCTTGAATCTAGGAGCCAGCTAAAAAAAGTTAGGAGCCAGGTAATTTTTATATTAACACATCTTTATTTTCTATGCCAAAAATAGAAACACGCTCTGCATGGAGAAACTGAATTTTCCTTATAGAAATGCATTGATTCAATGCATCTCTGTGAGGAGGTCCTTATTGGCCAAAACGGCATTTGACCCACACCTGTGATGATTTTAGCTAATCCAATGCTTTCCTTGTGGGAAAGCATTGGATTGGCTAAAAATCTGGCATTTTGATGATGTCACAAAGGGGGCGGAGCCAGCGCCGGCAGAGCCACGCAGCGCTGGAAATAAGGTGAGTTTTAAACTTTTATATGGAGGGGCAAGCCCCTAGTGTGGGTTAAACACTATAGGATCAGAAATACATGTTTGTGTTTCTGACCCTATAGTGATCCTTTAAACTGCTAGTATTAAAACTGAGCCCTGCTAATTTGCATGTTTCCCTGTCATGTGCAAGGACTTTGTCGTTTGTGCATTTTGACCATGGTTCATATCTTGGCATAACTAATTTTGCTCCACAAAAACTCAATAAGGGAAATTAAAGGGACAATCCAGGAAACAAAACAACTTAATCTAAATTAAGTTGTTATGGTGTCAGGAGGCCCCTGGAGGCACTCTACCCTGAATGGGTTAAACTGTTCTTGAACATTTTAACTCTAAAGTTGTCTCCAGCGGCGATGTCCACTACCCTCCAGGCGGCATTTGGCTTCTTAATCTTCAGATTCAGGAAGCACGGAGTGGCACCGGGAAGGGGCGCCACTGATTGGCTGAGAGCAGTCAGTTGATATGCTCAGCCATTCAGTGTCTCCCCATTCACTAAAATGGCTTGGAAAAGGTATGTTTCTTTCCAATACGAAACAGAGTAAAATCAGGATAAAGAACAATTTAAATACTCTAAAAGGATCAAGGAACCACAATAGGGCAAGGAACATTGGCTTTAATTGATTTGGCATAGCCAGTTCTTCAAAACATAAGGTACATCGAGAATGATGCGAATGTGCATAATTTACGTTATAATGTCAGCGTTCAGGTGCTTCGTCAAAATGAAGTGGCAGAAAGGCAGCATTTGGCATCCGAAACACTGAAAGAGGAAAAAAGAGGGATCAGCAGGACAGAATCAGCACACTATGTGTTCGGCTGGAGGTAAGTAAAGCGGTCGGCCTCCAGACAGCAATATGGTATTATCCTCCTTTTTTTTTTTTTAAATCACAATTGTAAGAAAGGTCAGGAACATTAGCAGTCTCTAACAGGTATAATCAAATTTCACCTCACCAAACATAAAGTAAAGGAAAAGGGGATATTTGCGCAACACATTATTGGCGCATTTGTTTTACAGTCCTTTTAGTACCACATTAAAAAACAGTTCAATAGCGTGATAACTCACAGTCAGGATATGAGAGGTAGTCTGGACTTTGTTTAAGGGAGGATTTTTTTTTTTTTTTTTATGGCAAATATAACCACAGTTTCTATAGTTGTTCATGTTTCTGCTTGCAAAACTGACCCGATAAAGTGATTTTGCAACAAAATGTCTAAACTATGACATATAATTGGCAATATAATGGAGAAACAACTCCATAATTATCAATCTCCAAACAGTGATGCTGTGCAAATGAATCCTTTTGTGTGATATTCATTCGCCCACTAAAAATATTGTTGAAACTCAATATTGTATTTAAATAAAATATTAAAACTCAATGCTGATACTGCTGAATGTGCACTCATCTCCATACAGGCAATACTTTCTGATATCAGAATGTGTGTATATGCCTGGGTGCTATATACACACATGTATGCTTTTAGGTAAAGCAATCACATTGCTCCTACTGAGTGGGAGAGGCTTGATATACAAGTCTCTCACCTTGAGTACTTCCAGCCAGTTGGACAGGAGGACGAAAATGGACTAGGTCTTTAGTTTGTTTGTTTTTTGAAATTTTTTGTTTTTGTCATTTTTTAAAATGTGATAACTTTTTTTATTTTAATGAGTTGCACTGCTAGATTATGGACTTTGAAATTTACATAAGATCTTCATAAAAAAAATGTTTTTTTTAGACTAGTGAATGGCATAAAAATGTCTCAGATTCAGAAAAATAAATCAAACAAAGAGGATTAAAAATCATCCAATCAGTGTATTGCACAATATATACATAATGTAAATATTATGTATATATTTTGCAGTAAACTGGTAGAAGCATATTCCCATCAACAGATCAAATGAGAAAAAGGAGCAGTAGAACAGTAGAAAAGAGGAGGACTAGTCTATATGGCAGTTTGAAATTTTTGAATTCGCATGATCACCTGATTTGCCCAAATTCAGGCGAGTTTCAGTCTGTAATGAGAAGAATATCCAAGTCTAATAGTTTTTAGTACTAATAATTTTGGAGATAGCATGGGTTTGGGGACCCCAGTCACCAGGGTGAGTTTGTGAAGGCATTGTAGGAGTTGACCTCTATCTAAATCAGTAGACTGGGCATCTCTTTGCCCTTAAACAAATAAGGGGTACAACTCATATGGGTCTAATATCTAGGAAAAAAGGGTATACCAACTGTGGGTTAAACCTCCTAGGTATCAGATCTAGATAAAAAATGTAGCTATTCAGAGAGAGAAATTTTAAGATTTGTTATAGAAAAAAATAAAGGCATGTAAAAGTTTAAACATTAGAATTATTATAAAAGGACAGATAGGTGCACAGGATTCATACAAACAAAGACGGCTTATGTTATGCTGATACTTGCCGTTGGAGGTAAGATTAAAAACATGTCATACACCATAAAGCTGCTTATCCTTGAGACTGCATTGCAAAGACAATTGGGTTATAAATAGATTATATTCAGTTTTTGCTAAAGCTCAAAACATACATTCCACGGTTTGATTCTAAAGCAATGTACGATATACTATAGACAGGGGACTGCAACTGTAAGACCATTGTAGATATTAAGTATAAGCAACAATATTAAGATGAAACATGGTCAGGTCACACTCATGCTCTGTGTGTTAAATTACACTTTTAAAACCTTTTTTTGTGAACATATTTTTATTAGAGCAAATGTGATACAAGAAAGGAGAAAAATAAAAACACAGAGAGATGGCTTTTGCCCAGAAATTTCCATTTTTATTTCCTTTTTGTTTAGAAATATTTAACTATACTGTTTTTATAACTTTCGTCGATTCTTTGTTTTAAAACACATCACAAGTGCAACTACATTTAAAGGGTCGCTATAGGGTCAGGAACACAAACATGTATTCCTGACCCTATAGTGTTAAAACCACCATCTAGCCCCCCTGGGCCCCTCATGCATTCATAAATGTAGTAACAATCTTACTGTATTCAAGCCTGAAGCTGTAACTCTGCATGCTGTTAGACTCAGAAAAACAAGCAGTCTGCTGACATCAGCAGAAGTGGTAGCTGGATCCAATCACAATGCATCCCCATAGGATTGGCAGAGACTGACAAAGAGGCAGATCAGGGGCAGAGCCAGCATGATTCAAACACAGCCCTGGACAATCAGCATTTCCTCATAGAGATTAATTCAATCAATGAATCTCTGAGGAAAGTTCAGTGTCTGTATGCAGAGGGATGAGACACTGAATGTTTGGATGCATTTTAGGCAGCCATGACCCAGGAAGCACCTCTAACAGCCATCTGAGGAGTGGCCAGTGAAGTTATTACTAGGCTGTAATATAAACACTGCATTGTCTATGAAAAGACAGTGTTTACAGCAGAAAGCCTGAAGGTAATGATTCTACTCACCAGAACAACTTCAATAAGCTGTAGTTGTTCTGGTGACTATAGTGTCCCTTTAAGGAGAATCCTATTGGTTGAGCATGCTGAAAGCTATCAACATCTTGTCTTTTCGGAGATCCATCTAGGTGACTACTATAGCTGAAAGCATCTTTCAACTTTTTCAAATCCAATTCCATTGTAGATATTCTTCGAAACAATGTCAGTAATTCTCTCTTATCATGAGCAAAAGATTTTGTTTACAATTGTCTGGTATGGCATGGCTCTTGGTGCCCCTATGGATGAACCTCCTCTCTGTAACTTCAGTAATTGGTAAATGATTTTTGTTTCCATTAAATAATGTGCTATTTATACACACTGAAATGAAAAATAAATTTACACATTATGTTGCATAATATCCAAAATACTCGAATACTGGTAGTAGTTATTTTGCAAACTGCTTGTAAGCGAAGTGGTTAATAATAATAATAATAATAATAATAATATGCCATTGTAAGGTTCCAGAAGCACAGACTATACATTATTATAAATTCAAGGCAAAATTCATAGACTCCAGGGCACAAGGTATTCTCTATATATACACAAGGACAGGCACACATTTCAACATTGGATGCATATAGTAATGCATAAATAAAACAAACCAGAGTCCTGTTTGTGAGAGGGACTCCAAAGAATAAATGCTCTAGGACACTTTAAATCAATGTGAAGAATTAAAGAAGTGTTGATACAATGCTGTTTCTGCATCCATTTAATCTACCTATGTTTTTTCCGATATACATGGGACTCGTTTTTAAAGATTTACAACAACCTTGGAAGTTTCCCTGCTCTAATCATGAAGCTGGCATTTTTTCACATTTCATTAATCTACTCACCCAAGGCGTTAATCAATAGCACACCTTGGAATGCTAAGCGTATTGATAGCATTTTGAGACCAGCTTTTCAGAGTGAAGGCTTACAGCATGCGTTAGAAGGGAAATCCAGTATCAAGATGTTGGCAAGATAAAGATAGGAGCCATTGCCTAGGGAGCATATTTTGGAATGGGAGCCCAATGCAAAATCAGTTTTGTGCCAGTAGAATACTCTCCGAGGTGGAATATGACTTATGACTCACATGTAAGAAGCACAATCAACTTCTGTGACTACTAAAAAGGTATAATATATATTACAACTTTTACTTCATTGATGAACATGTGTTTAGTCTCTATCTTATTTTATCACATTAGTACAGTAATTCCAAATATTCTGCAGAATTTAGTGTTTAACTCTTTAAAATAACATTGGAACTGAAGAGAAATTCAAATTACGCTCACACAGTCATATAAGGATTAGTATTTAAGTGTACTTTTATATGTGTGTTTGTGTCTTGGAGATACTTTTTCCCAGTTTAGCAATGATCTGTCTTCTCCTCCTCTTTATTTCCTCCTTCTCCCTCAGTATAAAAATCTCTCCTTACACCCACTTCACTCATCCCCCATTCACATTTACATATGCTCCTCTCTGCTACACTTCCCCCTTCTCTCATCTCATGCCTTGCACTCATTTTTCTACTGTCTCACTCCTACCCACAATCGATCTCATCCTAGACCCCATGCATACAAAACCTATTCACACGTCCTATTACTTTCTCTCTTTTTAGCAGCTGGTGATGTCTCTCCCAATCCAGGTCCCTTAACCTTCTCTACACACACTAAGAAAACTAGAAACCCCACAAACCTCATCACAATACTCTGCCCTTTACCCCCACTTACCTGCATTCAGTGTGTACTTTGGAATGCCCGCTCCATCTGCAGTAATTTAAAATCAACAGCCATACACAACTTTTTCATCTCAAACTCACTCACACTGCTTGCACTTACAGAGACCTGGCTGTCCCCCTCCGATAGCGCTACTCCTGCCTCTTTATATTTTAGTGGGCTATAATTCTATCACACTCCCAGACTAAACTGTAAAGGAGGTGGTGTAGGCATCCTTCTCTCCCCTAAATGTACCTTTCAACCAATCATAACTCCCTTTGCCCTATCCTTTTCTTCTTTTGAAGTTCACACTGTCTGCCTATTTAAGCCCACTCCTTTAAGAATTGCTATCATCTACCGCCCCCCGGTCATCCTAGGCTCTTCCTGGCTTCCCCACTTCCTCTCATCTAGCACTCCTTCCTTTATACTTGGGGATTTCAATATACCAATCAATAACCCCAACTGCACTGATGCCTCTCGTCTGCTCTCTGTAACCTCCTCCTTTGGCCTTACACAATGGTCCAATTTGGCAACCCATACAGCAGGAAAAACTCTTAATCTCGCCTTCACCAATCTCTGTACCGCCTCTAATCTCTCCAATGTTCATTTTCCTCTACCTGACCACCATCTGCTGACTTTTGACATCAGCATACTTAAGAGCCAAATGACACCACCGTCTGAACATCAATCTCACGGAAACCTCCAATATCTTGACCTAGAGCATTTCTCCACTAATCTCCAAACTCTCCTTTTACCTATCGCAAACCTTACCTGTCCTAGCTCTGCAACCTTCTTCTACAATTCCACCCTCTCCTCTCAACTAGACATCATGGCACCTCCTACATTTAAATGCAACAAGCACCCCAACAACAACCTTGTCACACCAAGCTGACTCAATATCTTCAAAAATGCTTCGGAACTGCTGAACGCTGTTGGAGAAAGTCTCACTGTGCATCTGACTTTATCCACTATAAATTGATGCTGCGCTCATACAGCTTGTCTCTTTCCTCTGCAAAAGTAAATTACTTCAATACCCTCATAACCACACTCTCCCATGAACCCAAACAACTATTTCACACATTTAACTCTCTTCTTCGCCCTATTGTTCCTCCTCCACCTACTAACTTGACTGCCTCAGACTTTGCAACTCATTTCACTGACAAGATCTCTACAATCAGGGAACAGATCTCTCATCTTTCTTCTTTCCCATACAATACTTCCCCTAACCTCTGTAGAAACGGCACTGACCAAAGTATCCAATGATCTACTCGCTGCAAAATCTCGTGGTCACTGCTCGATCCTAATTCTCCTTGACCTTTCTGCAGTTTTTGACACTGTTGATCATCAACAACTTCTTCTCATCCTCCGCAATATCGGTCTATAAATTATTGCTCTCTTCTGGTGCTCTTACTACCTCTCCCAGCGCTCTTTCAGTATTTCTTTCCCTGGCTCTACTTCTTCTCCCCAACTCCTCTCTGTTGGTGTCCCCCAAGGTTCAGTCCTTGGTCCTCTACTGTTCTCCAGCTATACTGCCTCTCTTGGTAAACTCATTAGCTCCTTTGACTTCCAATGTCATTTCTATGCGGATGACATGCAAATCTATCTGTCCTCTCCTGATCTCTCCCCGTCCCGCTTGACTAGTGTCTCTGACTGCCTCTGCTATTTCTTTTAATAGTTTTAATAGTTTTTTTTATTCGCAGGCATGTAAGACATAATCCAATATTGTTACATATAAGAGTGTAATGCGTTTACATCCATATATGCAGTGAAAATATAACACAACATCGTTTCCAGTTACATTGTGACATTAGACATAGGTCTGTGTGGGTTATGATTGGTTATTCTCATTGTCTTCAGCTCTCTGCTATTTCTAACTGAATGACTGCCCACTTCCTTAAACTCAACTTGACCAAAGTCTTTCCTCCCTCAAGTGCTGCTTCTCCTGTTTCTGTCTCCCTCCAAGTCAACAGTGCTACCATGAGCTCAGCCATGCAGGCTCGCTGCCTAGGTTTCCTAGATATCTTTTGCGGCCATTAACACTTTTATAAATTAGCCTGGTTACACCCCCTTGGCTTTTAAGCAGACAACAGGTAATGTTAATTCCCGGTTTCTTTGCTTAATGCAGATGACCTCAAGAAGCAGCAATTGCCCGAAACACCTTAATTACAAAGACTTCACATTGAGCTGTATTGGGAAGTCTGTCATTTGACAGCCACAGAAAGTCTGGGTGGGGTAAGAAGGGGAGAGCCTGCAAATGCAGCAAACTATTTTAGATATATCCCCAATGAAAAAATACATAATTAAATGCAAGTATTCATTTGGGGTATATCTACCAAACAGTGATTTTTATTTATTTTGTATTAGTGCAGTAGAGAGTCCCTTTATTCTTAACCCTATCTCCAGTTTACTTCTATGTTTTTCCTAAAAATATCCTAAAATAAAGTCACCCTGATTCAACAACCTCTAACTCTAAGATTCTTCCCAACTCTAATATTTCCATAGCAACAACATTTTCAATAGCATTTTTAATGGTGCAGTCAGGATGCTGCAGTCTTATGAATCAGTCATTAATAGATGATTACTGGCTCTAGTGAACAGTAACATTTAAAATGTGCCGTTAGAATGTTTAAATGTATATACCTGAATGAGTTAGAAGGCAATTCTATGAGGCCTTACATGCATTAGTATTACATGCACAGCATGACAAAACATTCACAGGGATATGTGCAGAGTTGGTGCCCTCACCTGGAAAAGGATTAAGAATCCTGCTCTGTTTCCACCAATGAGGACAGGTGTGTGTTATAAATGTCATGATCACTGTCCCATCTCACTCTGCAGACAGCCGGATACTGACACACACCACCAGGTACATCATTTATACTCATTGCAGTCAGCCCCAGATACTGCAGTCCAAAAGAGAATTATGACAGTTGGCCAGTCCAGGCCTGGAGAACATTGAGAGCACATACAGCCAGTCCAGGGACAAACTCACTAACAGGATTATTTACTAAAGGGAATTTAACGTGTTGCTGTTGCAGAACTTTGCAAACAGATGTCCTAACATAGCTCCTGCAATGTTTAATTTTCAGAAGAATGTTTTGGGGCTTGTAAGCTATGGGGCCATTGCCCACCTGCCACCTTGACAGATCCCAACCCCTATATTTACTATGGTGTTCTCTCTGTTTTAAAGAGTTCCTAACAAGAGATACACTTCCACGTTGCAAGAATTACTAACAAGAGATAAAGCTCTATGGAGCAGAAAACCAGCTGGAGCGGGCCCTGTGTAACCCGACTGGTTACCCCTGCTATTAATTAAGTAAGAGACCCATTTTCTCCAGTAACCAGACGACTCACAGTTCCAGGGGTACAACAACCACTTTATTGGCCACACTCTGCTTAATACTTTCCCCATGCAAGGGGTGGATCACTCATACAGACAATGTCCTCTCCCAAGGTCCTCCCCCTCCCAGGGGTTGGATGATGAAACTGGACCCTAAGTCCTTTGTTCCCGCCACTCAGTGTCCACTCCCTGGGTCCTACCCTGTGCATGTGACAGGAACTCTAGTTCATTTGACCCTGGTTTCCACCACCCAAGCACAGGGTTTCCCACTTCCTGTGGCAGGGGGTCTTCTTCCCAGGACCCTCTGTACCTGAGAGTCCCAGCGTGGGAAACACTCCCGCCTTCTTGGCTCCCAGGCACAGAAAGCCCTCCAAACCACCATTGTCCCCAAAGAGTGTCCTCAGCAATCTCGGGGACCCCCAGAACGGCAACCGTCTCCGTTCGTGGGGTCCTTGGGTGAAACCAGGCAAGGGAAGTGTCTCCTTTCGGGCCACAAATGCTCCCCCAGGCTGGTGTTCGTCTGTACCCAGGGAAGAGCTCATTAATTACTTCCCTTGCGGTTTCACACTTATGCTGCAAGTTGCTAACATTCTAATTGATTGGTGTGAACACTCCAAGGTTGCTGGGGAGGTCCTCGTTCGGCAGCCGTACAAGGTGGGAAGCAATCCACGAATGCTCCCCCTGAATGGCGTTCGTTTAATGAACGGGCCGTCACCAAGTGTCAGCATGCACTGAGGCTTCCCTTGCGGTTTGTGGTTTTTACACTTCGTTGACTAGGTGCGAACATTCTAACAAGGTGCGAACAGTCCAAACAAACATTCTAAATGGGGTATCGAGATGGTCCCCGTTCGAGAGGCGAACAAAACTCCTTCATATAAGGACTCCCGAACGGGGAGTAGGTAAACCACAAGAATACACACAATATAGGGGAAATTACGGGGAATGACATACAGCAAATCACTGACAGACAGCGGTCCCGCCACACCGGCATATTCAGTATATTACAATTTTTTGTACATTTAATCCAAAAGGAATAATTGAGGCAAAAATAGCTGATAATGAAAACGTGGTTATTTTTGCACCAGTTTTTCCATTCCAATTTAATTTACAAAAAAATTGAGTATATTGAATAACACTGCAGATGGGCATTGCCTGCTTAACAATACCAGCAAAAAAACGCTCTTAAAAGTTAACTTCCAATAAAATAATATTGCCATTTCTTATATGAAAACAAATACAGGCAGTCTCTCTTTAAGACAGTACAGCTACTTACCAGAGAGCTTTAAATGAAACAATGAAACTGATATCAGTGTGATGCAACAAACTTAAGACACTTCACACACCTTCTATCGCCAATAACCAAATTACCTTTGTTCAGTCGGCCACCAGTACCTGGTCTATCTTCCTCGTGAGCTCTTTCTGCTCTTTTAACTTGTGTTTTTTCATGAGCAGAGGGAGGTGGAAGCAAATACATCCTTTAACTCATCCAGAGAATGAAAAGGATTATTGAGCTGTCCTTTAAAATGTTCCTTGATCGTCTTACACAGACCTGGAATATAACAATGAGCTATAATTGAATAAATAATGAGTACAGCAACTGGATTTAATTAAACACAGATAAGACGAAGATCTTATGGAAATGTGCCAGTAGCCTCAGGCTTTGTTCTTTTAACCATTACAGAGCTAAGATAGAGTAAGGAACTTGGGGTTTATTCATAAAACAAGGAATTGTGGTCATATTGTATGTAAAATAAAAATGTAGATGAAAATAATAATAATAAAAGACAATCTCCAAGTGTGTGAATCTGGGTATTTTTTAATGTAGCAATTTTGGACTAAATTCAGTAAATCATTTATCTACTCACCACAATTCACTGTCCCATCAATAAATCACAAAAAAAATTGTTGGATTTGAATTGAAATTTGAATAGTAAATGTTATTAAATGTTATAAAAAATATTAAGAAACAGATTAAGCTAGTATGATTACTAAATGCGCTACATGGCATTACAAAAGGTATGAGTACAAAAAAAACAACCATAACCTCTTTTTCATCACCAAATGAGGCTTCACTAGATCAGTGCTTCTCAACCCTCTCCTCAAGGCACACTTAACATTTGCAAAAGTGGGAATCTAACAGGGGAAGAGGTGAAAGTAATCCTCCTCCTCCCACGACCACGCTGGCAAGGACAGGACGCTTTACAGACGTGTTTTTGATGGAGGACATGCGGACACACCCTCAGAGAATGACTCGACTGACATTCGGCAGTGAGAATGGGAATAAGACCAGCTGTAGTACTGGTCGCAGGGTGATTAACTGTAGTAGTAATTTGGACCGAATCAAGTTGCGAGGCAGGGGGAGAAGTGGAGGTTGCAGGATAATAACCTGATGCTGCCGGGGTCGCAGCAGGAGGAAAGCCTGATGCTGTAGGAACAGTGGATCCAATAGTCATAATAGGGAATGATACACTGGGGGCAGCCATAAGAGGGGTGGGAATGGAAGAGGATACAGAAGGGAGGGGGGAAGCGATCACAGGGGTGTTGGTAGGGGACGTTACCATCATGGAAGGGATGGGTGTGTTAGAAACAGGAAATGGTGTCAGTGAAAGGGCAGAAGAGAAGGATTCCAAAGGAGAAGTAAGGGCGGAAGTTATAGGGAGAAGTGAAAGGAATTGGGCGTGGACAGAAGCAACAGGAGCCGAAAGAGAGGGTGTAGCTGCAGAGATGGGCAAGAGAGGAGGAGGCAGAGAAACGGGAAGGGGTGACTGGGACTTGGAGTGGAGAAGGAGTGGGGGTTGGAAAATAACATGAACCATCTGCTTTAAGAACAGGGTACAAGGCAGCAGGGGCTGGAGAGAGGGAGTTAGCATGAATGGGCTGTGGGGGTGCTCCAGAGGCAGGTTGAGCCACCTCCCTTTTAGGCCAGGCTTTATCATATGGAGGAGGGCTGGAAACGCCTGCAACAGATTCAACAAAACAACCGTTTTCATGATATACATGATATACATATCCCTGAATGTCCTTAAGAAGAAGTAGCTATTGATTTAGTGCGGTGGGACTGTAAGGGTGTATGTGGTGTATCACGGTCTATGTCAATCTCTTGGTGAAGGAAGGTCGGGGTGGTCTGGTCGATTGTCTGATCAACTGTCTTTTGTAGGCATTTCTTAAGACAAGGTAATACACAACAAACAAGAAGAGCGAGGATGATTATCGTTATTAAAATGGCAACACCTATTTGGGCCAGAGCACCTTGCCATCCAGACATCCATCCAAACCATCTTTCCCATGGATCTGTGGCCCCAGAATTCCTTTTCAGTTCATTGGATAAACTTTTTAACTTTTCTATTGCCAACGTTACCTTACCATTAGGGCCTGTATTATCTGGGATATAGGTACAGCATGTCATGGTGTCTGGGAGTATTTTACATACTCCCCCTTTCTCTGCCAGAATCATGTCTAAGGCCAGTCTATTCTGGAAGGTCAACTAGGAAGTAGCTTGTAATTGTTCCGCCAAACCCTGGAGGGCATCTCTTGTATAATTTACAAAACGTTGTTGGTTATAATAGATGTAATTAATCCAATTAAATTTTTTATTGGCCGTGATGATTGGAAAAATAGATTCAAACCCTGCGGACACTTCATCTCTTGCTTTAAATTCATTTGGCATCCCCCTTGGCACTCCTATGGTATCTATATAAATATGGGGATCATAACTGCCTTTTACAGGAGTATCTCTCTTTATTCTAGAGTATTGGTGTAACGTACCTGGGGTATCTTGGTGTCCGTCAGAGATTATGTGTATAGGCATAATTACCTTAGCTAGAGCACATTCTCCCCACCATACACCTTCCAATCTGGTTCTAATCTGCATATCCCCACAAATCCAATATATGTCTCCAAGGGATCTTATGTGTTGTTGGATAATATGGTTGCTGAGCATGCTGTTCAGGGCGTCGTTGTCTAGGCATTGGATTGTTAGTGGGCAGATAAGTTGTAGAGGGTAGGTTATTAGGATAATAATGAGAACCAGGTAACGGATAACCAAGCGCCTGGGCAGGAGGATAACTGGCCACAGGATATGGTGGCCGTAGAGAATGTGTGCGCTGCCTAGGTGCATGCAGACTCAGACACTCATTCCTAAAATGTCCTAGTTGCCTACAGTGATAACACGTTTTGAGTGGTGGTCCTGGGGCCCGAGCTGTGAAAGGGTCCAGAGGTGATGGAATACTGTACCCGCCAGGGGCAAGATGAGTTGCAGGGTCAGATAAGGAAAACATTAAAGGATTGGATTTCTTTTGCAGGGGCAATTGGATTGACTCCAGGCCTTTAGTGACCAGGAGGAGAGTATCCAGGGTAATAATCCTGAATTCGGGACGGGACTGGACCAGGCCTTTCCTTATGGGTTCCTTAAGGCCTGCAACGAAAGCCGCTGACAGCATCTGTGTGTGGGACTTATTACATGTGTTGAAACCTAGATCAGAAAAGGTTTGAGTTAACCTAGAATGAAATCTTTCAACTGTTTCTGATTTTTCTTGAACAATATCAGCAATAGAAATAGCCTGATCAGTCAACTTATCTTGAGCCCATGCACGGAGTTGTTCACAAAATGTGATACCAGACTGAAAATCTGTGTCCGTAGTGAGACGGGCATCATCAAAGCTCTTTTCCATTACGGGCCAGTAAGCATCCCCTGCCTTAATTTCACACAGACTAAACAAATCGCGCCATGCTGCAGAGTAAGTTTTACGGATCTGAACAATCCGACGGAAAAAGGGCATGGGCTGTTTCTCAGGGTCAGGAAGTGATTGTACCAGTGTTGCAGCTTGGGACGGGTTGAAGGTAACATACATCAAAGGGGCACCCTCCTGATCATGCTGGGCACTGCAAGCACCTGCTATAGGAATGGGAGGCTGTGGAGGCTGCGCCTCTTGGACACTACTATCGGCAGTGAGAATGGGAATCAGACCAGCTGTAGTACTGGTCGCAGGGTGATTAACTGTAGTAGTAATTTGGACCGAATCAAGTTGCGAGGCAGGGGGAGAAGTGGCTGATGAAGCCGTGGAGGTTGCAGGATAATAACCTGATGCTGCCGGGGTCGCAGCAGGAGGAAAGCCTGATGCTGTAGGAACAGTGGATCCAATAGTCATAATAGGGAATGATACACTGGGGGCAGCCATAAGAGGGGTGGGAATGGAAGAGGATACAGAAGGGAGGGGGGAAGCGATCACAGGGGTGTTGGTAGGGGACGTTACCATCATGGAAGGGATGGGTGTGTTAGAAACAGGAAATGGTGTCAGTGAAAGGGCGGAAGTTATAAGGAGAAGTGAAAGGAATTGGGCGTGGACAGAAGCAACAGGAGCCGAAAGAGAGGGTGTAGCTGCAGAGATGGGCAAGAGAGGAGGAGGCAGAGAAACAGGAAGGGAAGGGGTTACTGGGACTTGGAGTGGAGAAGGAGTGGGGGTTGGAAAATAACATGAACCATCTGCTTTAAGAACAGGGTACAAGGCAGCAGGGGCTGGAGAGAGGGAGTTAGCATGAATGGGCTGTGGGGGTGCTCCAGAGGCAGGTTGAGCCACCTCCCTTTTAGACCAGGCTTTATCATATAGAGGAGGGCTGGAAACGCCTGCAACAGATTCAACAAAACAACTTTTTTCATGATATACAAAGACTTTTTTTTCCTCTAGGTCTATCTCCTCCTCAATCCACCCCTCCTTCTTAATTACACAAGCAACCCTATACCACGCATCTGTTGATTTCTTCAACCCATGATCCACTAAGATCCCATGTTTGTTGTTTAAAAGTTTTCTCCAGTCTTCCGCCTGCAATCTGCCACTAGGGGACATTGTAATACCATATAGTTGAATAATTTTCTGAAGTTTGGCCACAGCTAAGTCCCCAGCTCTTTCCTTTACAAGATCACAGGCTAACCGACCACGGGAGGGGTTAACATGAGTCTGACCCATTGATAAATTACAGTAGAACTGGATAGAGAGAAACGGGGAAAAGAGACAGCAAGCAGACCCTTGACCAAAAGAGAGTGAAGATAGTGGAGAGAGTGAGTGAGAGAGAGAGAGAGAAAGTGAGACAGAGAGAGAGAGAGAGACTGAAAGAGAGAGAAAGAGACTGAAAGAGGGAGAGAGGGACTTAAAGAGAGAGAGTGAGAGAGAGAGAGAGACTAAAAGAGAGAGGAAGAGACTGAAAGAGAGAGAGAGACTTAAAGAGAGAGAGAAACAGTGAGACAGAGAGAGAGAGAGAGAGAGAGAGAAAAACTTGCAAGAAACTTGCATAAAGTGTCACACCAAGCTAGCAGAGCACAGAAAAAACACAGAGTGATGCAAAAAAAAAAAAACCTAACGTCTGGCAGCACAGACTCCAAGGAATGGAGGGGGAAGAAGGGGGGGAAGTAGGAGAAAGTGAGTTGCAAGCAGCACAAAGTATTTGACCATGTGAGTGCCTAAGCACAGCTCTCCTGAAGACAAAAGATAGAATAGGAGAACTACAGGACACAGAATATATAACAAGTAACATATACCCCCCAAAAAAACAGTATACATGCAAAAGCACAATATATATGCCAAAGCACACAAATTCTTTAAAATAAATGCCAGCTGAAAATAAACTCCTTAAAATAAACTCAGTACATACACACATAGAAACTCACACTCAAGCACACATACAACAACTTAACTCGTTGTTTGTTGTTTTTATTATTTCAACAAACTAAAACCAATTACGCCAGTTTTGTATTTCCCAAAACCTAACTTAAAATAAAAACAATAGAAGAAACGCCAGGATTTAATATTAAAATATTAATATATTCCGGCCAAAACGCCAGGTTTTAACACCCTGAACTCAAAATAAAAACAACGCCAGGATTTAAAATTAATATAATCTGGCCACAAACGCCAGGTTTGAACACCCTGAACTCAAAATAAAAACAATGCCAGGATTTAAAATTAATATAATCCGTCCACAAACGCCAGGTTTGAACACCCTGAACTCAAAATAAAAACAATGCCAGGATTTAAAATTAATATAATCCGGCCACAAATGCCAGGTTTGAACACCCTGAACTCAAAATAAAAACAATGCCAGGATTTAAAATTAATATAATCCGGCCACAAACGCCAGGTTTTAACACCCCGACCTCAAATAATCAAAATAAAGTAAAACAGATTCTCAAACAGACACTTTCACACATAAAAACTCAAACTCTGGATTTAGTTAGGCTGTAGAATAGACAAGTGACAGGGTTTATATAGTTCTATAAGGGGACATATGGGTATATATATATACCTGTCTGAAGACGTCATTCACATGAAGCCGAAGTGAAGCCACGGAGAATAAACAAAATCCAAAGAAAGGAAAATATAGGTAAGTAACTCATTTACCATATCCAGAGGTGATCAGTCTCCTTTTCCAATCTCTGGTAGTCCTTTTGTTCTCCCGTCTTGTAATGTATATACGGCTTTTCAAGTGAATTAACTACCCTTTGTCCCTGTTCGGAAAGCGCCAAATTGTTTTGGATCAAAGAAAACTTTGATTATTTGTCTATCTACACCTTCCAAATTGATTGATGAATGCGTGCACGCTTTCCCTAGAAGTAATTCACACCGGAGACAAAGTTTCTGATCAGTGAAATACTAAGGAATGCTTTATTCCCCAGAGTGGGGGTCTCCTTCTTAAAGCAAAAATACGTCACAGTTTAAACATACAGTATCAATTCAACAATTGGTTAACAGTCTAAAAGGGTCCCACCCTACAGGATGTGATGTCATCATTACAGAGCTCTTCCCCCCATATTCCAGCTCCGGCCTGGTTACATGAAGAAAGGGGAAGTGAGTAGTTTCTTTGTTACTTTAACAGTGATTCTCCATTTTGTTGCACGTGGAATTGGCACAAAGGAAGTGGGGGAGGAGTTAGCAAAGGAGGCTAACTGTTAACACAAGAATGTGTAACAAGAAACTTGCAGAGGAAATAATGACTGAACCATAAAGGGGGAAGGGAATATTTACTCTAGCAGCCAGTTTTAACATAGTGAACACAGAATAAATAGACATTAGTAAATAGCTATTTTGGTTTAATTCTTCTGTCCATAACAGTCCCCCCTTAAAATGGCTATTTTACTAATAACTACTATCTCTAACTCTAATACTGTCCCTATAGAAAAATAACAAAAGGCTATCTTGCACATCTGTCTGAACAGGCCTCGAACGCTTCACTGCGCGGGTACCCCATAGCGGCTTGTCCACTACTTCTCCCGCGACAGACTTTTGCCCATAGAGACAGACGCTATCCCTGAATGTCCTTAAGAAGAAGTAGCTATTGATTTAGTGCGGTGGGACTGTAAGGGTGTATGTGGTGTATCACGGTCTATGTCAATCTCTTGGTGAAGGAAGGTCGGGGTGGTCTGGTCGATTGTCTGATCAACTTTCTTTTGTAGGCATTTCTTAAGACAAGGTAATACACAACAAACAAGAAGAGCGAGGATGATTATCGTTATTAAAATGGCAACACCTATTTGGGCCAGAGCACCTTGCCATCCAGACATCCATCCAAACCATCTTTCCCATGGATCTGTGGCCCCAGAATTCCTTTTCAGTTCATTGGATAAACTTTTTAACTTTTCTATTGCCAACGTTACCTTACCATTAGGGCCTGTATTATCTGGGAATAGGTACAGAATGTCATGGTGTCTGGGAGTATTTTACATACTCCCCCTTTCTCTGCCAGAATCATGTCTAAGGCCAGTCTATTCTGGAAGGTCATCTGGGAAGTAGCTTGTTATTGTTCCGCCAAACCCTGGAGGGCATCTCTTGTATAATTTACAAAACGTTGTTGGTTATAATAGATGTAATTAATCCAATTTAAATTTGTATTTGCCGTGATGATTGGAAAAATACATTCAAACCCTGCGGACACTTCATCTCTTGCTTTAAATTCATTTGGCACCCCCCTTGGCACTCCTACGGTATCTATATGAATATGGGGATCATAACTGCCTTTTACAGGAGTATCTCTCTTTATTCTAGAGTATTGGTGTAACGTAACTGGGGTATCTTGGTGTCCATCAGAGATTATGTGTATAGGCATAATTACCTTAGCTAGAGCACATTCTCCCCACCATACGCCTTCCAATCTGGTTCTAATCTGCATATCCCCACAAATCCAATATATGTCTCCAAGGGATCTTATGTGTTGTTGGATAATATGGTTGCTGAGCATGCTGTGCAGGGCGTCGTTGTCTAGGCATTGGATTGTTAGTGGGCAGATAAGTTGCAGAGGGTAGGTTATTAGGATAATAATGAGAACCAGGTAATGGATAACCAAGCGCCTGGGCAGGAGGATAACCGGCCACAGGATATGGTGGCCGTAGAGCATGTGTGCGCTGCCTAGGTGCATGCAGACTCAAACACTCATTCCTAAAATGTCCTAGTTGCCTACAGTGATAACACGTTTTGAGTGGTGGTCCTGGGGCCCGAGCTGTGAAAGGGTCCAGAGGTGATGGAATAGTGTACCCGCCAGGGGCAAGATGAGTTGCAGGGTCAGATAAGGAAAACATTAAAAGATTGGATTTCTTTTGCAGGGGCAATTGGATTGACTCCAGGCCTTTAGCGACCAGGAGGAGAGTATCCAGGGGAATAATCCTGAATTCGGGACGGGACTGGACCAGGCCTTTCCTTATGGGTTCCTTAAGGCCTGCAACGAAAGCCGCTGACAGCATCTGTGTGTGGGACTTATTACATGTGTTGAAACCTAGATCAGAAAAGGTTTGAGTTAACCTAGAATGAAATCTTTCAACTGTTTCTGATTTTTCTTGAACAATATCAGCAATAGAAATAGCCTGATCAGTCAACTTATCTTGAGCCCATGCACGGAGTTGTTCACAAAATGTGATACCAGACTGAAAATCTGTGTCTGTAGTGAGACGGGCATCATCAAAGCTCTTTTCCATTACGGGCCAGTAAGCATCCCCTGCCTTAATTTCACACAGACTAAACAAATCGCGCCATGCTGCAGAGTAAGTTTTACGGATCTGAACAATCCGACGGAAAAAGGGCATGGGCTGTTTCTCAGGGTCAGGAAGTGATTGTACCAGTGTTGCAGCTTGGGACGGGTTGAAGGTAACATACATCAAAGGGGCACCCTCCTGATCATGCTGGGCACTGCAAGCACCTGCTATAGGAATGGGAGGCTGTGGAGGCTGCGCCTCTTGGACACTACTATCGGCAGTGAGAATGGGAATCAGACCAGCTGTAGTACTGGTCGCAGGGTGATTAACTGTAGTAGTAATTTGGACCGAATCAAGTTGCGAGGCAGGGGGAGAAGTGGCTGATGAAGCCGTGGAGGTTGCAGGATAATAACCTGATGCTGCCGGGGTCGCAGCAGGAGGAAAGCCTGATGCTGTAGGAACAGTGGATCCAATAGTCCTAATAGGGAATGATACACTGGGGGCAGCCATAAGAGGGGTGGGAATGGAATAGGATACAGAAGGGAGGGGGGAAGCGATCACAGGGGTGTTGGTAGGGGACGTTACCATCATGGAAGGGATGGGTGTGTTAGAAACAGGAAATGGTGTCAGTGAAAGGGCAGAAGAGAAGGATTCCAAAGTAGAAGTAAGGGCGGAAGTTATAGGGAGAAGTGAAAGGAATTGGGCGTGGACAGAAGCAACAGGAGCCGAAAGAGAGGGTGTAGCTGCAGAGATGGGCAAGAGAGGAGGAGGCAGAGAAACAGGAAGGGAAGGGGTGACTGGGACTTGGAGTGGATAAGGAACGGGGGTTGGAAAATAACATGAACCATCTGCTTTAAGAACAGGGTACAAGGCAGCAGGGGCTGGAGAGAGGGAGTTAGCATGAATGGGCTGTGGGGGTGCTCCAGAGGCAGGTTGAGCCACCTCCCTTTTAGACCAGGCTTTATCATATGGAGGAGGGCTGGAAACGCCTGCAACAGATTAAACAAAACAACCTTTTTCATGATATACAAAGACTTTTTTTCCTCTAGGTCTATCTCCTCCTCAATCCACCCCTCCTTCTTAATTACACAAGCAACCCTATACCACGTATCTGCTGATTTCTTCAACCCATGATCCACTAAGATCCCATGTTTTTTGTTTAAAAGTTTTCTCCAGTCTTCCGCCTGCAATCTGCCACTAGGGGACATTGTAATACCATATAGTTGAATAATTTTCTGAAGTTTGGCCACAGCTAAGTCCCCAGCTCTTTCCTTTACAAGATCACAGGCTATCCGACCACGGGAGGGGTTAACATGAGTCTGACCCATTGATAAACTACAGTAGAACTGGATAGAGAGAAACAGGGAAAAGAGACAGCAAGCAGACCCTTGACCAAAAGAGAGTGAAGATAGTGGAGAGAGTGAGTGAGAGAGAGATAAAGTGAGACAGAGAGAGAGACTGAAAGAGAGAGAAAGAGACTGAAAGAGGGAGAGAGGGACTTAAAGAGAGAGAGAGAGAGAGAGAGAGAGAGACAGTGAGACAGAGAGAGAGAGACTAAAAGAGAGAGGAATAGACTGAAAGAGAGAGAGAGACTGAAAGAGAGAGAGAGAGAGAAACAGTGAGACAGAGAGAGAGAGAGAGAGAGAGAGAAAAACTTGCAAGAAACTTGCATAAATTGTCACACCAAGCTAGCAGAGCACAAAAAGCACCCAGAGTGATGCAAAAAAAAAAAAAACCTAACGTCTGGCAGCACAGACTCCAAGGAATGGAGGGGGAAGAAGGGGGGGAAGTAGGAGAAAGTGAGTTGCAAGCAGCACAAAGTATTTAACCATGTGAGTGCCTAAGCACAGCTCTCCTGAAGACAAAAGATAGAATAGGAGAACTACAGGACACAGAATATATAACAAGTAACATATACCCCCCAAAAAAACAGTATACATGCAAAAGCACAATATATATGCCAAAGCACACAAATTCTTTAAAATAAATGCCAGCTGAAAATAAACTCCTTAAAAAAACTCAGTACATACACACATAGAAACTCACACTCAAGCACACATACAACAACTTAACTCGTTGTTTGTTGTTTTTATTATTTCAACAAACTAAAACCAATTACGCCAGTTTTGTATTTCCCAAAACCGAACTTAAAATAAAAACAATAGAAGAAACGCCAGGATTTAATATTAAAATATTAATATAATCCGGCCAAAAACGCCAGGATTTAAAATTAATATAATCTGGCCACAAACGCCAGGTTTGAACACCCTGAACTCAAAATAAAAACAATGCCAGGATTTAAAATTAATATAATCCGGCCACAAACGCCAGGTTTGAACACCCTAAACTCAAAATAAAAACAACGCCAGGATTTAAAATTAATATAATCCGGCCACAAACGCCAGGTTTTAACACCCCGACCTCAAATAATCAAAATAAAGTAAAACAGATTCTCAAACAGACACTTTCACACATAAAAACTCAAACTCTGGATTTAGTTAGGCTGTAGAATAGACAAGTGACAGGGTTTATATAGTTCTATAAGGGGACATATGGGTATATATATACCTGTCTGAAGACGTCATTCACATGAAGCCGAAGTGAAGCCACGGAGAATAAACGAAATCCAAAGAAAGGAAAATATAGGTAAGTAACTCATTTACCATATCCAGAGGTGATCAGTCTCCTTTTCCAATCTCTGGTAGTCCTTTTGTTCTCCCGTCTTGTAATGTATATACGGCTTTTCAAGTGAATTAACTACCCTTTGTCCCTGTTCGGAAAGCGCCAAATTGTTTTGGATCAAAGAAAACTTTGATTATTTGTCTATCTACACCTTCCAAATTGATTGATGAATGCGTGCACGCTTTCCCTAGAAGTAATTCACACCGGAGACAAAGTTTCTGATCAGTGAAATACTAAGGAATGCTTTATTCCCCAGAGTGGGGGTCTCCTTCTTAAAGCAAAAATACGTCACAGTTTAAACATACAGTATCAATTCAACAATTGGTTAACAGTCTAAAAGGGTCCCACCCTACAGGATGTGATGTCATCATTACAGAGCTCTTCCCCCCATATTCCAGCTCCGGCTTGGATACATGAAGAAAGGGGAAGTGAGTAGTTTCTTTGTTACTTTAGCAGTGATTCTCCATTTTGTTGCACGTGGAATTGGCACAAAGGAAGTGGGGGAGGAGTTAGCAAAGGAGGCTAACTGTTAACACAAGAATGTGTAACAAGAAACTTGCAGAGGAAATAATGACTGAACCATAAAGGGGGAAGGGAATATTTACTCTAGCAGCCAGTTTTAACATAGTGAACACAGAATAAATAGACATTAGTAAATAGCTATTTTGGTTTAATTCTTCTGTCCATAACAGTGGCAATCTTTTCCTAGTAAATTTATTTTTACTGAGATTCCACCACATTACCATACTTATTTAAGTCACCACTCCCTCTTGCAGACATTTAAAAGGTACATTTTAGACACCTTTAAGATGTTCCGAATAGTTCGCTGGCGAATAGTTCCTGGCGAACATAGCTTGTTCGCGTTCACCACGGCGGGCGAACATATGCGATGTTCGGTCCGCCCCCTATTTGTCATCATTGAGTAAACTTTGACCCTGTACCTCACAGTCAGCAGACACATTCCAGCCAATCAGCAGCAGACCCTCCCTCCCAGACCCTCCCACCTCCTGGACAGCATCCATTTTAGATTCATTCGGAAGCTGCAT
Organism: Pelobates fuscus; assembly: GCF_036172605.1. Classification (NCBI taxonomy): domain Eukaryota; kingdom Metazoa; phylum Chordata; class Amphibia; order Anura; family Pelobatidae; genus Pelobates; species Pelobates fuscus. The sequence continues at coordinate 291,214,537 of NC_086319.1, read as the reverse complement.
TCTTAGTGAGAGGAGGGACAGTGTAGCTGCTGCTGATTTAATAGGGAAATCGATAGCTAGGCTCAGTGTATTCAGTGTATTCAGTGTCCACTACAGTCCTAAAGGACTCATCTGATCTCTGCTGTAAGGACAGCACCCCAAAAAGCCCTTTTTAGGTCTAGATTATCAGTCTGCTTTTTTTTTCCCTGTGTAATCTAATTTCAGTTGCCCGCCTGCCAGCGTGTGTGTCAGGCTCACAGCGTATACTGTGCCCACTTGCCTAGTGCCACCACTCATATCTGGTGTCACAATAGCTTGCATTTAAAAAAGAACAAACCTTTTTTGACTGTAATATAATAGCAGTCAGTTTCCTTCACATGTGTGCATTTCAGGGCCTGCCAGGGCACAGTGTCACACCAGTGCAACTCATATCTGGTGTAACAGTAGTGTACATTAAAAAAAAAAAAATAGAAATTTGACTGTGAAATAATAGTAGTCAGTTTCCTTCACACGTGTGCGTTTCAAGGCCTGCCAGGGCACAGTGTCACACCAGTGCAACTCATATCTGGTGTAACAGTAGTGTACATTTAAAAAAAAAACAACACTTTTTTGACTGTGAAATAATAGCAGTCAGTTTCCTTCACGCATGTGCGTTCCAGGGTCTGCCAGGGCACAGTGTCACACCAGTGCAACTCATATCTGGTGTAACAGTAGTGTACATTTAAAAAAAAACCTAGAAATTTGACTGTGAAATAATAGCAGTCAGTTTCCTTCACACGTGTGCATTTCAGGGCCTGCCAGGCACAGTGTCACACCAGTGCAACTCATATCTGGTGTAACAGTAGTGTACATTTAAAAAAAAACAAAAAACTTTTTTGACTGTGAAATAATAGCAGTCAGTTTCCTTCACACGTGTGCATTTCAGGGCCTGCCAGGGCACAGTGTCACACCAGTGCAACTCATATCTGGTGTAACAGTAGTGTACATTTAAAAAAAAACAAAAAACTTTTTTGACTGTGAAATAATAGCAGTCAGTTTCCTTCACGCGTGTGCGTTTCAGGGCCTGCCAGGGCACAGTGTCAAACCAGTGCAACTCATATCTGGTGTAACAGTAGTGTACATTTAAAAAAAAAAAATGATTTGACTGTAATAGATTGAATAGCAATTAGTTGTCTGCAAGCGTGTGTGTCAGGCCTACAGCGTCTACTCTGCCAACTTCTGCCAGTGCACAGTGCCACTCATATCTGTTGTCACAGTAGCTTGCACGCATAGTACCACTAATCGAAAAAAAAATGACAGGCAGAGGCAGGCCACCCCGCAGGAGCCGTCGTGGTCATGGTGCTGTGATTCCCTTTGGCCCTAGAATAATGCCCAGTGTTCAGAGGCCACGTACCCTGAACTCGAAAAGTTCTGAGGACATGGTTGACTGGCTAACACAGGACAACCAATCTTCTACAGATCCGCTCGAAACCTTGACGCACCATCCTCCTCCAGCTTAGCTTCGGGCACCTCTCAAGTTAACACTCGCCCGCCTGACGCCACCACCAACACTAGCACCAAAGACGCTTCACTTAATCTGCCAGAGGAGTTATTTACACATCAGTTGGAAGAAATTAGTGATGCGCAACCATTATTGCCAGAGGATGTAGATAACAGGGATATGTCTCAGTCAGGCAGCATTACACACATGGACGTACGGTGTGATGATGATGATGTTGTACCCGCGGCTGCTTCCTTTGCTGAGTTGTCAGATACAAGTGAAGCGGTTGATGATGACGATGTGTCTGTGGATGTCACGTGGGTGCCCGCTAGAAGAGAAGAAAAACAGGGGGAAAGTTCAGATGGGGAGACAGAGAGGAGGAGGGGGAGACAAGTTGGAAGCAGGGGGAGGTCGTCACAAGGAGCTAGTGGCACAGTCAGACAGCATGCATCGGCACCCAGGGTCAGCCAGACAGCACGCCAATCAACGCATGCTGTTGCCACCACCAGAATGCCGTCATTGCAGAGCTCAGCAGTGTGGCATTTTTTGTGTGTGTCTGCCTCTGACAACAGCTATGCCATTTGCAACCTGTGCCAAAAGAAACTGAGTTGTGGGAAGTCCAACACCCACCTAGGTACAACTGCTTTGCGAAGGCACATGATCGCACATCACAAACACCTATGGGATCAACACATGAGTACAAGCAGCACACAAACTTAAAGCCGCCATCCTCCTCCTGGTCCAGCATCTTCAGCCACGACAACCACTGCTGTCCTCCTTGCCCCCTCTCAACCATCCGCCACTCCGTCTCTGACCTTGAGCAGTTCCTGCTCATCTGCCCACAGTCAGGTGTCTGTCAAGGACATGTTTGAGCGTAAGAAGCCAAATTCACAAAGTCACCCCCTTGCCCCGCATCTGACAGCTGGCTTGTCTGAACTCTTAGCCCGCCAGCTTTTACCATACAAGCTGGTGGAGTCTGAGGCGTTCCAAAAATTTGTAGCTATTGGGACACCTCAGTGGAAGGTACCCGGACGATATTCCTTTGCCCAAAAGGCAGTCCCCAACCTGTACTCGATTGTGCAAAAGGAAGTAATGGTATGTCTGGCACACAGTGTTGGGGCAAGGGTCCATCTGACCACTGAGGTGGGGTTGAATTGCCTGAAAGCAGAGAGTCACACCGGACCAGCACTCCTGTCCGCCCTGAACGCACAGGTGGATCAGTGGCTGACTCCGCACCAACTGGAGATCGGCAAAGTGGTTTGTGACAACGGAAGAAATTTGTTGGCGGCATTGAATTTGGGCAAGTTGACACATGTGCCGTGCATGGCACATGTGTGTAATCTGATCGTAACACGCTTTGTGCATAAGTACCCAGGATTACAGGACGTCCTGAAGCAGGCCAGGAAGGTGTGTGGCCATTTCAGGTGTTCCTACACGGCCATGGCGCACTTTTCAGATATCCAGCGGCGAAACAACATGCCAGTGAGGCGCTTGATTTGCGACAGCCCGACACGTTGGAATTCAACACTCCTAATGTTCGACCGCCTGCTCCAACAAGAAAAAACCGCTAACGATTATTTGTATGACCGGGGTGCTAGGACAGCCTCTGCAGATCTGGGAATTTTTTTTCCACGTTACTGGACGCTCATGCGCAATGCCTGTAGGCTCATGCGTCCTTTTGAGGATGTGACAAACCTAGTCAGACGCACCGAAGGCACCATCAGCGACATCATACCATTTGTTTTCTTCCTGGAGTGTGCCCTGCGAAGAGTGCTGGATCAGGCCGTAGATGAGCGTGAAGAGGAAGAGGAAGAGTTGTGGTCACCATCACCACCAGAAACAGCCTTATCAGCATCACTTGCTGGACCTGCGGCAACGCTGGAAGAGGATTGTGAGGAAGAGGAGTCAGAAGAGGAATGTGGCTTTGAGGAGGAGGAGGAAGACCAACCACAACAGGCATGCCAGGGTGCTCGTTGTCACCTATCTGGTACCCGTGGTGTTGTACGTGGCTGGGGGGAAGAACATACCTTCAGTGAGATCACTGAGGACGAGGAACGGGACATGAGTAGCTCGGCATCCAACCTTGTGCAAATGGGGTCTTTCATGCTGTCGTGCCTGTTGAGGGACCCTCGTATAAAAAGGCTGAAGGAGAACGACCTGTACTGGGTGTCCACGCTACTAGACCCCCGGTATAAGCAGAAAGTGCCTTAAATGTTACTCAATTACCGCAAGTCGGAAAGGATGCAGCAGTTCCAAAATAAATTAAAAAGTATGCTTTACACAGCGTATAAGGGTGATGTCACAGCACAATGGGAATCTAACAGGGGAAGAGGTGAAAGTAATCCTCCTCCTCCCACGACCACGCTGGCAAGGACAGGACGCTTTACAGACGTGTTTTTGATGGAGGACATGCGGAGCTTTTTAAGTCCTACACATCGCCACACCCTCAGAGA